>NW_022900928.1:88689689-88704692 GCF_012274545.1 Fukomys damarensis | reverse complement strand
TCTCTCTCTCTCTCTCTCTCTCTCTCTCTCTCTCTCTCTCTCTCTCTCTCTCTCTCTTCCTCTGTCACATTTTTATTTCTTACAAACAATCTTGGAACAACTATGAAGAATATCTTGATGTAATTCCCACATTCCCCACATATTTGTTAACTTGCTGGCACTGTGGAAAAGTACTGTACCTGAAATAAACAACTTACAAGCAGGGAGGATCTCTTTGGCCTCCAGTTCCAACAGTCTCAGCCCATGTTCACTTGGCCTGGTTGCTTTGGATCCGTGTCAATGCCAAACTGAATGGCAGGAGGCACGTGGCAAAGCAGAGCACTCATGGCCACCGGGAAGAGGGGGGGGGACTGGTGTCCCAATATACTCTTCAAGGGCACAGTGTCGTCAGTGACCAGCTTCCTCCCACCAGGCCCTGCCTCCCAGCAGCACCATCAGTTGGGGATCAAGCCCTCCCCTTATGAGCTCTTAAACCCTAGTGGGTATCTTTTTGCCTGAGTAGAATATTCATCAAGAACTTACATTTCTTGATCTTCTTGATCATATAAGAAGTGTAGTGTTTTTTGTTATAGGCTTTTTATTGCATTTTTCTGATTATAAAAATAAATGATATGTACTCATTGAAGAACGGCGAAAAATACAGAAGACAAAAATCACTGATAATTTCACACTGTGGGGTTAACTGTTATTAATATAATAATCTAATTCAAATCATAAAAAGAAGATCACTGCCCCTCCATCATCCCAAACTGAAGCCAGTTTATAGAACCAGAACTCTTTGAATGAGAGAAAGGCTGAGTCCCGTCTAGTGCACTGAGCCTAGTACACTACCAAACACACTCTTAAACATACTCTTGACCTTTCCTAAAGTGATCTATGGCATTTTACCAAGATAAGTATGCAATGAGGGGAAAGAAATAATCAGACCTTTGGGAACTGCCAGACCCTGGCTGTGAAAGGACACTGATTCCTGGAGGCCCAAAGAATCATTACAGCCACTGAATCCATCCAGTTCCCGAATGCATAACTGGAATAGACATCTTTAGCAGCTCACGAGATCCCTACATTGGTTCCCTCACCTATAATATAAGAGCTATTTAAAGGCCAAAAGGCAGTCATTAGGGCTACCTCTAACAATAGCAAATCAAAAATAATATTGCAGCCCTGAAGGGACTGAAGAGATTAATGCCACCATGGAGGATTTAAATGTGCATAGGTGGCAATTCCCACCACATCCCCACTCAGTTCTCCCATTCAGCCTCTGTAGAAGACAGCTGGATCGCAGGGAATGACAGTGGGTTACATGAGCTAAAGCGGCAATCATTGCAACTGCAGCTGCTGCACCAGATGTGGGTTCATCACTTAAGCAGATTAACACATCCCCTGGTACTAAGTTACAACTATTGATATAATAAATGCCTTTTTCTTTATCCTTGTCCATAGAGCTCCCCAGAAGCAGTTTGTATTCAGCAATATACTTTCACTATCCAATCTCAGGGGTCTACCAACTCTTCAGCCTTAGTTTTCAGAGTTTTGATCACTTTTCCTTTCCATAAGATGTCACATTGATGGCATTGCGCTGATTGGGCATAGCGTGAAGTAGTGGCCTTACTTATTGGCAAAACATAAAGTGTAAGAGAGTGAGAAACAAATCCAACTAAATTTCAGGAACTTTTTACCTCAGTGAAATGTTGAGTAATTTGGTGGTGTGGAGCATAGAGATATATTGTCAAAGATTTTAAAAATAATAATAATAATAACCTGTCTCCTCTCCCCACTCCCACAAACAAAAAAGAAGCACAGTGCCCAATGGGCCTGGTCTGATTTTAGAGACAACATTTCTTCCTTTAGGGTTACTACTCTGATTTATCTACCAAGTGGCTCAAGAGCTCCTCACTTTAAGTAGGATCCAGAACAGAAGGCTCTGAAACAGGTCCAGCCCACTGTACAAGCAGCTGTGTTACCCAGACCACGTTATCCAGCAGATCCAATGGCACTTGACATGTCTGTGGCAGATGTAGACACCATGTAGAGTCATTGGCAGGTCCCTGTAGGTGAACTGAGGAGAGGCCTTTAAGATTTTGGAACAAGGAATGCCATCACACTATTGAATGACACTCCTTTGACTGCAAATAAGACCTGGTAGAAACTGAATGTTTGGCCATGGGCCACCAAGTTACCATGTGACCTGGGCCGTGCATTATGAATAGGGGCTATGTGATCACCAAGCAGTGAAACTGGGTATGCACAGCAGTGCCCTACCATCAAATGGAAGTGGCATGTATGTGATGGGGCCCACACAGGTCCTCATGGTTCATGTTATGTTACATGAAGTGTCCCAAAGACCCACAGTTCCTACTCCTGTTACACTACATTTCCTCTAGCATGCACCTCTGGCTTCGTGGTGTACCCCACCTAGAGCTTCATTTATAGATGGCTCTAAATGATATGTAGACACCACTCAGAAGTGGACATCTGCATCTCTATAACCCCTTTCTGGAACATCCTGAAGTACAATGGTGAAGGAAGATCTTCTTAACGGGCAGACAGGCAGTAAATCTGGTTGTGCACTTCCCCTGGAAGGAGATAAGGCCAAATGTGCAATTGTGTACTGATTCATGAGCAATGGCCGGTGGTTTGACCAGATTGTCAGAGACTTGGAAGGAGCATGATTAAAAAATCGGTTGACAACAATACTGGGGAAGATGTATGTAAGTAGACTTCTCAGTGTAGGCAAAGAATACAAAGATATTTGAGTGCCATATGCATGATCATCAAAGAGTAACCTCAGTAGAAGAGACCTTTCATAATCCACAGGATCAGATGAGCCTCTTTCCCCAGCCAGCCCTGTTATCACCTAACAAACTTACAAACAAAGCAGCTATGATGGCAGGAATGGTAATTATGCATGGGATCCTCAGCATGGACTTCCATGTGCCAAGGCTAACCTGGCCTCCACCACTGACCAATCTGCCATCAGCAAAAACCAAAACTGAGTCCTCAGTATGGAGCCATTCCTTGGTATGAGCAGCAAGCAACTTGGTGACAGGTTGATTATATTGGACACTTTCCATCATGGAAGGGACAGTACTTTGTCCTTACTGGAATAGATGCTTAGTCTAGACATAGATTTGCCTCCCCTACATGCAATGCTTCTGCCAAAACTACCACCTGTGGGCTCACAGAAAGCCTCATCCATTCTCATAGTATTCCTTATAGCATTGCTTCTGACCAAGAAACCCACTTCACAGCCAAAGAAGTGTAGCAGCAGGCTCATATTGATGGGATCCATGGGTCTTGAGATTTTTCTCCATCTTCTAAAGCAGTGGGCTTGACAGAAGCTATAATGGCCTTTTGAAGACTCATTTATAGAACCAACTAGGTGACAATGCCTTCCAGAGCTGCAGTAAGATTCTCTGGGAGGTTGTACATGCTCTGAATCAGCATCTAATACATGATGGCTTTTACCCCATAGCTGGAATTCCATTTCAAGAATCAAGGGGGAAAAAAGAATCAAGGGGTACCAAGGGGAATGGTACCACTCATAAAGATTTGTGACCTTCCCCCAACATTTCTACTTCCTGTTCCCACAAGCTTATTGTCTGCTGGCCTAGAGGTCCTAGTTTAAGACAAGTGAGTACTGTCATCAGGAGACACAATGATGTGTCCCCTGAACTGGAGGTTATGATTTCCTGCTGGCCACTTCAGGCTCCCTTAGAGCATCTAGTGGAATTTTCTTGCCCTGTGATTAAGGCCAATGGGAAATTACAACAACCCAATCAAGTCAAGATCCTAAACAGCCCAGATCCTTCAGGAATGAGGTTTTGGAATGCCCTGCCAAGGATAGTGCTTGCTGAAGGGAAAGGGAATACAGAATGGGTAGCAGCTGAAGGTAGTTATAAATATCAGTCATGACCACATGACTATTCACAGAAACAAGGATTAATTGACATAAGGATTTACTTCCTACTTTGTTAAGAATTTGCCTGTCAATGCTGAGGGTAACTCAGTGGAAGAGCATTTGCCTAGAATGTGCAAGACCCCTAGCCTCAATCCCCAGCACTGCAACAGCTGCAAAAAGAATGTGTGTAATTTGTGTATAATGTATGTGTGTGTGTATAAAGCCATATCTTTCCTTATTTCTCTCTTAGTCATTTACCATGTAACACAAGATTTATTGTCCTTATCTACCTTTAAGATAAATTTAATTTTAAGTTATGGGATAGCAGAAGAATAAATACCAACCATGAACTTTACCTCCTCTTCTCCGAAAGACATTAGTGTATTTTCCATTGTATTCAGAACAGTTACATCCCATTGGGCACCACCATTACTTTCTTACTGTCTTTGTAGATTATTGTCTTTTGTAGATGGTCTAAGGAGTTATGTATGGGTGACATGTTGACAAGGGGTGTGCTTGTGTTGGTTTGATTTAGGTATCAGCTTGACTGGTAAGGAATACCAAGAGAACTGGTAAAGAATTATTTTTAGGCATGTATATGAGGATTTTTCCAGAGGGGATTGGCTTGTGAGCCCCTGGATTGAATGGGGAGGGCCAGCCTTCTATATGGGTGGGTTCCATCCTATTAGCCAGGGACCTAGATAGAATAAAAAGGCAATTTCCTGACACCTGGAGCAGGGATGCACTCTTCCCCTATCCCTGGATGTTAGCAGGGCTCTCCAGTGTTAGGACCCCAGAACTTACAGCAGTGGTCTAAGCACTAATTTAAAGCACTACATCAGCCTAAGAGTTTCACCTTCATCTTCCCTGGTCCAGAGGCATTTGGACTTGGACTGAACACCCCAGCTCTTGCTCTCAGACAACCTGATGTGGGACTTCTCAGCCTCCGTATCACATGAGCCAATTGCCCTCTAAATTTCTTCTCATCTATCTATCTAGACTCCAATGTTCCCATCCCTCACAGAGCCCTGACAAACATACCTGGTAAGCCAGGCATTTCTCATTGTCCACTCAGCTGGGCCCCCAAGGAATGAAGGCAGCAAGCATATGCCCCTGTCAGCACCTAGAGCATGGGCACTGCCCTGGCCAACATGGCAGAGGTCAGAATGACCTTCCCTCCTATGGCTTCTTGTCAGACCCTTCCATCTAAGCCTTGATTCTATCTGACAGTGACAGCTGGCTCTTTGGCTGGTGCTTTGATTCGTTTTGTCAAGGTGTCATAAAGGTACAACACAGACCCAGTGGCTGAAAAAGCAGACATTTATTTCTCACATTTCTGAAAACATCAAGTCCAAGATGGAGGCACAGGCAGGGTCACTTTCTCCTGAGGCTTCTTGCCTTGACTCCAGATCGATGGTTGTGTCCTTGTACCCTCACCCATGATGTTCACATGTCAACTGTGTCTCAATCTCCTCTTCTTAAAAGGATACTGCTCATATCAGATTAGGGCACACCCTAATGACCTTGTTTTAACTTCTTTACCTCTTTATAGAACCATTCTCCAAGTGGATTCACATTCTGAAGTCCCCAGTGATAAAGACGTTAATATTGAATTCAAAGTGGACACAACTCAGCCTGTGACACTGCCTGACAGTGTACTCATGCTTGATTCTTAGCGGGCTCCTCATCACCAACGGTAGTCAAGAGAAATTTCAGTTTCTTGGAATCAAGCATTTTTTAAACATCAGGGACTTGAACTTAATGAGAGCCTGCTGTTTAACCTTGAAAATAAAGCAGGTTTCTGAAAGAACAAAGAAGCTGTATGTTAGCGCCCTTTGTCTCTGGGAAGCTGCTGCCTGGATGACTTTGTCTCAGAGTCACCCCAGGATCTTTTGGAAACCTGGAACCCAGACCAGCTAAATCAGAATCCAGGGCAAACACGAGTGGTTAGGGACATTCACCAGGTGATTCCAGTATGCAGCCAGAGTGGAGACAGCTTAGGGTAGGACTGGCTCAGCTGTGGACTTGGGGCCATGAGGTGCGTCACTCCTATCAGTCACTGAGAGACAAGCAGTTGAGGTCACATGTGAGACCCAGAAGCATGGAGCTCACATGGCCAGGACAGGAAGCTAGTCTGAGCGTCCTGTGTCCCTGCCACTTATAGACAGCCTAAGTAACAGACCCAAGGGAAACCAGGATGGTGACCCATCCCTGAGAAACAGAGAAGCCCAGGAAGCTGTTCTAAGTGGGACAGGGCAACCCAATAACCAGGAAGCTCATCCTAGGAACACCTTGTTTCTTTGGAATGTGCAAAGCCGCATGGCAGAAAGGCTCGCCTACCAAAGCTCACAAGTCCCCAGGGAAATACCAGCTCTTCACCTTCTATAATTCTACAGAAGGAATAACAACATCCAAAGCAAAGAAAACCTACGGGGACACTGGAGTACATCCCTTGATGTATCAGCAGGCCCCACAACTGAAATCACAGCATTCCTCCCATGATACCACTGAGGTCCTAGTGTTGAGGACCCCCTCTTTCCCTGTGGAGACTCAAGTCCAAAATAGGGATCAAGATACAGCAAGTGTGGCCCCACCAACCCTGCCTCTACTCATAACAGTAAAGTCAAACTAGCTGCTCGCCTCGGACAGCTTAGCACTCTGTGGCTGCATGGCACCCTGGGACACTGAAAAGCCTGGAATGAGGGCAGAGTCCAGACACCTACCCTGGCAAGGGTTAGAAATGGCTCTTCCCACAGGGACAAGGTGGGGGAGGCTGGCTAGGACCCGGCCCTGACAAAGAAGAGTTAGATGCCTTGAGGACATGTGTCCTCCTCTCTAAACTAGTACTATTGGGTGGCCTTTCTTAGCGGACTATTGTGGGGGGGGTAGGATGAGGTACTGATACGGAAAGCTTTAACAGCAAAAACTTAGGAAATGTCACAATGTAAATTAACTTTGGCCCCTCACTCTGCTTAGTTCAGAATTAACTGGTACCAGAGACACCTAGTCTCCCACAAAAGTCTGTAAGTGAAAAGAACCACTGTTAGCTTTGTTAATCTAACAAGCTCCCTTTCCCCTGGCTAGAGTAGGTAATTGAATGAATCTTAAAGGTAACTTCCCTGACAAAGAACTGCATCCAGGTTGAAATTCAACTGCCTTGCTATCATGTTTTGGGTATCTGTAAAAATGCAGTGTAACCAACTGAGTAAGATCAAAGCTGTAAAACCCTATAAAAGAAGGAGTTGTAACCCAATGGGGGAGTGGATCAGTGCACCGCCATTAGGTGTGATCGATCCCCATCGATGGAGTAAACTTTTTATTTTACTTCCATTCTGCTGCTTCTGTGTCACTTGCCGTCTCCTTCCGTAACTGTACTACACATAAAGCTCTCCGAACAAGACCAAATTTGTTAGCTGTGAATGTCATCACCTTACTCCTCATGAGCGCCACAAACAGAAGTGGTGACACTGGTTTGGATTTCCTCTTTGTGTCTTGGAGTCCACTCACCATGGACCTGGCTGCACCTTCTCCGTGATAAACTCCTCATGAGTCTTCCGGGACTCATCCAGCCTACTTCCCTTTGGAGCCACTGGGGAGGGAAGGGTCTGAGCTTCAGGAAGAGGCCACCAGTCATAGAATTTGAATTTATGCCAGACAGATTCTCAGAGCTCAAAATAAGGACTAGTAACAATTTGAGTGCAAAAAAAAAAAAAAACTCATAATCCTTATAGAAAGCCATTTTTTCAGACTTGAACCCCACCTTCTAGAATAGGTTATGATGTCGTAGAGATGATAAAAGGTATACTTGAGATCTAATGTTTGTTTGAAAATTTTTTTAAGTATGTAAAAATACCTAATGGGCATACTTGTAAACATGGCATGTTTACCAGTGTAGGGAGATTATTCTCCAAACACCATCCTTCCATAGACACAAAAGCCCCTTTCCAAAGGCACATTTTGGAAGGGCCACCCACAGCAGTGAAGAGGGCAGAGGAAGTGGGGGGCTCAGAACACAACTCGGCTTAGAGAAAGGTCCTCACTTGACCCTATGACCTTTTGAAAGAAACGCCCCTTATAGGTCTTCATATCACCTGGCCCCAGGATGTCATGTCCCTTGGAGGATGGATATAGGTTTAGAAGCCAGAAAGACCCAGATTCAAAGCCTGCCACTTACTAGCTGTGTAGCCTCAGGTACAAAGCCCATCTGTGGGGTTACTTGTAGGATTAAACAGGTTCATGGGCAAGTCTCCAGCACAGTAGCATCAAGATCCCTGGGAGTGGTAGATCGGGCATTGGCAACCATTCATTCCTTATCCCAACTCAGAATGTCTCACACTTACGTGAAAGGGACTCTCCCACTGTTGAGGAGAGCTGGCCAGCAGCCTCTGTGTGTCCCCTAAGATCACCTCCAGATTCCTGGCCAGCAATGCCTACCCTCTTTCTGTTCACCCTCACCCTCACCCTGCCTCCCATTAGCACTGCTCACACAAACTAGAATTTGTAAAATAGAAACTTTTCCTTAATCCTGGTGGGCACAAATCAAACAGAGTAGAGATGACCCTGATTTGCAGAGTTTACATGGCCAGCTATGCCAAATGTCAAGATGTTCTCCAAGACAGACCTGTTCAGCACTGAGATCTTGATTCTAGGGCTGTATGATGATCTGAACTACTTCCCCAGTCTCACCAACCCGCTACTAATGTAGATAATACATGATCACACAGTTTGTCTTGCTATTTATAAAATTCCACAGCTGTTAGCAAAAAATAAAAAGTTCCTAAACTAGAGAAAGTCCCCTGGGGCACTTCCATGATAAGGAGCCTGTCTAGAATGTGACTTTTCATGTAGCCTGAGGGCTTCCTGCCTCCTTAGGCCCAAATAGGATGCAAATGTCAACCAGCCCTTCAAACTTATTCGTTAGATACTCAGCCACCTCCAGACCCAGTGAAAGGGGCATTGATCTTAGAGAAAGAAAGCTTTGTCTAGCACTTAAAACTTTAGCAAGGAGAGAATTGTTTAAGGTGGGTGGAGCTAAGAGTGAATCATAAAAGGAAGGGATTAAAGCCAGCAAGTTTAAGCCAAGACCCAGAGATCTGGGACCTTTACCTCAGTTGTACTTTTGGTGCTGGCAACAATCCACCTGGAGTCTCTTTTCCTGGTGGCTCCTGACAATGGGCCTCCAGAGCCATCTACACTCCCTTGTCCTATCAACCCTGCTAATCTACCTTCCTTCTTCAAGAGTTAGCCTCACTGCTCCCACTCTGTCTCCATCCCCGACCTTCTAAACCCAAGCCAGGACCAGCTACATACATTTCAGGGCCTGACAGGAAATGAAAACATAGGGCCCTTGTAAAAAGTTTAAAAATATTAAGACAGCAAGAGCAGAACATCTAACCCAGCACAGGCCCAAGAGCCCAGGAGGCTAGGGCCCACTTACAAGCAAGCTCCTAGCTGTCCTTGCCGTAAGGATCTGTCATGTTGCTGGAGGCCTTTCCCCTGAGATCCTGCCATTTCCCATCTCAAAGCCATTTTAATAGTAACCTGGTTAAAGCACACCAGGCAGGCACATTTCTTTCTCAGTGTAAGACCACCAGGGATCTTAACCAAATGTTCTGTAGAACTACCGAACAGAAACAGTGAGACCCCAGAGGAACCGAATGAGCTGCACCCAAGAATGGTGTCGAACAGACCTTTATTAGACTGGCCAGACGACCCCTCCAAGCAACGACTTGGGGAGCACCCAAGCCCGTAGTACAAGAGAGTACAAGAGGGTATTATACGTTTCTAGATGGGGCGGAAGCAAGCAAAATTACAGAAGCAAAATGCGGCGGTTAGAAGAAAGAATATACAGTTTGCACAGGACGAGGCTGACATTTTTGTGACAAAGTCCAGAGCTGTGGTTAATCTCTATAGGAATGCCATTTCTGTGACAAAGTGTAGGGCTGTGGTTAATCTTTACAGGAATCACCTATCTCTCCTGCTTGGAATGTTCACACTTGGTGTTTGTTCTTGACCATTTTCCTGAGTAAAACCCTGCCTTTTTAGTGACCTTGGGCTTTCCCTGCTTTCTCAAGAGGGTGAGTTTAACCTTTAACCAAGATGGCGTCCATGCTGGCACTTTACGCCTGACACTCAGAATGCCACATGGCAATTGAAAGTTTCTTGTACCTCACATCTCACCCATATTCCTTGTCAGTGCCATCTGTTTGTTCATTCACACCCAAAACATACACAAAAAAAGAGCTCCCACCGTATGCTGTTGATTTTCCTGGGAAGGCTTGCTGCAGCTGGTTTTTCTGTTGAATGTGGTGGTTCTCATCGGAGTTCAGGTCCTTCCTGGGAATCACTGCTGTTCTCATCAGGGGAGCTCTGGTTTTCACCTTGAACATCATGCATCGCTTCCTGGCTCCAGTGCAGATTCCTCAGCCTGGAGGCACAGATCCTTTACCCCACCAGCACAGGTTTTCTAGCTTCTACCACTGGCCTTGGGGTCTTGCCAGTGCAGATCCTTGATACAAACTTGATTGAGACATTGCTATGGGCTCTAGGCCTTCAGCTGGACTTGCGTGGGGCATTGTTGTATGATCCTGGCCCTCAGCTGGATTCTTTAGGTCTCCTGTGTGTGGACAGATCTCTTGCAGTCCTCTGCATTTGACTTTTGGGGTGAATATTATAAAATAATCCTATAAATTATGTGTCCTGTATTAAATCTATTTTCTTGCAAATCTTGGCTACAAAAGGCACCTAGAAAGGTCCTGGAGGGGTCTGATTCTGCTCTCCTTCCCTTGAACCCATCACACCCTGTGAATCACAGGCTCAAATGTAGGTTAGGGCTGATCACATAGGTACCAGTACTTGTAGGCTGCCAACCCCAACTTCCAGGATTCCAGACTCGCTAAAGAGAGTAGGTATCTGTAGATCACACTGTTTGTACTTGGTCTAAGCAGGCTAGGAAGGCAGGGGAACATCTGAAGGTCAAATTCCCAGCTGCTAGTCTGGAGATTAGGCCTGTTCTGTTAACTCAAAGGCCTGTGCAGTTGATACTATTTACTGCTGTATCTCCTCACTAAAATGTGAGTCTCATGCATTGTTTTACTTTGCTTGCTCAGCAATGTGTCACAGAGTGTGTATTCCATAAATATTTATTGAGTGAACCGAAGTCTGTTAAGAATAACCCCACCTCAATGGTGGAAGTGATGCAGACACTTAGAGATGTTCTCCTGTGCAAGGGTGCAACTGTTCTAGCCCTCTGTATCTTGCCAGGGCCCTTGTTTGGGGGAAACAGTACAATTTTTTTTTCTTTGCAAAAAGTAAAAAAAAAAAGATCTGTTCCCTAATCAAGAGCAAAATTTATGGTGTTGGCTTCATTAACATAAAGATCCAATCCAGTGGCTTCCTGGGCCACCTCCAGCCAGTCTTGGTCCAGGCATCAGTGGCTGTTTCTTTCCTGTGGTTCTATAGAAATAATCCTTCTCTCTAGATTAGCACAACTGATCTCTGATGGGTGATGACCTTCTGAAATCAAAATATCATAACCTAACCATGGGACATCTATGAATGGGGATTTCTAGCCATCTAATGCCAAGACTCCAAATCCATCTTCCCTACGTGAGGCATGACTTCTTCCTCCATGCCTCATCCTCAAGCACATCGGTTCTGCCCCTTTAAGGAATAAGGAAGGCAGGCAGCCACATTTAGAAGGATACAATCTTTGCACAATTGTTATCTGTAACTATTACCAATCATTAACCTCAGGAAGGGAGGAGCTGGACCTCAGAAATCAAGGTCACTTGTGCTAGGGAGGGACCAGCCACCAGGAACGCAGTACAGTGAGTCAGGAAACAGAACGTGAATTCTGGCATCTTATATCCACACCACTTGCACAAACTGAATAAAAAACAACAGCTTCGCACAGTGACACAGACCCCACTGATTCTCCCCAGGAACCTACTACTTGTCTGGCTCTAAGACACTGCTGTCACCCACCTTCTGCCCAGAGAGTTGTGCTCTGGTGTCTTCCAAGCCCTGCATTAATTCTTCACTGAGGATGCTCAGCGCTGCAGCACCCTCTACCCAGGCACAGGCCTTGGGACTCACTCACCACTGCGTGCTGGGTTCAGTGCATTGAGGCACACACGGAGGGTATGCAAGGTTGCATAGTGCTTCCCCTAAATACATGGTTTTCCTGGGCTTCAGAATGTGACCTTATTTGGAAATATGGTTGTTACAGATGAATAGTGAAGATAAAGTAGAGTGGGGGCAACTTAATCCAATGACCAGTTTTCTTACAAGAGTGGCAGAGAAGGACACCAGGTGAGGACAGAGGCAGGGGTTAGAGTGAGGCATTCCCACACTGAGGAACCAAGGACTGTGGGCCATCAAGGATTGTGCTAGCATCTGCAGCCAGACAAAGTGAGGAAAAGACCTTCCTGCAAGCCTTCAATGGGGTCATAGGAAAAGACCTTCCTGTGAGGCTTCAATGGGGGCATAGTCCTGCCAATGCCTTGATTTATTTCAGACTTGCAGTCTCTAGCACTGTGACAGAATCCTTTTCTGTTGACTGAAGCCCCCCATCTATGGACCTTTGTTACTGCAGCCTGCAGAAGGTAAAACAAGAGGATAGAATCCCAGGATTGGGGGTTTGCTGTTTTGAGGGGCATCTCCTTCCCCATCCTGCAGACCGGCTCTCAAGTATCACTCCTGCCACATTCAGCTGATGCTACCTTGTAATAGAACACTTCTTCTGTACTCTTTCAAATATAAAATGGACTCTTCTTATACACCGCAGCAATTCCTTTCCCTCACCACTCCCAGTCTCGGGGTGTGAGATGGCAGTGAGTCCTGCTTCTGTGACCGTCTTAACTGTGCTGTGACAGCCTGAGGCCACCCAGCCTGTTTTCCTAGGCTGGACCGTTGTTTAATTATGGGTATCAGCTGCTAATCACCGCCTCAATTCCAGGGTAACTCAGTGCTCCAGAGATCTATTTATAAAAGGCCCCTCTCATTTTTCTTTTATCTGTATGTTGGTATATATGCATGTAGGTATGTATGTATATATGTGTATATGTATGTGTGTATAGATGTATGTATTTCCACTCCCATCCCCAGCTAGGGAACCATTCTAATGCATATATATTCTTTTATGTGTATCAGTCCTTAAAAGATTTACAGGTGACTTTGTATGCATGTGCTTTAATCTGAGAGACAGAAACATGCTCTATCATTCATCCTCTTTTTCCCATGATTTTAAGATCCACTAGGAGTTGCTGTGTGGATATCCACACCTTTGCATCAAAGCTGTGTGGTGCACCCCTACCCCTGTCCTAGTTTCAGGTCCCTGATGACATCGAGCTCTCCATCTCTATAACTCATGTACATTTCCTACCCCTGAGACTATGTGAGAATCCACGTAAAAACAGAACTGCTGAGCTGTAGGATGTGCGACCAACTCCTTTGTCCACACCCTGAGAATTGCACTGCAGAACGGCTGTACTGTCCACATCCCCAACCCACAAGTCACACCAGTTTGCTATTTGCTTACATCTCTACCAACACTAAGCATCATCCAGCTTTCTCATTTCTGCCAGCAATGGGCATATAAAATTATATCTCATTGTTGAATCCTTTGCATTTTTCCAATAACCATTAAACTTCAGCATCTTTTCGTGGATCCATCAACTCTTTGGGTTTCCTCTCTTATAAGTTGCCTTTACCCAAGTTTCAGCAAAGATTATACTCTTTCTGGTAGATTTGCAAGACTTTCCTGTGTGTTCTAGATATCAAAACCTTTCTTGTAAACAGCTATATGGAGACGTCACTTACACACCTTACAGTTCATTTGTGTTTGCAAGTGTATGTGTCAGTGGGTGTTAGTGCATCCAAATATGTATGTAATCATTACTTGTCAATTTTAGAACATTGTGGTCACCTCAGAAAGAAATCCAGCCCCATCAGCTCTCACCCTATCCCTCCAATTCCACCCCAGACCATGGCAATCGCTAACACATTTCTGATCTGCTCTATAGGTTTACCTATTCGGGACATTTTATATAAATGGAATAATATGTAATATGACCTTTTATAACAAGCTTTTTCATCTAGCGTATTGGTTTGGAGGTTTATCCGTGTTGTAGCTTATATCAGCAGCTCATATCTCTTTATGGCTGAATAATGTTTCATCGTGTATATCTACCACATTTTCTTTATCCATTTAACAATTGATAAACATTTGATTCTTTCCACCTCCTGGCAATTATTAATAACACTGCTATAAACAACCATGTAAAAGCTTCTGTGTGAACATATGTTTTTGTTTGCCTTGGGTGTTTACTTAGGTGTGGAATTGTTAGGTCATATGGAAAGTCTGTGTTTAGTCATTTGAGAAACTCAGTTTGCCAAAGTGGTTGCTTCATTTTACATCATCACCAGCTGTGTGGGAGAGCCAAATTTCCCCACATCCTGGCAACACTTGCTTTTTATATTATTTGCTCAGTCTAGCCATACTAGTGGGTGCAAAGTGATATATCTTCTTTTTTCATGTAAACATATTTTTATTTTGACACATAGTCTTTGTACCTATTTATGGGGTACAGTGTCATATTTCAATGCTTGTATACAATGGGTAATGATGCGGGTACGAAGCACAACCATCGTTTCAGATATTGCGGTTTCTTTGTGTTGAAAAATCCTGTCATTTGCAGTAACATGGGTGGAACTGGAGGACATTATAGTAAGTGAAATAAATCAGGTGCAGAAGTACAAACATTGACTGTTCTCACTGATATGTAGCAGCTAAAGTGTTGACCTTACAGAAGTAGAGAATAGAATAGTGGTTACTAGAGTCTAAAAGGGGAAGAAGGCAGTGGAGGAGGAAGAGAAGATGGTTCACAGGTGTTGTTGGATAAGAGAATATGTCCTAGTGTTCTGTAACAGAGTTGGAAAACTATAGTGATAGTAATTAATTAAATATTTAAAAATGGTAGAGAAGATTTGGGATATTCTTGTTGTTGATTTGATTTTCATTTCTCTAATGACAAATGATGTTGAATGTCCTTTCATGTGCTTGTTGGCCATTTGTATGTTTTCCTCCAAGTCCTTTACTC
>NW_022900928.1:88610999-88689453 GCF_012274545.1 Fukomys damarensis | reverse complement strand
TGTGTGTGTGTGTGTGTGTGTGTGTGTGTGTGTGTTTTACTGAGGATTGAAACTAGGGCCCTCTACATGCTAGGCAACTGCTCTGCCACTGAGCCACATCCTTGGCCCATTTTTAAATTGGCCTTTGTTTTAATTATTGAGTTGTAAGCTCTTGATATAGTCTAGATACAATTTTCTTGTCAGCTACACCAACTGTGAATATTTTCTCCCATCCTGAACATTGCCTTTTTGCTTTCCTGTTGGTTTCCTTCCAAGCAAAGCAGGCTTCCATACTTATGATGCCCAATTTATGATTTTTTTTCTTTAGCTTTTTGTGTGTTGGGGTCACATCTAATATGCCCTTGCCAAACTCAAGATCAAGATTTGCTACTCCGTTTTCTTCTAAGAATCAATGCTTTTAGCTCTTACATTTAGGTCTTTGATTCATTTGAAGCCCAAGGTTATGTGCGGTATGAAATAGGGGCCAAGACTCATTCTCCTGCATGTGGCCCCTTCACTTTTAATCTTTGCCAATGTCTTCTCTTAGTTTGTCCTCATGCAATGAAAAGTGTCCTCTGGAGAACAGAAACATCGAATTTCTCAATGTCAGGTTGTTCTGGAGCTCTCTTCTTATCTGAACCCCATCAGTTCATGGGGGAGGCAGTAACTGAGAACACCTAAGTCTCAATCCTCCAGGACCTTAAGGCCAAAAGATGTAAAATTTCATTTTCACTGTTGCAATCATCATTTTAGCATTGAAAGATAATCCCCTTCCTAATGACACAAAAAGCCTTCTAGAACTGCAATTTGTCTATCGAGTTAACTAATTATTTCATTCCAATAAACACTGACATGACTGGCAAAGCAAACAGCAGGAAAGATAATGATAGAAAACACAAAATCTATCTAACCACGTAATGGGAAGCAATCCCTTAGCGATTGTACCTTGGTAACCAAAGTGACAATGACCTCTTGGTTCTCCCAAGTCATGAACTTTTTCTAACTCTGTTCTGGCCTCTCTAACCAGGAGCCCCCTGTCCCCCTCATTTGTTCCTTATGTGTCACTCTAGACTGTTCCCTCCCTACAGAGGCACCTCCTGCGACCAGCTTGCTTCCTTTCCCCATTTATCTACACTCTCTGCCAAAGCCTAAGCCACCCTGACCAGAATCCTCTCCCAGCTGCATTCTTCCTCCTCTCTTATTCCTGCCATGGTCCCCAGAGATGGTGAAAAACATTTCTCCCAGAGGCTCATTTCAGTGGCTTCTCTCTCCCAGACTGCCCCATCTCTGGCTCCCTGTTCTACATATGTCACAGTTTCTGTTTTGCTGTGTCTGTAAGTCCCTATCAGCCCCTGCCTTGACTCAAGTCTACCTCAGGGAACACTACCAGCTAGTAAATTTCCCCTTGTCTCATCTCTGCCTCTGTTAAAAGACACCCATGTGAGTAGACCATACCTCTGCATGGATTGTACAAGAGAAAGTCAAGATCAGTTCTCATGAAAGATAGCACTGTGACAACAGATATCAAAGGGAATCAGATAGGACACACGTGGGTGCACCCTAATCCTCCCACCACTGGGGAAACCCTCAAGCTATAGTCTCCATCTTGACCAGCCCATGCCTCACCCTGCCCCTCCCTGCTGTGCGAGGTCCAATAACTTCAAGAAGGAGTCGGGGATCAGTGTCCAGGAGCAAGAGCTGGCCGGAGGTGAGCACAGCACACAGGTATGTTGTGATGGGACACAAGAAGGCTGAATAGGAAGGGGAGAGAGCAGAGGGATGAGGCACGGAGTGAGGGGCAGGAGAAACAAAAACACACAGCAAAAGGAGTGGAAGGACAAAAGCCCACAGCCAGTTGCAAAAGGCTTCAGACTGCTCTGGGGTTAGACAGGAAAGTGCAGCAAGGAGGTGGATGAGGAGGAATGAGAATGCTTCCTGCTTGCAGCACAGAGACCTGGGTGACAGGTGGTTCCATGGCCACTGTCCACCTTCCTGCTGGCCGTGTGGATGTAGGAACAGAGGCTTCTACCAGGAAAAGAAAATATAACTTCTGTATCAACCCCTTTCATGGCAAAGCAGAAAGAAATTTGGAATAAGAAGTGGTAGAATAAGGAGTTCTGGCCACGAAATGGCATGGTGGTAGCCTAAATGCATATTACTAAAGGATAAAAGCCGTCTGAAAATGCTGCATAGTGCAGGACTCCAGCCATATGATATTACGCAAAAAGGCAAAATGTGAAGACGGGAAAACATCAGTGGTTGGTAGGGATCAGGGAGGGAAAGATGAGTAAGCGAAGTGCGGATTTTTAGGACAGTGAAACTACTCTCTGTGACACTGAAATAGGGGTCAGATGTCATTATACATTTCTCAAAATCCACTGAACACAGGACTCCAATGTAAACTATGGACTAATGTAAACTATGGACTCTGTTGGTTCATTGACTATAGCACATGCCCCATTCGAGTGGATTCTGATAGTGGGAGAGGTGGTAGTGGGAAGAAAGAGCAGCAGATATACGGGAGCTGATTGTGCTTTCTGCTTAACTTTGCTGTGAATCCAAAACTTCTCCTGAAAATGAGCCAACATTTAAGTTGTTAGGTCAGGAATCTGTCCCAGCAACAGAAAGGTGACCAGAAAACTGGTACCAGAGAAGTGAAGTCATTGTTGCATACCTGGCCATATGACCTATTAGCCTTTGGAACTGGTTTGCCTGAGGAGTTGGAAAGACTTAAAGATAAAGGTTAGAGAATCCCAAGCAGGGTTGGATGGGCAATTCTGGTGGGGGCTCTGAAGGCCAGAAAGCTGACAGGAATACAAACAGCAAAGTCTGTGCTCATGGGATCTCAGGCAGGAACAAGGACTCTATGGAAAACTGGATTACAGGCCATTTGTGTTACTTTCTAGCAAATAATTTTCTATATTTTGTCCATGTCATAAAACTTTGTGCAACCCTGAGTTGAAGGATAGCAGACTAATCTGGCAGAGGAAATTTCAAGGCAGCACAACATTCAAGCTATGATATGAGGTCTGCTGACTGCTTTTAGTCAGATTTACAGTGGGAATCAAAGAAAAAAAAAAGCAGAACTGAAAATTTTGAAAAATTGGCAGTTTGACCAGAAAAAAGCATGTGCAAAGTTGGAGCTAAGAAGAATGTGGTTGCAGGAGAGACTTATGTCATTAAAAAGAAGCCAAGCACTTTGCAATAGGACACTAGGAAAGATGCCTTAAGGGCATCTCAATAATTGGTTAGACTTCATTCATCAACACTGGCTCAAGAGTGTAAAAGTGTAAAGTTGTTTAAAGGATTTCACTTTGCCAAGAGAGCCCCAAGGCACCCTGCTCACTCAGGGCTGTTTAGGGAAGCATTTCTCCAAGTCCAGCCATGCACACACTCAGAGGCCACTGCGGCTGTGGGGCTGGCTCCTTCTTGCATAGGTAATGCAGCCACCTTAGCACCATGCAGTGAAGCTAGTTTTTCAAGCATGCAACATTCAAGAGTTGTGAGGTGGTGGGGGCTCCCGCTCCGACTTCAGAGGAAGGTCTGAGAGTTCAGGGTCAGAGTCCCTGCAGTGGGAAGTGATTTGTGAAGCTCTAAGAGTAAAGCTGAAGATGTTGTGGGCACTTCAGGAAGTGATTGACCCCATTAAGTTAGAGATGCCAAGAATGTGGGATGTTCACTGAGGAAAGCTACACAAGCACTGAGCACAGCCAGCCCAGGAGAGAGGCCTTGTGGGCTGGGCTGCAACTGACAAGGCTGTATGGATGAGGCCACCCAAGTCCTCTGGACCTCACATCTCACCAGCTTATGCTCTGATGCAGACATGAAACTACAGGACTTGGGTTTTCCCTGCTGGCTATTGTTCCTGACTTGGTCATATTCTTTTCTGTTCCCCTATTCATCCCTTCTGAAGTGGGCATGTTTACCGTATGCTATTGTATCTTGGGAGTATGAAACTTGATTTTTTGCATTTTACAGGAGTTCATAGCTAAGAGTTTGCCTTGAGTCTCTTGGACTTCTGAACAAGGTTGGAAATGTTGAGACTTTGGGGGAGGGATTTGCATCTTGAGGTTGTATGCAGGATAGTCGTATCATGATAGATGCAAGTATGACCTTGTTATTGTCTCTATTTGGAGTTGAAGTATGTTGTAAGGAGATGTGTTTGGGTGTCAAGTTGATAAGGTGTTGACTTGTGATGGTTAATCTTGTCTACTTGATTGGTGTAAGACACACCTATGAGATTTGTGAAGCATACTTTGAGGTGTGTCTGGATTGGTCATGGAGGCATAACCTTGGGGACTACATCTGGTCCCAGGCCCCTTCCTTTCCAACTTTTCCTTGCTTCTCAGATGCCATGAGTTGAGCAGCTTTCCTCTACCACACCTTTCCAGTATGATGTTTTTGCCTTGGAGTCAGCCACCCCTGATCTGAAGCCTTTGAAACCATGAGCCAAAATAAACCTCTCAGTTGGGCATGGGGGCACACACATGTAATGCCAGCACTTAAGAGACTGAGGCAGAAGGACTGCCATGAGTTCCAGGACAGCCTGGGCTACATAATTAGTTCAAGGCCAGCCTGAACTAATAGAGAGACCCTGTCTCAAAAAAAACAAAAATCAAAACAAAACAACAACAAAAAAATAAACCTCTCCTCCTTTAAATTGGTATGTCCCTTTGTCACAGGAATGGAAGGGTAACTAATACAGAAGCCTGGACAAAATTTAATAGTAGAGCCAGAGCTCAGCTCAAATCCTCTTCCTGGCCCCAGGTTCAACTAGCTTTCCTGTCTCACCTGCCTCCCTCAGACTGGGCCCAGAAAGCACAAGGTCGTATGTGTCCCCCACACTCACACCAGAAGGGTCATGAGTTAGGGTCATGAGAGGGAAATCCCTAGGGTGGGCCATGTTCCTGGAGCAAAACTAGAGCCATGTAAGCATCTAGGTGTGGGAACAGGGAAAGCAGAGAAAAAGACCTCTTCAACCTCCCTTGGCTGTCATCACCAAGGCCAGGAGGTCCAAAAACAGAAAATCTGTGGCTCCCAATAGTCCATCTGTTCACCAGGCCCAGCAAACATTTGTCTCCAGCTCAAGAAATGCTCATGAATGTACCAACTAAATACCAAAGTGCTAAGAGGACACTGAGTGGGGAAGTGAGCTATGTTAGGTAGGGCCCAAGACGAAAGGTCCTTGGCAGGGTACTGTTTTAGCCAACTTTGAGAGGCACAGGATATGAACTTGGCACAGGAGAGACACCATGAAATGTAGCTTCTCTGAAGGGAATCATGCACAAAGATGATCA
Organism: Fukomys damarensis; assembly: GCF_012274545.1. NCBI lineage: Eukaryota > Metazoa > Chordata > Mammalia > Rodentia > Bathyergidae > Fukomys > Fukomys damarensis. The sequence goes on along the minus strand of NW_022900928.1, from coordinate 88,684,177 downwards.
GGCCTCTAAGTGAAGAGACGTGTTGTGGTCCCAACATTTCATATCAGTCATGCGACATGCAAAACACATCTCCCAAAAAGCAAAAATTAAGCATCTACAAAGCTCAGATTCTCCTCTGCCCAGTTCCTCCATCAGGTACTGGATGAAGCTACATTTGCTTATGTCTGATTCCAATTGTGCTATAGAGCTCTTAGGGGAAATGCACCTCAAGTCCCAGAGTCTAAAGACCCCCTGCCAGCCAGGCCCTGGGCCTCCTGGAGAAAGCTGGACAAGACAGACCTCTGAGACCCACTCTGTGCCTCTGTCTCTTCCTGGATATTCCCCAGAGGGTCCGATTTGGAAACTGAGAGACAATTACCTATGAAAGCAAGGCCCTCTATGAGTCCTTCAACCCATCTGTAGCTCAAGCTCAATTTGGGTCTTGGACCCTGGGCCCCACCTGTGGGAGCTGAGAAGCATTGTTAGAAAGCCAGAGGAATCCCCAAGTGGGATTTCAAGGTCAATGGGAATCCTAGGAAGTCAGCGACAGCAGTGAGGCAGCTTCACTGTTGAGAAATGTCATGGTGCAGAGTAGGATCCCAATATCATTGAGGAAGACAATTTAGGGGCCTGAGAAACCTGGGCTGGAAGATAGCAGTGGTCAGTGGCTGCATCAGCCAGGGCACTGGGCAAAAACACAGTCTCCCAGGGACTCTGCACACAACAGGCCTTGGTGGGTGGCCCCACCTCAGGCACAAGAGAGGACAGAAAGGTGGTCACCTAGGCCTCCAAGCAGCTCTGCCCTCAACTACTCATGCAAGATTTTATTGATAGCCTGACTTTGCCCTCCTCTCAAAGGGAAAAGGGAGAGTGTCTTCCTGTATCGTGACCTGGGGTGACCCTGGATGCTGCCAAATGTACCCTTATAGCGTGGATGGCCAAGAGATCACCACTCAAGTACCCACAGTAGAGCCAGAGAAGGCTTGGAATCTCCTTGTGTCAAATCTCTGCAGTGTTTAAAACCTGCAGTGTGCTGGGGTCCAAAACCAAGGTTCACTTTAAAGAGAAGAGTAGAGCCAAACATGGTGGTGCACTCCTGCACTCCCAATATTTGGAAGACTGAGGCAGGAGAATCAGCTCAAGTTTGAGGCCAGTCTGGGCTACATAGTGAGTTCAAATCAGCCTGAACTACATAGCAAGGCCCTGTCTCAAAAAAAAAAAAGGAAGAGAGGTGAGGGGAGGGAGGGGTAGAGGGAGAGGAGAGAGAGATAGAGAGAGAGAGAGGGCGAACGCTTGAACCAGCCAGGTGTGGTGACGCATACCTGCAATCCCAGCACTCTGAGAGGCCGAGGCAGGAGGTTTGTAAATTTGAGCCTAACCTGGGCACTGTAGTGACTGTCTCAAAATATAAAATTCAAAAAGGACTAGGGATATAGCAAAGGCTCTAGATTCATTCAATTCTCAAGGGAGAGAGAAACAGAGACACAGACACAGGAGAGACAGATCTGATCCTTCATATGTTTGTGTGTGTTTCTATTTACTCTTCAGTTGTCTTCTCTTGGCAACTCTAGGAGATAAGTGCCGCCCTTATTTTCATTTCACAGCTGAGAAAACAGAGGTCCAGAGAGTTTGAGCAATGTGCCCAGTGTCACACAGCTAGTCCTAGTGGTGTGACTTATCAGGACTCAAACTCTGTCAGCCTGTCCCCAGATCCTACCCTTTGAACTTCTACTCTAAATTCCAAAATTGGGCTCCCTAAAAAGTATTTTGTCATATCAAAAGGTGGTTTTGCTGTTGGTACAGTCTGCAGGGCTGTGGCTTGGGAGGGCAGGGCACAGGGCCTGCTGTGATCATGGTACCCAGGGGTGAGGAGAAGGCTATGTCTAAGACAGAGTCCACAAAGGGTAAGACAAGCAAGCACACAAATCTAGGTAAGAAAGTCCACAGGACTATAGAGGACTGCAGATGAAGGGAGGAAGAGAAGAGAAGACAAACACAGATGGGACCTGGGTGACCCTGGGAACAATGTGTGGGAGCCCATTGACCCCAGCTATCTCCCGTTTGGGCTGGGACAAGTGAAGGAAAATCAGCAGGCTAAGGAGCATGGCACTCCACGGTGCCGACCTGAGACAAACCTATTTCCCTCCATAAAACACCTAAGCCCTTTGATCTGCTCCATTTCAGAGCGATGGGGCACAAGAGCTTGTCCCTTGGCTGCATCCTGGCTGCCATCTTGGTTCTGCAGATGGCAACCACAGAGCGCCCCTCATGGACGCTGCCCGACAAAGCGCAGGTGTTTGCGGACCTGAGTGCCCAGGAGATAAAGCAGGTGCACAGCTTCCTCCAGTCCCAGCCGGAGCTGCAGCTGCAGCCCTCAAGGACACCGACCATGGCCAAGAACTCGGTGTTTCTCATCGAGATGCTACTGCCCAAGAAGCAGCATGTGCTGAGATTTCTGGGCACAGGAGGGAGGCCTCCTGTGCGGGAAGCTCGGACCATCATTTTCTTTGGGGCCCAGGAGCACCCCAATATCACTGAGTTTGTTGTGGGGCCCCTTCCACAGCCCTCCTACATTCGACCACTGTCCCCAAGGCCAAGGCACCAGCCATCCTGGTCTTCCAGGCCCATCACTGGAGTAGAATACACCTTCCTCTTTAACACCCTGAAGGAGGCCACCAAGCCCCTGCATCAGTTTTTTCTAGATACCACAGGCTTCTCATTGCAAGACTCTGGTGACCAGTGCTTGACCTTCACCGATGTGGCCCCTCGGGGCCTGGCCTCTGGCCAGCGCCGCAGCTGGATTATTGTACAGCGCAATGTAGAAGGCTATTTCTTGCACCCCACTGGGCTGGAGCTCCTGGTGGACCATGGGAGCATAGATGTCCAGCACTGGAAGGTGGAGCAGGTCTGGTACAATGGGAAGTTCTACCAGAGCCCGGAAGAGCTGGCTCAGAAGTACGCAAATGGAGAAGTGGACACTGTGACCCTCGAGGGACCACTGCACAAGGGCCAGGGGACTGAGAGGCCAGAGGATCCACCCTTGTTTTCCTCCTACAAGCCCCGAGGGAATTTCCCAACTCCCAGCCACATGGGGGGCCCCCGCCTTGTGCAGCCTCATGGCCCTCGCTACAAGCTGGAGGGCAACACTGTGTTCTATGGGGGTTGGAGCTTCGCCTTCCGGCTGCGCTCTTCCTCCGGGTTGCAGGTCCTGAATGTGCACTTCGGGGATCAGCGCATCGCTTATGAGGTCAGTGTGCAAGAAGCCGTGGCGCTGTATGGAGGTCACACGCCTGCCGGCATGCAGACCAAGTACATGGATGTGGGCTGGGGCCTGGGCAGTGTCTCTTACGAGTTAGCCCCTGGCATCGACTGCCCGGAGACGGCCACCTTCCTGGACACCTTCCACTATTATGATGTCGATGACCCTGTCCTCTATCGCCGAGCCCTCTGCCTCTTTGAGATGCCCACCGGGGTGCCACTTCGACGGCACTTTGACTCCAACTCTAATGGAGGCTTCAACTTCTATGCGGGGCTGAAGGGTCAGGTGCTAGTGCTACGGACAACCTCAACAGTCTACAATTATGATTACATTTGGGACTTCATCTTCTATCCGAACGGGGTGATGGAAGCCAAAATGCATGCCACGGGCTATGTCCACGCCACCTTCTACACCCCCGAGGGGAAGCACCACGGCACTCGCCTGCACACTCACCTGCTCGGGAACATACACACCCACTTGATACATTACCGTGTCGACCTGGACGTGGCAGGTAGGACTCAGAACTAGGCCTCTGGGTCACATACCTGCACCCACCAGTAACTTATACTTCAGTGACCCCAACTGGTTCTCACCTAGGCTGGGGCAGGGGGAGGAAGCTGAATCCATAAGATTATCATAAAGTGCTCAAACTCCCTTACATAAAATCGGGAGTGTTTGCCCAGCCTGCTCCTGTTTCGTATAAACTAGAGGTTTGGGTGCCCCTGAATAACCCCCAAGCTGCACCCTCTATGCCAGTGTGGAAGTGTCCTTGCCCCTGCAGCTGAGCTGAGTAGAATTGTGTGCATGAGTTAGGGGAGGAGATCTCTGCCTAGCACTTTGAGCTGGGGTCAGCAACACCTGAGGATACTCTGTTTCTCTCCATGAATGATGTCACATGGAAGAGTGGCATGGGTGTCATGCTCAAGATCAGATCCCATAACAAAACAAGATTGCTGTGAGCAGATGGGCAGCTTCCACCTGCTAGTACAGAGGGAACCAGCTGCCAGCTCTCATGCCTTGGGTTGCCTACTCTGGGGTTGCAACCACAGCGATGGGTTTAGCACAGCTCTTGAGACACCTGTCAGTCCTACTGGGATTGATGCCTTTACCATGACTGATCCGTGAGCTTTCCTCCAGCTCCTCTGGTTTTTATAATCCCCTCTCTCCATCCCCAGAGCTAGCCCAGGCCATGAGCCCAGTGCTCTCTTCTTCCTGATGGTTTCAGCTGTTGGATTGGAGGTCACAGGGCAGGAGAGGGAGGTTTCAGTTCCAAGTGCTTGCTTTTCATTCTGCTTTCCTCTGAATGAGGTGTGGCTGAAATATATGGTCAATGTTGAAATTTTTTTAAAATGTTACAGAAAAAGACACATTGCCATGAATCCTCTTCAAAATACTCCTCACTTTGATTATAGTCATCCCATGATTCTTGCCACTTTCTGGAGCAGCTCTGGAAGTTCTCTTTTGTGAGTGTCTTTAGTTGTGCTGTCCTTGATATCTTGAATCAGTTCTAAAGATTCCCCTTCCGTGGTCATTTGGACTTTGGGGAAGAGCCAGAAGTCACAAGGTGCCAGATCTGGTGAATAAGGTGGATGAGGACATGCTGTCATGCTTTTACAAACTTGTCTTTCCATAGGATGGCACTGGGAAGCACTTTCAATATACTTTGGGTCATAGCTCATAAAGACACTCAGGAAAGAGGGCTTCTAGAACTGCTTCAGAAAGTGGCAAGAAAGTTAGCACAAGTGCGTTCAAAGCAAGGGGGAAAAATTTGAGGGACAGTAATGGCAGTGTGTCTTTTATAACCAAAGTTTTTTTTTAATTTAAACCTTCCCTATATGTTTGGGTTACACTGTGTACACCTCCAGGGACCAAGAATAGTTTCCAGACGCTTGAGATGAAGCTAGAAAACATCACCAACCCCTGGAGCCCAAGACACCACCTGGTCCAGCCTACCCTCAAGCAGACTCAGTACCCTTGGGAGCGCCAGGCAGCCTTCCACTTTGGGCAGACTCTGCCCAAGTACCTGCTCTTCACCAGCCCTGAGAAGAACCTCTGGGGTCACGAGCGCAGCTATCGCCTGCAGATCCACTCCATGACCGGGCAGGTGCTGCCCTCAGGCTTGCCAGAGGAGCGGGGCATCACTTGGGCCAGGTGAGGGGACCCAAGGGGCTGGTGAGGGCCACTGCCTCCTCGGTGTCCCTGTGTGTCTGTCTGTGCTTCAGCTGCAAGGCTCCGTGTCTATGCGTGAGTATGGGCAAGTGTATCCTGGTCCTCCACTGACAGTGGAGGTCTGGCCTCCACCCTGGGGAAGCAACAACGTCCTCATCTCTCATTCTGAGGGTGCTCCCCAGGAGGGGCTTGGTGGCCACTTCTGCACCCAAAACCACCTGGTTTCCCCTCACCCGCAGGTACCCTTTGGCAGTGACCAAGTACCGGGAGTCAGAGCTGTGCAGCAGCAGCATCTACAACCAGAATGACCCTTGGGACCCCCCTGTGGTCTTCCAGGAGTTTCTTCGCAACAATGAGAGCATTAAGAACGAGGTACAGCCCAGTCCCCACCCTTCCCACCTCTGGCCTCATCACTAGCAGAGTGCTAAGCAGCCTCAGCCTGGACCTGTACTTGTCCCTGTCTCGGGGCTCTCTGAGTGGAGGCCAAACTCAGAGGTCACAACAGATCTGCCCAGATCTGCAAACAGGGGGTTGGGGGGCTCTCAAGAAGCTTCTAGAAGCTGGTATAGCCTCAGTGGTCAGTACTCAGCCTGCCCTCTTCCTGCAGGACTTGGTGGCCTGGGTGACAGTGGGCTTTTTACACATCCCCCACTCGGAGGACATCCCCAACACAGCCACACCCGGGAACTCCGTGGGCTTCTTGCTCCGGCCCTTCAACTTCTTCACAGAGGACCCATCCCTGGCATCCAGAGACACCATGATCGTGTGGCCCCAGGACAAGGGTCCCAACTACATCCAGCGCTGGATCCCTGAGGACACAGACTGCTTGAGGCCTCCACCTTTCACCTACAATGGCACCTACAGGCCTGTGTGAGGGGCCCAGCCCCAGCTCCCACTTGAAGCCCATGAGCCCCAGAGGGTGGGCAATAAACTTTCGGCAACTGACCTGTGTGCTATTCTTGGGGGTTGGCCGTGTAGGCATGGCCACAGGCACACACATCCAAGCACACATGGCTGTGGTATCTGTTCACTTTCATCTACTGCACCCCAAAAAGACCTCCACAACCAGAACTGGGACCCATGGAGCCAGGAAGAAAGAATGGGCTATGAAGGTCTAGGGCAGCTGTACACAATGGTTCAGTAAGACAGTTCCCACCCTCCTCTTCTTCCAAGATGCCATTGAGGCTGCCTTGAAGGCTGAGTATCATTATGTACTTCATGTCCCCACTTCTCCTAGGTTTCTGTTCAGGTGGCCCATTCAGTGGGCACCCAGTGGTACTTGTTGAGTGACTGAGAGCCCAGGACAGACAAATCCCAAATTATGCGCCCCTTCCTATCCTCCCCACTCTGTGCTGCTGAGTTCTCATCCCTTGCCCCAAATAGTGATCTTGACCATTCCTTTGGCTACCACAGTGCCAGCTCCTTACACCATCCATCCCTCAGGGACAGCAAGAGGACCTGAACCTCTCTTGCCCTGAGAAAACAGACCCAAGAATCCCAAGGGCACCATACCCTCTCTGGAAGGCTACCATGTCTAGCCTCCTTCTCTTGTAGCTCCAGCTTCTACATTCTGGCATTGCTCCCATCCCTTCCTGTAAACAAACCCCACAATGTGCCTGGCCAGGGATACAGAAGCAAGGAAAACAAAGTCCCTGACCTCAAGGCACAGTCCCAAGGGAGACAGGCCTGAGGAGAGGTGGATGTCCTCAGTCACACTCTGAGCTCTTAGTGTATTTTTACTTATAAAAACTGTCAGTCTGGTCTGACCCTAGAACTGCCAGTGGCCCCACTTGGTTGGACACAGTGCAGCCTCTGTGAACTTGCTCAACAGTTGTTCATTGTGTGACCCCAGCATTCTGAAGTGCTCAGCACCCCAGGCCCCAAGGCGAGCTCCATCCAGACAAGTGAATCCTCATTGATCACCGTATACACTTGGGAGGGGAAGGGTCTCTGTTGCCCAGCCCTCCTTAGGCAAGAGAACTGAGAGCAGCAGGTGTTGCCAGCCAAACCCCAAGCCAAGAGCAACAGTCCCCAGAAGTCGGGTGGTCCAGAGTCCTCAGTGCTGGCCTGACTGATCCCCCTGCCAACCCAGATGCCCCTGAGAAGCCCAGTCAAGCTGGTTAGTATGGCCCATGCAGCTAAACAGGGAACCATCCTTGAGAATGATTCCCAAGCTCTTCCAGGGACAAAAAGGGCATAAACAGGACAAGGTCTCCTGTAGCACAGGATCACATAAGGGTGGGGACAAACAAGACTCCTTGAGGTTTTAAACTGTTTCACTGAGATGGGGTTTGGGGGCCTTTGCCCGATCTCCAGGGAACCCAGAGGGACAAACACCCCATCCCCACAGCTGTCCTTCTGCTTTTGTGTAGGTAACCCTAAACCTTTCCTCTTGGTTAGGCTTCTTTTTGGGGGGGTTGGTTTTTTGAGACAGGGTCTCACTATGTAGTTGAGACTGAACTGGAACTCACTATGTAGCCCAGGTTGGTCTTGAACTCGCAGCGATCCTCCCGCCTCAGCCTCCCAAGTGCTGGGATTACAGGCGTGCACCACCACACCTGGCTTGGTTAGGCTTCTTAACCCTGGGTCCCCTTCATGTATGAGCAGAGCTCCCTGACATCCAAGCCTGCACTCCCCCTGACAAGCTGCTGCCCACCAGGATCAGGACTTGCGAGCCCCAAAGAAAGGCAGGCCCTTAGCCCAAACTATTAAGAATTTCAGGGTGGTAATAGCAGAGCACAGACACTGTGTTAGGCTCCAGGCCCACATGCTGGTCCTGCTGTCTGTCACTGGCACCCACTGTGGACCCCAGCAACATCCCAGGACCACAGGCTGTTTCCTGCACTTTGTGTAATCATAATGCATCAAGACAGCATGTAATCAGCTCATCAAAGCATTTCAGGCCTCCCAAAAGGAAATAAATATTTATTAAATTGATATGAGAGTTGTGGTAAATATTTCATTTTAACCAAAGTCAATATTACCAGTTTAAGCCAGGCGTGGTGGCGCATGCCTGTAATCCCAGCACTTGGGAGGCTGAGGCAGGAGGATCGGTGTGAGTTCCAGACTAGCCTGGGCCACATAGTGAGTTCCAGGTCAGTCTCAACTACATAATGAAACCATGTCTCAAAAAATAAAAGAAAAAAAATATATATATATGAGAGACCAGTTTAACTAAATTTAATTTATGCAATTCAGAGCAATTACATATTAACCCTAACTTTTCTTGGCAGTAAGCTTTTCCACTGCAAAGACATGGTTAGCTAAATATATTTCTCAACCACCGTAGGTTCCTCAAGGATGGATCGTAAGTGCCTGGCTAGGTAGGAGCTATTTCTCAGAGCACATCCATTAGTTGGTTGATTACTCTGTCCTCACTTGCTGTGCCTCTCTCACTTAGGGGGAGACGTTTGTATTTGGAGCCTCACATGTGGTAATTGACTTGCTCTTTTGAACTGCATGGATTCCCTGTCCTGGGGCTGCTTCACGTCCCAATCCCATATAGTATAGAACTATTTTTTCAAAAGATTCTTCCATAATTGAGATATTATTAGTTATAATGAAGATCACTATAGATATTTCACTTTGTACACAATTCTTAATCCATGTACCAAAACCTAAAAAGCCAAATATTGTGTTTCTTTTTCAAACATTTATCCCAGCAACTTTCCAACTTCAAATGTAGAGGCCATTTTCCCTCTAGAGGATGATCAAGTACTAATATTTTCAAAGGATATATGGTGAAGTCCCACCAACTCATGATTCCATATTATACATACTATGCACTCACACTCTTTATCTTTCATGGCACGCTAACAAATAATTAGCAAAACTGGACTACCATAACCAAAGATGTCTTCAGGAAATAATTCTTCTAAAGGCAACATGTGAATACAAGTAATTGAAAATATTCAAGATATAATAAATGCATGACTGTAACTCTAAACTAGTATGACCTTTTAGTATGCTTTGTGTTGTGGGATAAACTAACCCTGAAGCTGACACCCAAGATAGTCAAAGCCTCCCATAATTCAATATCCCACTATTTTCTGTTTGTAACAAAGAATAAACAGTGAATGACTTCACCTCTTTTTTCAAAAAGCACCTACACTTTAAAAATGCAATGAAGTGGATTTCCCTCCTTTTGCTTCTAGAGCTACCAGAAAGCTTGCAGCAAACCACAACATAGTCATCCCTGTGTAGTTATGGGGACATCAGTGCCAGGACCCTCCACAGATATCAAAGCCTGCAGATGCTCAAGTCCTTTATGTCCAGGGACATAGTACAGTGGTGGCGAACCCATGGCACGCGTGCCACAGCCAGGTTTTCATCATCACTGAAAGCGCCAAAAGGTTCATCATCACCAACATCACCAACAAGTAGATGCATCTTACACACATCCTTCCATAATCATTAACTGGATCTAGATTAATTGTAATATCTAATTCATGTAAATGCTATGTAAAGAATTGTTATGCTGTACTGTTTAGAGAATAATAATGAGAAAAAAATCTATACCTGCTCAGTACAGACTTTTTTTTTCAATTATTTTCCATTCACAGTTGGTTAAATCTGAGGGTGTGAGACCCACAGATAGGGAGGATCAACTGTATGATTTTTTTTAACTGTATGATCTGAATGGAAAATAATTTTCACCTCCTGTGCCACTTCCTGGTAGTGGCTTTGTCACAGAGGCTCTAAAAACACAATTAAGCTCAAGTCTAGCAGCACTGTAGTTAATGACCAATCTCTGCTGAGTGAAGGAAGAGATGTTATTGTCCTTTCTGAAAGGCAGCAACCATATCACATACCACCCCAGATAACTCAGTCCCTAGCACTCTTCTTCCACAGTGTCAGATACTCCATCAACTAGATTTCAACATGTCTTCACATCTTTCATGTCTATGGTGAATTCATCTTCAGTTCTTTCATTCATTCAACAAACATTTACTCTCTATGTATTAGATCCTTTTCTAGGTTTTGAAGATATGCAGATGAAAGACATGGTCTGTGGTTTCCAGGCACTTGTATTCTAGTCGGAAAAGTCAGGTAATGGAACAACTGAAGTACTGTGGAGAAAGGCTCTCCAAGGTCATTCAAATAAGCCAGTCAGAGAAACTTTAAAAAGAGATAGAGTGAGCTTCACTGTGAGCAGGAAAAAGTGTGTCTACCAGTGGACCATACACAGATGTCAAACTATTCTGGGAACATCAAGTGTTCCACTGAACTGTTCTCTAGAGCAATAGCCTCCAACTTTTTCACCTTTTCAGCACCAAGGACTATTTTGTAGAAAACAATTTTTCCACAGACTGGAGTGTGGGGTGGTTTGGAGATAATTCAAGAATATTACATTTATCATATGCTCTTTATTTTTATTATTACTGCACTGTAATATCTAACAAATTAGTTATACAACTCACCACAATACAGATCAGTGGGAGCCCTGAGCTTGTTTTCCTGTGATTATATAAAGCCATCTTGGAGAATGTGAATCACCTATTTCAACAAACTGGCAATTTTAGTAGTTCTCTTGATGTTTTCTTTTAAGTACAGCTTTCTCTTTCTTGGCACCTGAGTGTCTTCTACTATTTCACCACTGGGTCTTTCCCCCTTTGCAAAGCATCTCTCCCAAGTCATTTGCTGTTTACTCATTTTGGTAGGGCTCAGCTGTAGGCTTCCCAAAACTATGATGGAGGCAGAGTGCAGTACAGGAAAGAGGCACAGAGAGAAGTGGTCAATAAATAATGGGCAGGCCACACATGGACAAAAATAAGTGTCAGATTCTAATCTGAAGCTGCCACTAGATGCAGCTTAATTGTCACTTGCCACTCACCGAGAGGGTTTAGATAGGAGTCTGCCAGCAATTGATTTATTGTGGTCTCCATAAAGTCAGTCTTTTCTGCTAATGTGAATCTGTATTTGCAGTTGCTCCCCAGTGCTAGCATCACTACCTCAGCTCCACCTCAGGCACTATATTCTCATAAGGAACTGCAACCTAGATCCCTCCCATGTTCAAAGTATGGTTTATGTTCCTATGAAAATCTAATGCTGTTGCTAATCTGAGTGGTCCTGAACATTTTTCTTTTTTGTAAGCCCTCTTGATCATTTGAATGCAAAAGAAGCTAGATTTGCAAATACTGTACTTAAATCTGCCAAAAAGCCTACATCTCATCCTTTCTGTGAGCCCAGGGCAACAGTTTAAGTGATGAAAAACAGTAACATCATGACAACTATTTAAGTCCTAAAATCAAACCACAAAACTAACATGTAAAAGACAATAAAGGACATCCTGAGAATCAAGAAATGCTGGCATATGTCCCCTCTTTTGGCCTCAACATAAAAGTGTCTTCTATGCAGTTGCTGCTCTCCACACAGGCTCTGGGCTGATTTTTTAAATGGGTTTCAAAGTGTCTGCCCTAGTAGATTCAGGCCAAGATGTGGATGTCATCAAGGCCATCACTGAGCCCCTCCTAAGATGGAAACTTGTCCACAGGGAGGAAAAAAAATCTCATTGTGGAAATGTGAGGGCATATCATATCATTTTGGGTCCCCTGTAGCAACTCTACATTGACAGCCAATGCAGAAAATGGCTAACATGCAGGCTCACGAATCATTCAGATCTCTGCTGCCATCTTCACATGGCTGTCTTCCCTGGGTATCTCTGTGTCTCTCCTCTTCTAAAGACATCAGTCATTGGATTAGGGCCCACCTTAATCCTGTATGACCTCACCTTAATTGGGACTCTATTTCCAATAAAGTCACCATCACAGGTACTGGAAGGTGGGACATGAACATATCTTTAGGGGTCACAGTTCAGTCCACAACACACATCTTCACTACACCTCTGAGTTTCAGGGGGATAAACACACACAGAATTCTGATCATCTCACCAGGACTGAGGACAGCCCATGCCCTTTCCTTGGACCCATCACAAGTGTGTTATACTCCTTAGCCTCTATTCCACTTTCCTTCTGAGGTGTCTTTCTGCACAGAGGCAAGAAAGCTAAAACTACATTTCCAAGATTCCCTCACAGCCAGAGGTGTACCAATTATTGTTTCTATCCATTAGAAGCACTAAAGTGAGACTGAATGACAGAAATGAGGCTAAAACTTTCTCCCTGCCCTTGGTGTTTTGCTTTGCTAGTAAAGTCATGGGATGACAACAGGGTTCCAGTCCCCACCACCCCCTATCTAGAGAGGAGGCCAGGACAGGACTAGGGGAATCAGTCCCACAAACAGCCATGTTGAGTGGCAAAGTTCATTCTTCTGGACATTGGGCCTCATCAATCAGTGATTCCCAGATCTGAAAACTATTTCTGGTTCCAGAAATTGGAAGATAGATCTTGATATTCTACAGTACAGCTGCCCTTGGTTATCCTTGATTTCTGCTAACAGTGTATGTTGAGTAGTTCCTGCTTGGTGGCCATCTCAGTTGCTTCTTCAAATGTTCTGTCACCCATTTCCATACCTCTCTGTGTTCAGGCTTCCTTGCCTGATGAGGGGCAAGACAAGACATCTTCTATTCAGCATTGTACGTGAGGTTCTATCCAGGATAATTAGACAAGAAAGTGAATTCTTAACCACTTAAAAGTTTACCCCACGTGTCACCTGGGCAGCATGTCTGTTTATATACCAGCTCTCCCAAGCATCACTTAGGCAGGTGTCATTTCATCCAGTCAATTCTTGTATTGAATTAGTTTGATAAAATTGTTGTTTTATATTTCCTGTTATATTATCTTATAAAAATTAATGAAAAAACATGCACTTTTTGGTCATCCTGCATTTAAAAAATTGGACTTGCAAGTGGTTAGATATCTAAAAAGAAATAAAACTACCTCTAATTGCAAATGACATGATCTTGCACATAGAACATCCTAAAAAGCTATTAGAGAAACAAGTTCATCAAGGTTGCAGGATATAAGATCAATATACAAAATTCAGTTATACTGCTCTACTCGAGCAATGGGTGATTCAAAAATAATTTTTTGATTCAGTATCTAATAACATCAAAATGAATAAAGCACCTTAGAATAAAATTAACAAATGAAGTACAAACTTCATACTCTGCCAATCATTCTACATTCATGAAAGAGCTTAAAGGGTAGCTATTCAATGGGAAACAACCATGTTCATAGGTCAGAAGACTCAGTATTGTTATGATGATAATATATTGGCTATTGATGCACATGTTCAATACAACCCCTACCAAGAGCTCAGCTGGATTATTTGTATAAATTTACAAGCTAAAATCTATATAATCCATATATTCAAAGGATCCAGAAGAGATCACTACAATGATCTTGACAAAGACAAAGCTGAAAGATTTGCACTTCCTAACTGTAAAATTTACTACAGAATCAAGACATTGTGGTTCCAGCATAAGGATAGATCAGTGGAATATGACCAAGAGTCCAGAAATAAACTTTCATATCTATAGGTGATTACTTTTGGACAAAATTACCAAACAATTCAATGGGGAAAGGACAGCCCTTTCAACAACAGTGCTGAGACAACTGGATAGCCACAGACTGAAACTGGAACACTATTTCATGTCACATTAAAAAGTCATCTCCAAATAGATTATGCAAAACTCTTAAAGCAAAATGGAAGCATTAATCTCTGTGGCTGCAGATTAGACAAAGGTTTCTGAGATGGAACATCAAAAACACAAGCAGCAATAGAAAAATAGATAATAATCATAATCAAAAAAGAGATCCAAATAAGCATTGATAAAAAGGTGGAGAAATTATAAATTCTTTACATTGCTGATGGGAATATAAAATGTTGCAGCCACATTAGTCTATAGTCTGACAGTTCTTCAATACAGAAATCCCACTCCCACATATATACCCAAGAAAACTGAAAATATGTTGCACAAAAACTTGTATACTTTATATTCACAGCAACAATCTTCATAATAGTCAAAAAAGTGGATGCAAACTAAATGTTCAACAACTGATGGACAGATAAACCATGTGTGGTATATACATAAAGTGGAATATTATTCTGCAATAAAAAGAATGGTGTATTTTACAAGTTATAGCATGAATGAATCTTGAAAACATGCTAAATGAAAGAAGACATAAAAAAGACCACATAGTATATGATTCTATTCATAGTGTGTCTGCAGCCCACAAAGCCACAGAGACAGATAGTAGATTAGTGGTTGCTAGGACCAGAGAAGATTGGGAAGAATGAGAAGTGGCTGCTAATTGGGCATGAGGTTTCTTGTGGAGGTGAAAAAATGAATATGCTAAAAGCCATAAAGGTATATTTTAAGAGAATAAATTGTCGAGTATGTGAATTATATTTTAATAAAGCTGTTAATTTTTTAAAGGAATAATACTGTCCAATACTTATTGTTAAGCAATAAAGGCAACTCACAGGATAATAAACATTACATTATTCTATTTGTGAAAGCAAAAAATACTATATTTGTATGTGTGTTAGAGTTCTTATGAACATTTATTCACATAATGTCATTGTAATATTGAAAAAGTTTAACTATCCAAAGGTAGGAATCCTAATATATGACAAAATAAAATTTTAGCAAAGGAATATCAATATTAAAGGTGTATTGTATACCTCAAATGTACCAATAAAAATATATTTTAAAAAAAGATTAAAGGGCCAGGGATTTAGCTCAGTGGTTCCATCCCTGCCTCACAAGCATAAGGTCCTAAGTTAGATCCCTAGTACCAAAAAAAAAAAAAATCAAAACAAACATCCTAAAAAGATTAAAGGTGGAGGGCCAGGGATTTGGCTCAGCAGTTCGGTGGCCTGCCTCACAAGTGCAAGGACCCAAGTTCGATCCCAGGTACCAAAAAAAAAAAAAGATTAAAGGTGCAGATTTCCAATGATGAGTGTCATTATGTTGTATACCAATAAAATGTACCAATAAAATTAATTTTTAAGAAGAAATATCAAAAGAGATATGTTACATCTACAGATAAAAAGGCTTAGGAGCCCCATTAAGTAATTATAATGCATGAATTTTCTTAGAATCCTTATTTAAGCAAAGATAATCATAATATTCAAGATAATTGCAAAATCTGAACACTGATAAATGATAATAAGAAATTATTGTTACATTGCTTGGTATAATAATATTGCAGCTTTCTAAATCTCTTATTTTTCATAGACAGGTGGTAACATATATACTGTTACAGTGATATGATGCTTGTCATTTAATTCAAAATAATCATTAAACATATTAAACATTAAAGTGTTTAAAGGGTTTGGAAGAGTTTATGGAATATAGATGACTCAAGAATGGTCACAAGGAGATTTAAGAGGGTTGAATACAGTCTTCTGTCTGCTTCTGTATTACTGGAAAGAGGTATAATATACTCGATGAAGGAAACTATGGAAGATACAACATATATGTGCCTAACAACATAGTCCCAAGTACAAGAAGGAAAAATAAACCAACAATATTTTTTTAAATTTTGGCACATAACTTCCAGATGTCAGTAGGTCACATAGACAAAAACATAAGTAAAGACACAGATTATCTGAATCATATATCTCATAAACATAATTTACACATAAACCTCCACACTTAGCAAACAATAAATACTTATGTAGTAGAGTATATAAAATATTTATTTAAAATTGTCCAAAAATGATTGTAAAGGAAGTTTCAAATTCAAAAGAACTGAAAGCATAGCAAACTTTTCTGAGACCCTAATGTAAGGAAATTCATTTAAAAGGTCTACATAAATTAAAAGGTAACCATGATCTATGATGGGATGGCTTAACACTAAAAAGGTATTGATTTTCCCCAATGTTTTCCTCAGTGCTGATGCTAATTAAAACTCCATCTAGAATTTTTGAAAGGTTTAATGAACTCATTCTAAATTATATGAGAAAATAAAGTTCACAAATGGTGAAATCAACTTTTATAGAGAAGGAAAAGAAGTAAGACTGGTCCCATCAAATACCATTTGCATTATAAATCTATAGAAATAAAAAGCCATAGTGTTGGATCTAGAACAATCCAATGGACCAACTGAACTGGAAAAAGAGCTTAGAGACCAACTCATGAACATAAGGGGAGGTAGAAAATGAAGGGTTTAGGGGCCAAGGATTTAGCTCAGTGGTGCTGCTTCCTGTCTCACAAGCACAAGGTCCCAAGTTGGATCCCAGTACTAAAAAAAGAAAAAAAATGGACTGTTTAGTATATTATATGAGAAAAATCTCCTGCAATACAAAGAAAAATAAAACAGTATCTTGCCAGGAGTGGTGGCACATGCCTGTAAACCCAGCACTTGGAAGGCTGAGACAGGAGGACTGCCACAAATTCAAGACCAACCTGGGCTATACAGTGAGTCACAGCCAGCCTGAACTACATAGCAAGACCCTGTCTCAAAAAAATAAATAAATAAAATAAAATGGTATCTTACCTGATACAATAATACAATAGACTCTCGGAAGAGCAAGAACATTTTTGTGAAAAGTAGAACAAATGTAGGAAAATATTTCAATGACCTTTCAGTGAAAAAGTTCTTAATCAAGTACTAAAGGAAGGAGAAGTTAAAAATTATTAAAATGTGGCAGATAGATAGATAATTACATAGATACAATGATAGATACATAGATATTAATTCTCCAAGATAAATGAAATTGTTATGTATCACAAACATATACTAATAAAAAGTCCTAAAAACACTAATCCCAAGGTAAAAAAAATACATTTAATTTAATCAAGATTACAGTCTTCTAGGCAGGCATAATGGCACATACCTGTAATTCCAGCAACTTGGCAGGCTGAGGCAGAAAGATCACAAGTTCAAGCCCAGCCTGGGCAACTTAATGACTTAGCATGACTCTGCAAAGGTTCTGGGATTAATCCCAGTACCATAAAATTAATGTTAAAAAGTTACAGTCTTTTATTCAACAGAGTAAATCATAGACAAGATTGAGGGATTGACAGAAGATATTTTCCACAGCTCAAGTTAACAAAGGATTATCAATTAGAATATGTAACTAACATCTGAAAATCTCTAAGCCCAGAAACCCATTATACAAATGACAAAGTATATGGTCATTCAAGAGACAAAGATGAAAACAACACTGAGATTCCACCTCACCCCAGACTGAATGGCTGCTATCAAGAAATCAACCAATAACAAATGCTGGCAGGTTGTGGGGAGAAAGGAACCTTTCTCCATTGTTGGTGGGAGTGCAGACTGGTGCAACCACTGTGGAAATCAACATGGAGATAACTCAAAAAAACTAGGATTAGAGGTTCCATTTGACCCAGCCACCCCTCTGCTGGGTATCTTTCCAAAAGAATTAAAAGAATCATACCACAGTGATATATGTGCACCCATGTTTATAGCGAAACAGTTTGTAATAGCTAAAACTTGGAAGCACCCCAATTGCCATCTGGATACTGGAGACTGGATAGAGAAGATGTGGTTTTTTAATAAAATGGAGTACAATTGAGCCATACAGAATGAGAAACTAGAGACCTTGATAGCTAAATGGATGCACATTGAGGCCATACTCTTAAGTGAAATAAATAAGACACACTTGAGTAAATGCCATAATAGTTTCTCTGGTGTGAAAAACTAAAAGTGTAAATAAGGTTCAAATTGTTTTTGTCTTTTTGTTTTTTTGTTTTGTTTTTTGAGACAAGGTCTCACTATGTAGTTGAAACTGACCTGGAACTCACTATGTAGCCCAGGCTGGTCTTGAACTCACAGTGATCCTCCTGTCTCAGCCTCCCAAGTGCTGGGATTACAGGCATGCGCCACCACGCCCAGCTAATAAGGTTCAAATTGTATAATTGATAATTGAAATAGGAAGAAAGGGGCTAAAGGAGTAGCCTTAAAGTAAGTGGAAAAAGTAGGGGAAAGGAAATAAGGGAAAAGAAAACATGAAAAAAAGGAAAAAAGGAAACAAAGTTTTTGGAAATAGGTCAGGGTGAAGGAGGTGAAGGGAGAGCAGGGGAATGGGGAAAAATAAGACCAAGATATATCATGTAAAGGCACAAGATCCCAATGATGAATGTAACTGTATTTTTTACCTTTAATGTACCAATAAACTTAATGGAAAAAAATGACAAAGTATATAAGCAATTAATTTACAGAGAGACTCATAACCTATGAAGACACGTTCAGAGTTAGAAAATTAGATAATGCCAAGGGTAGGGTACTGGGAGACACAAGTGTGAGTCTGGTGTGGGCGTCATGGTTTTGGAAATGTAGACTGATAAAATCTTTCTGAAACATAATCTAAATGCATCTGGTGAAGTTGAACATCCATAAATTCTATAACTCGGCCAATCCTCTCCAGAGTACAAATAACTGAAAAAAAATTCTCACTCAGGACTATGGAGGGATGAGAACAGAGATGTTATTCACAGCATCTGTCAAAGGGGTGGGAGTTGGAGGCAAATTTGGTGCCCATCACTTTGGCAGTTGATGAGTCAAATGTACCAAATGTGTACCAGGAACATCAAGAAACATGTCATACTCGTTGAGTTTTCTAGAATTCAGACACTGAGATGCTTGGATTGCAGTTAAGTTTAATGGGGAGCTAACACCTGGGAAAGAAACAGGATTGGGCTTGGGGAGCCAACAGATCTTGACCAGACCTCTCAGAGTCCTTCTGCCAGCCCCCAGGGAAGCTTTGAAGCTAAGATGCCCTAATGGAGGCCACAAAAGGTGGTGAGATGGCCTGGCTTCTCTGCCCAGTCATTCCTGGATCACCCAGAGAATAGTGTGACCTTGCCCAGAAGCTGAGATAGCCCTCAAAGAAGCTGATAGTGGTAAGCAACAGGGCATGCATGTGTGCACGCACGTGTGTGTGCATACACACACACACACACACACACACGTACCCACAATAGCCATTAGGGAAATGCAAATTAAAGCCACAAAGAGATATCACTACCTACCAATTGGAAAAGCTAAATTTAAAAATGGTGAAAATGGTAATGTGAAATAGGAAGAAAAGGGCTAAAGGAGTAGGGCAAGTGGAAAGGGTAGGGAAAAGGAAATAAGGGACAAGAAAAAATATGAGAAAAGGCAAAAAGGAAAACAAAGCCTTCATAAATAGGGGAGGGTAGAGGGGGTGAAGGGAGGGCAGGGACAAGGAGAAAAAATGAGAACCAAGACCTGTCATGCAAAGGTACAAGACCCCAATAATGAATGTAACTGTACTGTATACCTAAAATGTACCAATAGGGCCAGGGATTTAGCTCAGTGGTTTTGCTCCCTGCCTTGCAAGTGCAAGGGTCCAAGTCCGATCCCTGGTACCAAAAAAAAAAAAAAAAAAAAAAAAAAAAAAAAAAAGTACCAATAAACTCAATAAGATTAAAAAAATAAAAATGGTGATAACTTCAAACACTAATGAGGACACAGAGAAACTGGATCGCTCATACATTATTGATGTATATGGAAATTATTTGGGAGTTTTTTATAAAACTAACTAAACATTCACTTATCAGATAAACATTTGCTTATCAGATAACCCTACCATCACAATTTTGGGCATTTTTCCCAGAGAAATGAAGCCTTATGTTCATACAAAAAGCTGTGCCTTAGTGTTCCTACCAGCTTTATTCATAATAGCAGACTAGAAACAGCCTGGGTGTCCCAGTGGCTAAATGGTTGAACAAACTCTGGCACAATAGACCACTACCTGGAGTAGCAGGAATAAATATTGATGCAGGTGACAGCCTGGACACAAGTCAGGAAGCACTGTGCTTAGTGTAAATGTTACATCTGGTATGACATCACACAGGCAGCATCCCCAACATGAGAAAACTGAAGACATGGGAGGAGGTTAGTGGTTTTCAGAGGACAGGAACAGAGAGTAGATGTAAATAAAAGAGGTAGCAGGAGGAGCTCTTTGGCTGTGATAGACCAATTCTGTATCTTGTTGGGGCAGTGGTTAGAAAATCTACAGCTGAGGGCTGGGGATTTAGCTCAGTGATTCTGCCACCTGCCTCGCAAGCACAAGAGCCCAAGTTCAATCCCCAGTGCCAAAAAAAAATCTACAGCTGAGAACTGAGTAATTTCTTTCTTTCTTTTTCTTTTTTTTTTTTTGTACCAGGGATCAAACTCAGGCCCATGCACTTGTGAGGCAGGCGCTGGAATCACTGAGCTAAACCTCCACTCCAGAACTGAGTAATTTCTTTCTTTCTTTTTCTTTTTTTTTTTTTGTACCAGGGATCAAACTCAGGCCCATGCACTTGTGAGGCAGGCGCTGGAATCACTGAGCTAAACCTCCACTCCAGAACTGAGTAATTTCTTTCTTTCTTTTTCTTTTTTTTTTTTTGTACCAGGGATCAAACTCAGGCCCATGCACTTGTGAGGCAGGCGCTGGAATCACTGAGCTAAACCTCCACTCCAGAACTGAGTAATTTCTGGAGTCTATACCAATGTCATTTTTCTGGTTTTGACATTGGATTCCAGAAGTATAGGATGAGTCTCAGTCCATTCAAGCTGCTGCAACAAAATACCAGCGACTGATGGCTGCTAAAGAGTAGAACCGTGATGTTCCAAGTCCCAGAGCTGGAGTCCAATATCCAGCAGCAGACTCGGTGTCTGCCTACTTCCTATTTCACAGACCCACCGTCTTCTGGCTGTGTCCTCTTCCATAGGAAGGAGGAGGGACTTCTCCAAGGCTCTCTTATAAGGAAACAAACCCCACCATGAAGAAGCCCTCATCAACCAATCCCTTCCCAAAGGCCCCATCTCCTCCTACCATCGCTTTGGGGGTAACTATCTCAGTGTTAGCATTTTGAGGGACACTAACTTTTAGCCCATGACAAGATTTCACCATTGAAGAAACTGGGACAAGAGGTACACAGGGTTCTGTACTCTTTTTGCTACCTTTTATAAATTTATAATTATTTCAAAGGTTTTTTAAAAACATATCCAAACTCTCAAACAAAGAATAGTAAAACTCTGGCTGCTTTTTCAGGTATGTTATGTCTTTCTCCCACCATGTAGATGGAAAAAGAAACAAAGCACTGCTTTTAAATCTGAAGTTTTATATTAATATATATGTCCAAACCAGATAAGCATGATCATAGTTATTCATATTTTATAAGAATACATATACATTCAAGATGATGTTTCAAATTTAGCTCAGATTGTCCCCATTCTTTCTGTGTTCCTCATCCCATTTCCGTCCTACTTTTTTATTTTCTCAGGGTACCAATCGGGTTTCCCAGGCACTAAGAAACCCCTCCTCTGGAAGCAAATCACACTCCTTCCTGAGCCATCACTGGCTGAACGCTAGGTGGCACCACTGCGCCCTGCACCTGCAGTCCTGAACCACGGCCAAATTGAGGATCCAGAAAGACACACAGGTGAAGGGCAGGGGAAGATGGGGTGCAGGACAGAATGGCTGTTAATGGTGGGGTGCTGTCTTCCCGCTTCCTGGTCTTCTCAGGTTGCTCAGCTAGCCTCCCAAACCTCCAAACTTCTGGCAAGAAGTAGGCACCAGTCTCCCAAGTTCACGTATGTCCCCAGGTCCTGGGCTCCAGGCGAACTCCAGGTACCAGGGAAAACCTGTGAATTCGACAAGCAGTGGGCACACAGCCAGGGTTTAGGCTCCTGCCACCTCTCAGAGTCATTCTCTGGGGACCCGGGAAAGAGGGCTGACTACACCCCTGGCCTTGGTACACTCCCTTTACACTCAAGCAGGCTGGAGAAAAAGCAGAGCTCCCAGCACAGCAGGACCACTTCCTAGTCCATGTGAGGCAGCACTCTGATGTGCTGTTTAGAAAGTGGGGTGCTCTGATAGCCCCCCTTACTCCCTTAATGTCAAGGAGTCATCCCCTGCCTGATGGAATGAGCCAGCCAAACAAGGAACACACAGATGTGTGAGCAGCAGGTTCCTGGCCTCATCACCCCCCGCCTCCCTGGGGGAGGCCACATGAAGGGAGCAGAACAAGAGTGGGCTGCACAAGGCTGAGAGTGGGCTGCCCTGACTCCCGAGGGAGGATGTGATTAGATATTTGCATAATTTCACAGACAGACAGGTAAGCAAAACTGGTTAGTCTGAGGTCCAGGTGGGACACAGCTGGCCAGACTGGCAGGGGAGCTAGGTGCGTAGGGAACCCTCCTGGGTGGAGACCAGGTAGGAAGAGACAGTGCTAGGGGCCCATGGTCGGTCCTCTGGGGCCCTGTGGTGCTAACAGACATCGAAGCAGAACAAGAAATTTTCGCTCTGACATACATAGGGTGCTGTGTTTAAGGAAAGCTTTGGGCTTCAGAAAAACTTCCCTGGACTCTGAAATTTTTGCATTCAATAATCTATTGTCTTTTGGGCCGGAGATTTAGCTCAGTGGTTCCACTGCCTGCCTCACAAGCTCAAGGACCCACGTTCGATCCCCATTCTTTCTAATGAGGAACCCTGACAGTGAGAATTCAGGGATGGGTTTGGGCTTGTGGTCAAGTCTAAATCTGTGGGATTACTGTGGCCTGCCAGGCTGCTCACACCCCATTAAACCCATCCTTCCTTCCTCTTTCCTTCTTTCTTTCTTTTTCTCTCCTCTCTCTCTCCTTTCTTCCTTCAAAGAGAAGAGGACCCAGACACACACACACACACAAAAAATAAAAATCACATGGAAATGGAGGCAAACTTTGGAGCTTGGAAGATACAGGATTGTCCCCTAGAAGCTTTGGCCAAAGCATGGTGCCACCAATGCCTAGCTGTGGGGCTTCTGGCCTCCTACACTGTGAAAGAATACATTCCTGAGACTTTAAGGGACCCAGTCTATGGGTCTTGTGATGGTGGCCCCGGGAACCTAACTCTACAGCTCCTCCCAAAAGGTCAGCCAGCAGGGACAGGAAGCTGTGCAGCTGTGCAGGCTCAGAGTGACTACAGGGGGCAGATGTCAAGGTCACCAGGGCACTGTGTGGTTCCAGGTTCCATGATGCTCTGGGAGAATGCACACCTGTGTTGAACATCTGCCACCCAAAGCCCATGAGCAGTGTAAAAATGGCCACCTCAGTAGAGCTAGTTTTCCTCCAAACCCCTTCCTGACACTGGCCCCTGGGGACACTGGCAGGTGCAGGAAAGAAGAAAAGAAGGGGACAGTTGGCCCCATCCCTCCCCAGGGAAGGGCTGTGAGCCTGGGGTCAGGCTGATTAGGAGAAAACTTAGAACTGGATTCCAGATTATCGTTTTTAATGAACTTGAGGGACATGGTCAGATATCTGGGTGCATCCAGGTGGGGAAGAAAGAAATGTCCAGTGTGACATGAGATGTGCCCCCTCTGGAAGCAGGGGACAGAGAGAGGAAGTGATGTCTCCATGGCCAAGGGCTCAGTCGCCTGTGGAAGCCAGGATCTCTGTGGGCGGATCTGTCCCACTGGCTGGGAGGGAGAAGTATTGGCCTCCATCCTGCCTATCTCCCACCAGCACCTCTTAGGGGTGGAGACTGGGAACGCAGGTGAAAAAACCCTGCAGGAGTCTGTTCTCAGGACACACAGACCTCTGAGGAGAGCAGGAGGTCAAATGGCCATGAAAGGAGAGGGGAACCCTCCATTTCCACTCAGCCCTATTTGGTTCCAACTCTGCAGGAAAGAGGTCCATGACCACGCCACTCCAGGACACAGGACCAAGGGTGCAGAGATGGAGGGTCTGGACCCATCTGGCCCAAAGTCTCATGGTGGGTGCAAGGTCTGGAGGGAACTCTGGGCCACACCCCCTGGGCTGGGCAGACCCCAGAACACAGGGCAGTGACAAGGACACTGCTGGGGTTTCTTGGGGAACCCAAGTGAGCGGGGCTGTGGACCAGAAGAAGAACCAGGAGAAAGAGCCTGTCCAACACTCAGCTGCCCACCTGAGCCTCTCCAGGGATGGGGATATTTTCACCCAGGACAGATGTGCAGGCTGCCACCCCCATGCCAGGCTTAGGAGCAGAGGCCACAGGAGGCACATGGCTGGGCTCTGAGAGGGAGGAGCGGTTCCACCCACCCTAGCTTTCCTGGCCAGCTCAGTGAGAAGAGAAGACAAACCAGGATTCTCCACCTGCCCACTGTCTCCCTCCAGCCCCAACTCATTTCCTCCCCATGCAAAACACAGGCGGTTTTGTTTGTTTGCAGCTCCTCGCTGCCAGGTGGAGATGCAAATTCCAAAGGCTGCAGGGAGATCCGAGTTTTGCATAAGGAAGAAGCCAGCTACGTCAGGGACACAGGAGGGTTGAGGAAGACTCTGCTGCCACCATGGCCCCGGCGACCACTCTCTGCCTGTGAGCGTCATTCCTGAGGCCAGGCCTCGACATGTCACTCGCTGAGAGTCTCCTCACACACTTCTGTGGAATCACAGGGTGCTCACCCCATCGCCACCAACCGGCATACCCTCAGCCCCTGAGCATCCTGATTCTGCTCTGGGGATGAGATGAGAAGCTTCTCCCCCAGACCCCTGCTTCCTTGACCTCGTTACTTCAGGCCACGCTTACTGACAAAGCTGGGTTGACAATGTCAGGGCTGAGAGGATCCCAAGCCAAGATGGAGACCACAGCCAGACACCCAGGGTGGGCGCGCTGGGTGCATACCATGGTCCCACCCCGTATGCTCCCACGAACCTCCGAATCTCCAATGCTTTAAGCCTGATATCTGCATCTCAGACTCAACCCTCCATCGCCAGCCCCAATATTGCTTTGAGCCGGACGGAGGCTTGCTATCTTCCATGTGACCACTAGGTGGCGAGAGCACCCCAGCAGGCTGCTCCACCAGGCAAGGGATACCACGCTGCGGACTGCACAGAGGTCAACACACAGACTGGAAATGGCCGCGGCCTGAGGCTATAGCTTGAGCAAATATGGCAGAACCATAGTGGTTTCATTTCAATCCAGTTCCATTGAATGTCACAGAAAATGCTAACAGTGGCTTCCATGAGAGTTGTATTTGTTTCTGTATAAAACACTGGCCTGGTATACAGCCTAGTATACAGGTCCAAGAAGGTGTCTAAAATGTAAACTCTTTCCTCCTCACACCCCCATCTAGAATGTGCCCTCAGCCTCCTAGTCCAATATGACTGCCAGTGCTCCAGCTATCACGTCTAAGGAAATAGAATGGAGCTGAAGACAGGAAAGGGCATAGCCTCACAACTTGAGGAACCTCCAGAATTCACCTCTACCTAGAACTTATTGGCCAAATCTTAGCTATATAGGGAGGCTGGAGAATTTAGTCTTTTACCCAAGCAGTGCTACCTCCAAGTAATTTCAAGGTTCATTTTGGAAGGAGAATGGAAGGATAAACATCTGGAAGCAGCTAGCACCATCAGCCCCATATTCATATATGCCACTGGGCATTTCTCTCTGCCAACACGTGTTTCTTAACCGTTGAAAACCACTGCAGCCCCCTCCCTGCCTGCCCTGCAGTTGATAGAACTCCTAGATATGCATCCCATGCCCACTGTTCTCCTGAGTGTCCTACAACAATCTTGCTCGTCATACTAAACCAGCCCATCCCTCCCTCTCCCCCAGGCCGGCTCTTCTGTGCCCCTCGCTCCAGGACACCAGCAACGAATCCCCCTCACCAAGCCAAGATCCCCTTCCTGTCACACAACCACTGTGTCTCTGAACAGGGGCTCAACACGCCTTCTTCTACCCAGAGGATGCCATGGTTCACATTAAATATGTCCCCCAGAGTCGCCAGTGTTCACAGGTGGGGCTTTGGAGTCGTGACTGGATCACGGACCAGTGGATTAATCACAGCTGAGTGTGCTGTTAGGCGGTGGGGCTGTTTGGAGGAGGTCACTCCTGAAAACTACGGGTTATTAAGCCCCTGAATTGGTCACCTTTCCACTGTTGGGACAACATACCTGACACCCTCAATTTAAAGGAGAGGATTATTTGAATTATGATTAGGGCGGTCTGAGACCTCAATGGTCCTGTGATGCTATGACGCTCAAAGGCAAGATTACATCAACTGGAGACCTCCTGGTTCTCTGAGAACTGAGTAGAAAGGTTTCACCTGGGGAGGGACAAATTCCTTATCAGTTTAACTCATCCCACCTACCGTTGGAAGAATGCTGTGCTCCTCTCACCGCCCTAATCCACTTAAGATGCTCATCAGCATAAGACCCTCATGGTCATAGGATTCCCGCCACCCTCTGAGTCATCGTGCCTCCCCCACTTAGAAGATCCTTGTCAGTTTCGGATCCTCACCACCCTCTGGGTCACCTGATGCTCCCTAGGAGCCCAATAAATAGCAGCAAGCTCAGGGTGCCTTTGCCTTTGCTGTCCAGAGCAGTACTGATCAGCACCGAGCTTAGCTTTTTCTCTGTGTCTCATTTCCTGTCCTTATTCACTTTATATTGCAGTGGTTCACAGGAGACCAGATCTCACCGGAGGAGTTCTGGTAACATCCCCTTTTCCATTCCCTGCACGTGGTTTCTGGGGTTCGGTCTGTGGTCAGCTGGTTCCGAGGTCAGAACATCATGGGGGAAGGGTATGGTGGAGCACAGCAGCTCAAACCATGGCAGCCAGGAGCAGAGAAGTGAGGAGAAACAGAGAGAGAGGAGGCGGTGCGGACGAGGACACACCCTTCTGGGTCACGTCCCGGACCAGTTCTCCGTGACATTAGCCACCAGACGTGCATGGCACGGGCTCTGGACTGTGCTCCCGAGGTGAACAGGGAGGCCCAGCCTGCAGAGCCCAGGGACCGGGAGGAAAGAACCGGAAACCACGGCACTGTGAGGCCGAGGCTGCCCCTCCCAGACCGAGTCTGGCCTAGGGGTCAGGGCTTCCCTGACGTCTCTGAGAGACCGAGTAAGGAGGATGGGGAGGGGCAGGAGACAGCGACGCAGGCAACAGCCCCAGCAAGGTGCAGAACTGAGAAACAGGGTGACAGAGTGGCCGGGGAGACCAGAGCGGTCTGGACCCATTTCCTATAGGGTGGTGCAGCAGGGTGGGAGGGACAGCAGAAGCCAGGTTTGGGAGGAACAAAAACCCCAGAGGCAGGGAGACCGTTCAGATGCTAAGAAGATGACTTGTTCCTTGGGTCTAACTCAGAGCCAGGGGGAGGCAGGACAGAAGAAATAAAGATGGGTAGAAAGGAGAAAGGAAAATCAGAATTTTAAAATTCTACTTTTAAGAAGACCTGCAGCTTCAGGACACAAAAGCAACTCGAGCCTTTTTCCCTTCAAGAAAACTCACTCAAAAAAAAAAAAATATATTCCAAAGGGTCCTAAAGTCACAGTAAACCTGTATATTGGGCTCTGGGCTGTACTTTTATGTTTCCTCCCACAGACTCGAGGAAGCAGTGATGGTGAGCAGCGGATCTCAGCATCAAACCTGGGGAAATGCTCGACCCCTGTTTTCCCACTGGGCAACCTGACAGATAGTAGGAATGCACTTCCCAGACTGTCTATCTTGAAGGCAACTGGAAGGTCCATAAATATACCCAGCTGTGGATCATAAGGCGCTCTCGCATTCTCTCTCTCCCTCTCTCTCTCTCTCTCTCTCCCTCTCTCCCTCCCATGCTCCATTTCTGTAAAGTCATACTTTTTAAATTTCTGTCTAATAAATCTCTTCATGCCTCTTACTGACTCAACCTGAAAATTCTTCTTCTGAGACAGGAGTCAGCAAACCTACAACTTTATTCTGCGGGTAGGGTGGCTCTAGGAACCTCCTAAAGCCCTGTCCAGTGACAGGAGCAGGAGGGTTAGGAAGGAAAGGTACATCTGAGAGTGTCCAGGGAAAGAGACCAGGGTTCAGGAGCCAAGATCGGGGGAAAGAAGGAACAGCTTCAAGCTGGGAGCAACGGGACCCTGATAGAGAGCAGCACTGGGGTGAAGGGTGGGAAGGACTCAGGACATGGTGGGGGGCGGTGTCCATGGCCAGCCAGGAGGCTGCTCTTGCACTTCCCCGGGCAGGGCTCTAACCTGCGCTCTTCCTGCTTCAGCCTCCCAGAGTGCTGGGATTGGCCTGTGCCCGGCTCATGTGGTTCACACTTAAACTTCACACTCAGCAGAAAGGCAGTGCCCAGGGCCTATGCCAGGCTGGGTCCCTAAGGGCAGTATCCTCTCTCGCCTTCCCATGACCCATTCCCCTTCCTATCATCCACCCTATTCTGCCTAGGTGTCTGTGTTTCCATCTCTGTCTCTCTGTCTCTCTCTCTCTGTCTCTCTCTCTCTCTGTCTCTCTCTCGCTCTCTGTCTCTCTCGCTCTCTGTCCTTCACACCCCCCACTCCCCCACTGGGCTGGGAACTCCTCTGTTCCCCCCACCTCACATCACCCCTCCCTGCTTTCTCAGCCCTGTTTTCCTCCGGCTCCTGTGACCTCTGCACACTTGTCACATTTTTGTGCCACCTTGGCACTTAAGGTCCCCATGGCTACCCACACTCAGAACTAAACAGTCTCTGCCCTGGGGCCCTGACGGGCTCCAGACGCGAAGGCCCATTAGGGGCACTCTGTTTCTACCAAAGCAGCTGTGATTTGGCATCTGGGTCCCTGCTGAGTCACACTGAGCTTTTGGTTCCCATAAAACATGTTTGGGAAATTTATGAAAGAAATTAACTACTCATTGCAGAAAAATATGAAAATACTGAATAATATAAAGATCACTAAAAATCACCTATAACCCCTACTTTGATACATTGATCTTTTACTTTGCAAATTTTAAAATATTTTGAAGTAAATGCTAAAACTGGTCACAGGGGCTCACATCTGTAATCCCAGCTACTAGGGAGGCTGAGGCAGGAGGATTGCAAATGCAAAGCCAGTCTAGACAACTTAGTAAGACCTTATTTGAAAATAAAAAATGTTCAAAGGGCTGGGCATGTAGCTCAGTTGAGCTCCTGCTCAGTATATGTGAGGCCCTGGATTCAATCTCCAGTATCACACACACACACACACACACACACACACACACACACACACACGCAATAGTTGACTTATCCTTCATATAGCTTTCTCTTAACCTCCTTTCAAAAGCACTTTGCACATCATTAAGCATTCTATAAAAGCAATACTTTTAATGTTGATGATATTCCTTCGTAGATTCCTAATACAATAGCTGGCATTCACTGTTCCACTAAGTGCTTTTTGTGGGTTATGTCACTCACCACAGGGAGCTTCCCCCCAGGAGCTGTCAGGGTCTCTCTTGTCACAGAGAAGGACACTGAGGGTTAGAGAGGTCGAATAATTTGCTCACAGTCACACAGAGAGTAAGTGGCAGGTCCTAGTTTTGAACCCAAGACAGTGTAATTGACAGGCAGTGTTCTGTCCAGGCCACCCTCCCATCTCATCTGCCCACAAGGTGCCACCCCACAAGGTGCAGGAGGGAAGTGACATCATCAAGGTCACCTCCCTCTGGTGACTGCAATGGGCATGCAGACCCAAATAGGGAGTCTGCTCCATAAACACCAGTCTCAGTTGTAAAGCAGTACCAAGGGCTGACAGGCACCTGGGGGTTGGAGCAGAGAGAATGGGCAGCCCTTTCTGGCATGGAGAGCTACAGAGTAATACAGAAAAGCAGACAAGGAATGGACTGCCTTGGTTTGTGGGGACTACACCCCAAAACCCCCCGGGGCACAACAGACCTAATGAAGAAACAACAGCCCAGTATGATGGATGACACTGGGCTAGGGGTGCAGCTCCGTGGCAGAGCACCTGCTCTGTACTCGGGAGACATGGGCTCAGTTTCAGGAAGGAAAGAGGAAGGAAGGAAGAGAGGAGAAAGGAAGGAAACCTGATAAGGATACCTACTGACATTGCTATTATGTAACAAAGAACCAGAGGTCCTGGCCAAAGTTACATGAGAAAAAGAAATAAGAGGCATAGGAATTGGAAGGAAAAAGATAAAAATGTTATTATTTGTTGACAATAGGATAATCTACATTGGAATTGGACTAATTATTGGAACTGATAAGAAGGTTCCCAGATGTAAGACCAACTTAGGAAAATCAATACCACTTTCTCTGTACTGTATAGCCATTCATAATACATAAGAAGGAATAGGGTATCATTCATAATAGCAACAGAAAATAGCAAAATATAAGTGCTAGTCCTCGACGAAGGAAAGCGCTAGCCATTACTAAAGGAAATAAAAAGAAGATCTAAGTGAAGGGAATAATCTCTGCTGTTATATGGGACAACTTAATGTAAAAATATCAATTCCAACAAAGCATTGTCACAATTGCCATCCTAGCCAAATACCAACTGTACTTTTAAAGGAGCTGAATAAATTTACTCTAAAATTTCTAAGGCAGGAATAAAAGTTTTCAAATCACTAAGGTATTTTTAAAGGAGAAAAATAAGGAAGAATTCATCCTACGGGAACAAAGACACTCTCCAAAGCCCAAGTTGCAAGAAGGTAAAGAGCTGCACTGTCGCTGGGCAACGCAGTCTTATGGCATGGAAATGGTAGAACCATTAGGAAGGAGACAGGCAAGGCTTCTTTCCTGGGGCTTCAGCCAGAGAGCAGAAGGGAGCCAGCCCTTAGCCGAAGAGCTGAGCAGCCTGCTCATGCAACAGAGGAAGGGCTTGCTTTGTGCTGCTACAGTAGAGTAGGATGGGCTTGTCACTTACTAGTAATCATAGGCATGGTTTCAAAAGACATTCTTTTTGTGGGCAAACACTGTTTTTGTGTGGCCTTGGAATGGAGGATTCATGGGCAGTCACCCTCCCTCAGGAAGCCCTGAGTTATTTTTTTTTTTTTTTTGTACCTTGGATTAAACTCAGGTCCTTGCGCTTGCAAGGCAGGCCACCGAACCGCTGAGCTACATTCCCTGCCCCTGAGTTACTCTTATAGCTGGTGTCACATCTTGTAGAAATGTCCTGACCTCATGACAGGCAAAGAATCTCAGTGTCTGAGCTGCTGAGAAAGCCCAGGGGTTGGGTAGAGGAAACACAGACCGACTCAGCAGGCCCTTGGCCAAGCTAACCTGAGTGGTGATCTTAGACGAATGTTTTTTGTTTTGGTTTGGTTTGTTTTTTTGGTACCGGGGATGGAACCCAGGACCTTGTGCCTACAAGGCAGGTGGCAGCACCACTGAGCTAAATCCCTGGCCCTTGGATGAATGTTTTTTAAATGATCATCATGTTTCCACACATGAGTAGATTCTGACCCAAGGATTAGGACTGCAAAAGGCACAGACACAGATGAAGACTGAAATGCCAAGCCTTTTACCCACTGCACTGTTTTAGTGCTCTTCAGGTTTCTGCAAGATAACCCAGGCACTTGCTGTCAAAACCCAGGGGTGCTGCTCACAGGGGACGAATAATGCATGGCCCAGCTCTGTGGCCGCAAAAGTAGTGATTGGTAAGTTACCTAAGAAGGGGAAAGGGACGTAAAAAGAATGAAGATGTGTGATGTGCATATACCAACTCCCCACAAGGAATGTAATCATTATGTGCTGCAACATGTACCAGTAAAAATTAAAATTTGAAAAAGATAATTAAATTAAATAAGAGAAAGTGAAGCTAGAGGGCTTAGTTTTGTATGCAGAGGTGAGTTCCATATAAATTAAGGATCCAAATGCAAGAGATGTAACTATATAGCTAGTAGAAAAGAATCATACCAATGTATTTGATACCTGGAGATTAATTCAGGGAACATTTCATAAATAAGGCTTAAAAGATCTAAACTATAAGGCAAAAATCAATGTTTACACTATGTCAAAACTCAGAAATTTCTGCTCAAAGAATGACACTAACATACTGATTCTTGACTGGGGATGGGTATTTATAGCATCTAGATCTGACCAGGTATTAACATATTTCCCCCCAAAAAATAAAACAGGGTCATATATTAATTTTTGCTCCAAAAGATGCAACAATAGGGCCTATTTTTAGGGGAGTCTTATTCTTTTCATGCACAAAAATCTACATTTATATTCAAATATAGTTACATCATCTTCTGGAACATCATCACAATTCAATTCATCCATCACGTTTCTCAGCAAATGTATCAAATGCATCCATCTGGCTGACGACCTTGGCTTCTTTGGAGGTAGGGTTTATATTACAAGCATCCTGAAAGATCATGCTGGAGCTTGTTTTCCAGTTAGGTCTTATTCTGCAGGAGGTAGGGTAGGACATGCAGCATGGAAAGCTACCAGAAAACAGGCGAAAAGAAGAACAGGCACGTTTCAAGACTAGAAGGTGTCCCAGGGGTGGGACAAGGAGCCACAGAGCTGCTCATGTAAGCAACAGACAGCAAAATGGAAACTGCAATAGCACAATTCAGTCACCCCCTGGAGTGGAAGCACCAGAGTGGTGTATACAGTGGGTGTCTGCCACTCATGGCTCCCAGAGTCCTTCAGACACCTTCACAGTTGCTACAGTGTGTCCCCACCAAAACTCGTGCTGGAATTTGGTGGCACTGTGGAGGTGTTGGGGCCAGGCCCTTAAGAAGTGATCAGGGCCTGGACAGGAGTCCATGCCTCTGTTACATGCTCCCTGTGGTGAGTTCCCACTCTCAAGGGACTGCAATCAGAACCCGAGTGGATTCCTGGCAGTCCCTTGCAGAATCTCTTGTTTTGTTTTTGTTTTGTTTTCTGAGACAAGGTTTTGCCAGGTAGCCCAGGCTGACCTGAAACTTACAGCGATCCTCACGCTCCACCCCCCAAGTTCCGGGTTTACAGGCCTATGCCACCTTGCCTGGCATTGCAGGGTCTCTTACATGCATGCCCTCAGCCTTCCTGGGCCCTCACCAGAAGTCAATCAAATACTGGCACAGCCCTCCTGCATGAGTAGCCTCCAAAAGCTCAAGCCAAGATACCCATACTCCGTGGGTCACCTGGTCTCAGGAGTTAGGTGGCAGCAACAGAAAACAGACTGAGATGGGTGTGACTACTGCCTTTCTCATGGCGGGCTGCTGGGGAACCTGTATTTCCAAGCCCTGACTGCTTGTTGTTGGGAGTGCACGTGGGACGTAGCCCGCACTAACCACGAGCACCCTCCTGACTCCCAGATGTAGACCTGAGCCATGTGAGAAGGAAAGGAGCTGTGCAGCCACTGGTGAGAGGTGGTGACAGAAGCGGGGTCCTACGGAGCCGGCCCCTGGTGGTGGCGTCCTGCTTTGGGGTCTCCTGCCTGTGGTGGAGATGGGGAAACCTCTGCAGAGCTGTGGATAGGAAGCCGAGATGCTCATGCTTGTGCTTGTTGCTCCCGGCTCCACAAGTCTAATCTACAGGATTCCCTGAACTGATCCTGTTCTGCTTCAACTTGGTAAAGGGGATCCTTCAACTCATACCCTCTGTTCATAGATTTGCTTCTGCCAGGTGCTCCTACCAGGAACTGTTTACTCAACAAATATCTACCATGTGCCTAGGAAGGAGAAAGAGTTCTGTTCCCTCAGAGATCCTACCTTAGTCTATGAAGATAGATGAAAGAGAGAAAGAAAAAGAAGGGGAGGGAGGAAGGGAAACAGGGAAGGAGAAGGAAAAGAAAGAGGTGGGAGAAGGAAGGAAGGAAAAGAGAAAAGAGGGAAGGGGGAGAGAGAGGAAGAGAAGGATGGAGGAGGAAAGAAAGAAGAGAGGCAGGGAGGAAAGAAGGAAAATAAAGGAAAGGAGGGAGGAAACAAGGAAAGAGGAGAGGAGAGAGAGGGAAGGAGGGAGGGAGGGAGGAGAGGAGGAAGGGAAAGAAAAAAAGACCGAGATAAATACACGGATTCAGATTTAGAAACTGACAATAGATTTAGGTTTGGGTTGTGAAGGGATGCTGGGGGCTATGGGGAAAGACTTAAGAGTAAGCAAGGGAATTGCTGCTTTCTGTTCTGGAGTCAGGAAGTCTTTGCTGAGGTCTCTGTGAGCAGAGCTTGCTGAAGGAAGAACACTGCCCCCCTTCCCTGTGCAGAAGTCCAGAGGCAAGAGAAAGCTTGGCGGTGTTTGGAACAGAGAGGCCAGCACAGCTAGAGCAGGGTGAATGGGAGACATCTGGGCCTGGTCCACAGAAGCCCCCAACACACACACACACTCGCACACCCTGTCGCGTGCACTCTCCTCACACAGATGCCCTAGAAAGCTACGCGGATGACTAAGCTCTTCCAATTTAAACACAGAAGCGCTCAAGACACACGTGAAACCCTTTACAGGAGGAGCATAAGAAGCCAACAGAAAGGGCGGTCAGGGCCAAAGGAGAGCCAGGGTAGGAAGGGCTGTCACCCTCAGAGCCCAAGTAGGTGCTGGAGGAGGAGGGCACAGGTGGGAAGGAGAACCAAGGTCAGTAATAAGGCATTAAACTGACCTCGGCAACTCCCAGAGCACTGTGGGCATGCAACTCCTGAACAGCACGGGGCCAGCCAGGCGGAAGCAAGTGGAGCCCCCACTGTGGACCGGGTGCTGGGGACGAGACAGGCACAGGAGGCCGAGCAGGCCTCCCACCATGAGAGCCACTCGAAGAGGGCATTTCCTCACTGCAGAGAGGACTGGGATCCAAAGGGACAAAGTGCCATGTCCCAGAGGGTGTGACGCAATTTGGAAAAACTCCCCCTTTCCCTTGTGCAGGAGCGCAGACGTGCCAGGTATGTGTGGGGCTTCCTGCAGGGTGACTGGCTGGCAAATGGCTCTTGGCCATTTGCTAATTGCACTCTCAAAATCCAAGTGTCAATTTTTGGATTTTGAAAATTGGCAAGGAGAAAGACTGGCACCTCAAGGCCAGGATGTCCTGGTCCCACAGGATAATGTAGTTTATACCCAGTGACTCGGATAGGGCACAGGATGTTCTTTGGCCTCGTGTCTTCCATTGTTTTATTAGAAAATTCGAGTGCTAGTTACTTTGCAGCAACGCTGTTAGAGAACAGAAGAAGCCAGCCTCGAGATTCCCCTAATGGGGTCAGGGACATTAACATCCATTGTCCTCACTGCCAATCAACTCGGGCAGAAAGAGGGGGCACAGCTCACCTCAGGGGGAAAAGCAGAGCCTGTGTGGCATCCAGTTTCCCAACCTTTCAGTCCTCATCTGCCCCCACCTCTGGATGGGGAGGAGAAGCAGGGATCAGGATCCCAAGTGAGCTTAGCTTGAAGAGCAGCTCTCCCTTGGGAAAGCAAGGGGCCACTGTCTGATGATTCCTCAACAGACACTAACTTGGAAAATAAAGGGATTTTGCTAAAAAAAGCCATTCTGACCACTGCTTCTCTTAGAAAGCTGAACTGAAACTGCCTCACGCAGAACCCAAATTGAGCCTAATTCAGGCCTACAAAGAAGGAAATCTCCCCTAAAGGATCTCTCCCTCAGTGGGGCTGGGGGTTTCAGAGATGCAGTAGGGCTAGAATAGCTGTCGTGGGGTGAAGAGAGAAGAAGAGCTGGTGACGTAACACCCGCCAAGCTGCACCAGGATCCATTTGAAACTACAATTAGGCACCGGGGAAGGCCAAGTTGACAGCGGCCACCACGGGCCCCAGAAATGCCCTACAGGGCAGGGGCAGGAACCCCAGAAAAAGAAGCAGCCCAGTAAGGGGGCACATGTGAGATGTGGGCATGCTTGTTTCCCTGACTTTGGGGGTTGCCCCAAAGGAGAGGGTCAGAACATTCTCTGAGATGTTTCCCAAACCCTCTGTGCAGAGAAGCGAAAAGTAGACAGTCTTAGGATTAGTTGGCTACATTATAACCGATTAAACAATAGAATTCAAATATGAAAGTGACTAAAATGAATAATGTGGGTCTATATAAAATCCAGACAATAGAATGGAAATCTCCATCCCAATCCCAGGGAACAGGAAGCAAAACTCGTGTACACAGTGCTTGGTGGACCCAGGCTCAGATGCAGGGAGGTGGATCTTGGGGAAGGACACTTCCCCCCAAGCTGTCATGCAGCCCAGTGGCCCTCCCTGCCCTGCAGATCAGTGTCCTAGGTGGGTGGCCTGGCTGTTCAAATTACTCAGCTTCCATATCCAGGCCCCACACTGCACTAGAAAGACTCTGTCAACTGTCATCTCTGCGACCACCTCATTTTTCAGCGTGTCCACCCCAAGTCCCCTCTTTTCTGTCATGTTACTTTGTTGGTGTGTAAGGGCCATGTTCAGTTCACATTTGGCCCAGAAGGCACCCATCTCTCAACATTTGTGCTGACTGCAGGGACCAGGCCTTCAGAGTCTGGAGGCCCTAATTTCCTCCCCACAGTGGGGCCAAAGGTTAAACTGAGCACTAATTGAAGCCAGCAACTTGGGGCCCCTGGAGAGGGCTGCCATGTTGCTGCTTGTCAGGGTTTCAAAATGACACAGGACAAGGGGCGCCTGGAGTATAGGGCTGCTTTGCCTGGGGAGGAAACCGTGGAGGTGATGAGGATCTGCCTGGCAGGTCTGAGCCAATATCAGGCCCAGAGATGGGATGAATGAATGAAGTCACAGAAAGCTGAACTTAGCCCAAGGACAGACACTGCCTGGTTAAATAGAGCGCACCCGGTACAGTCGGAGCCCATCCATCGGGAGGCATAGAACAGGGTTTAGGATTGCATGGACTCAATGGAATATTCTGAGGAAGATATTTATATTCCCACAGAGTTTTTAATTTCACGAGTCTTTCCCTTGTTTCCTTTCTTCTTCTGAGAAACTTAAATATCTTAGCTGCTGCCAGCCTCACCATCATATTCCGGGCCTCCAGGTGACCCCTTCCCATCCTCCCCAGCACTGGCCTGAGTGTTGAGTGTGGAAGAGAAAGGCTAGTATTGCACTAAGATTCCATGCCTCTAAGAAGGTCGTTATGAAATATTCATTCAAAGGAAAAGGCAAGCTAGGCATTATGGAGCATGCCTGTAATCCCAGCACTCTGGGAGGCTAAGGCAGGAGGATAGAGTTTGAGCCCAGCCTGGGCAACTTAGTGAATTAGCAAAACCCTATCTTAAAATTTAAAAATAACAAAAAGGGCTAGGGGTGTAAATCAGTGTGAAAGCCCTGGGTTCAATCCCTAGTACCCGCCCAAAAAAAAAATATAGAGTTTGAGCCCAGCCTGGGCAACTTAGTGAATTAGCAAAACCCTATCTTAAAATTTAAAAATAACAAAAAGGGCTAGGGGTGTAAATCAGTGTGAAAGCCCTGGGTTCAATCCCTAGTACCCGCCCTCAAAAAAAAAAAAGGAAAAGAGAAAAGAAATGCTGCCATGTGTGTGGAGTAAAAGCTAAACTACATGAATACTTAGCCTCATCAGGACCCCCGCTCCCTGACAGATCCAAGCATCCCCTGCACTCAGGTGGGGCACGAGGGCCAATGTGACCCCCACATGGCAGCCACTACAGAGGCCACATGTTCAGAGGGCAGAGCCAGCATGTGGGCAACTCCAGCCAGGCCCAGCACAGAGAGCTGCCTGAGACTTGAACAGACGAGAACTGAGCTGCTGTTGTGTGAAGCTGCCGAGACTCTAGCAGCCAGCCCCACCCCGCTGAGTGAAAGACTTGCCACACTTGTCCTCGTGTCCTGTAAATGTCCATAAGCCCTATGGCTGCCACTTCCTAGCTGAAAGACCTTAGGTCCTCAAAGCAAGGTTAGCAAGGTCATACAGCCAGCACATGCTGGAGCTCATATTCGAGCACAAATGTGACCAACCCCAAAGCAAGTGTTTCGCACCACTCTGTGCTGATCCCTTTTCTTCAAAGATGCAGCCCCAAAATGATTGTTTGCCATTTTTCTTTCCCTAAATGCAGCCTAGAAAACCTAACTCAGTTCTTCTTTATGTGTTCAACGGTCCACTTCACACACTGTTCCTTTCCATCCTGTCTACTCCTGTCTACTCTTATCCAAGAGACAGATGGAGGGACCTCATCTCACTGACTTGATGGCATCAGACAACAGAGAAAGGCGCAGGTAAGGAGATGAGCATACACCCAGCCCAGGCCCTGTAAGCCTTTGAGCCTCTTGAAGGCTGTATCCCACAAAGTTGAGCTAGTGCGTTAATCAGTTTTCCACTGCTGTAAAAATACACCCAAGATGATCAACTTCTAGTGCTGCAGGATTTTTGCATAGAGAGATGGGACACCGAGGTCTTTTTCTCAGGAAGCAGCTTTATTCACACTGGCACTGGCTCACAAAGTTTTATTCAAAGTCTGAGTGCCAAACATGGAATAGTTATACCCTTTTAGACAATTTTTGTGTCTTTGTCTCCTTTACATGGGCATACACTAACATTTGACAGTCTGGTTGGGTATGCAGTAGCATTCTACAGCCTGATTGGTTATGATTTATGCTATAAAATTATCAGAACTATACATTCTACACAGAGGCTACACTGTAAAAAGTTCCCACTCCAGGATCCTAATGAGATAATTAATGATGTGAAATAGGAAGTAAAGGGCTAAGGGAAAGTGGGAAGGGAGGGGGAAAGGTAATAAAGGAGAGGAAAAAAATATGAGAAACTGAAAAAATGGAAATAAAGTGTTTGTAAACAGAGAGGGGAGGAGAGGGTGAAGGGAGGGCAGGGACAAGGGGAAAAAATGAGAATCAAGACCTATTATGTAAAGGTACAAGACCCCAATAATGAATGTAACTGTATTGTATACCTAGATTGTACCAATAAACTCAATAAAAAGAAAATACAACAAACACAGAAAAAAAAAAAGTTCCCACTCCAACTTGGGAGTGGCCCTACCACACAAGAGAGAAAAGGTGTGTTTTGTCTCACAACTATAGAAGTTTCTGTTTTCTGACCCAGCTGCCTTGACAGGAAGTGAAAGAGCGATGATAAGAAGTGAAGGAGAGATGGATAGAAAGTAAAGGAGAAGTGAAAGGAAAAGGCTAGGGCTCCAGGATGTCCTTCAAGGCCTTGCTTCCAGTGATCTACAGATCTAGCATTAGGCCCCACCACTTAAAGGGTCTCCTCACTTCCCAAGGGCACCAAGCTAAGGACAAAGTCTGTGAACAGTTGGGCCTTTGGATAACACCTAAAATCTGAACCATAACAGCTAGAGAAACTCCAAGTCCCATTTTAATACCCAAATTTTTTAATTTCATAAAATAGCCAAGAAGTGATGAGGGTCAAGTGCACTAATAACAGAATAAGTGAACTGGGTAAATTAAGAAGAGGAGAACTTCTAGGGATGAGAAAGTTAACTTTTTTTCTTCTGCCCTGGACTGGACCTGGACCCTAATCCTCATTAATATCCTACAAACATCCATCCCAAGAAAAATGTGCCTGCTTCAAAGAAGGGTGATCTTTAGATCCATATAAAATATTATATCATAAAGTTGAGAGAAACAATGATGATGCAAGCTATTCATTAAAAAGGTGTTGCAACAAAGAGATGAAAATCACATCCAAATATTTTGCCATGAATTTTTTAAACTTAAAGAAGCAACAGCTTAGGGCAGAGATGGTAAGAAAAACGGAAGGACCTGAAAAGTGAGTTGACAGAACCCAGGAAAGATTAGAATCAAAAACAAAATTTTCTGGCCAGGGATTTAGCTCAGTGGTGCCACTGCCTGCCTCACAAGTGCAAAGTCCTGAGTTCAATCCATGTTACCAAAAGAATAAAATAAAAGAATCACATACGTGAAGACAAAGCTAGAAGCAGTACAAGGGAGCATTGCTGGACAAAGAGAGGGACATAAATTCGAAAGGCAAATAGAAGGAAAAGGCAAGAAGAAGAGAGAACATGGCAAATAGGGAAGAAAAGCACTCCAACTTACCACAGCTGCAGTGTGTGAAGAAGGAAACCAAAGCGAGCAAATATTTAAAGAAATAATTCATTCACATTTCTCTAAAGAGACTAGCATTTTTCATGAGTTTGTTAGCCATTTGGCTTTCCTTTTCTGTCCTGTGCATTTTCTACTCTTTTACTTGCTTTCCTAGTGGATTGTCTGCTTGTTTTCTTATCTATTTGTAAGGATTCTTCATCTGCTCTAAATAGGAGTCTTTTGTAGGTTATGTGCATCACAAATCTCTATGGTTTAACTTTTTACTCTCTTAACGATGTATTTTCAGCAAACTTTTATTATGGACTAATTTTAGATTTCCAGAAAGTTGCACAGAAAACACAGAGACTTCCATGTATCCATCTTCCCCCATTGTTAACATCTTCAGTCACCATGGTACATGGTCAACATGGATGCAATACTACTAAAAACTAAACTATTCAGATTTCACCTGTTTCCCATTAGGGTCCTTTTTCTGTTTCAGAATCTAGGACTCCATATTTCATTTCTCTCCTTTTTGTGACAACTTCCTTAGTCTTTTCTTCTCTCTCATGCCCTTGACACTTTTTAAGCATGCTGATTAGGTATTTTGTAGATAGCCCTTCAGTACACCTTTGTGTAGTGTATTAGAATGGGACAGGGGATATGTATGTCAGATGTTCACAGGCGTGAAGAACTCTCATCCTCACTTCATATCCAGGGCACAGGCCTCAAGATGACTTCTCCCTGGCAGCATTAACTCTGAGCATTTGGTCAAGATGGTATCTTCTGGGCTTCTCCACTGTAATGTTACTATTTTCCCTTCCTAACCCTCTTCTTTGGAAGCAGGTCTCTAAGTCCAACCTATACCCAAAACATGTTCCTGGACAGGGTAGCATCTAAATATATTACAGTTCTTCTGCATGGAAGGCCTATCCCTTCTCTCCATTTTATTTATATATTCAATCATTTGTATAAGCTTATACGCATGAATATTTGTTTTATTCCTTAGGTTATAATCCAGTATGTCATTATTTACTTTGTTGCTCAAATGATCCTAGCTTTGGCCATCAGGAACTCTTTCAGGTTGGATCCTGTGTCCTTTGGCCATGACCCCATCACTGTTGGATATTTTTGAGTACTTTCTAAAGATGCCCCTTGACAAATAGAAATTCTTTGTTTAAATGTAGTCTTCAAATAAGGGAAAAGAAAAAAATGTGAGAAAATGAAAAAATGGAATTAAAGTGTTTGTAAATAGGGAGGGGAGGAGGGGGTGAAGGGAGGGTAGGGACAAGGGGAAAAAATGAGAACCAAGACCTGTCATGTAAAGGTACAAGATCCCAGTATTGAATGTAACTGTACTGTATACCTAGAATATACCAATAAATTCAATAAAAAAAATTTTTTTAAATGTAGTCTTCTGATTAGAAAGGAGGAACAACAGAAAGAAAAGAGAAAAAGGATTAAAAATCCCAAAACTTCCAATTCAAGGTGTGTCTCTGCTGTTAGGCAATGTGGGCAAACAGAATCCAGAGCCAAACTGATTGATCTCACCCACCAAGCTAGCTGCAGCTCATGGTGGGGTAGTGGATTATACCAGCCAGCCTGCTCCTTTAGTTCCTCTGAAAGGTTTCTGGCTGAGGCTGGAACCAGATTCCTTGAGTCTACAAAGGTCTATGTGTCTTTTGCCGACTTGAACTCCACTCGCTGATCTCCTGCTGACTTGAACTCAGCACACACTCTGAGGCATTGGGAGCCACAAAATGGAGTCTGCCTACAGCTGTTCTGAGTCCCGAGATCAGTTGGCCCCTCTCCAAGATGGCTACCAGCCAGTCACCCTGTCCTGGGTGAGGTCTAAATCCGGATATCTCACCAGCTGCTGCAGTCTGGTTCACCCACTGCTGTGTTCTACTGGAAATGAAAGATAAAGTGGCCAGTCCAGAGAAAGCTGAAGAAGCAAAACTAAAATCAAGGTATCCTCACCTGGTACAGAAACCTGGAGGTTTCAATTGTTTTAAAGAAACGCAGAAAGGGCAAAAATATTTTGATTCTGGGGATTACAACATGGCTAAGGCAAAGATGAAGAACAAGCAACTGCCTACTGAGACTCCAGATAAGACTGAGGTCACTGGTGACACATTCCCACTCCACAGGACGGACCTTCCTTAGCGGAAACCGTCCCTTGTCACAAGCAAGCTGGCTGGCTGATTTAAAGAGCTGAACTGCAAATAAAAATTAAAAAATAAATAAATGTAGTCTTCTGTATTAATCTTTTCCTCAGCGTTTTGTGTTTCTAGTTTCTGAGCACAACTTTCTAAAAGTTTCTTTGTTTTGCCTTTCACATAAAGGTTGTGATCAGGAAGCAGCTCACAGGAGCTTCTAGGAGAGAGGCAAGTTCTATTTCTGGGCCTGGGTGGTGGTTAGATGGGTAAGATCAAGTACTAAAATCTAGGCAGAGTCAGAGGCAAGAAATAGAATGTCAGCAGCCAGAATCAGGAGTGCAGGCTACCAGAGGAAGAGGAAAGAGCCTCATTTGTGTGGTGCAGTGGAGAAGACAGAGTTCCTCGGACATCTCTGCTGTTCTCTATCTGCCCATCTTTCCTCCCTTTTGGAAATTGCTCCTCCACAACCTCGTGTGACTCAAGTTCCCCACAAAAGAGCAATCACATGACTCATCTGTGATCATCAGACAATCCCAGGTTTATTTAAGCATAATCACATGGCCCAAAGAGGGCAAATTTCCCATTTGATGCTGATTTTGTTATTTCTGTTTAAGAGAGATAGGGCTTCTATGATGAGATCTAGATTTGTAAGGATTATGAATCTAGAGCTGCCAGTAGCTTTATTAAACCTGCAGAGAATAAGGTTAACACAGAATGAAGGACACCCAAAGTTGGAGAGAGACAGAGCCTGCAGGGCACAAATTGAGCACCTAGATCCAGCCACACATGAAACCAGGAAAGCCCTAGACCTTTCTGTTTTAGTAGCTTTTAGTATAAGTTAGTTTGAGCTGTGCATCTACACCTTGCAATATATGTTGGGTAGTAAAAATGTGTTCAGGGCCAGGGATGTAGCTCAGTGGTTCTGCCACCTGCTTTGCAAGCACAAGGACCCGAGTTCGATCCCCGGTACCAAAAAAAAAAAAAAAAAAAAAAAAAAAAAAAAAAGTGTGATCAAATGACAAAGAGCAAAGCTGTGGTTAATATGTAGAAGTAGAATGGAGGAAGAGTTTACCAGGAGAACAGAGGTTCATGGGACACTGTAGGAAAAGATGTAGGGATCAGAGGAAAGAGAAGAAGACAAGATGGAAGGAATCGAAGCAAGGAAAGGAAAAGTGTAAGAAGACAGCAACAGTCTGACCCTCCAGACATGAGCAGCTGATGCTAAATGTGCCTTCAGAAGGCTGATCTATCAGGCAGCCGCTTTGAGTGATGGGACACAACATTACACAACCGTATCCTGGGGGTATACTTCCATTGTCCTAGATTTTAATGGAAAATCACTTCCTTGGTTAGAAGGAATTTGGGGTGTGATGTTGTCATGGTGACCAAGAGTGTAAGAAGCCCACAGTGAACCCTCAGTACACAGTAAAGATGGAGCCATGCCCTGAGTCAGAGGGCCACTGAAGAAGCAGCAACCAGCACTTCATTTTGGGCACCGAGTCCCAGGGGCTGCACATCCCCCTTGGGGAGGCAAGAACCACATTGCTGAGTCCACATGTAGCTTCCATCTTGACACCACAGCCATTTTGCACAAGGATCCACTCAGGAATCGCTGAGTGGCTTAGAGAAAAGAGCTGAATGTCTGACCCACATCTTCAGAACAGGACATGATGTCCACTTCTGATAAGAGCACTCATCTGAAGCACAGATATCCTTACATTTCACCATCCACCACATCTCTCTTCCTCAGGCCACATCATCGCCATCATTCAATTGTGTTCCCCCAAAATCAATGGAAAACTTTTTCCACTACTCATTATTGCTTTGATTCTCACTCCAGCCTATGTCTTCTTCTAGATAAGGTGCTGCTATAGTTTGGGTCTGAAATATCCCCAAAAGTCTCATCATG
The DNA here is from genome assembly GCF_012274545.1 of Fukomys damarensis. Taxonomy (NCBI): domain Eukaryota; kingdom Metazoa; phylum Chordata; class Mammalia; order Rodentia; family Bathyergidae; genus Fukomys; species Fukomys damarensis. The sequence continues at coordinate 88,640,176 of NW_022900928.1, read as the reverse complement.
TGTTAAAGGCCAGGTCACCAGCCTGTGGCACTACTTAGAGGTGATGGGAACTTTTAGGGGTAGGGCCTAATGAGGAAGTTGGGTTGTTGGGGGTATGGCCATAAAGGGCTCTTCCTCCCTCCCTCCCTCTCTCTCTCTCTCTCTCTCTCTCTCTCTTTCTCTCTATCTCCATCCTGACCAACATGAGGTGAAAAGCTTCTCACCACGTGTCCCTCTGTAACAGTTTGCCTCAACAGAAGGGCAGTGCAAGGAAGCCAATCAAACGTGGACTGAAACTTCCAAAATCATGACCCAAAGCAAACCATTCTTTGCCATAATTGATTATCTCAGGTATTTTGTCATCATCATGAAAGCTGACAAGCACAAGTGTACTCCTACAAGACCAGTTCCAAAACTGAGGCAGGAAGGGAGGGGGTAATATGAAAGACATCCATTTTCCACCAAAAATATAGCAACATCTGCATACCTGGATTGTGATTGAAGATGTGTTTGGGGAGTGTCTTAGTTACTTTTCTCACTGCTGAGACAAAATGCTCAATACCCAAAAATAAAGGAGGAAAGATTTATTTAGTTCACAGTTTTTAGAGGTTTTGGTCCTTAATCAGCTGGCTCCAAGGCAGGGTGGCGTGGCAGAGGAGAAAGAGTTCATGGTGGGCAGAAGGTAGCAAAGCAACAGGGAATAACCCAGATCTTTCTATCCCTTCTATCTTATCCAGGATACTTAGAGCAGATAGCACTCATACCCTTGATTCTAGCACTGCACCATGAAAAAATGCCAGCATCACACACTCCAGATCTAGCCACCTCTGGAAAAGCCCAACCTATGACCTCATGAGGCTTTGGGGGAACATCTAAACACAAGCCATACAGGGAGAAACAGGTACAGCAAAAGCTTTCTGATCCTGCTTTCAACTCAAATGGGTGACTCTTGAGTCTTCTTCCTGGCTGTGGAAGAGCTAGCATTTCTCTGTCAGGAGGTCTTTGTTTTTGTTCTGGAAGCTGTGCTTTAACACTAATCTCCAAGTCTTGCAGCAATTTTATAATCACCTAATTGTTTGCATTAAATCTTTATCTATTTAAATAGCTAGAGTTGCTTCTGTTGTCTATAGTTTAGGTCTGCCTGACACCCCTGTTAAAGAGATGAAGAGGGGAAAAGTGGAAAACACAGTTTCAGGTCTCAGAGAAAAAGGTAACATCAAAGAGAAGACCAGTGTCTCAGGAGAGGAGAGAAAGACTCAGAAAAATATACACAGAAACAGAAATGCATGCAATATAGATCTAGGCACCCATGATCCAAAAGCATGTTACCAGGAAAATATCCTAGGAATAAGAAGTCAAAAATTGATCTTGCCTTACATTGGTAGGACCAAGGACCTGCCCTAATGTTGAAAGGTGATTGGTTGATAGCATGGAACTGGGAAGCTGACTTGCTATAAGGATGATGGGAGGCTGGGACAATGTTACTAAAGAATGAATAGAAGATTTTTGTGAATGATGGAGGCTGGCATGGGACAGACTGGACAATGGCTGGAGTGTCTATGACAGAGAGATCCTATCACCAAACAGGAAGACCACAGGAATTTAGAGGTCAGTCTACTGTTATAACAACTCACCCTTGGGAGAGTGAGATTGACCCCATCAGAGGGCATGCCCATAGGTGACCTGGGGACCTCCTGCAGGGCTTTTGTTCCTAAAGGTACCATCACCTCTCATGTCCCCACACTAAGGACCAAATCTCATACACATGAATCCTTGGGGCCCACAATACATCCAGCTATGGCAAGTGTATATGAGTTCTCATTTCTTCACATGATTGCCAACATTTGTTGTGTGACTTTTGGAGGATAAACAGCTGAATCTACCATATCAGGCTATCTCATGCTTTAAGTATCAGAACTTCAATAAGGGACTTTGAATAGAATTGAAATTGCTAGAAAAACTCCTCTCATCCTTCAACAATGATACATAATGATAAAAAAGCATATTGAGCATGCATAAGATTGCACCAACTAGCCAGAGACCTCTCCTGTGTTCATTGTGACCAAAACACTCTAACAACATAAAAACATTGTCTGGGAATGGTGACTTAGAATGGAGTTGTTGCCATTGTCATTAGTGTTGTTGTTGATGTCATAGTTGTTGTTTCAAATACACTGATGAGAGGAAAAACTGGACAGTGTAACAAGGGAGATATGATTATAATAATTCTAAGTTAGAAAAGTTTCTGGGGATATTTCTAGACTGCAAAAAACTTGGCAGATGCCCCATGCAAGAGCTAGGACCTTGAACTATGTGCATGCAATTAATTAAATAACCAACGCATCCACCTGGACTGGTAGATGTAACTGATGTACTGTGAGCTGCCAACTGAGTGCCTGTAGGCAACAAAATAATGGCCCCAGACAGACAGAAGAAATTTATAGCTCTTGGCACATATTCTGACTCCTTGTTTCCTCCTCAGCTTACTTGAGGGCTTCAGGCTTTCAAAAGAAACTCATTTATAGGGATTCAATGGTCAGAGTAGGGAAAACTGAATAGTCCTTCTTTTCCTCTCCTCGCCCCCTGAGTCCAGAGATAGAGGACTTCTCTCTGGCAGCTTGTCAGCCATATGAGCCTCCTAAAAGATAGCATAGAATTCTCCCTGGACCAAGCTTAGCCCACAGCTTGGTGCAAAGCCCACACATTAGTCCAAAGGAGACATCCAAGGTCATAGTTGTACCTCAGGAAGAGCCCTGAGCTGACTGTAGAATACTTGTCACCCCATTCTGGGCACCTACTGGGACATATGCTTCTTGCCTGATTCAGGATATGAAGAGCCAGGCTTAAAGACTAATTCTCCTAGATTCCTACCTCTCACTATATACAAAAATCAACTCAAAATTGATCAAAAGCTCAAATATAAGACCCCCAAACTGTGAAACTACTAGAAGAAAACACAAGAAAAACACTTTAAGCTATTGGTCTAGTCAAGGATTTTTGGATAAGACCTCAAAAACACAGGCAACAGAAGCAAAAATAGACAGATGGAATTATATCACACTAAAAACCTTTTGTACAGCAAAGGAAAAAGGATGAAGAGACAATCTGCAAAATATTTACAAACTATTCATCTGACAAGTGGTTAATATCCAGAATACACAAGGAACTCAAAAAACTAAACAGCAAAAACTAAAATCTGGTTTTAAAATAGGAAAATAATCTAAAAATACATTTCTCAAAAAGTATTTGCAAGTAAATCACAGAATACTTGAAGAAATAATTAATTATCTCAATATAACTGATTGTTAGGAAGATGCTAATCAAAACCACAATGAGCAGTCACCACAGTTCAAGTGCCTATTATCAAAAAGACTAAAGTAACAAATGTTGGCAGACATGAGAAGAAATGGGAACTTGCACACATTTGCCATGGCTGGGTGTATTGTGGGCCCCAAGGATTCATGTGTATGAGATTTGGTCCTTAGTGTGGGGACATGAGAGGTGATGGTACCTTTAGGAACAAAAGCCCTGCAGGAGGCCCCCAGGTCACCTGTGGGCATGCCCTCTGATGGGGTCAATCTCACTCTCCCAAGGGTGAGTTGTTATAACAGTAGCCTGATCTCTAAATCCCTGTGGTCTTCCTGTTTGGTGATATGGTCTCCCTGTCATAAACACCCCCACCACTGGCCACAGGCCCCTCACCAGAGCCAGCCGTGCTCTGAACTTTCAGCCTCTGTGAGGATTTATTGATTGTGTCAAGTTGAGCAGTTTAGTTAAGTGAAGCTCGACTAAATCAGCTGAACAATTCCATACCCTAAGGTGTGGAAGACTCACCCTAGGGCAGCTCTCTGGAGAATGTGAAGGGGAAATGAAGGACAGATCAGATCGGCTTCCATTTGTTCATTTCTTCATAAGAGCTCCAGTCTTTGCCTTCATCTTAGAGGTCATTTCCTGACTTCCAGCGCTGACTCTTTCAGCTTCCAGAACAGATCCTTCAGCTGCTGGCTAGATACTTCAACCTTCTATCACAGGCCCATCAGCCTCCTGGTATGGACTCACATGGGACACCGCAGGGAGCGCCAGACCTTCAACTAAATCTTTCACTTTCCAGAGTGCAGACAGACCCTCTGGACTCTTCCTATCTGACTGTGGGTGGCCATTGTAAGCCAATCTTGTAAATGCATATATACTGTGTATCTTGTGTTATATTTGTTTGTCTAGTAAATAGTGACTGATACAGAATTTGGTACCAGAGAAGTGGGGTTGTTGTGATGTTACCTGACATGTGTTTTAGGGGCCTTTCTGGCTTGTGGAAAGGGGAGTGTTTGGAAAGACTCAGAGATGCAGCCTATAAAAGTAGATCTGGAACACTTTAGACTATACTGTACAGGAGATTCTGAGCTCAGAAGACCAGAACACAGGTAAAAACCAGGCTCAGGAGGTTTCTTCTGGGGAACAGGACTGCATTGGTTGCTGGACTCCAGGTGATGTGTGTTATGGCTTGGCAGAAAGTCTGTCTGCATTTTGCTCATGTCCTGAGAATTTGCCTGAGATTGAGGAATAAAGCAGCAGACTAATTAATCTGGCAAAAGAAATTTCAAGGCACTCTAATATTAAGGCATGGCATGGCTACTTGTCAGGGGCTTGTAGCCAGATTTACATTGAGAATCAAGAGCAAAGAACCCAGCAGAATGATTTAAAACATTTGAAAGGGAGCTCCAATAAGGTTTCAGCCTGCAAAGATAGAGCAGAGATCTTGATTGCTGAGAAGGAACAGGAGAATAGAAAAAATACCTGAGGACATCATAAGAAGCAGCAGGACTCCATCCTTTTCAGCCTCAAAATTGCAAAAGTAAAAGACTTTGCTTTGAGAAGAGAGCTCCAGAGCACCATGTTCCAGAATACTGGTGACCTATGGAAGTTGTTCCTTGAATTTGGTTCATAAGTACTGGACCCCAAAGCCAAGAGAGAAGGAAGCCTGGCTATAGCTCCAGCTGGCAGAAGACCTTGGTGTCATCCACATGGTGCTGGTTTTAGGTGCATGCAGAATGCAAGAACTGTGGGGTCAGGAAGGCTTCCACCCAGATTTCAGAAGCCCTGAAAGGCTAGGCAGTGTGCCCCTGAAAGGGCAGTGTGTGAGATTGTGAGTGTGAAGCCAAAGGTTCAGGGGAGCCCTCAGAAATTGAAAACGCCAGGAGTGTGGACTACCTGAGTAAAACTGCAAGGAGGGAGCAGAGCTGGCTTGGGAGAGAAGTCAAGGGAGCTACAATCACCAGAAGTGCCATTGGGTGGAGCCACCCAACCCCTTTGGAGCTCACAACTTGCTACAGATTTCCAGGGATGCTGGAAGTAGAACTGGGCTATTTAATGTTTGCCCTGCTGGCTTTGGAACTTGCTTTGTATTGCCCTGTTTGTAACTTTTGGAATGGAAATGTCTATCTTGTGCCATTGAATGTTGGAAGTGTAACTTTCTTTTCATTTGTACAGGGGCTTGCTGCTGAGAGTTCTCAGAGGAGACTGTGTACTTGGACTTCTCAGCAATGCTGAAACTGTTAGAACTTTGGCAACTCTTAGAGATGGAGTAAATGCCTTTGGTATAAAGGAATGTATATAAGTCTTTGGGGGACCAGGGACAGAATGTTACGATTTGGGTCTAGGGTCTAGATGTCCCCGCAAAGCTTCATGCAGACATAGGTGGCTTTTTCAGAGGTGGCTAAATCTAGAGTGTGTGATGCTGGGATTAAGGGTGTGTGATTACTAAACCAGTACACGGATTGGTTTAGCAGCAATCTAATCCTGGTAGTCTGGGTAAGATAAAAGGAACAGAAAGACACTGTTAAGGTTCCCTTGTTGCTTTTGCTACCTTGTGTATACCATGAACTGTTTCTCCTCTGTGATGACCCTCTGTCATGTGCCACTCTCCCTTGGAGCAAGCCAATTATGGACTAAAACCTCTACAAACTGTGAGTTAAATAAACCCTTGCCTCTTTAGCTTTGAGTGTTGGGTATTTTGCTCCAACAATGAGAGAGAACTGAGACAGCCTCCAAATTTGTGAGTTTATATACCACTGTCCTTTATAAAGTTAGCCTCCCTCAGGTATTTCCTTATAGTAATGAAAAACAGATTAATGCACTGCTACTGGTGGAAATGTAAGTTAGTAAAGCCATCAAAAAACAATATAGAAATTCAAAAAAACTAAAAATAGAGCTACTGTGTGATCCAGCAATTCCACTTCTAACTATATATCCAAAGAAAATGAAATCATCATATCAAAGAGGTACTTGCACTCCCATGTTTATTACAGCACTATTCACAATAGCCAACTGTCTTGGTCACTTTCCCTGTGACTGAGACACAATACCTAACATGTGCAGCTTAAAGGAGGGGAGGTTTCCTTTAGCTCAGGGCTGAAGCCCCTGGTCAACCAGCTCCAGGGCAGAATCGACAAGACAGAGGAGTATAGCAGAGGAAAGCTGCTTACAGCAGCCAGGAAGCAAAAAAGAGAAGAGAGGAGCCAGGGAAAAAAATTTAGCCTTCCAGGTCACACCTGCAATGACCTGCCTTCCAACCAGACCCCACTACTTAACAGCAAGTCAACTATAAACCCCATAGTCCAATGAAGTTTTGAGGCCATTTTAGATGTAAACCATAATACCAACATAAGAGTCTATAAGATGGCTAAATAAAGAAAAGGCAGTGTGTGTGTACACAATGGAACATTATTCAGCCATAAGAAATGAAATCTTTTTTGGCAACATGGGAGGAACAGAAAGCATCAGGTTATGTGAAATAAGTCAGGCACAGAAACGTACATAACACATGTACTTGTTTGCCAAGGCTAAACACCAAAGTTGAATTTTTAGAACAGAATAGAATAGTGCTCAGTAGAGTCTAGAAAGAATAGGAGGGAGAAGAGTGCTTGGATAACAGCTACCAAAAAGCAGTTAGTTAAGAGTAATGCTTTCAAGTGTACTACAGTACAATAGGGTAACTGTATTCTACAGCAATTTCTGATAAACTTCTGAACAACTAGAAGAGAAGAATCAGAAATCTCCCAACACATAGAAATGATAAATGTTTGAGGAGACAGAGGTGTTCATTACACTGATTTCATCAATATCCATTGTCTAAATGCCTCAAATTATCATATCGTATCTCTTAAGTATGTACAAATATTGTGTCGATTAAAAATACAATTTAGAGAACCAAGACCTGTCATGTAAAGGTACAAGATCCCAGTGCTGAATGTAACTGTACTGTATACCTAAAAAGTACCAATAAACTCAATGAGAAAAAAATATATAATTTAAGATGTAGCTCAGTGGCACTGCACCTACCCGGCAAGTGCAAGGTCCTGAGTGTGATCCCCAGTACAAAAAAATTAATAAATAAAAATAATTTTTAAAAACCTCTGACTGATTTTTGTTTAGGAGACCCCTCTATCATATACATTTATCAAGCCTAAGATAAATGGATTTGTGGTGGGTTGAACAGTGTCCTCAAGTCCACCTTGTTCAACTGGTACCTGTGATGGTAGCTTTATTTGCAACTATTTGCTGACATGACAAAGATGTAGTCAAGTAGGATTAGGGTAGGTAATCCAATAACTGAATTAGCATTTGATTAATGCTACTAAATCCATACTTTCATTCAAAATTTCTAATAATTTCAGTTAATAAGATAGGCAATGAATATGAATGGCCCACAGTTACTAGTGGCTTTATTTGGGTATTTGTTTTGACATCCCCAAATCCCTGCCTGCAAAGAAAATAGAGCTACAGTAACAAAAACAAAACCCTACAAATAACATCTATAACTAATTTGGGGGGCAAAGTATACCCATAAACTGAAAATAGAAGTATAAGGCTGAGAGCAGCACAGGATAAACAATGGTGAGAAGGAGGCAAGGATGGGTCTGAGAACCCCAAAAGCACAGCCCATCTGGCACTGCTGAGGGGCTCTCTTGGGGCCACAGGTGTGAACATGGGGACCCCAGCAGGATCAAACCATGCTGGGGGTTCCTGGGCCCAGGCAGCCCTGCACCTAGCACTGAAGACAACTGCGGAGAAAATCCAAACTGACCAGGTCAGGACTAAAGGCTAGGGCAAAGGAGAGAGACTGGTTAAGAATGGGGAGGTCCCTGGGGCTCACAGCTCAGAAAGCAGAGGCCAAGGGCTTAAACCACGTGAGAAAGAACAAAAACCAGAGTTCTTAAGTCACAGAGCTCAAAACAGGTCCCCTGGTCCAACCTTCTCCACTAAGAGGACAAGAGACTGTGTTCTACCTGCACCTGAGCTGTAGGAAAGAATTTCATGTAGATATTCCATCACATTCATGTTAATATCGCACTACTTTCTTCTGGAGCAAACCTCCCACTGTGTTCATTTAGTGTAAATATCCCACTAGTTCATGTGAGGGAAGAGGAAGAAGGAGCACACAAGGCTAAGACAATGAAGGTGCCTAGGAATGACCACCACCCCATCCAGAAACTGAAACTGCTCGCTTTGCATTTCAAAGGGAGCTAAAATAAATGAGATGATAGAACCTGTGGAAGGATATCATGAATCAGAAGTAGCAAAAAATACAAAATGATGTGATGATTAAAAGGATGGTAGGAAAATAGCAGAGAGAATAGGGAGTGAAATTAAAATTATTTTGGAAGTGAATGAGAAACTGGATGAAACAGGATAGCAAATAAACACAATGGGTAATATCTCCAGTGAAGGAGAAGATGAAAAAATAAAACTTGAAGTCAAAAGATCTGAACAAGGTAATGAAAAAATTCAAGGGTCTGGTGCCACTGGGCACATCTGTAATCTCAACTATGTGGGAGCAGAGGCAGGAGGATCCCAAGTTTAAGGCCAACTTGGACAACTTAGTGAGACTCTGTCTCAAAATAAAAAGGGCTGAGGATGTGGCTCAGTGATGGAACATGTCTAAGTTCTACCCCTAGGACCACAAAAGAAAAAAAAAAGAACTCAAGGAAAAGTAGCAAGAGATAAATAAGACCTAATATGCAAATAACAGAAATCCTCAGAAGAAAACCAACATAAAACAGAGTAATAATAAAAAAGAAATTTTGGAAATATTTTCTGAAATAAAAATACTTAAAACTGTATCCTAACTGGGAAAACTATGCAACTAAGCTGGGCTCAAAACTACATTCTCCCACCTCCTGCTATTTATTCATTTATTTCTACTTTTCATTGAATTTTTTTAAAGAATAAACTCCCTGATTGCCAAATAGACAGAAACAGGAACTTCAGAGTGTATGCTGGGGGAGAAAAAGGGAAGGGGGAAGAAATTACTAGTTAATTTTAATTGACAACTAGAAATAAATAGAAAATAGCCAAAACTAGGGTCTAAAAGTGTCTTATAAGAGAATTAGAATACAGTTTCTCAGAACAAAATGTTGGACCTTCTTAAATACCTAAGCAGAGCAAACAAAATTGAACACATTGACATACAGATGTAGATATACAGTATTTATATGACAATCTGTATAATAAAACTATGTGACAGACTTGAGGTCACACATATAGAATATATCAATAAATGTAATTGGGCTTAACTCAGTTACTAAAAGAAAAAAATATTTGCATAGCTAATAAAAGGAAATTTGTAATGCTTTGTCATATATCAGAGATATTTCTAGCACAAAGAGATTTAGAATGGTTCAAAATAAAAGAGTTGAGGGGCTGGGGATTTAGATCAGTGGTTCTGCTGCCTACCTCACAAGCTCAGGGTCCCAAATTCGATCCCCAGTACCAAAAAAAAAAAAAAGGTGAAAAATGTATGTGTAACTGAAAGATAAAACAGGCAAATAAAAGTAAAGAAGAAATTATGAGTTACCTTATGATCCAGCAAGGTTGAATTCAGACCAAAAGGCATTAAATGAAACAAAGCAGACATTGTCTTTTCTTAAAGTCTGCAACTCAGGATGAAAATCTGACAGGAAGACACAAGGAAAGCAGTGACTTAGTGACAACTTTCAGGAAGCAGAAAGCATAAGAGATGACAGAAAAAATATATACAGAAATATTACTTTTTAAAAAACATGTTTACTACCCCTATCTCAATCCAAGACGAGACAGATCAAACAGCAATATAGATATACAGACGCAGAGATAGATGATAGATAAAAATAAGGAGGCCTGTAGAAAGCTTAAGAAGCAAAATCTTAGATAAATTAAGAGGTGAGGGTCAACGTTGTAACAGACCACCCAGATTGTCATTCAGAAGCAAAAGCCATAATTCCTCACCTACTGGAATTGCCACCAGAGTCAGCCTCCAACTGCCAGCTCTTGTGTGGCTTTGCCTCTGCAGATAAAAACTCAAGGTCACGCATCCCACAGCCAGGGCTGCATTAACATGGAGACAGAACAGCCCTCCCGTCACCCCCAGCTCAGCATCTCAAAGGGGCTTTCCCAGCCCCAGAGGTCCTTCTGGCCTTGGCTAGTCCCTCCTTGGCGCAAATCACCACCTGACCAAGAAGACATTGAGATGCCATTTTTCATCTATCACCTTGGGCAAAAATTCTGAGGTGTGACCACATAGAGTGTTGGCAAGGTCGGACAAAGAAAGACTCATGCACTGCTGGTGGGGAATTTAGCAATACCTCACAAAATTACCTGTGCATTAACCTTTGACCCAGAAAACCTGGGAATTTATTCCACAGATATGCTAGTGAAAATACAAAAAGATGTATGCACAAGGTTATTTATGGTAGCACATTCGTAATAGCCACAAAGTACTGGGAACAACTGACAAGGTCTTACTCACTTTCCTGTTCTGGGACAAAATACCCAACACCTGCAATTTAAAGGAGATACTTATTTTGGCTCATGGCTCCAGTCCGTGCGTGGTTGGCAGGCTCCAAAGCAGAAACCGCACGGTGAAAGGGCATGGTGGAAGCAAGCTGCACAACTCATGGCTTCCAGGAAGCAGAGAGAGAAGAGAGGTGCAAGGGACACACCCCCAGTGACCACTTCTCTCGGATCAGTCTTCACTGCCAAGCACCAGACCTTTGGGGGACATTTTAGATCTGAACCATAACAATCAATAAGACATTGGTTAAATTAACCAAATACATCCCCAAGGTTTAGCATTAAGTAACTATGAAGAGAAATAGGAAATAACCCTTCCTACTAACATGGAATGCACTCCAGATATGAAGTGGGGAAATCAAGGAGAAGAATACGTACAGATGCCTTCATTTATTGAAAAAATGATTAGGGAAACTACACACACATACACACACACACACACACACACACACACCTTGCTTCCCCAAAAATAAGACCTAGCTGAAAAATAATCAGCCTTGAAAACTAGAGATCAAAAATGCCAAGCCTGATCAGCCTATCTTGGCCTGTCTTTTCCTACCTTATGGAGTAGCCACCGAGCAAAGTAGTAGCAGCAGGTGAGACAGGATAGGCAGGCTGATGGGGGCTGGCAATTTTTGATATCAAGTTTTCAAGGCTGATTATTTTCCAGCTAGATCTCATTTTCAAGAAAAGAGGGTACAAGAATTTACTTATTTTTTAAAAAACATTGGAATGACAAAAATACCTTAGTGGTTGTCTATGGGGGAAGAAAAGAATGGAATAAATAGATAGAAACTAGGCTTACTTGAATATATCTTGCTATGTAGATTAAACAAATTTAGAATTAAACCTAAAAGGCAAGTCATAAAAATAAAAAGGGAAATTACACAAATGAACCATCATTGTATAACATAACCACCTAAGAAGGAATTATTTCAAGTGCCTAAACATAGTAATTTGTCCTTATAGCTTAATGGGATACAGGCTAAGGAAAAAAGAACTTCTACAATATCACCAACTAACTGTTTCCAATAATCATATCATTAGAGTAGCTGGTGATGTCACTCTGAGACGGCTGTATGAGTGTGTGTGTTTGCCGTGGGTTAAAGCAAATGACTAAGGATGTAGATACCATTAAGAACTGGGATTTTTCAGTAAAAAAAAGGAGATAAAGATGTAAGATCAATGAAGTTCAGTTAAAATTCTCTAGCTGTGAACCCGAAGTAGTCTAATCAGCATGAACACACTGCATACTTTGTCTCTTAAATGTAAAACATACTTCTTAGCCATAGCAACTGAAAGGACATACACCAGTCTAGACGTAATGAGAGCAGCTGTCTATAAATACATTTCCCATTAGAAAGAACCAGGACTCATTGGAGAAATGCCTATTTCCCAGACCAGGGCAGAGAATGTACAGAATGATTTGATTTGGAACATCTTGTAATGTCATAAAACAAGGAAGCGATCAAGAGCTTATGTTAAGGACTCTGAACACACACAAAGGAACAAAAGAAAACCTCACCAGGTGTTGGATGCAGCACCTTGATTGTGGTGATGGTATTGAGCATTGGCTGATGTCCATCATCAAATTGTACTATAAATATGTGCAATTTTTTCTTTGTGAGTTATATACCTCAGTAAAACTGGCTTTTAAAACTACTACTGGATAATGTCAAAAGAATGCAAGAACCAATCTGAACGTAAGTTCCCCCAACCAAAAAAGGAAAAGTTTCAATAAGGTTCATAATTATAAAAGATTAAAACTCAAATTTTTTTCACTCCATGAGTTTATCAGGCTAGTAGAGAAAATTCATTCTTTGCTTTTGGGGTTTGTCAGGGAATCTTATTTTGAAAAGTCAGTTAAATATATGTTACAAATCAAGTGTTTCTATGGGCCTCATTATTTGAACTGTGCCTCTGAGTACCCGAATAGTTGCTGAAAGATTCCTAAGATGAGAGAAATCCAGCTATTCAAATACCACTATTTTTCAAGTCCTAATGTATTAATTTGATTTAAACAATGATCATAATATCTTCCATTCACAGAAAAAGAAGCAACTATCTACTGTTGTGTCTGCTGTTGAGACAACACACCACCAAAGACAGAATAATCATGCCAAAGCATTAAACCTGAGCCTGATGGGAGCTGTAGGTTTAACTACCTACTTAAAAAATATATAGGTAGCAGGGGCCTGGGATTTAGCTCAGTCGTGCTGCCACCTGCTCAAGGTCCCAAGTTCAATCCCCAGTACCAAAAAAATATATATATGTGTGTGTGTGTGTGTGTGTGTGTGTGTGTGTGTGCGCGCGCGCGCGTGTGCGCGCGTGCGTGTGTGTGTGTGTGAGAGAGAGAAAGAGAGAGAGAGAGAGACAAAATGTAACGACCACCTACCCAGCTTGTGCAGGACATTCCTGGTTTTATCAGTGGCTACACTGGATGTGTCAGTCTATGTTAAGCCACATCACAAGGATGTGATCAGCAAAATCCAGATTGTAGAAAACTCTATACGATAAACAACCTAGACTCTTCAGTCAAAACACAACCAATAAACAAGGAAAAATATAGAGGAGGATCCATAAAAGGTACTTAAGGACAGGGGATTTAGTTCAGTGGTTCCGCCTCCTGCCTCATGAACACAAGGACCCAACTTCAATCCCCGATACCAAATTAAAAGAAAGGTAGTGAAGAGTCATAACTACAAATTGTAGTGTTCATTTTCTGGTTCAAATGAAATTTTTTTTCAAAAATATATGAAATAACTACAGAGGTATGATAACCATTCTAGTCTCTTTCTCATCACTGAGACAAAACACCCGATTCCCACCACTTAAAGAAGGAGGGGTTCATGTTGGCTCAAAGTTTTTAGAGGATTCAGTCCATAGTAAGCTGGTTTCTGGGCAGAAAAAGTGTGCTGGAAGGATACGGTGGAAGAAAGCAGCTCACATCATGGCAGCCAGGAAACAGGCTAAGAGTGAGCAGGAAGAAGCCAGGATGGACAAGAAACCCTTCCAGGCTTACACCACCAGTGACCCGCTGCTTCAGGCCAGGTCCAGCCTCTTAATATCACTTTCAGCTACAAACTCATCAATGTCCATTGATGAGTATAGCATCCCCACGATCCAACCACCTGCCAAAATCCCCACCTCTGAACACCTCTGAGCTCTGTCCTCCTGGAAACGACCATTCCTCTATTTCCCAAAGCACCTGCAACACATAGTTGGCATTTCATACACCCACTGAGGGTGTGGAAATAACAAAACAACTAGGAGGAAAATAATTGGGGCCATAATCTGACACTCAATGTCAAATATCAATCTTCCTTAAAATTAATTAGACATTTCCACCCATACAACACCTTACTATGAGTCTTCATGGGCTCTGGGTGTTTTCAGGGTCCTTCTTGCTCTCTCACTGGCCCTCCACCTCCTTTCCCTGGATGTCCATGAACCCTCAAAACCAAGTCCTGTTATGCTAACAGTGACAGTTAATCTTGATTTTCAACTTGATTGATTTGAGAGACAGTGAGGAGATTAGTAAAGCACATTGTGGGATGTGCCTACTGCGTCATGGGGCTGTGACCCAGGGACTAGGTCCCCACATCTAGGTCCCACATCTGGTCCCTGACCCCTTTCTCTCTGGCTCTTCCCTTACTCTCTGCTTCCTGGCTGCCATGAGTTAAGCAGCTCTTCTCTACCAGGCCCTTCTGCCAGGATGTTTCTGTTTTGGAGCTGACTGACAAAGGCCTGAAACCTCTGGAACCATGAGCCAAAATAAAGATTTCTTCCTTTAAAATGTGCATCTCAAGGGCCGGGGATTTAGCTCAGCAGTTTGGTGGCCTGCCTTGCAAGCGCAAGGACCTGAGTTCAATTCCCGGTACCAAAAAAAACAAAACAAAACAACAAAAAACAAAAATGTGCATCTCAAATATTTTGTCCCAGACATGGAGAACTGATTGATATACCATCTTTGGCCTCTCACTGATCCAGGCCACTGCCTGGGGATCCCATCCTTAATAACCAAACAGACCCCATGGTTAGAAGGCATTTCTGAACAAAAGCTACATCTTCTACCCGAAAGGACTGTTCTGCCTTTCTCCTAGAATGTTCAACTCAAGCTATAGTTAGCTTTTCAAAATATTCTTTCCGCTGCATATAGAAGACAGAAATGGCTGTTACCATGCTCAGTGATAAAACATTGCAGTAGGAGTCAAATGATAACAGTGACTTGCCACACAGTCACATATGGGCAAGGAAAAGGCTGGGAAATGTCTCTCCCCAATACATTCTGAAGCACAAGGCTAAGCAGGGTTTCTTGACCACAGCACTGTGACATTTCAGACTGAAAACGCTTAGTGGTAGGAGCTGTCTTGTGCCTGGTGGGGTGTGTAGCAGCATCCCTTGCCTCTAACTGCTAGATGCCAGTAACAACCCACCTGCTTCCAATCCTAGCTGTGAAAACCAAAAATGTACTCAAACATTCCCTGGTATGTCTCAGGAGACAAGATCTCCTCTGGTTGGGAACCACTAACTAGAGGAAAGGTACACTTGTCTCAGTATAGCAGGTCAAGGTAGACTGGTTCTATTCCTTCTGAGCCCAAGGCTGTGACCAAGATCAGCTTACAGGTAGCCAGAAATGGAGAACTGGGTGGGGAGACAGTCAGAGAGCTAAGATGAGAAGCTGATTATCCAAGTAGATAGTGATTGAAACAGAGTCTGCTGTTCCCCTCTCCTCCAAGAGAGCAACACCTTCTGGAGGTGTAGGTGGCATGAGTTGAATGGTTCAGTAACATCCTGATCCAGTTCCAAGGGAAGAACTCCAAGCCCAGGCCATCTGCTGAGACTCTGGTGTGCTGTCTTCATCCCCAGAGAGTAGCCAACATCCTATACAAGTGTATTCCACAGGTTGGGATGTCATGATTTGAGGACTAGACCTGCTCCTACATATCTGTATGGCCTGGGGCATGCTCCCTGGGTCTCAACTCTTGGGTCTCTGTCATTAGTGGGTGAATCCAGGAGCCCTCCAGCCCTTACATCATTGCCCCATGGCATCTGTTTCCAAGCCCATCTGGCCTCCAGTCCTCTATCACCTGTCAAGTGCTCAAGACACTCATTTTTCCAGCTGTGACATTTTCAATCAGCCAAACAGTCTTCATAGAGCTCAGCAACAAGTGACAATGACAACAGTGAGCAAAATTAAAACCTCAGACTTATATTTCATGTGCCCAGGGACATGGATATCAGTCAAGATACATTTGATAAGCATCGCTCTCCTGCCAGTCTGCTGTACACACCTTGGTGAGAGACTTTCTCAGACACCTCCCATTTCATTTCAATTGCAATCTCAGCCCCAGCTTCAGGGAATTTATAGTGTGTTAGGGAGACAAGACTAACACACATTTCTATTTTATTTTGCCAACGTTAAAATATGCCACCTTTCACACAACAGCATCCAGCAAAACTTATCCCCAGAATAGCCTGGTTTATATCAGATTTTGTTTCATAACTTTTAACCCTTAACCTGAGTGTTTAAACTCTACTTTAAACACAGAAAGAAGAAACCCATCATGTACAGCTCAGCCACAGTCCCCTTCCCTCTCCAGTTCCACACAACACTATGCTACTTAGGCTACCTGGGGTCCACCTGATCCCCCACATTCGTCCAGCTGTGGCACTTGCACACCTCTGGCTCCTGCCATCATACCACTAGCTGCTCTCATGACTGATTCTCCAAGAGCTGTGTCCCTGCCCAAGCCTGCAGAACCACCTCCACCCTGCCGCTGCCATGCATCACTGTGTGACTTCAGTTGAATTTCCATCAGGCTGGCCCTGTCTGAGACTCAGTCTCAGAGTCTAATTTGTAGATTCTTTCTGCTATCATCTGCATGTCAAAAGTTCCCAAAGGTCTATAAGTAAAGGCTTGGTCCCAGGATAGCACCATTGAGGAGATGGACCCTAAAGGAAGGGAGCATTTGGGGAGGTCAGTAGGTTATTGAGGGGTTACTCTTGAAGGGGATTGTGGAACCTCAAGTCTTTCAGTCTCTGCTTCCTGATTCAAGATGTGAATTCTTGCTCCAACAGGCACTCCTGCCATAATCCACCACCATCTATCATCTTCACCAGAACTGAGTCTTTGAACCTTCAAAATCATGAACTTAATAAACCTTTTCTCTTTATAAGTAGCTGTATCAGGTATTTTGTTGTAGCAAAACACAAAGCTCACTAACATGCTTCCCTAGTGGGCCAATTTTGTTCCTTAAAGACTTCTGAAAATGAAAACAACTATAATGTGGTTATTGCCTGGACTTCTGGAGCCCCTTTTGTAAGCTCTCCTTTAGAGTGAAGAAAACGCGACAGCAAAGTTATGGCATAAGTAAGACCTAGGCCTTCCTCCAGTCCAGAAATCCTCCCCACTCCAGGCTGTGCAGTAAAAGTCAGGGTTCCAAGATACATCCTCGTGGGGCTGTGGTAGGTACAGCTCAGTGGTACAGGACTTGCCCAGCCTGCACAAGGTCCTGGGTTCCATCCCTAGCAACAGAGAAAATAAAGAAAAGATTAGAAGAGATATCCTAGGACCTGTCATCTGGGTATGGGCTATAGGTGAGAACAGAATTTCAAGTAACCAGAGAACACATAGGTAGCTCTGAAAGGAAATTACTTTCCCTAATTCCTGAGCTGTAATTCATGCAGACCTCTCATCTTGTATGGGGTGAATTTCAGACTTCTTATAAGAAAGAAATGATTGCAAGGGCCGAAACTATGACAGTTAATTGATATCCTCTGCTATTGAAGAAGGGCTGAGGGTTACCTCTCCAAATAACAAACTCTACTTGACCAACATAAAGTGGAGAAGGGCCTGGGGCTTGCATTGAGCCCCCTCCCCAGGGAACCAGGCAGCATCCCACAGCCAGAAATTGGGGGAATGGAGAAAAGGTGTAGGCTGAATGAGGTGGCAGCTCTTTCTCACCATGTTCTAATCAGCTGGATTCCTCTGTACCTCACAGAAATCCTACAGGAGCCCCTCTGTGAAATGGGGCCGGAAGGACCCAGCTATGTTCAAGGAGTGGGCACCGTGTCGTTATTGGAAAGTGGATGCTGTGGACACTATCATTACTAGCAGAACATCGTCTCAGTGTCAGTGTCTATATTAAATAGTATTCATATTAAAGAGGCTTCCCCAACACAGCTCTTACAACAAGAACTTGTCACAGGACAGTGTGGTGTGGTGTGACATGTAAGCTGACAAGGGCCATGGACAGGCCTTGAAGTCAAGGCCACTGGGAGCCAGGTACACACAATGAGGAGGACCTAAGTAGGAATAAGAGGCCCTGCTGGGTGCTCCTTAAGGTGGGATCAGTTATTTTCCTCTCCTCTCATGTGCTCCCAACTGAGCTCCAGGGTCCCAGCTGCATCCTACACGCTCACCCCTGTAGCCTATACCACTCATGGCTGCAGAAGGACTGGATACCAGGAGTCCTCATTGTCCTGAACTCACAGCACTGGGTTGTTCTCCTCCACTAAAGCAGGAGGGGCAGAGACTGGGCTCTCTGGGGACCTTTCTTGGCTTCCTTTAAGTCTAGGTGGTGCTCAGGAAAAATCTGTTTAGTTGAAAACTATACTGCTTTTGTTCCAGCAGTGAAGTCAAGATGGGGAACCATGGTTGGTGGTGGCCACCCACATGGCTCAGGGTCCACTCTGTGTAGAGACCAGCAGGGTGGGAACCTTCACAGTGCTGGCCCTAAGGTAGATGGAGAGCTGGGGAGATGCAATTTGGGAGGACAGTGTAAGGACACGAAAGGGTCTGTCCAATTCACCTTGGTCAATTCCAACATGCTAAGCTGTCTCTTTACCAAAGTCACCTGCAGTTTTGCTGCATTTGACTCATTTCCAAGCCATAGAGTTGACAGTCACCCATACTACAATACCCACCAGTCCACTGGCAGGATCGTTAACAAGAAGCCATGAGGGAATCTGTGCTCCTTCTGCAGCACTGTGCCCCAAACCCTGCTCAGGCCAGGTCTGCTGAGTGGGCCTCTAGTCAGAAATGACTCTTGAAGTCCCTCCAGTCCCAATCCTTTTCCAGTTCTTGAGGTGACAAGAGTGACTTCTCCTAGAATCGCAGGAGAAAGGAGAGCTGGTACAGGAAGGGCTTTACCAAGACCATGGCATGATTCACTCACTCATCCTAGCCAGCCCCAACCTCAGACCCATGCTAGGATCCTCAGGGAGCTCCCACTCCCAGCCTTCTCCCTTCATTTACATCTTCCTCCCCTCCTTTCTACTCCTTTTTGTGCAACTCCACACCTCATTATGCATCACTAATTATTATTAGAGGGACGCTGCTTGCTAATTTTTTTTAATCTTTACTGGTGCCAGTTTTCCCTTATAAGGACACTATTTAATTTATCTCCTGGGCATGTCATCAGACGTAAGCATCCACTGGCTTTGGAAGGACCAGGAAAGACATGGGCCAGAGGAAGGAACTGAGAGGAAGGTGGTCAAGAACTTGGGGCTGGAATGCCTGAGATCATCTGGTAAGTTGTTTGTTGGCCATCTAATGGGGTAACTTCCTTAGGGCTCACAAAAAAACTCCAAAGTCTTCATAAATCATCTGCTGCATGCAACAGCCTTTGATAAGCAATGTTTGGGATCATGAAGGGGAAGGGTGTCCAGTTAGAGTCAGGGTGGTATAGGAGAGAGGTGACAGCAGGAATAGATGTCAACTTCTACTCTGCGCCTGTTGCCTGTAGAGGTACAAGTCATAGATGGGTTAACCCAGAGTGTAGGCCTCACTGCTCAGGCCTCACCAGGATATAGCATGGCCTTGGGCATACCCTACTCTACATTAGGATGGGGCTCAATCCATTTCCCAGTCTCTCCAGAGAAGGACTGCCCTGGAGTGCAGGGTGGAGGGCAGAAAAATCATGTCACTAATGCTCTTTGCCCTAATCTTCATTCCTTCACATTCCTTTAAAGAATGATTTTCTTTTACGGTCACTTGGAGCCCTACATAAAGCAAACTTCCCTGTGGAACAGTCCTAGTTCTGGATGCTCCAGGCAGCATTAGCCTTAGGTGCTTTCTTGTCACTGGGACAAAATACCTGACAACTACAATTTAAAGGAGAGGCTTATGTTGGCTCACAGTTTCAGAAGTTCAGTCAATGGCTGGTAGGCTCAAAGGCAAAAACAGCATGGTGGAAGGGCCTTCTGTAGAAGAAAGCAGCTCAGGTCACAGCAGCCAGGAAGCAGAGAGAGTAGGGAGGATCTGGGAAGGGAGATATTTCTTCCAGGTCATGACCCTAGTGACCCATTTCTACTCGGGCCCCGCCTCTGAACAGCAAGTCAGCTATACACTCATCAGTGAATTCATCCATTGATAAGTATAGCATCGCTGTGATCCAGTTACCCTCCAAACACATGAGGCTTTGGGGGGTACATCCCAGATCTGAACCATAACACCATTAAATGAAATACTTGATGGCTACTTTCTCATGTAAGAGTTCCATTACCCTGAGTGGCTCAAGACTACCAGACTGGCCAAATTTGACCTTCCCCAGTGTCCCTAATCAGTAAGCATTGCTTCTCTGGCTGTTGTAACCTGGTGGACCAAGAAAGGCAGCACTGGAGTTACATATGGTCACGTTGTTGAGAGATCTTCTCCAGACTGTTTCCCCAGAGACTGGCTTCCTTGCCAGTTAGTGCTAAGTCTTTTGCAGCCAGACCTTATGCTACTGCTAATTTTAAAATAATGGCAAGACAACCGTGATGAATTCCTGTTCTGGTTTCTTAGCAATGACTCTTGCAGACTTCCAACTCACTTATAAGGTGTGATCGTAAAATAATGAAGCTGATTATTTAAACAAATGTCTCAGGATGCATTCTTTTGTTTTGTTTTGTTTTTTTAACAAACATTAAAGACAAAAAAAGAGCTTGAACTGTATTTAGACTTAAAACATAATTTGGAAAAAATCACTTTATTTTCAGTGCTACTGCAATAAGATTAAAAACAAGTTTCATTCCTTAATATCATGTGTATAAGCACTTTGAAGAAAATTACTAAATCATGACTTTTCATATGAACCATTCTTATGTTATACAGTTGTCTGAAAATGCCTCAAGATAGTGCCCTTGGAAGGCCTTGAACTTCAGATTTCTCTCACTATTTTGAACACCTGAGACAGACTGGCCTGAGCAGTATGTCCACCCAGAGGGGTCCTGTCTTATTGGTCACCAGGACCCAGGAGACACAACTGCTCCCTGGAAGGCAGTGCAAGGCTGACTGACTCTCGGGGCCCATAAGACTCCACTCCCAAGGAGCAAGGTGGCCCCACAGCCCTGATGCTGGCTCTGCAAACCCAAAGGTGTAATCTCTCTCAGCCTTGACCATCAAAGACAAGTGAGCTCCCCATAAGACACTGAGCTAGAGACCTCCATGTGGTCTACCTGGAACCTAGAAACTGGGAGAAGACACTCAGCAAAGTGCCACAGAGACACCCCAGCCCCTCCACGGAGTTCCTCAGAGCCCAGGAAGAAGATGGAGCCCAGGAGGCACCAGGCCAAGGCAGTGAAGATAATGTGCATTTTATAAAACCAGCTCTAGGGCTGGGGATTTAGCTTAGTGGCACCATGCCTGCCTTGCAAGTATAAGGTCCCAAGTTCAATCCTGGTACCAAAAATAAAAAACAAACAAACAAACAGCTCCAGGCTTTGCAGCAGCACATCTCCCCTCATTTTCTTTCAAAGAGTTAATCAGGATGTTCTTAAAATGCCAGCGTGCCTTAGTTATATTACAGTATGAATAAATAATAAGACACTGCCTCGCAAGTGGAAGGACCTGAGTTTGATCCCCAGTACAAAAAATAATAATAAATAAAAAATAATAAGACAAGCATTTGTATCTGCACTTGGTAATGAAGAGTTGGGGCCTGGACTCCCTTGGGCATGTGGCCCAGGAGATGAAGCCACAATCAAGGAGCCAAACCTCAGAAGGAAGGTAAGCTCCAGGACAGCAGTAAGTTTTAGCTTATCTGGGTCTGCCCAAGGGACATCTCTCCATTCCATGCAAAACTCACCCACCAGGGCTTCATGGATGGATTTCCTGGTGGCCTTATAGGTACCAGGCACTGCATTAGGTGCAGAGGTAAGAGAGCCTCAGCCTTTGCCCTTTTTGGAAGACAGACGAGAATATGGCAAGATGTCATAAGGACCAGCATAAAGTTGTGATCCAGGTGCAGTGAGAGGAGAATGGAGAGGCCAGGAGAAGTGGTCAGGCATGCATGACATCTGCGCAGAACTGAAAAGGGTCTCTCCAGGCCAATGGGAGGGACCTGGCATTGCAAGGAGGAGGAAGGACCAGGCCAATTCAAGGAGCATGAAAGCACAGTGAGCAGAACAGAAGCTCCTGGGGCAGAGTGGAGGGTGCAGGCAGAGGAGAGAGAAGGGCAGTAAGTCTGGGAAGGAAGGAGAGAATCCCTGAACCAGGCAAGGGAGATAACCACCCATCTCTTCAGGACTGAACATGCTCCAGTCCATCTGTTCCTGCAACATGGGCAGGAGGGTAACCAGGCTGCAGGGGCTTCCCTGGATGGTGTGGCCAGGCTAGTGATGTGGCACCTGTGTTGAGCTCAGCCCTGGCCATCACAAGCATCCAGCTGAGCCTTAAGATGCCCACCCAAGAGTTCCAGCCCCAGAGGGCACCAAGTAAGATCTGCCCTTGTAACTCAGGGCAAGGACTATTTCTATGACTGCCTTGAGCCAACAGCACAGGGTGAAGATGTGACCACATTTGAGTCCTTAGGGGGCATCCCTGGGGTGCAACCCCGTACCTGCTTATCACAAAAGAGGCTCAGAAGTGCAAAACGCCTCTTGGGCTCTGGCTGCCACAGAGGCTATGCTCAGAATGTCATTTGCATTATTTGTCAGTGAAATGTGAGAGTGGCTGCTGCCTGGCTGTGCAGCAATGGGAGTCCAGGAAAGTCCAGGTGCTAGGGGAGCTTGCACCTGGACGGCAGAAGTGGCTGTATCACAGAGTGGGTCGCACTGAGTACAGAGGTGGTTTTTGGGGAGGCAGCAGGCCCTGCTCCATCGCTTCCAGCTCCCAATCCTGGCTGTGAGACAGCTAGCTCCAGGCACCACTCCAGGCTTCCTCCAGGAGTTGGCAGCCACGTGGATCCCTTTCCTTGCCTGCCACAGCCCCTTCCAGCTCCTCTCTTGGTTTGGGAGAAGCCTCAGATCTGGATGACAGTGCCCCAGCAGGCAGGCACCCACCCTGCAGGAAGTCCCATAGCTTCCCCACCCTCCCCCCATGTGGCTCCAGGAGCTGGGGTAAAAGGAAAAGGCTGGGGTGGGCAGCTCCAGCCCAGGTGACAATAGTCTGAACACCAAGCCAAGCAGGCACAGGAGCAGCAGGGAGGAACACAGGAGTCAGATACACCTGACATCTGCCAGCACAGTGCAGGTGCAGGCCAGTCACAGGCTCTACTCAGCCCAGCTTCAACATGGGCTCATGGTCCCCTCTTCTGCAGCCATTAATGCTACAGAGCAGTTGCAGTGTGGCAGCTGGTAACACCTGACAGATGGAGCCACTATGACTGTCTCCTCCCCACACTCCAACCATGGCAGGCAGCTCCTGGCAGGGACCCCGCACAGGCCACATCGGTGGGGGCTCTGTCCAGGCTGAACAACTGACCCCTAGGCAGCTGTGTGCTTCAATGGGGGACCAGTGTTCAGCCTTCCTGCAGCTGACCCTGTCCCCATCCTGGGCACACATGCTCACACACATGCACACTCCACATTCACTCCCTGTAAGTACCAAAGTGCATACCAGGCCTCAGGGTGGGCCTGCCTGTCTAATGGCAGGCAGCTGCATTGCTCTAGTGTACCCCAAATAAATAACCAGTGCCACGCCAACACAAAGCCTCAGGGAGGGCAAGTATCCAGGCCCCGAACTCCTGGACCCTGAGAGGTGCGGATGAAGCTGAGCTTCCAGGACAAGGACATGATAAGGATGAGGGCAGACAGTAACAAAGATGTGACAGTGTCAGGGCATGGGGAACCCAGTGTGCTAAGGGCACTGAGCCTAGTGTGTACCTGCACTGCTCACCATCAACCCTGGGCCAAGATCAGACTTCTCAGTGCACAGTCCACAGCCCACCAACACAGACACAAACACTCGGCCACACAGGCAGGCCCCTCCCACACTCACAGCCACACCCACCACCCTGGGAGGCTTGGGTGAGCTGCTTATGGGGGTCACAAGTGGCTACAATGATCAAGGTGAGGTCCCTCTGGAGCCACGTGCAGGTAAGCTCTACACAGGGATAAGGAAGCCAGTGTGTCCACAGCTGGATTCATGGGAGGCCGAATTATATAGGTCAAGATAAGGCCTGGCCAGGTACAGGGATACACACCTGTAATCCCAGCATCTGGGAGTCTGAGGAAGAGGATCACTGAGAGTTCAAAGCCAACCAGGGATACAGAGTGAGTTCAAGGCCAAAGTGGACTACATAGGAACACACTGTCTCAAAATCTTTTTAAAAATGAAAGATGAGGCCAAATTGAGGGTTGAGGTAGAGGCCACATTCAGGCTAAAGAAAGTCCCAAGTTAGGACAATGTAAGGGGGACAAGAGTGCTTGATGGCCTCTGTAAGTGGATAAGTGTACACTGGTGGCCTCAGTGTGGGCCAGCATTGGTAGTCAGTGTGCCCCCAACTAAGGGGCTGGACCAGTGTGGGAAGCAGACCACCACGACACATCTAAACCCAAAGAGGCCACCTGGTTCTTTGCTACCTTGAATCTGGGCCACATGGGAAGCCCTGAGGATAGGCTGTGTGAACCCCCAGGGAGGATCCTCCATGGCAAACACCACCCCAAATATGTGGGTGGCCCTGCAGACCTCGGTGCCCTGGCAGACCTGGATCTCTGCACCCAGAACTTGAACAGGGAACACAGCAGGTGCAGGCTGCACCCTCCCAGAACCACCGAGTTGCCTCAGGATAATTATTTATTATTCATAGTCATCAGCATCTTCATTAATTATTCATATGATCCTTAATTATTATCCTTAACAATAAGAGCAGTAAATAGCAGAAAAGTCCTTGAGGTGCCTAAGGCCCAGGGCCGGGTGCCTCCGGGCAGTTAGACCAGCTAATGCCCCCAGGGCAGTGAGGGGACCACAGACCCCCCGTCCACTGCCCGGCCCTGCCCTGCCCCTCCCAATGGGGCCAAGGGGACTGCAGGAGAAGATGGTCCCAAGGGCGGGGGAGGAGCTGCTCCTTCACTAGTCTTCCCTCCACGGCCAGGGCCTCCTGGGCAGGGCCTCCGAGGGGAGCAGCCAGGCAGTGCGCAGAACCCTGGGTGAGCCACATGTCCACACCAGGCAGCCTCACTAACTGCCCGGGTCTGAGCCGTGTCTGTGCAGAGGCTGGGAGGTGAGGGCCCCCAGCTGGCCAGGCAGGGAGAGGCGTCGAGTGGGGCCATCTTGGGGGAGCTCTGGGGCTCCAGGGGGAAGCTCCTCAAACGCCACAAACTGGGAAACCTGCAAAGAAAGAACAGAGTATAAGCAGGCAAGGAAGCCAAGGAGGAGAAAGGGGTGCCAGGGGACAGGAGAATCAAGGCCACAGAGAACAGGGACAGAAGAGAGAGAAGAGGGTCAAGTGGGCAAAGGGGGCTCTGGAGGGTCAAGGAGAAAGGCCCTAGCAGACAAAGGGACAGGGACCCCGAATGTGAAGCACTGTGCCTGGAAGCAGAGAAATGTACTCTCAGGGCAAAGAGCTGGGAGCTGGGAGCTGCTGAGGGGCCTACACTTGACCCAGGGGGCCTGGCCCCAGGTCAGGAAGACTCAAAGCCACAGACTCATCTCAGGAAACATGGGAGCTGGATCCAAATCCAAATTGGAATAAGGAGTCTATGAGTTGAGACAGAAGCAGGAACAGAGAGACAGTGTTCCTTCCTTTGATTCTAGAAAGAACTCTAGGACCTAGAGTCGGAGGCAGGCTGGCGGCCAGGCTTCTGAAGGCCAGGGAGAGCGCCAGGGCAGGCGGGAGGGGTTTGTGGGTGCTGACGCGTTGCTGGTGAGATCCCTGCGGAGGAGGCTGTGAAGGGAGACTGGCACATTTGCTGACGTGGGCCCTGGTGTCTGCAAACAGGAGCAGGCAACATATGGGAGGGGGAGCCGTGCCAGAGGCAGGGGGCGGGGTGCAGATCCCAGGCCGTCTCTGGGAGTCAGAGGAACCCCTTTCTTCAAACTCAGGAACTGGTGCAGTCAGGCCAGGAACACATATGTCCTTTTAGGAGAGGGCAAAGGACATCTAAGACCCACCACCAGCAGGACCAGGAAGTGCTGCCCCCCAGGCTATGTTAGCTCTGTGACATAGTTAGAGCAGAGGGCCAAGATGGACAGGGAGTAAGAGCAGAGCAGCAACCAGGGGCCACTCCCCACCTCAGCCCCAGGCTCAGGCTGCACCAGATCTGGACCTGCAGGTAATGCCAGGGGAGCCCAGACCACTCTGCTGCCAGTTTCCAGTCCCAGTGGCCCCCTTCATCCTTGCTCCTGGGTGACAGGAGGGCAGAAACAGGGTAATGGGAGAGTGGGGCAGACAGGGTAGCAGATAGGTTTGAGGACACAGCAAACAAAAAAGGTAGGACAGAAAAGGCAGGGCTGGGGTGTCAGGGTGCTGTGGAGAGGGGCTCAGAACTCACCTGAGAAAGCGAGTCCAGCGTAAGGGTGGGGATGGGGCTGATGGGCAGCAAGGGAGAGGCAGAAGAGGGGCCGGGTCCTGGGGTGGTCACAGCACTGTATGCTGGTGGGACCAGTGTCATTTGTCTCTGTAGCAGCTGCAGGACAGTGGCCATGTCTGCACTCAGTCGGGTCTCCAGCCTGGGGCAAGAAGGAGAGCAGACAAATTTGTGTCCCTGAGTAGGAAGATGGGCGGAGAAATGGAGATGCCAGGCACTAACTCTAGGACCTACTGGGAGTGGGGTCAGGCAGCTGGTCAACCCCAGGCTCCCTCTGCACCCTGGTGTGGGTAGTCCCTGGCTCAATTCGGAGTGGAGGAGAGGGTCACACTCCCTTTATCCCAGGACACTGCCAGGAGATGGAAGAGCAAACTCCTATGCCCCCACCCATAGCCCAGTCCATGTTACCTCCCTGGGTCACTCTCCCTACCTGTTGAGCTGCCTCTGCAGGGCATCCAGCTTGCTCTCCACATCACCCCGGGGCCGCCTGCCTGGGCTGGACAGTGGGATGTTGAGAAGGCTGGGGGTGGGGGCGGGGCATCGAGGGAGCTCCTGGTACTGGCGGCCCCGACTGTCCCCCCAAAAGCTGAATATGTTGGAAACCCCGGAGAAGGCGCCTGCAGCAAGGGAAGCAGGGGTGAGGCTGGAGAGAAAGGCTACGCCATCCTGCCCCTGCCCCCACCCCAAAGCCAGGCCCGCCCCTACCAGACAAGGGGTTGCACGTGTCGCTGCTGCTCTTGTCACCATCCTCAGTCAGGGGCTCCCTGCCCCGCAGCTCCCCAGGGGGCCTCGGGCTGGAGAAGGGCACCAGGCGCAGGGGGCTGGAGCTGCGGCCCGGGCCCTCATCCTCGCTGCTCTCTGGGCTGGAGGGGCCACTGGACGGGCTGTCCCCCCACGTTGTCCCTGGCGGGCCCCAGCCGCTTGGCCCTGCGCCTGCCCCACCAGGCCCCAAGGCTGCCACCTCCCCAGGCTGCTCAGGGTCTGTGGGGTAGGGGGAAAAGAGATTGGGCCTCAGGGGGTAGGGAGGAAAGGGGAGGAATGGTGGGGGTCTAGGCTGGGGGTCCCCCGGGTAGCTCTCTCCACTCCTGACCAACTACACAGAGAACTCTAGGAATTCCTGGGCACCCGTGGTGTCATTGCTGAGTGGGGCTCCCTGGGATACCCTGAGGCTAGCCCCTTGCCCTCCTTTGTCCTGCATCCACCCCACCCTACCCTCAGCTCAAGGCAGCACTCACCAAGACCCCAGCCCTGTGAGGACCAAATAGCCCTTCACCTGCCCTGGAGCTGAGAAGCAGCTTCCTGGAGTAGCTATCAGCTCAAAGGGGCCAGAAAAGCTGGCTGTTTGGACAGCTGGAGTGAGGAGTGGGCACCATGAAAGGGACAGGAAGGTTCAGGTGCCTGGGCCCACTCTCTCCTCCCTGCCCACCCCTCGCCCACCTCACCCTTTTCTGTACGCCTTCGGAAAGACAGCTTGCGCTTTCGTTGACGGTTGAAGCCACCCTCTAACTCGGTGCTGCCAGGAGAACCGGGGATCATGTTGGTCTGGAACCAAGAACAGCATCAGGGCCCATCACCACCCTCAGCCCTGATCCCTTGTTAACACAGAAGCAATGGGGCTGGGCCTCCTGCTCTGGGGAATCTTACCCCACTCCCATGCCAGCCCCCACCTCCTTGATTTCTACCCCTTGACCAGGCATGATGTGGGACTTTCACAACCTGGTGTGACTGTAGTATGACCTGACAGGCAGGGAAACCAAGGCAGAGAAACAGCACCTTCAAGGCCACTCAGTGAAGGGGCAGCCTCACAGCAGGAGGAGGAGCAGGCAGCTCTCCCGGGGACAGAGGTCAGCTTCAGATGTTCCACTCACATCTCGAAGGTTGAAGGTGATCTCCAGGCTGGACCAGAAGTGGTCTGAGAACTCAGGGTACATGTCCAGCACCTCCAGCAGGTCATCCCGATGGATCTTGTGCAGGTCACAGTAGGTGAGGGCTCGTACATCCCCGTTGGACTTGCCAGGTCGCGCGTACAGGTTCAGAGGTTCTCCAAAGATGTCATTCTTCCCTGGGGGCCAAAGAGAGAACAGGGACCTCAGCCCATAGGGCAAGCATCATGGGCCCCAGCAGGCAGCTGCCACTAGACCTGCAGTGTCTGAGGGAGAAGGGGCCAGGAATATTGAGTTTTCCAGCAAGTAGGACCCAGGCAGAAGGGCCATCCCAGCTCTGCCTGTGGCCCTGACTTTCTTTTATTGCAATCCCACTAGCCCCATGTCCCAGACATTCTTGTAGTCCATAGCTGCACGCAGAGGCATGCTCTTCAAACTACAGATGAGAATACAGCAATGAACAAGGACCAGCATTTGTGTAACTGAAAGAAAACAAGATAGTACAGCTCATCGTGGCTCAGAACAGAAAAGAACAGAATGGACCACATGTTCTGCTGTGTGGTCAAACTTGATTTAGTTGTTGTGGGGGGTGCTTGCAGAGTAGGTGTATGTTTGTGCTGAACTGAGAAATAAAGATCTATGAGAGGGAGAGGAAAGGAGGGAAATATAAAAATAATTAAGATATATTATGCACCGGTACTGACCCCTCATGATGAATGCAATCATTATGGACTACAAACATGAACTAAGAAA
>NW_022900928.1:88604117-88610491 GCF_012274545.1 Fukomys damarensis | reverse complement strand
GGTACCGGGGATTGAACTCGGGTCCTTGAGCTTGCAAGGCAGGCCACCAAACCGCTGAGCTAAATCCCCAGCCCAAAAATACTTTTTAAAAACCTAGAATGTTCTACTGTGAGCCACGGTCAAAATCATTTGATGCCTCTGTCCCTAAGGCATGCAGGGTGAAGTAAAAGACAGGCAAGGGCAAGAAACCCCCAGTGTGCAAAAACACATGCACAGGCGGGCCAGGGCAGAACGGAAGAGCTGTGAGGGGACAGGGTGGGACTCCCTTCCTCTGGACATAGCGAAGGTTCTGGCATGGTTATATCACATGAAGCTGCAGGAAACCATCTGGCCCTAGCAAAACCTATGCACAACCTCCAGGTTCACACCTGACTCTCCACTGCTCACTTGGAGCATCTACATTTGGCCCTACTTTAAGGAAGCAAGAAGTGTCTGCCTGTGAGGAGATCATAAAGCTCCCTGAAATTCAGGGGGACATGGGACCCCCAGAGTTCTATAGCCCATACCTTGTGGGGGAGCTTCTCTCTACTGCCCCCTCTGGCAGACCTAAACTCAGGTGAGTTAAAGGAACACAAGACTTGTCTGCAGCCCCAGGTTCACAGCCTCATAATCAGAGGTCTGAGGCCTCTCTAGGCTTTGACAGTCATTTCCCACTCTCTATCCACCTACACCCCATACCCAATATGGCCACGACAACATCGCCCCGCAGAATCTCAATGGAGCCACGGGAGATGAAGTAGAGGGCGGTGAGCAGGTCCCCTGCATGCACCAGTGTGTCCCCTGGCGGAGCATGCGTGGTCTTGAATTTCATGGCCAGGGCTCGCAGGCAGCCCTTGGTGGCCCCACGAAAAGGCTTGCAGTGCTGCAGCAGTGAGCGGTTCAGGTGCAGGCAGATGTCAGCCTGCAGGCACTCAGGGAAGCCCTTCAGCACCTGCAGGAAGGTGGGATGGCTCAGGACACCCTCACCTGGGATACTACCCGCACCCCAGCATTGCCCACACCTCCATCTCAGGGAAACCTCCTCCTCTAGGCCCCAGATCCAGAATCCTCCCAGAGTATCTTGGGAAGCACCTGGGTTCCCAATCCAGCTGTACCACCTCTGGCCAGGCACCCTCTAGACCTCCATGTTCTCAGGGTAAATGCAGGATCAATTCCTGCTTTCAGCTGTAGTAAGATTTAATACCGCCACCTATGTGAAGGGCCTGGTACAGTGCCTGCTCCAAAAGGAGAGCTCTCCCAGAAAAAGGCCCCTAGGCTTCAGTTTGCTGGTAGGGAAAAGGAGGCACATGCTCCCCAGGGTCCTTCTTAGCACTAACCACAGCATCTGACCCTCCCTGCCGATGCCTCACCGCATTCATGTCAATGCCGTTGGTGTAGGACCAGGCATGCTGGAAGTACTCCTCCAGGCGCTGGCGCAGTGGGTTGGGGATCTGGTGGAAGCGGATGAACTCCCGCACACGGAGCATCTGCGTGTGGTAGCGGGCCGTGCCCGAGTACAGCCGCTGGATGATGGCCGACACATTGCCGAAGATGCTGGCATACATGAGGGCTGGGGGGCGTGGGTGAGTGGGGCCATCAGTATTCACAGGGGCCCCGCCGCCCATGGGGACCCGCAGCCTGGTCACGTCTCAGACTGAGAGTGGCTATAAACATACACACACTCAAACACGCCAGCCTGCAGCGTTCTCCTGCTCTAGCATCCCAGCCTCCAAACTGTGTCATGCTGGTGGGCCCTGGAGTCTCTATGTGGGGGAGCAGAAGTGGTGGGGCCCTCTAGCCTTGGCTCTCTGCTCCACCCAGGCTCTTCCCTGCCACCCCAGCCCACCCCCGGGGTGCACTCACAGCCAATGAGCATGACGCAGATGGAGAAGATCTTCTCTGAGTTGGTATTGGGCGAGACGTTGCCAAAGCCCACGCTGGTCAGGCTGCTGAAGGTGAAGTAGAGCGCTGTGACGTACTTGTCCTTGATGGATGGCCCACCCAAGCCGCTGCTATTGTAGGGCTTGCCGATCTGGTCACCCAAGTTGTGCAGCCAGCCGATGCGCGAGTTCATGTCTGGCTGCTCCATATTGCCGATAGCGTACCAGATGCAAGCCAGCCAGTGTGCAATGAGCGCAAAGGTGCACATGAGCAGGAACAGCACCGCCGCCCCATACTCTGAGTAGCGGTCCAGCTTCCGAGCCACGCGCACCAGCCGCAGCAGCCGCGCGGTTTTCAGCAGCCCAATGAGCTGAAGGCCAAAAGAGAGCACAGTCAGGGTGCAGGCAAATGAGGTGCAGGAGACACTGAAGCCTTGGAGAGAATACTAGAGGGAAGCTCCCCAGGACTTCCTCCTGGGACATCTTCCTATTAATTGAAGCCACCTTGTGTGAAGAACCTTTGCTGCCCCCAGCAAAGATGTCACATTAATCTCTGTGCCAGCTTTAAAACAGTATGGTCACAGCCCCATAGTGAGAACAAGGAAAAGGGGACCCAGCTAGGCTGATGGCGCACGCCTGTCATCCCAGCACTCAGGCTGAAGCAAGAGGATAGCTTCGAGTTCGAGCCTGGGCTACATAATGAATCCAAGGCCAGCCTGAACTATATAGTGGACCCTGTCTCAAAAATAAAAATGAGAAAAACTACAAGTGTAAATAAGATCCAAATGGTATAACTGACAATGTGAAATGGGAAGAAAAGGGCTAAAGGTGTAAAGGAAGTGGCAAGGGTAGGGGAAAGGAAATAAGGGAAAAGAAAAAAAATAGAAATAAAGTTTTTGTAAATAGGGAAAGGCAGGGGTATGGGGGGAAAATGAGAACCAAGATCTGTCATGTAAAGGTACAAGATCCCAATGATGAATGTAACTGTACTGTAAACTTAAAAAGTACCAATAAACTCAATAAAAAAAAAACAAAAATAAGGGTCCCAAAAGGCACAACAGTCACCCTAATATGCCTCTGATTAGTGTCTGGGGCACTTGTGTGTAAATTAGAAAAGTGATCCCTTTCAGTACACAAATTAGAAAAGGAGGGGGTAAAGAGAGAGCAGGGACAAGGGGAAAAAATGAGAACCAAGACCTGTCATGTAAAGGTACAAGATCCCAATGATGAATGTAACTGTACTGTATACCTAAAATGTACCAATAAACTCAATTTTTTAAAAATTAGAAAAGGAGCCCCTGACTCCCTAAAACTGTGGGTAGCTCATAGAAAGAAGGATCAAGCACAGGTTTATTTCGGTACCTGTGGAGCTCACTTTCTGTCTCCTTCACACCACTACCTCCCACAAGCTCCCTCTCCCCGCCACACCGTCCTGGCCTCTCTTTCCCTTCCTCCCTCTCTCTGCCTCCCTACCAATCCCACCTCCTCAGAGCCGGAGCCAAAGATGAGTAAATCAAAGGGGATGGCAGCCACCATGTCAATGAGAAACCAGCCCTTGAAGTAGTGGACAGCAATGCGGCCAGGGTGGCTGACCACCTCCTCGTTGGCATTGACATAGGTGGTGCGGAAGTTGATCAGGATGTCCACGATGAACATGATGTCCACAATGAGGTCCACCACAGCCAGCGGCTGGCAGGCATAGCCACAGTCGGGGGCCTGGGAGCCCTCTTCAGTCTCCTTCAGCAGGAAGGCGGCTGAGTAGGGCGTGAAGACAGCTGTGTAGATGACCAGCAGCAGGATGAGCCAGTCCCACACGGCCTTGAAGGGGCTGTAGTGCAGGATGGTCCAGCGGTGGATGCGCGGGGCTTGCAGCTTGTACTCAGGGAGCACATCAGCACCCAGGGACAGGACCTAGGTGGGTGAAGAAGATACAGGTAAAGGATGGGGAAGGCATAGGACCTCAAGGACAGGGCCAAGAAGAGTAAGGGGAAGCCAAGAGGTTTCCATCAGAATGGCTCACCCCTCAGCCAAGCAGCCACAGCCGCTAACCACCCCCAGAGCTGGATACTAGAGTTCCCAGAATGCCACACAGCATGAGGCCCTCCCAGCTGCTGGATCCGCACGGTTCTGAGAGCTCCCAGATACTCAAAATCAGTACCCCACAATAAACCCTGATACCACTACCCACAAGCAACGCAGACCAAACCCTTGGACTATAACTGGCACTATGCAATCTTTCACACACACACACACACACACACACACACACACACACACACACCCCTAGTGTCAGTCCAGAAAGATGTCCAGGACCACAGCTCTCAGCCTGGGCAATGGCCAGAGTCCTAACACAAAAAATGGTCACTGAAGTTCCCTACCAGGCCCTGCATGTCACCGACCCAGGATACCAGCCACCCAGACTCAGGGCCGTCCTTTGGGGGAGATAGACCAAGACATTCCCACCTGCTCTTCCAGCCCCCTCTCTGCCCAGGGCAGCCTCCCACACTTTTAAAGGGACACAGAGGACACAGCCCAGCACAGAGGAGTCTATAGCAGGACGGGCACAGGATTGCCTAGGGGCAGCAGCACAGCCTCCCAGACCAGGGGACAATAGCCATACCACACTTTCTCTAAAGCCAAACCAGGAAGTACTAGGCCAGCTCTCCACACTGTCCCAGAAGCTTCTGTGGGACAGAAGCCCCCCACCTCAGGACCTGTACCCCTTGGGCAGCTGGACCAAAGGCCTTCTCCAGCCCCCAGAAGCACTGAATCCCAGGAGCAGGCAGTGTGGGGCCTCTGAACCGGATGATGCCAGTGAGTCCATTCATACTCAGGCAGCGTTCCCTGGAACCCTGCACAGGTAGGGCTGTTTGGAAAGCATCTCCTTAGGGGAAATAACTAGGAGCTAAGATGAGTCATAGTTAGGAGTCTGGCCACCATAGGAGGGACTCAGAGCCCCTGGAGAAGAGGAGAGAAGCAGCTTAGGCCTGGGATAGGCAAGGAGCCTATGGGAAGCCACCAGCCTGGCCTCCAGCCCAAGTGGCCTTTCCCTAAATCAGAGAGCCAATGTGCATGGTATGGTGGTCTTTCAGGGGTCAAGTGGGAATTGGAAAAGGAACTGGCCAGAACCCCACAGACAAGTGACAGAAGATGGTAGTTGCCCTGGAATAGGACTCCTCCCTGTGCCTATGGTGTCAGGCCCTAGGGACTTTGCTGGAGCACCCAGGACAGAAGCAATCCTGCCCCCAAAATTTGTAGCCCTGCTGCAAATACACAGACATATGTAGGCTGTGACTGGAATGCAAAGTCTGGTTCCTCCAGCCTCATCTTCCCAGGGGTCAGCCTTGGGCCAGGTATGGAACCCCCTTGATGCATGGGCCTATATAACACTAATCCAACCCTGGGCCCTGTCCTGTGAGTGAGAAGAATCCTATGTGTACCTGTGCCCCAGCTGGAAGGAGCCAATGAGCCCAGGCACAGGGGGCTCAGGCGTGGCATGGTGCTGGTGGCAGGGCCCCCTTCTAGGCTCTGAGAAAGGACAGAAGAGCCACTTGGGGCAGAGAGGTGGCTCTGAGGGTGAGGAGAGGAGTTCATCACAACCTAGGGCCTGTTGTGCTCTCACCACCCATGTGCCCTCTGATCCACACTTCCTCAGACTCCCTGAATGCAAGCCAAGCCTCCTCTGCCTACCAAAGGGTCCGCCCCCAGCACAGATGGAGGGAGCCTAGCGCCTCCATGCCAGGCCTGGCTGCTGCCCACCAACCTCTTGGTGACCCTGCCCAGTGGTTCTTTGCCTCCCTGCATCCCCCCACCATCCTCTCTGGGCATCCATCTGATTCCTGTTGTGTCTCTCCTCCCTTTGCATTTCGAGCCACAGGAGCAAGGGGGAGAGGCCGCCCAGAAAGGAAAATACTAGGAACCCATGTCCCGCAGGCTGGGAAGACAGTGAGTCGGGTGGCAGACCCCAAGGCTCCCTAAACCACCCTGCTTATGGATCTCCCCAGCCTGGAGCCAGCGCCCTCTGGGCCACATCTTCCACCTCAGTGCCCCAGCCCTGGAAAGGAGGGGAAGGGACTGGGAGTCACCTACCTCCTGGGCCACCAGGCTGGAGATGCGAACAGCCCGCCTCATACGGCCTTTCTGGGTCCTGGGCCGCAAAGCCCCTGTCCCACTCGCCTTCCCTGCTGGGGCTGCCATGGAGGGCTTGGCTGCCCCCAGCTTGTTTGCCCTGAGGCCCGAGGGCCTAGCCAGTACCTCACTGGCACCCCAGCTGCACTCCCAGCCCAGGCTGCACCCCCAGAGCTGGCCGAATGGCAGCCGGGGCCACCTCTGGCATGAAGCCAGGATGGCAGAAGCAGGGCCCCGGGGCTGGGGTCACCTGGCCAGTGAGTGTGGGCTATAGCCTGCCTGGCTGGCACTGCCCATGGCCCCCTGCTGTGGGCCCGGCTCCCAGGGTACTGCGCTCTGCTCGCCTGCCGCCAGTCCAGCAGTTGCAGTGGGAACCGAGGTGGTTCC
>NW_022900928.1:88586986-88603964 GCF_012274545.1 Fukomys damarensis | reverse complement strand
AGCTCCCAGCTCCTGCAGCAGCCGCTCCTGCAGCCTGTGCCCCTCCCCCTCCACCCAGCAGCCTGGACTGTCACCACAGATTAATGGTCTCCCCTGCACCCCCGCCCCGCCAGGCCTGTGCTGAGCCAGCCAGAGTCAGACAGAGACACCCAGAGATGGAGAGATGCCCAGTGACGGGCAGGGCACCGTACACAGACACATAAAGATGCAAACACACAACTCACAACACGCAGGCACATGCCACTGTCACAGGAACAAGGGACATGCCAGGGACCCAGGTGGGGACAGAGACCAGGAACCAGTAGGAAGAGGGGGAGGCTTCCAGATAAGGGCCCAGGATGATGGGGGGATGTTCTAATGTCAAGGCCAAGGGGATGGAGACCTGGCAAGGACCCAGAGCGTCAAGAGGCAGCAGGAACAGGTCTAGGACACTGGCCAAGGAGGCTAGAGCAGGGCAGGTCCCTCACATAGGCCAACCAGGCAGCCGCTGTGCCCAAGGACAGAAGGGGCAGCTGGGGACAGGGTCCCCTGCATCCTGGGCTCCTCTCTCACTCGCTGCAGGGACTCTACTCCTGGCCCTCCAGGACTGGCCCAGGACCACCCTGCTTCCAGGAGCAGCCAGGCTGGCCCCCACAATGGGTCACATTAGCCAATGCCCTGAGGCTGGTAGTTTTCTCTGGCCTGGGATTCAGGGACTTGATCCCTCCAAATTTTTACACCCACAGCCCCACCCCACCCCATAAGGGAAGGAAACTGCTCTCTTGTGCTGTTGGGACAAGGCAGGTACCTCCAGGGTCCCCTCATGTGGCCAGCCACCATCTGCCTTACCTCAGCCCGGCAGAATCAGGGCCCTCCTGACCTTGACCTCTGAGGCCCCTTCCAGTTGGAAGCCTCCTCCTGTTGGCTTCTCCCACCCACCCTGGCTCCCTCATGTCCCCAACCTCAAGTGTCCCGTCCTTATACTGTATGTTCCAGCCACACACCCCATCAGCCTATCTGTGTCTGCCTACCCCAGGCCACCTCCCCTCCAATCTCCCACTCACCAAGACCTCATCTCCCCACCACCACCAGCAGGTCCTCACGACTAGGCCCCCACCCCCACCCCTGACCATAGCCTGCTCCCCCTCCTTCCCCTAGAAGCTCCCCGAAGTGAGGAGGAGCCAGGCAACTGGGCACCTACCTGGGTGACCTTCTCAGTGACATTGTGGGTCCGCTCCTTTATCTTGGGTGCTATGATCTCCCGATCACTGGTGGGTGAGGCCAAGAAGGGGTCACCCTTGAGGTCCACAAAATTGAGGGTGATTTGAGGGATCTTGCTAATGGTGCGGTAGCGCACGAGGTCTGAGTCTGAGGTGGAGTTTAGCAGGCCGCTGCGTAGGGGGTGCATGGCCCCTGGGGTGGAGAGACAAAGTGGGGTCAGGTGGGCAGGACAGGGGTCAGAGGGTAACCAGACCCTCATTACGAAGCTAGGGTGGAGCCTGGGCCCTGGCTAGCCAGCATGGTCAGCTCAGGAGACCTGCAGTCATAGAAACCAGCAAGAACCAACCCCTCCTCATTTTATGGAAGCAGGGCACAGTGCACCTAGGAGATGTGTGCCTGTTCAGTGGGCACTGTGGCTGCAGAGGCCGGGTGGTGTCAGGAGCCCCATTGGCCTCTCTTCCCCTTCCCAGTCCCCATGGTCGTCCCCCTGCTCCAGAACGTCCTAAGACAGCTGGCTGGCTCCATGAGCCAGCAAGAGCTCTGTGAGTGGAAGAATGTAATGGGATGAATGGACATTTAATAGAGTAAAAGGCCACTTAATGAGATTAAATAAGTGCTTAATAGGATTTCCACCTCCCAGGCTCCCAGGCCCCAAGGACATGGGGGAGGGGAGGAGGGCAAGAACCTGGTACCAGGCAAGTCTGGTGGGGCCAGGGCAAGGCAGTTGGCTGGGCATGGGCCCTCACCAGTGCTAGCATGGCGTGGTGGTGGGGGCAGTACCCCAGCACGCATGGCCTCGATGTCATCAGCTGAAGAGGCCCGTCGCACGCTGGCGCAGCTCTCCCTGGAGCGTGTCCGGGCCAGGCTGCAACTGGAGCCCGAGGCGTCAGGGTTGAGGCTGTGTGCCCTGGGCGAGGTGTGTGGAGGTCCTGGCACACTGGTGGGCGGCGAGCCTGGGGCCACCAGCGCACGCCGCTCCTCAGCCAGCCCCGCCACATGGTTGTCCAAGGCTGAAACCTCGTCCAGGGCCAGCGACTCACTGCTGGGTGCCGCAGGCGTCAGGTCCACGTCCACCACCACAGCCCCTGGGGCACCCGTGCCACCTGTGCCTCCCGGCCGCACCGATGACGACTCCCTGGCAGTCAAGGCCAACAGCGCAGGCAGCTTCAGCCGGAAGGTCTTGGCACGGCCTGTGGGAAGAGGGACCCCAGTGGTGTGAGGACTGCAGCTGCCCCAGAGAGCACAAGAGCTGGAGTCCTGGCCAAGGGGAGCCGGGGACCATGACAGGGCCAGCCTCAATCCCATGCACAGAACTCAGTTCCCAGAGACCAGGCCATCTTACTGAAGCCTAATCCTAATCAAGTCCCAGTTTCAGCCAAACTTCAGGCAGGCTCCATAAGTCCTCCCTGATTCCCACAACTGCAATGCTGGGTACCACCATCTCCACTTTGTTTTTAAATTTGTTTTTGTTTTTTGAGACTAGGTCTCACTATGTAGTTCGGGCTCACCTCGAACTCACTATGGAATGAGGGCTGGCCTCAAACTCATAGTAATCTTCCTGCCTCAGCCTCCCAAGTGCTGAGATCACAGGTGTGTGCCACCACACCTGACCTATCATCTCCATTTTAGACAAGAGGGAGCCCAGATGCCTTGGTGACCTGCTGAGGTCACACAATCAGTGCTGGGCCTGCGCCTGAGGGGGAATGATGCTCCTGGCTCACTCCCATTCCCTGACACCTGGCAGCTGGCATCCATAAGACCAGTGTCATTAACATCATTTCAGAGCTTGAGAAACCAAGGGGTGAATGCTTTTGTCCTGGGAAAATTAAACCATAGAAGCCATGGGGGGAGTTCTGAGCCCTTGGGTCAAGAAGAGGTGAGGCCAGAGGGAGCCTCCCAAACATCCTCTTCTCCACTAGCCAAGGCCACTCTGGGGACTTGGCCAGGTGAGGATCAGGGACCAGAGGGCAAGAGCTCCATTGGTGGTGGGGGTGGTGTCTGAGATCACAAGACAGAGCTTTCCAACAAGCAGAGAAAGCTGCTGCTACCCAGGGGCCAGAGCCATTAGGCTGCTTAAGAAAGGCTGAAGGAGCACTCCTCAGGAGGACTGGGCAGGCTCCCTGCCCCAAGGATTTCTGATTCTGGGCCCTATTCCTCCACCCGTCTGCCCATCCCTGGCAGCTGCACTTACCAGGTACCAGCCAGCTGGTGGGGGGGCCCCGGTGATTGGTGTCTTGAGCCGGGGACCCCACTAAGTCCTTCTCCATCACCACCTCAAAGTTGAGGATGAACATGATGACAGCTCCATCCTCGTTTTTCACGGGCACCACATCCACCAGACATAGGAAGCAGCTCCCTGCAGTGAGGAGGACACAGCCATGATGGCATCAGTGCCCCCAGGGTGCAGGCTACACAACTGGCCTGGATAGAGCCCCAAGCCCAAAAGGGCCCAGTCACTTCTGCCTCCCCTCTGAACCCCCACCACAATTCCCCACCTGACCCCACCCCCGGCCACATGCTTGCCAGTCTACGTCCTGTCCCTTACTCTGCTCCAGACTGTCACCTGCCTTCCTCTCTCTGCCTGCCCCATTTTTCTAGCCCTCTTTCCCTATGTGCTGTCCTCTCACTGGCTTATGATCCTTCTTTCTTTGTGTTCTCATCTGTTTCCCAGTCCTTTGTTTTTCCCTCATTCAAAGTAGTATAGCCCCATGTTCAAGCCTATAGCTGTAATCCCAGCATACAGGAGGCTGAGGCAGGAGAACTGCCACAAGTTGCAGGCCAGCCTGGGCTCCACAGTGAGTTCAAGACCAGCCTGAACTACATAGTGAGACCTCATCTCAAAAAAAGAAAGAAAGAAAGAAAAGAAAAACCCACAGGCTCCACAGGCCCTGAATCTCTGGGCTCAGATCTCTCCTCTACTGTTTATTGATGTATGTGTTGCTTCTAACTTATTTAACACCTCGCACCTCATTTTCCTCACCTACAAAATGGGAATTAAAATAATTCATTTCCCAGGAACCGAAAAGATTAAATAAACGAACACATGCTAAGCACTTGGGGCAAGGCCTGGCATGTCCTGAGCACTATCGCCTGGCCATGGCTATCCGTATCTGCCTCTGTTCTCTGAAGATTTGTTCTCCGCCATGGTGTTGGTCCCAATAAGATAAGTACAAAAGTTGAAAGAAAGAGTTTTGAAACCTTACA
Organism: Fukomys damarensis; assembly: GCF_012274545.1. Classification (NCBI taxonomy): domain Eukaryota; kingdom Metazoa; phylum Chordata; class Mammalia; order Rodentia; family Bathyergidae; genus Fukomys; species Fukomys damarensis. The sequence continues at coordinate 88,599,560 of NW_022900928.1, read as the reverse complement.
GCAACTTGGCATTGCCACAGCAGCCACGCATGCAATTGCATTTCATAGAAGCAAAGGTCTGTGACATAGTAGATATAAAGAAAACTGATCCTTCACTGAAGTCCTGCTTCTAGATCTTTCATCTGGCTCTTCTTGTCTTCTTCTCTGTCCTTGATTTTCTCCCTCCCAGTCTCTCTCTGTCCCCCAGAGCCCTCCTACCAGGCCAGATCAGCTCGCTGGCTCTCCTCAGCTCCTTGTCAAACACCCCCCACCCAAGCTAATTTCTAAAAGAGGCTATTTCAGGTCAAGCTCAGTCCATCCAAGGCCCAGCTCAGAGCCCTGCCCACAGGAAGTCACCCTTGGTGAATCAGGAGGGCAGAAAGAGATCCTGCTCCTCCTCCATGGGACCCAGGCATGTTTCCTCTTCTCCTATCTTTGGGGGTGTTTTCTTATTTTTTTCTCCCCCTCTGCCCTTCTGCCTTCTGTACCTCTCAATCTCCATGTTCCCTCTGCAGGGCCTTGCACCTGGAATAATGGGAACCAGCCTATATAATGGGGACCCACAGTGGCCAAAGTGGGGGTCAGAAGTTGTGCAGTCCCATGTAGTCCTTTCTGCTTACCTCTCTCCCCTCTGAACCTCATCACCCCAGCCCTGTTGCAGACCACAGATGGTTGACTGTGGAGATGTGAGTCAGGGGAGAGCTGGAGCCCCTGGGACTGGGGGCAATGCCTGATACCTGCCAGCCAGAGGACATGGGGGGCAATATCACAGGCCTGGGGGGCACATAGGCCTGGCTCCCAGGAGATGCTGGCCATGTTCTGGGTAGGCTCCTGAAAGATAGAGCTGAGAGTAGAACAGACTAGCAACCTAACAGGTGACACCAAGGTGAGGGCTGGACCTGGGATGAGCTGGTCAGGAACTCTGCCCACCCCACAGCCCTGCCACTCACCACATCCCAGGCCCTCAGGGCTCTGCATAAGACCTGAGCTCAGGGGTACTGCCTGGGTCTCCCTCCAGCAGCTGCTCTTGTCCCCTGACCCCCGGCCTCTGACACACGGCTGTGGTGCTGGAGCAACAGGGGGCTGGACCCAGCTGGAGCCCATCTGGCACCCAGACAGCCGTCTGGAGTTTATGCCCTAATATGGTGATGGCCAGCAGCGGCCTGAGCAGGGACTGGACTCCTCCAGACTAATGAGAGGCCAGAGACCAGGAAACCTCAGTTCCAGAGACCCCAGTGCTCACCCCAGGACCCCAGCAAGCCAAACCCTGACAAGCAGTCCCCCCCACCAGGAAACTGTCTAGGAGAGGCCTCCAGTCTGGAACCAAGGGGAACCCAGCCCTTTCAGATGGGGACTCTGCCCCCAACACGCAGTGACTTTCAGTCCTTGGCACCCTATGCCCACTTTAGTCCAGCAAGAGAAGCCAGCTCTGCATTCTGAAGCCCACTCAGCCAAAGACCCCGGCATCTCAGATTTCAACCCCAGAACTCTGGCATCTCAAAAAAAGCAAAACAAAACAAAAAACTCTCCCAGTGCAAAAACTCCAGGATAAACCTCTCTCAAAGCACAACCTTCTCCCCACACCCCAACACACTCACACACAGGTACCCCAGTTCCCTCCCTTTGTTGACATACAAGAAATGTTTCCTTTCACATAATCCTGTCAAAGGCCTGGTTTTTCCAAAAATGTGACCTCCCCCAGACCTGGCTGATAGCTGAAGCAGACAGAGATTTGGTGGGGGATTGATGGAAGGAAAGAAAGTGGGGACCCAGTAGGCTCCAGCCCTGCAGCACTGTCTCACCTATCTAGTGACCTTTGTAAGCTACTGCACCACCCACCCCAGCTTCTCTGCCAGGCCTGCCAGCCAGACCCCTCCCCATCACTGATCGGGAGCATGGGAAGTGGAAGTCCCTGGGGGCAGGAGAAGGTCAGCCAGAGGCCCAGGAGTGTGGAGCAGGGCATCAGCCAGAGCAAAGAACACCTGTGGGCATCCTAGGCGAGTAACTGTGTGGCAGCGAAGAAATGCTGAGAGCAGTGGCCGAGCCCGCAATAGGGAGCCCAGCTGGCTAGGCGCATACCAACTGTCTGAGTGCCAATGTACCCCAGCTCCCACCCTGTCCAGACCCCAGCCCAGCACCTGCACCCCTCTCCCTCCCACTCTCCCTGGCTCCTGCCAGCAGCCCAGCTCACCCAGGGCAGGTCAGAGGCAGCCTCAGGAAGGGCCAGGCAGCCAGGGGCCTGGCGAGGCTGCAGTTCCACTGAAAGCCACTCTGTGGCAGGCACAGCCCACACTCCCCAGCAGCAGGAACCTGGGGAAGGAGGGGGCAGCCAAGGCAGCCGGAGGGGGTCAACAGGATGGATGCAGGATTCCCCATCTGGGAGGGAAAGGGGCACAGGCTGTGCAGTCAGGTGGCCTTTATGCACTGTCATCACTGTGGAGGGTCCCAGAGCCAGTCACTCACCCTCCCACGGTACTCATCTGTGACACAAGTAATCATACCCACCCTACAGGGCTGCAGGGCTGAAATGATATAGTATGGGGGAACGGGTTTGGAGGCTGGCTCAAGGGAGAGCTCCAAAAACTTGAGAAGGAGGAGAAGACATGATGAATAGGTCTCAGCAACGGACAGGTCCCCTGGGCCAGCCTGGCTATGTGGCTGATGCCAAAGCACAGCTTGCCACCCCTCTTTCTCCAACCAGGGTGGAGAGACCCAACTTTGGGTAAGAAGCCCTCCCTGCCTGGCCCTCCAGGGATGGAGACCCAGAAAGGGGGGTAGGCATGGACTGGCAACCACATGTCAGCAGGCAACCACTCTCTCTCAGAAGCCTCAGAGATCATGCAGTTCACTGCAGGTGAAAATCAGAGAGGGGACAGTGGGAGGGACCTTGCAAGAGAATCAGGCCTGGGCACATCAGGCATGTTGGACCCAGCTCATCTGGACCCCACAGAAGGTCCCGTTATCAGAACACAATACCTGGTTTGCTTTCACATGATGCTTGCTCACACCTGGGGAGGCATCCCTGCCCAGCATCCTAACCCCAACAGGGTCAGTCATAAACCTGACTTCCTCCCTCTGGCACAGCCAGCCCAGGCCAGGCCCCACGCAGGAGCCAAATGTGGCTTCGACAGCACCAGGCAAGAAGGGGAAGGAGGCCTACAGATGACCTGAGTGGCCTTTGCTGGTTCCCAGGGTTGGAGCCGCAGCTGTCTCACCTAAACCAGGTGGGGTCATGGCTCCCTCAGCACCCTGTGAATCTTACTGAGCACACACGAAGAGAAGCACTTCCTGGAGAAAAGGTGGCCCATGAGACAGCCTCCATCCAGCCAGTGTTCAATGCAGCCCCAGACTGCTGCACAGGATGAGACAAAGGAAGAGAGAACTAACTAGATGGTGGAGGAGCCCTGGGAAGCTGAGCCACTCTGTTGGAAGACCTGGACTCTTGCCCTCTCTCTCTCTGCTGTGTGGCTGTGGGCAGATCACCTACCTCTCTGAGCTTACACTGTCTATGGGTACAGCAGGGACAAGTCACTTCTGTGCTGGGTGCCAGATGAGGAGACAGATGGCCTTGCAGAAGCATCCAGATCCATAACAAGGCAGTGTGGCAGGTCCCTGCAGGGAAGGTGACCTCGAGCATCTTGTCCTAGCCACCTCCCTCTGAACAGGAGGAGCTGTGCCCAGAAGGGACCCAAAGTCACACTGAGGGCAAGAGGCTAGGGCCGAAGTTGGCCCTGTCCGCCCCCAGGCAGAGGCTGTCTCGGGAGCTGCAGCCCAGGGCTGTGCAGTGTCAGGTTATATTTAGCCTGGTGGCAGCGACAGGAAGATGCAGCAGGAGCCGCTCCTGGCTGGGGGCCATCGGGTCACTAATACCGCTCTCGTGGGTAGCCAGGGGCCTAAGGAAGGCCCAGGGGATGGAGGGGGAGCATCAGGTCAGTCAGTGAATGAGTGTACAAGCGTGTGTGCATGTGTATGAGAGAAACTAATCCTATGCTCCTGGGTCCAGGAGCTGAGAAATGCAGCCTAGAGAACACTCTGCCAGGCAGGCTAGCGGACCCCAAACCATACCCCAACTGTCACAGAGGCAGCACATCCAGACCAACTCCTCCACTGCCCTTCCTGCCAGACCCTCCCCAGTGATCTCTTTAGAGTGCAGCGTTATAGCAGGCATCTGGACTTGTACCCAAACCCTGGCCTAGGATATGCTGGAGCTATCCTCCTGAGAAGCCCTGGGACAAAGTCACAGTGACCTGGGGAAAGCTGCCCCACAGCTCCAGGCAAGGTCCCTGCAGACTGACCTCGGCACCCTCCTACTCAGCATCCTTCAGCCCCTCCTGCTCCAGACAGCCCACACCCTTCTTCCATCCAACTCCTCCCATCCCTCTGGATTCCTCTGCACAAGTTTTCCTGAATGCTCCCTGAGAAAGTGTCTAAAATGATACCTCTTACATAGGAGATGTCTCCCATCCTGTGTCTGGATGGCAAACAAAGGCACCATGGGAATTCAGGTGTCTTTCCTGGAAGTAACATTAATCTGGTCACCAGCTTACCCCAAAACAGAGGCTAACACCTGGAGCTGGGGTGAAGAGGAACAGAAGCAGGGCTGCACCAGTTGTGATACACCTGAGCCTCAGGTCCCTTCAGACCTCTTCATTTTGACCCCACACACACAGCCTGCCCACAGAGCTGCCGCCACCTACAAAGGGCTGGGGGGTCTCTGCTCTCCTCTAGTGCTTTGTAAGCTTCTAAAACTGTACGATGAATCCCAGCATACCCCAGTGAGCCTGGGTAGGCCCTGATAAATAAAGCCTGTCCCAATTCCAGCTCTGCCATAGGTCACTGAGTAGGCCACAGCTTCTTGATCATTAAGCCAACAATTCTTCTCTGGCTTGCCCTCTCTTGGGATTCTGAAAGACCCACAAGCAAATCCAGGTGCCACTGTAAAGCCCCTTAAGTCAGGCTGCACACCACAGCACTGAAATACATGACAATAATCCAAACAGAAGCAAGAAAACTGGCCTTATTTGCAGACAATAGGGTCATCTCCCTACAGAGCTGACAAAATCCACAGATAAACAATTACAGCTGAGAAGAGAATTCAACAGTTACCAGATCGGCCCACAAAAAAATATGTAATATTTCTCTGCAGCAGTAATAAACAATTAGAAAATACAGTAAAAAATAAGATACCTAAAATCTTAACATTTAAAAAAAATACCTTTTACAACAGCAACAAAAACTATAAAGTACCTATGGACTCACCAAGAATGCACAAATGGGAAAATAAAACAAAAGTTTAAATCAATAAAAAAATATAGAAATGATCTGGTAAATGAAGAGAGGGTCGAAGCTCTCTATTGGAATAAACATAATACAGATATCAATTCTCTCTGAATCAATCTACAAAACCAATATAATTCCAGTCAAGACTTTGGTGAGTTTTTTTTCCTTTCCAAGAATTCAATGAACTTTCTCTAAAGTTTATAAGGAAGAAGATCCAGAAATAGCTGTCAACTTCTAAAAAGAACAAAGAAGGAGGATTTGCCTTACCAGATACTGAGACATACTAAACATCACAATTTTATTGTTGTTTTTAAATGTAGTTCAGATGCAAAAACCAACAAATATCTGGAACAGAATGAGCAGAGACAGATCTATAGTCATGTGGGAAATTAACCTACAGGAAAGATGGCCACACGAGTCAATGGAAAAAACAGGCTGGATGTCTTGGGAAAGTTGGCTCATTACATGGAAAAAATAAAACTTGATCCCTACTCTACACCACATCTAAGCAAGGCTCAGGGTAGATTCAAGACCCACTAGAGAAAGGTGAAACAATTAAGTTAAAAGAACAAAAGGCAGACTTTTGCAGCCAGGGAATAGAGAATAATTTCCTCCATAAAATAGTACAAACAAAGCTAAAAGCCAATGATTCATTTCTTTCAAATTTAAATATCTTTAAACTATGCAGTGTGGTGTATGCTTGTAACCCCAGCCACTCTGGGAGGCTGAAGCACAAGGATTGCAAATTAAAGGCAAGCCTAGACAGTTTAACAAAATTCTGTCCCAAAAATAACATTTTTAAAAAAGTTGAACATGTAGCTCAGTGATAAACTGATTGCCTAACACACATACACACCCTAGGTTTCATCCCCAGCACTACAAAAAAAAAGAAAGAAAGGAAAAAGAATCTCTTGTATAAGTTGGATGGAGACTGAAAGGGGGTAGATATTTGCAGTATTTCAGTTCAACAAAGAATCAATAACTGAGAATATATACTGAAAATGCATTTGTATCTCTAGATTATGCAAGCAACTCAGGCAAAACCACAGAAACAAAAGACAAACCTCAATAGAAAAATTAGTAAAGCATATATACAAATAATTCACAGGAAAGCAAACTGAAAAGGCTATCAAAGATAAGTGACCCTGGAACTCACTAGAAATCAAAGAAATGCAAATGAAAACATCAAGATAGCATTTTCATCTATTAGACTGGCAAAAATGAGAAAGGTGGATAAGGCCAAATGTGGCAGAGATCTGGGGGCATAGGAAATTCAGGCTCCATTCAAGAGAGGGGCCTTGGGGCAACTGACCCAGTGTATAATCAGGCAGTACTTAGTCAAGGTTCCACATATCCTGCAACCCAGCCATTCACTCCCAGGCATGTCCCCCACAGAAATCTTCGTACATGACCAGTAGGGCACTTATGAGGGTGCTCACCACACCATTGTTCCTGGGGGCAGAGAGGTGGAGACAATCTGAGGATCCTTCCCTAAGAGAGTGGGCAGGCAATTCACAGGGGATCCACACCCCACAATGGTAATCCACAGACCAGACATCAAGCAGCAGCCCCACGGGGCTTAAAGACATGTATCTGTGTAAGAAAGGGGATGCTACAATATAACAGCACAGCATCATTTACATAAATTAAATCTATATGCATCTATCCAGACAAAACACACATTTGCAAGAACATATGCAAGCAACACATTCACAGTAAGTACATTTGAATGGTTGCCTATAGGGAGCGTAACAGGACTGGTGAGCGAGACGAAAGGGAATGGAAAAAATGAAATGAAAGAAAAGGAAAAAACACTAACATAAGTGCTTGCTGTCATTTCCATCATTTGGGGAGCTGGGCCAGCAGAAGCCTGGGGAGAAAGACGAGAGGCAGGCAGGGGTGCTGAGCAGGGCTCAGGGTGGACACACTCACTTCCCCTGTCACATGGGTGACACCCTGCTTCCTGGTAGCCCCTTGAGCCCAGGACAGCGAGCTGCTTTGCTCTGTGCTTATTTGAGGAATTCCCTCGCCCACACAGTGCCAGGGACAGGTGCTGGGATCTTCATCAGCAAACAAGGATTGAGGCTAAAACCAGGTTTCCAGAGGCCCTGAGCCCATCATATAGGCAACCTATGCAGGTTACAGTCCATGCCTGGGGGGATTCTGGAGGTGGGGATCACAGTCCTCCTAGGGTCCCCAGCAGCTGAGTAAACCTGGGCAAGTCCCTCAGGCTTGGCAAGCAGTCTCCTTCCTTTAGAAGGACTGTGGGATCTTACTTCCAGGAGCACTGTGTGGCCCACCTGTGCAGAAGCATGGGTGCCAGTTTGCGAACCACAATGTGCAATCACAACACTGTGTGTGTCCCTGTGCTGCCAGGCAGCTGCCCTCTCCCCACCCAGCTTTGCTCTCTTTGGCAGTTCTAAGGCTATGTTCTCACACCTGGTCTCCTCAGTCCCCTAAGTGACAAAGTTATGAGCCCCCAGATGCTGTCCCTGCACCCCACAGTGTCTCACTCACAAAACAGGTCCCTTTGGTCCTAACTTCCTCTGGCCTGACAGCCTCCCCATCCCCTACAAGCCCTCCCAGCCTGGCATTGTTATTATCCTACCCAAGGCCTTTCAGAGCAAGAAACCAAGGCCCAGAGATGGGAAGTGATTTGCCCAAGGTCACCAAGTCTGTAACCAAGCTAGAAATTGCCCCCGAGTCTCTTGCCTCCCACACAGCACTACCCACCTAATTCATTCATTCACTCATTCATTCACTCACTCATTCATTCAGCAAACGTGTACAGCTCCCACTATGCAGAGGCATATGGATATAGCAGAAAACAAAACCGACAGGCTGCCCTCTCCCCTCCTGAAGCTCACAGCCTGCAGAGGGAAGATGGATGTGGCAAGTTCATCCAGTGCTGGGATCCGGGAAGCTGAAAGGCCTAGGGGAGGACCCCACTGGCTGCTTAGGTGCTCACAGGCCAACAGACAAGTGACCAAACAGGAGGGAGGTTTCCTGCAGGCCAAGCCCAGTACACAGCAGAGGTCTTCATGGGGAAGAGAGGATGGTGGGGCCCAGTGTCTGTCTCAGGTATCCCCGTGCAAGGCAGGTGGGAAGTTCTGCTAACCCCTCACCTTATTGCCAAATACTGCTCAGGCTCCCACCCATATGCAGGTATCCCTGAGAGAAACTGATTTTTAAGAAAAAGACAATTCTCAGCCTGAGAGGAAGTGCTTCAGCAACCTTGGATAAATGTTTAAGGGTAAAAAGGGTTTCTTGGAACCTCTCAAATCATGCCACACAGGAAGCCACTTCTAGGCAGAAAAGAGACTCCAGCTCCACCCATTTCATACCCCAAGCCAGCCTTCTGTTGCCCCCAGGCACCATCCCCAGACCCCAAGGCCACCATCTACTCTGCTTACACCCAGACAGCTCTGCACAAATATTTACATTGCTCCTCTCCGGCCTTCCGGAGACACAACATGGAGTCACCCTCCCGACAATCTCCAGGTCCAGGGCCTAGGGAGGGTAGACAGCCTCAAACCAGTATGGAAACTGGACAGAAACCTTTCCCTATACCAGCACAGATCAGAGGGAGAGAGGCACTGGAAGAGGGACCCCCCCACCCCATACCCTTCAGCCCGTGGAAAAGAGATCCTTCGTATCTAAGCTCCCAGCCCCTCCAGGGTCAATGAGGACTACTTTTCATATCAAGAGGACAAACACAGCTAGTCACCAACCTCTGACCCCCATATTCCTAGCCTTAGGGCTTCCCACTTTGCAGACCCACACAGGCCCTAGAGGCTGGAGGGAGATAAAGGAATGGACCTCAGACATGGAAAAGGAGGATAGGGCCTCTGATTTAAGGGGACAAGGAGGAGTGGGGTAGATGAGCAAGAGGACCAGGAAAGACAGCCTGGGGTGTGGAGGAAGGTGGAAGGTCCAGAAACACGTGGCCAGTACCACAGGAGCCTCCTTGAACTCCTAGGAGGCCAGGGTCTGAGTCAGGGGATAGCAGCCCAGTCAGTATGTGACTACCTCTTGGGTTCTGGGGGTACAGTGCACTGGGGAGCAGCCTAGACCCTGGCTCCCCACACCTTCCTCCAGCTGCAGCATCAGCTGTTGCAGTGCGGGGGGGGGGGGCCTCTGACCTTGTTGCCATGGCAACTGGCCTGCAGCTGGATTGGAGAAGCCAACAGACTCTTCTCCAGAGGCACCTCCATCCGCCCACACACAGGCTCCAGGGACACAGGGACATGGGAACATGAAGACATGGCCAGGACTGTCAGAGGTATAGGGAGATAGATAGGGCCTTTGGGACAGAGACCCAGAGGGGCACAGGTCACAAGGGAGAGGAAGAAAGGTAAAATACTGAAAGAATAGAGAGAGACAGGTGCAGGGAGAAGGAGGTAAAGGCCAAAGGGACAGAGGCGACCAGGTAATGAGGCAGGCCAGCCAGAGACAAAGGCAGGGAGGCCTGAGTGTGGGGATGCAAAGGATGAGGCATGTAGGGCCAGCAGAGCAAGCCTCAGGGAGGCATCATAGAGAAATGGGAATAAAGCAGATAGAAAGGAAGAGGGAGAAAGAAGAGACCTCCTGGGATATGCTAGGAGAGAAGCCACATCCACCCAAGCTACAGCAATGTGGGGGCACAGGTGTGTTCCCAGCCAACACCTGCTGCCCAAGATGCCTCCCCAGGGACACCATAGCCTGCTAGTGCCACATGACTGGGCTCTGCTCACAAATCCATCTTTATCCTGAGCCTGACTTCCAAGGGCGTCAGCATGGGGCCAGTGAACCCTGGGCATGGGCACACTGTGTCTCTTTCTCCAGCCACACTCCCCCAGTCTAGCCTCCCCACCTCCCAGCAGACCCAGCAACTACATAATGGGGCTGTCTGGCTCCAGGCCCTGAGACTGAACAGAACTGAGCTGGAGGCACCGACACAGCACAGCTGTCCTTGGCAGCGCCTCCCAACACAAAGGCCCTGCCTCCTCTCCAGCCACTCTGCCTCCCTGGGACTGTGGCCCAGGGACCCACTCCCCACCAGATGGAGACCCTGGTGAAGGCCTGGATAGAAACAGGAGGTGGCACTGGCATTCTTTTCCTTGCCTCTGCTTGGCCTGTGCACCAGCTTTCAGAGGAAGCACAGGTCAGGCCATGGAGTGACACCAGGGACTGTCTCTAGGCAAAGAAAGTAGAGACTGAGAAAATCTGTACCACCTTCAGCCTAGAGGGGTTGAGGGGACCGTGGGGGACCATAGGCCAAAGCCAGGCTGCTGGCCAACAGGAGATACCTGATCCCCATGGAAACTATGTAGGAGCAAAGAAGGAGGCAGGTGAAAGCAGCTGGTGTAGGGTTCTCTGGGTCGCTGCCACATGTGGAGTAGTAACCTGGGAAGGTGACAAGCTTGAACTTGGGTGGGGTCTGGGTGCTAGGTCCACTCCTGCCACTAATGCACTGGTAACCTGACCTCTGCTTCCCAGTTTCTCCATCTGGAACTCAAGTGGGCCCAATTAGGTGATCCTCATGGTCACCAAGATTCCACTATAGCTCCTCCACAGAAGGGGGTCCCACATCTATCCTCTCCCAAAGGAGCTGGGCTGGGAGCAAGGACTGGCTCCACCTAAGAGACCCCAGACCCCTGCTGCCAAAGGGCCCAATCTGCCAGCATGAGCATTGGCAGCAAGAGGACTGGCATAAAGTTTACAGAGTTAGGCCCTATTGTGGGCACTCTATAAGCATCTCAGCACCTTCATGGGATCCCCTTGTGAGCACATATCCCAGAAGAAGAAACAGTTCAGGAATCCAGCAACTTGAGCACTATTATAGATTTTCCCATACTGGATTTGAACCCAGAATTTATGTGTCTATTATTTTCATTACTCCAGTGGTCTGCAAACTTAAAATAAAACTTCACATAAAACACTGCACAGCATAAAGATAGACCTGTAACTGCCTAGTGTCATTTTCAGTATATGGCAGACAGCAGAACAGAGCCAGTATGGCTCTGGTCAGACACTGACTCTGTTCCCAGGCCTGACACTTGCTAGCTATGTAACTTTGGGGAAACTTTTTTGGTTTTTCTGAACTTCAGTTTCATCATTCAAAAAAGAGAAATAAAAAGTATCTATTTCTCAAGGCTGTTCTGAAGATTGCACAAGATAAGAGAAGTGACTGGTGTCCAGCAGGTACAACCTATCTCCTGCCTTGGGGTTTGCATCTAGTCCCAAGGTCCACCCTGCTTGCCAGCCAAACCAGATGTGCTGTGAGAGAACCCTCTTTCCCAGGGCCACAGTGGCTTCTCCCGCCCAGTGCTGTCCCACAATGCCACAGACTGTGCACCTGCAAATGCAGACCATGGAGGATGCAGACCTTTGCGGGACAGCCTCAGACAGCCTCCAACATGCCTGGAGGCACAGTGTGCTTCCCGTGCAGAGGACAAGCACCCTGAGGGCAGGAGCCTGGTCTACTGGCAGGTAGCTCTATGTACTCAGCTCTGAGTTGGGCTCACACACTGGTGAGTAGCAAGGTGTAGGCAGTCCAGCTGAGGTCCTGGAGCTGCCTTCGCTGCGCTCCCATGCCCACAAGTCCCCGCCCACTGCACCACCCCAACAGGGTAGGGCAGTGTGGGAGCAGCCGCACAGGCTCTGTTTATCCATCCCCTCTCTGCTCTCCGGAAGCCCAGAGCAGCTGGACTGTGAGGCGGTGGCTGAGCAGAAACACCTGGCGCAGGAGGGGGTGGCGCTTCTAGGCGCTCAACAGAGAAGACAAAGGGAACTGAGGTCCTGAGGAGAGCACACACCTCTCCCCAGGTGCGGCTGAAGTGCGGCAGAGAAAAGCGGCAATAAAGAGACAGCCAGAGTCCTGCAGCCCTCACCTAATGCCCCACCCGTGATAACATCTTCCCAGACCAGTCACCTGGAGGAGATGCTCCAGGGTAGCTAGAACCCTGTGACCCGAGGTCAAGCTGTGACCCCTGTGACCAGATGCCAACTTGACCTATCCCCCACACACCTGCCTTCCCCAGGCTGGGCAAAGTACAGCCACATCTGCTCAGAAAGGAACCAGAAGGGCAGGCCCTCGGCCTAGCAGTCCTGTGGGCACCCCCAAAACCATTCCATCAGAGTCAGAGCGGGACACTGACGGCGCCTCCCCGCTGGCACCCGCACCTCGTCTTGGGTATCGCCCCTAGAAAGCCGCCAGGTTTCCGCCCCTCTCCGGCCCCGCCCACCAAAGCCCCGCCCTTCGCCTCGGCCCCGCCTACCATCTTTCCGGTAGAAGGAGATCTCCACTTTGCGCTCCTCGGCCCCCAGCAGGGCC
>NW_022900928.1:88586636-88586959 GCF_012274545.1 Fukomys damarensis | reverse complement strand
AGATGACTGCGCAGTTCTCCACCCGGGCGTTGGCGATGATGAACTTGCGGCCTGAGGAGAGGGGCGGGGATGAGCGCGCAAAAGAGCAGAGACCCGGCCTGGGGAGCTTCCTGCCGTTCCCCCACGTTCCTCGTCACACCTAACTGTCCCAGCGCTCCCCTTTGCAAGGAGCACAGCGGGCAGTGGGGTCCTCAGCAGGTGGCGAACGAAGCCACGTCTGGACACAGGTGCCTCGAAAGGCAAGGCCAGGAGGCGCGCCCCCTGCCTTCCCTGCCCAGCCGAGGGCTGGCTGTGTGGCTTCCCCCGGGCAGGCCGCCAGCCGC
>NW_022900928.1:88583949-88586498 GCF_012274545.1 Fukomys damarensis | reverse complement strand
TAAACACGGGGCCTGGAGAGGGAGCCCGGGAAGGGCCAGAGATGGCAGCCAGCCTTCCCTTTGCCCCTGTTCCTGCTTCTTCCTTTTGATCCCTGATCCCTATCCTGGTGTGCTCCCTAAGAAACTACTCCAAGTATCTCTGAGGGAAGTCAGGAGCTGGGGAGTGAGTGCGCCAGAGAGGAAGAGGGACACTCCTACCCCGAGGTAGGTGCCATTGATCTGGCTTTATAACTGAGCCTCTGGAGAAGTTCGGCTCAGGTCCTGCAGTTCATAAATGACAGAGCCAGCTTTTGAACCTTGTTTGACAGAAGGCTGAGGAATAGCCAGAGGTTCATAGGCAGAAGCCCAAGGTCACAGGGAGCAATGTAAAGGACCTGCAACTCCAAATCATAGAAATCCCTAGAGCCTCAGGACAGATCAGTCACTGGCCCACTTGTAAGAAAACAGGGGCCAGGATGGAGTCCTTCCCCAGGGATGTGAGGCCTTCCTCAATGGCTTCATGAAGGAGAGAAGTTCCCAGTGGCAACTAGACCTGGGTTCCCCACCCATACCTGGCCCAAGAACCAGGTTCTTGCTTAGCAGCAGCCAGGCAGTATACTCCACGGATAAGAGCTTTCTATAAACAGAAGTTGCAGCCACTTTGGTCCCTTTCATGTGGGGCTTTCAGTGGCAGTTGGCACTTTCCCGTCCCTCTCCTCTTCTCACTAGGAGGCACATCCCTCAGGCTTCAGGCCCAGCTGCTGCACCAGGGTGCCCAGGTGCATGCCCAGGCCATCCCAGTATGACCTCTTCTACTTTCCTCCATCACCTCTCCCTGGAAGTTACTCGTGGAGTTGGGTCATCTGGAGATCAGTTCCCAAGGCCCCCCAAAACTCTCAGGCATCAACCCCAGGTCAGGGTTTCCTGTCACCTCCAAACTCTGCCTCCATCCCCACCTCAGCCCAGGGTGGTCTAAAGCACCAGCCACACACAGAAGGAAAGCTGTCTCCTGTCCTCATTCCCAGCCCGGGAGAGAACAAGTTTCTTCCAAGGCAAGCTCCACCCCACCCCCATGCCCTACACTAACATCCTGGAACACCAGCACAGAGGGACCTCAGAGGCCACTTCAGCCAGCTTCTCCTTCACAGAGGTGGAAACTGAGGCCCAGAAAGGGAAGTCAGTCAAGGTCACAAAGCAGTCAGTGGCAGAGGTAGGGCCAGAAGCCCAGTTTCCCAAATCCCACCCCACATCTTTCCAGACTGGGAAGGAAAGCCCAGGGCCCACCCCCACCCACATCCCCAGGCCCTCTACCCGTCACCAACCCCACCCCCTTGGGATCATCCTGTTCCACTGTTGAGACAATGCTGCCATCCCAGTGACCCCTCCCTTGCCCCACCACAGTCATAAGCACACTTTGTCCTGTGCTCAGAGGGTCATGAACAGAGAATGTCACCCTCTGCCCATTCCTATGGCAGTAACACCCACTGTGGTACATGCAGCCTTAGGGACAGGCACACAAAATGCCCAGAACATTCACCCCACCTGGGACACTTCTGGAAGCCTCTCCTTCCAGGCCAACATTAGGGGTGCTGTAGTCCCCATAAGGTGACAGTGTCTACTGCAGGAAAACCCACAACGTGGGGGCACTGTAGCCAACCTGTTAGCCTATGGCTCACTGTCAGCCCTAGGACACCTTCTTACCACAGAACCCACAATTTTGTGACCATTTCAAAGACACCTCCTCACTCCCCATGCAGGGTCACACACACCCTCAGGGTCATACACTCACCACATGCACTCAAGAGCAGATTAGGACTGGCTGACTCTACCTCCTTAGCTTTCACTGTCACATACAACACAGTCGAGATCGCCACACACCCTGTACTTGAGTGTCCCACCCTGTACTTGAGTGTCATATAAATCTCATGTCCTTGCACACACTCCAGACACCTAGAGTTGGGGGACACCTGCACACTTCCATCCCGCCTCCCTGGCCTGCTCACTCAGGCTGTCACACAATCTGAGCTGTCTCAAAAGTGTGAGCTGAACCTCCACACCAAGACCCATCACTAGGGCCCATGCCCAAGTCCCCCACCAAGTCTGTCCTCCACAGTCTCCGAGCTTGAGCTTCAGGGCCCACCAGCCCACACCAACTTGCGCCTGGAGCTGCACACGGCCCGGGCACGCCCCCCATGCACACTGGGAAAAGCTCGACCCGCCCCCGACCCTCTCCCCGTTGTGAGCTGAACCTCCACACCAAGACCCATCACTAGGGCCCATGCCCAAGTCCCCCACCAAGTCTGTCCTCCACAGTCTCCGAGCTTGAGCTTCAGGGCCCACCAGCCCACACCAACTTGCGCCTGGAGCTGCACACGGCCCGGGCACGCCCCCCATGCACACTGGGAAAAGCTCGACCCGCCCCCGACCCTCTCCCCGTCCCCGCCGCCCAGCCCCTAGCTGGGTCGCGGAGCCCCCCGAACTAGCGCGCCGCCGAAATGGGGAAGGGATCCTTGGGTAGAGGCACTCAGAGCACAGGTGCGACGGCCGGCTCAGAGGCGGCGGAGTGGGGG
>NW_022900928.1:88574922-88583486 GCF_012274545.1 Fukomys damarensis | reverse complement strand
CCCATTGGCTGAACTGAGCCCGAGCGCTCCCCCTCCCCGCCGCCCAGCCCCTAGCTGGGTCGCGGAGCCCCCCGGACTAGCGCGCCGCCGAAATGGGGAAGGGATCCTTGGGTAGAGGCACTCAGAGCACAGGTGCGACGGCCGGCTCAGAGGCGGCAGGGAGTGGGTGGTCGGGATTCTGCCCCCAACCCAGACTGGGGGCTGAGAATCCTGATTTGAAGGGAGAGGGCCGAGCACCGGCTTTGTACACGCACCGTGTGTTCAGAGCTCACGGTGGGGAACGGGCTAGGGCCTAGACTCCAGGAGACGAGTCCAGGGTCAAGGGAGACCCGGGCGAGGGGAAAAGCCAGGCACTCTGGAGGCCCCAGGCCAGGAGACATTGGGATGAGGATGGCGAGCCCTAAGAGGAGCACCTCCATGCACACACGCGCACACGCGGCGCTCTGGGAGGTCATTCGAGGCTCTCCGTGGGGGGCAGGCATAGACAGCTACGTGTTGGCAAAAGTTGCAGCTTCCTAGCGGCGGGATCAAAGAGAAGGCCCTGAACGCGAGGTTCCAGCAAGGGGATCCCCGCATGAGAGCGGCTTGCCCTCCCTCCGCGGCGCGGGGCGGCTTCGCAGGCCCAATCGGAGGGCGCGGGGCGCTGCCGCGGCTGCCACAGCCCTGCCCCTCGGAAAACCCTGGCCTGCCGCAGGCCCCTCCCCGCCAGCTGGCTCGCTCCAGCTGCAGCTCCCATATTTAGGCAAGGAGGCCTGGGGATGCTCAAGGGCATGCAGGGTGTCTGCCCACCGCCCGCCACCCTGCCTGGGTCTGGGTAAGGGTCTTCCTGACCAAGCGTCCCCGGACTGAGCAGCCAGGAAGGGCCAGGCCAGGCCGCTAGGCGAGTGTTGACAGCTGAGCCGGCGGGTGGCTGGGAGGAGTCTGCAGCCGAGCGCCCGGTCCCCTCCCCTGCCTGCAGCCGGGATCAGAGGCTTGTCTAGATGGATGGGGCCATGTGGGGGCTCCTGAGGACTTGCAGCTGCCTCTGTCCTTGGAGAAGGGGCTGGGTCTTGTCACCAGGGAGAACCGTCATGGGGTGGGGGAGGGGAGAAACAAAGGGCAAAGAAGGAAGCCACTGGAAGGAGTGCTGCACAGAAAGGAAAGCTGCCGAGAGACCACTCGACCCAACTCTCACATCCTGCCTGGGAGCAAAAAGATACAAACCCAGGCCAAACGGGGCCACTGGCCAGCAGATGACACCCTTTTTTATTTGCTGGTGGGTGGGCAGTGACTCAGGAAGGCAGCCAGTGGGAGAGAAGGAGGTGTCTCTACCAGCTGGTGCTAAAAAAGTCCAGAGGCTCCTGCCTGTACAGTCATCCTTTAGGCCCCTCCACCACCAGTGATGCTTGGCCTTTGGGGATATGGGATCCCCCACCTTGGGACTCAGCCTCAGGAGGGCCAACATATCTGGGTTACTGCTGGCCAGGCCCTGCCTGCCCTGCGGTGGGTCATGCCTGGCTGCTGAGTTGCCTGCCTCATGGGAGTGGAAGGTCTTCCCTTCCAGGTGAAGAGAAACTGAGTAAAGGCTGAGAATGATCGTGGTGAGGAGGAGAATGGAAGGGAGCATCTAAAGCCTTTTCCTCCAGATTGAGGGGACAGGAGAGCCTGATGCTGAAAGCCTGAAATGATGGAGTACTCCGCTGATCTGACACTTTGTCCCCACAACAGGGACCTGCACTGCTAGGACAGGCCTTTGCTTTTATTGTGGAGGGAAGACAGTGGTATCAAAGAGGCCCTCAGACCTCCAATAAGAGGAGGCCCAGGCACAGCTTCCCTTCTGTGCACAGAGAAGGGGGAGAGCTATTCCTTGGCCCAAGGAAAGCCAGATACCTGTGTCTCTGTCCCTGACTCTGTCTCTCTGTTCCCCTATGCGCACACACGGAAGTCACAGCTGAATGAAGACTTCTGACTGGAGACTCAGGGGAGAGCCCGAAGACAGTCCCACTGAGCCACCTCCACATCAAGGACTGAGACAAGGAGGAGAGACTGAGACAGGGCAAGCTCCCTAAGGCATCCTTCCTGGGGCACCAGTACCAGACACTCACAACAGATGGGGGGCCTCCCCCTCCCACCACCCACCAGATTCCCACCTCTGCTACCCACCAGATCCAGGACCGAATACCAAAAGGATCCCCAGCCTCACCCCTGGGGCATTTTCGGGGACCATCTTGAGAAAAGCTCTCCCCCACCCTGCCTGCCACTGAGGCAAGGAAAAGGCTGTATTTATAGTGAGACACACAGACTCCTCCCAGCTCCCAGAAAGAGACAATTTAGGGAGAAAAGTCTGCAGAAAACATCCTGCCCACCCCACTCTGCTCCTGCTCAGTCTGAGGGAGTTGAGCCAGGACTTCCTGGGAGGAAAGAACAAATGGAAGCCTGGCACTGCTCTTAGGCCCCCTAAGGAGCAGCCAGGAAAGACAGCAAATCAGGTCCAGGAGAGCTAGGAACACTCACAGGGGACTGGGAAGCAGTTCCAGTCAGATGGATGCAGGAGAGAGTCTAGAGTGGAATGGCTCCTAGGAAACCCCAGGGGAGGAAGTAGCAAGAACAGCCTCTTAAGTCTTCGGAGGGAAGCTTAGATTTGTAAGCTTTCTCCATGCAGCTGGCTTTTCAGAATACAGACGGTTTCAGATGAGAACTAGAGTCAAAGAAGAGACCCAAAGGAGCAGTGTGTTTTCTCTCAAGGAAGCAGGTGCTTAGGGCTTAATGGAAGCAAGAAGGGAGTCTTTCTTTCAAAACAAAGGGAGAGAGGGAGGGAAGGACCCACCCACCCCAAACCCACAGCCAAGAGCCCTTCACTCACATTCAGTGATACTGCCAACCACACGCACATTAAACAGTCTCCTCCCACCAACCCCACACCCATATTGGTAAGACTCTGTATTGGCTTTTTGGTATCAAAAGTAAAGTGCAAAAGACTGGGATTGGACCAGCCTGTGGCTCCAGTCCTGCTACTAAAGTTGCATCCACAACTGTTTCCTGGAGGCCTTCTGTGTTCAGGCCCCTATGCCAGATGCTGGGCAAAGGGGACAGGGAGAATAAGCCAGGCTCCCTCCTCTCAGGATTCACAGTCTAGTGAGCACTGTGGGATTGCAAGGCAGAACTGGTTCATTTCAAATACAGGAGCTGAGAGGACCTGAGGATAGGAGGAGACTTCAAAGCAGGTCCTCCAAGTCCAGGTGGGACAGGGCAAAAGCACTGCAGGGAAAGGGACATGAGCAAAGGTATAGAGACTGCAGAATGGAGATCAGGTCTAGGGGGAAAACAGGGACAGTGAGGCAGGTCAGAGGGCTGAGGAGCATGAATTCTAGTCTGTATGTAAGGGGGACACACTGTAGGGACAGTGGTGACAGCTGAAGTGCATTGTCCACAAGTGTAGAAACCATGTCTGCCTTTGTCCTGGCTAACACAGAGTAGGCATCCAATAAAGGTTTGATGGATTGAAGAAATGTGTATAAAATCTTGGAGAAAAAGATAGTCATGAGGTGATTCTATTAACTACGGCTCCTTAACAGCCACCTCAAAACTGAGTGGCTTAGATCAGTGACAGCATTTATTTTGCTCATGGACCTGTGATTTGGGGAGGTTCAGACCAGACAAGGAACTGGTATATTTCCCTATGTCTGGTGGTTGATGCTGTCCCTGGGACCTCAGCTCAGACTGGTGGCCACCTGGCTTCTTCACAGCACTGTGACTGGGTGTGACAGCAAGTACCCTAAAAGAAGACCAGACAGTACCTAGTCCCACTTTAATAATGTAGCCTTGAAAGTCACATAAAATAACTTCCATAATCACAGCCCATCAGATTCAAGAAGAAACATAGCCCCACCTCCCAAAGGAGGGATGTCACTGTCATATTAGATGAAAAGCATGTGTGATGGGACATATTGCCATAAGCAAGTTGTGAAAGTATAATCTGCCACCCAAAGCTATGCAACAGATCAAGGGAGAGATGTCAAAGGCTTGAACCAGATCAGAAGTGCTGGAAAGAGGCCCACTTGCTGTGTAACCCTAGAAGTATCACTAAATCTCATTTTCCTTAACTATAAAATGAGGTAAGCCAACAAGCTGGTCTCAGGTCCTTTCCAGCTCTAAGAATAATTGCTTAATTCTGCACAATGACACTCCCTACCCATGGCCAGTACTTTCCTCTTCTCTCCATACCCACTCTCTCTCATTTCCTGAAACAACAGGGTACTACCAATGACATGTGGAGGGGAGTTTGAAGAACAGAGGGCTGAATGGTAAGGGCATCTGGGGGACCCAGGCCATCTTGGATGGTAGGTATCTTCCCAGGCACAGAGGAAGGAGGTGAACAGCTTCCTAAAGCCAGATCCCAATAGGACCCAGGTGTGGATTCTCTCACTCATCCCCAAATGAGAAAGAAAGGTACAGGTTCAGGGTTCCTCTGCCTGAGAACCTAACAGCCATCTGTTCCTTTCATTTAAGGACTGTACACCTCAGACATAAAGAGGCTCCAAGAGTTCTTACCCAGAATTCAATGAGTGGATTCCAATATGGGAAGGGCTGATGGAGAAGGAGATACTCATCATAAAGGGTCTGAGACACTTACCAGAAGGCTGCATTTGCATTTTTTCCTTTGAAATTTGCCGGATATGTAGCTAACAAATGTGCCTGATATGTAGCTAACACTGCTCTAGGTTAGAGGTGGTTTTTGTTGTCATTTTAAATAAAACCCTCAGAGTTTGCAGAAACAGAGCTATTTTTTTACCGGTGCTATTTTGACATAGATTGGAGGTTTATTTGGGGGTGTTTTTGAAGGACTGAACAGTATTAAGAGCAGCTTTGGGCTGCCCTGCTAGGGAAGCAGGACAGTTCAGACTCTCTTGGCAGCACAAGCCTCCCACTGGGCTGAAGCTGTCTCTGTCCATGGTGCTGAAGGCCTTGCTTGTCCAAAGCGGCAGGAAACCAGGAAGGGCAACCCAGGTGACAAGACAGAGGGGCCTTCAGGACTCAGGGAGCTAGACAGCCACCCCAGACTATGGAAGTGCTTCTAGAACCCGCACTCCAGCAGGCAGTGTATGAGAAACAAGAGCTGGTTTGCCGGTCAGTGCTGAGGCCCAGTCTCACGTATATAGTGAATGTGCCTTCCTCTCTCACCATCCCGAATGCCACCAGGAAACAATGCGAATTTGCTTCTGAATTTTACACCTGAAACTCACTGGATTTCAATGAGGGCTTCTATTGCTTTATGTGATATTAGGGCTGGAAGTAAAACTTCCCCATTTTAGATGATAAAACAAAGATGCAGATTGTGTAGGCTCTTCCCAGAGGTTATGCTGAAAGTTAGAAATGGAAATGGACAAGAAGTCAAGTGCTTTTTTCACCAAATGAGGCTGGAATGGGGATTATATTCCAGATATAGCAAGAGCTAAAGAAATAGGGAACAACACTAAGGTTCCATCCTACCCCAGAAAGAATAAC
The DNA here is from genome assembly GCF_012274545.1 of Fukomys damarensis. NCBI lineage: Eukaryota > Metazoa > Chordata > Mammalia > Rodentia > Bathyergidae > Fukomys > Fukomys damarensis. The sequence continues at coordinate 88,578,002 of NW_022900928.1, read as the reverse complement.
CATCATCAAATAATAACATGCTGTGGGGCAGGCTGCAGAGAAAAAGGAACCTTTATACACTGTTGATGGAAATGTATAAACTACTACAATCACTATGGAAATCAGAATGGAGTTTCTTTAAAAAAACTAAAATTAGAAATTCCAGCTAGGAATTTAGCTCAGTGATGCTGCTTCACAAGTATAAGGTCCTGAGTTCAATACCTGGTTACTGCCAAAAAAAAGAAATTCCATCTGACACAGCTATTCCCCTTCTAGGTATCTTCCCAAAAAAGTTAAAAAATATGTCATATTCTAGTGATACAAACATACCCATGCTTATAGCAGCACAATTCATAATATCTAAATCTTGAAAGCAGCCCATATTTCCATTAACAGAAGAATGGATAAAGAAAATGTATTTAACTTGCTGGAAGATAAATTAGGCAGAACTCTTGAAGACATTGGCATAGGAAAAGACTTTATGAACAAATCCTCAGTAGCACAGGAATTAGCAGAAAGAATCAACAACTGGGATCTCATCTTATAAAAAAGCTTCTGCACTGCAAAAGAAACTGGCAACAGAACTAAAAGACAACCTACAATGTGGGAAAAAAATTTTACCAGCTGCTCCTCAGACAAAGGACTATTATCTAGAATATATAAAGAATTCAAAACAGTCAGCCCCCCCAAATATAAAGACCTGATTCAAACATGGGCATCTGAAATGAACAGGCATTTCTCAGACAAAGAAGTAAAAGCAGCAAGTAAATACATGAAAAAATGTTCCACATCAGTGGTCATTCGAGAGATGCAGGTGAAAATAACACTGAGATTCCACCTCACCCCACAAAGAATGGCTGCTATCAGGAAATCACACAATAACAAAGGTTGGCGGGGTTTTGGGGAGAAAGGAACCCTTCTCCATTGTTGGTGGGAGTGCAGACTGGTGCAACCACTATAGAAATCAATATGGAGATACCTCAAAGAGCTGGAATTAGAGGTTCCATTTGACCCAGCCATCCCTCTGCTAGGTATCTTTCCAAAAGAATTAAAAGAAACATACAACAGTGATATATGTGCACCAATGTTTATAGCAGCACAGTTTATAATAGCTAAAACTTGTAAACAGCCCATTTGCCCATCTGTTGGAAACTGGATAAAGAAGATGTGGTTTTTCTATAAAATGGAATACTGCTCAGCCATAAAGAATGAGAAATTAGAGTCATTCGTAGGAAAATGGATACATATTGAGGATATACTCCTAAGTGAAATAAATAAGTCACACGTGTAAATACTGAATAGTCTCTCTGGTGTGAAAAACTATAATAGTACACAAGATCCTAATGGGATAATTAATAGTGTGAAATAGGAAGAAAAGGGCTAAAGGGGTAGGGAAAGTGGGAAGGGTAGGGGAAGGGAATAAGGGAAAAGAAAAAAATATGAGAAAATGAAAAAATGGAAAGAAAGTGTTTGTAAATGGGGAGGTGGGAGGGGGTGAAGGTAGGGCAGGGACAAGGGGAAAAAATGAGAACCAAGACCTGTCATGTAAAGGTACAGGACCCCAGTAATGAATGTAACTGTATTGTATACCTAGATTGTACCAATAAACTCAATTTTTTAAAAAAGAAAATGTATTTATGTACAATGGAGTACTATTCTGGCATAAGAAAGAATATACTTGAGTCATTTGTAGGAAAACGCATGCACTTTGAGACCATGAAATTAAGTGAAATAAAACAGACACACAAATATTACATGGCTTCTCTTATATGAAATACCCACAGTATAAATAAAGAGAAAAATAAAAGATCAATGATGAGAAGGAGAAAGAGAGAGATGGAGGAGAAAGAGAGAGGGATTTCTCAAAGGTGAAGGAGATTGATAGATGGAGCGGGGAGGGAACGAAAAAGGAATTAAGATGCGTCACGTACATGTACCAACTCCACACAAGGAATGTAAACATGTACTGCAAACACATATTAGAAAAACAAAGAGGGAAGAGAGAAGGGGAGAAACTATGCTCCGTTCACTCTGTTAAAATAAGACAGAATTGAGGGTCTACCCCAGGTTGGTGGGCTTGGGAATGCCAGTCTGACACTAGCTCCATGTCCCGAAGGGAACCACCCCTCCCCTTGGACCACTAAGTGGTCAGTACCAAGGACCAGACAAGATAATTCAGGTCCAACTAGATCTCTGCCACCCTGTTATTTCCCCTATGTACTCACAAGTACTGATCCATCACTTTCTATGTGCCCCATCTAGGGAAACAGAAGGTCTACAATCCAGCCCCCTGCCTTATGGGGTTTGCAATTACTTGGGAAGATGAGACATTCACACATGAGCAGACGATACTATGGAAGCCAAATACAAGCAACAGAGGAAGCTGAAAAGAGAAGTCATATAGCCCTGCACACAAAGCCCAGAGGTGGTGCAGCCCAAGAATGCTTTGAATGCAGAGTAGGGGAAGTCATCTTGAGGCTGGGAGGGGAAGGGCAGGCTTTGAGGTAGGAGTTTAGGAGGAATCTTACCAAGCTGAGAATTGTGGTCAGGACCTCATCTCTGTCCCTGTGAAGATGATTAGTCTAGCATGGAGCCTTTTCATGGGAGGGAGAGCTGGTAAGCATGGGGAAGTAACAGCAGGGCTGATCACTGTATGGAGGCTCAAATTGTCCAGGAAAAGGTGATTAGGTCGCCTTCCTCCAAGAAAGAAAGGACCCAGACCTCCCCATGTTTGCATTCATGAGTCAGAATCCCATTTACAGTCAGGCTCCTCTAGGAACTGGGGCCAGAGGTCCCTAAAGCAGCCTAGGCTGGAATTTAGGAAACCAGACCATGGAATGGGAAAGCCAGGAAAGCTTCAGCTCATCAACAGCAAACATGAACAGTCTCTATCCAGGTACGGTAGCCCGCAGCTGTAATCCCAGCCTGCTGGAACCTGAGAGCCAGGAGGATCACAAGTGCAAGCCCATCCTGGGCAACTTAGTGTCTTAGAGAGAACCTTCCTCAAAATGAAAAAATTAAAAGTAGCTGCAGATGTAGATTCATGAGAAGGCCCTGGGATTGATTCTCAGTATGGATTAAAAAAAAAAAAAAAAAAAAAA
>NW_022900928.1:88552550-88574886 GCF_012274545.1 Fukomys damarensis | reverse complement strand
TTTATTCTCAATATGGATTAAAAAAAAAAAAAAAAAAAAGATTTGTATGCTGGTCCTGATCTGATTACTGGGAATAGAAGGGCTTAAAATCTACTTGGAAGGACAGAAAAAAAGAAAGAAATCCCACAGGTCCCTGCTTCCTGGCCACGATGAGGTAAGTACCTTTGCCCCACTACTGCCTGGCCATAGGCCCAAAGAGAGAAGGCCAATCACAGTTTGAGCCTCCAAGACCATGAGCCAAAATGAACCTCTCCTCTAAAAAAAAAAAAAGAAGAAGAAGAAGAAGAAGACAAACCCCACAGTGACTGGAGGTACATTAAGTTTTGGGGTCAGGATTAACATATCTCCAAGTCAGCAGGAGATCTAAAGACCCGCAGGCCTGCTCCTCCTACCCTGGTGTGGAGAGAAGGTCTGCCCCCCTTGGGCACCTGAAGGGCTGGTTGCTATGGAATTTCCATGCTGGGCACACTTAATGCTCAGAGACCTGGTTCCCAGGAGACCCAGGAAACTGGGCCAGCAAAGGGATTGCAGGAGAGGAGAGGGAGAGAGGAGGAGGGACCAAGGGCAGGGCCTGTCACGCAGCTGTGGTCTCAACTCTGGGGTAATCTCATGGTCTTGCACTATGGCTTTTCATGTAGGATCCCCACGGCTGGAGAAAGGGCCTCCCCATGGTCATCATTCAGGAGACTGACTCAGCCTGACCCTAAAAACTGCTCATGTTCACTGTAATCCCAGGAATGAAGAACAATTTCAAGTCCCTATGGATGTTAAAACATTCATATCCACATCAGTGCTCTTGGCCCAAATTAGCTTTGGAGAGGCAGGGACCAAATTAGGAGGTAGGTGGGTGAGGCGGCCCCAGGACACACCTGTACATGTGTGCTTCTGTACACCCATTAGACACATGCATGTGCACACATCCACAATGCACACTCATGTATATAAACTGTTTACATCCCTCCCAAATTCATATGTTGAAATTCTAACCCCCAAGGTGATGGTCTCATTACGTGGGGCCTCGGGAAGATGATTGGAGCTTGACAGTGGAACCCTCATGAGTGGGACTGTAGCCTTATGAAACAGAACCCCATGGCCGGGGATTGAGCTCAGTGGTTCCACCACCTGCCTCACAAGCACAAGGACCCAAGTTCGATCCCCAGTACCAAAAAGAAAAGAAAAAGAAACAGAACCCCAAGAACACCAAAGCCACCATCACTGCTGGGGCAAGGTCTGATGGTTTTCAAAGGCCAATGGGCCCCAAGACTTTCCTGCCAGTCTTAAGGCCAGGAGGCAGAAGTGGCTCCTAAAAAGGGTGGATCTCTCAGCCTGAGAAGGGTGGGCCCTTCGAGTGCCCCTTCCCTGGCTCCCCCAGCTCTGGGAGCTGTCTGGTCTAGCAGAAGCCACAGCACCTGGTGTACTCACCCCTGGCAGTGCTGGGCATGGCTCCCTGCACCTTCCATCCCCCAGGCACTGTACAGTGTGTTCATAAAGGAGGGAGGGGTAAGGGACTTGCACCAGGCAGGGGTGAGATGACATGGACTGCTCACAGAGTCACCTCAAAAGCTTCAGGCTTATGCAGACGAGCCACTTGGGGGCCCCTGTGGGCTGATGTGGACCCACCACCTCATCTGGGATCAGGGTTGCACACCACCAGCGGGTGGTTCCTTCCCTGAGTTTCACAGCTGGCTTTGGTGTCTGAGCCCAGGAGTTTGGACAAATTTCTCCTCAGCCCTCTGCTGCCCCCATGTGGCTCTCTCAAGAAGGGCAGAGGCTTCTAGAGGGCGCTCAAGGCCACCACTACAGCCCTTTCAGTAGAACAAACCTTTCCTTGTCTCCAGCCCTCAACACCTCAGGGCCTAACCCGGAAACCTCCCCAACGCCCCAGCCCTCGTCTGTCCAGCACTTCTCTGGCTCGCAGCATGAGTTACATCCTGAAGAGGAGGGAGGCCTCCTGGCAGACAGGGGTACAAGGGCTGCCCCTTCCCACTCAGCCTGGCTTTGAGCCTCCTGTCCCTCCTTTCCCCTGAGCTCCCCACCCAGTCCTTGCCCACAGGCAGGAAGGAAGCTGCTCATAGTGGAGTGGGTGGGACACTTCCAGCTCACACTGAACAAGCCCAGGTTGGGCTACAGAGAGTCAGGGCCTTCCGATCCGTCATCCGCCACCCTCCTACCCCCACACACACACACACCCTGAGCCCAGGGCCTTTGCTTCCCAACACAGATGCCCCAAGGTCAATGCAGTCTACCCTCCCAACCCTGCCGGCCCTCTGGTCTAAGAAGGAACAACACAGGAGCAGTACCTGCCTCCTTCCCAGAGTTCAGACAGGAACAGGGAGAACCAGGGGCCAGGGCCTCCCTGGAGGGTTCCCCTACTCACCCACAGAAGGCCGTTACCTGTCAGCCAGGGCCAGGGAGGGGTGGGCCTGGGCCAGCAGCACAAACTCACCACTCTTAGGGATGGGGGCTGCACTCCAACCACACCATCGAAGCTCCCTCCACCTCCACGACCTATGATTTAAATTTCAAATTATTTCTTTTCAATATAGTTGTACCCTGAAGCCTTGGAAATTTTGTTTCAGAAATTACTCTAAAATGCAATAGGGCGGGGAATTTAGCTCAGAGGCACCACATCTGCTATACAAGCGAAAGGCCCTGAGTTTATTCCCCCATACCAAAAAAGAGAAAAAAGAAATTTAATGCAGTTATTGAGCTGAGCGTGGTGGCACATGCCTATAATCCCAGCACTCAGGAGGCTGAGGCAGAAGGATCACAGAGAGTTCAGTCCAGCCTGGGCTAGACAGCAAGGCCATGTCTCAAACAGACAAACAAAAAGTGCAAGTGTTACCAAAAGCTGAAAGGAGAGAGGGAGCAGAGGAGAAGCTGATGTAAAAAGAATTGAGATGTGTTATGTACAAGTACCAACTTCCCACGATGAATGTGATCATCGTACACTGCAAACATAGACTAAGAAAAATAAACTTTAAAAAAATAATTAAAATGGGGACAGAGATTTAGCTCAGCAGTTCCACCGCCTGCCTTGCAAGTGCAAGGTCCCGAGTTTGATCTCCGGTACCAAAATATAAAAATACAAAAAAATAAATAAAATGAATTTGCTAAATAAAACAAAATAAATATAGTTGCAGCCAGACATGGTGGCAAATGTCTGTGATCCAAATGCTCAGAAGGCTGAGGCAGGAGGACTATCACAAGTTCAAGGCTAGCCTGGGCTACACAGGGAGAACCTGTTTCACAAAAAAAAAAAAAAAAAAAAAAAAAAACTCTTTAAAAATGCATTTGCCAATACAAGCAAATGGCCATTAGATGCACAAATTTGGCAAAAAAGCAGAAGAGAGCAGAACCCTGAAAAGGAGGCAAGTGGTGCAGAACTCATTGACTATCAGGATGGACTGTTTTTCATTTTGTTTTGTATGCATCTATTTGTTTGCTATACTTGGGATGAAACCCAGGGTCTTCGCCCTGAGCTATATATACCCCAGGCTCTTTTTCTTTCTTTTGAGACAACATCTCACTAAGTCACTAAGTTGCCCAGGCTGAGCTTGAATTTGTGTTCCTCCTGCCTCCACTTCCCAGATTGCAGGAATGACAAGGGTGCACCACTGTACCTTGCTTTGTTTTGCTTTTTGACACACAAAAATTTCACATATTTTGTAGGGTATCCTGTGATGCTTCCATACATGCATGCATCACATAATTTCAGACCAGCATAAACAAAATCTTTTCTTCTAGGGCTTTTTTTTTTTTTTCTTATACCAGGGATCAAACTCAGGACCTTGTGCTTGTGAGGCAGGTGGCAGAGCCACTGAGTTAAATCCCCAGCCCTTCTTCTAGCTCTTTTGACACATGCAGTACATTATAGTTCTCCACAGTCACCTTGCTGGGCAACAGCCCACCAGGACCTCTTTCTCTTACCTAACTATAGCATAGAGCTGTTGACCAACTCTCTCCATCTTTCCCTCCCCACTCCACTGTCTCCATCCAATTCCTTGACAGAAGTTAGAACAGACTGGACAATACTGAGAATAATTTCTGAAACAACCTCAGGAAGGAGGAAAAGACTTCCTTCTCCTCTCCAGAGCTTCACCTCTGACCTTTGCTGTCCCCTTGACTTGTTTTCTTTTTGGGGGTGGGGGGGTGGGTACTGGGGATCGAATTCAGGACTTTGTGCTTGCAAGGCAGGCGTGGCCTCACTGACCTAAATACCCGGCCTTTGAATTATTTTCTTAAATCCTGTCTGGTGTGTTCTGCGCCAGACCAAACCTAACCTGGGGCCCTGTTACCACAGCTTTCAGTGCTGCATGAACTGGGCCTATCTGCTCTTGGCACTGGAGAGTGCTCCCTCATGGCTCTGTCCCTTGGTACAAGTCCATGTGCAACCTTCTGTGTGCCTACTTGGACCCCACAGAGGATCCAAATGGGCAGCAGTGGTCCAAGCCTCCAGAGCACTCTGTTCTCCAGGTGAAAATGGACACAGAGCCAGCTACTTGGAAACCACAGCCCAAGGTCTAGGGACAGTTGACAAAGAGCCACCTCGGAGTGTGGAGGAAGGGTGCTTAGAAAGGCCTCCCAGGAGAATCACTTCGGGCTGTGTGGGTTGTGTCTTCTGGGAAGCAGACCCCAAGAAAGAGCTGGAAGCTGAAGAGAACTGTGGGGGTGATGCCTGAGAAAGCTACAAGGGAAAAGAAGCAGATGGGTCTGGAACATGGTACAGCCATGACTGCAAGGATGCAGGGGTATGAGCCATCCACTCAGGACCGAGAGAACTGGCAGTCCGCTGGAATGGCTTGGCCTCTCCTGAAGGCTCTGGGTACAGCCCAGGGGTGAAGTAAGTGCTTTTGAGAGGAAATCAGCAGCAGTGTGAGTGAGTTCAGAAGCACCCCACACACGCACTCCACAGGAGGAGCCATAGCCGGGTGAACAACATGAAGTCCCAAGGGTGTCAATATCTTTCCCTGGCTTCACTTTGCCCCAGAGGCCAGTCACAGCTCCCCTACCTGCAACCTGGGGAGTAGAGTCCTTGGGTGTGGATGAATACAGCAGCCAGACTCGGTGTATCTGTCTCAGCCAGCAGAGCTGAGAGGTCTCAGAGGAAGAGGCTAGCTCCTATCTCTTCCCCACCCCCAAAGGAACCAGGTTCTGGGGACAAACATGGGCCTCTGGCTGGTGGGGTTAGAGGTGAGGCCCACTGAACACAGCCATCCTGCCTCGCCTGCTCCTGTGCCCAGGCCATGCTTCTCCTCGTCTACAAGGCCCCTTCCTCTCCACCCTCACAGACTGGCAGACCCCACCTTTTGGGTGACCCCAGAGCTCAGCACAGCCTGTTCCTTCCGGCGGATCCGCCTGCTGCCCCCCACCCAGGCCACCCCAATCTTATCCTCTACTGCTTTCCACAGGAGTCCAGCCAACACAAATCCACGTTTGTTTGTCTGCCTGTCTGCCCCTCCCAGTCTCTAGCTCTACCTTCTTCCAGCCCCTGTTTCTTTCTCATAGTCTCTCTCAGAGTCTGAGGTCTCAGATTCACAAGGCTTCCATCCCTGTGAACCCAGACACCCAGCTCCCAGCCCTTCTCCAGCTCCTAGATAGCACAGAACTGCAAACCCCAGCATGCATTTCTGCCCAAGGTACCTGAAGGGTGCTGGTAGGCATACCCTGCATTCTGGGAAGTGTAGTTTATCAGACCTCTAAGCACTTTCCCATTGGCCGTCCTGCCTCTACCCTGATGGCCAGTTTTCTGCTGATCTGCCATCCCAGGGAAGAGTGCGTCACTGGATGACAGGGTAGGGGTGGAGGCCCTGGATGGCAGCTTCCTGCCCTTTTGTATCCCCCACTTGAGTCATTGAGGGGAGGGGGGTCCAGGAAATTGGGGCTGGAAGGGAAAGGGTCCCCTAAAGCCCTGCCTCAGGACCAACAGTTGTTCCACCTTGCTCTCCAGACAACTCAGAGTTATAAGGAAAGGTCACAGGTGAGCCTTGAGGTCGTTATGGTCATTAGGAATAGGGATTCCATCCTGCTGCCACGAGCAAGATATTTGAGGCCCTCCTATCCTGGCCTGACACATCCATAGCCTCTCTCTGACCCTCTGTTGCTCCACTCCACCATTATGCAAGCCCAGCACCTACACACCAGCCCCAGGCCTCCACCAGACACCTGGGTCCCCACTTATCAGCTCTAGTCCTTATGGCGGAACCCAGGCATCCGGCCTCCCACCCTCTGGGCCAGAGGGTGTGGAGCTGAGGCTTTAGAGCCTCCCAGCTGGCCTTGTTCCTGTCCCATTGTGTAGGGGACAGGGGCGGGGCGAGGGCCAGCACCGGAGAGTCCCCCTCCCCTCAACCCCCTCCCTGCTTCCTAAGGAAAAGGCCAGAGCTCTGCTGGAGCGGGTGGCAGAGTTGACACGCACAGCCGACATGGGCAACTTGAAGAGTGTGGGCCAGGATCCTGGGCCGCCCTGCGGCCTGGGGCTGGGCCTGGGCCTGGGGCTGTGCGGCAAGCAGGGCCCAGCCTCTCAGGCACCAGTGTCAGCATCAGAACCCAACCTGGCTCCAGCATCCCCACCTCTGCCCCTGCTAGCACCAGACCACAGGTAAGAGCTGCATGGCTAGGAGCAGGCGGGCAGGAGGGCAGTGTGGACACTTGATGCCCAGGGCTGGAGCCCACATCCTGGCCAGGAGTGCCAGGTCACCAACATAAAGGCTGCTGATGTGGACAGAACAGGACAGGCAAGGAGGCTCATAAGACAGACCAGGGTTGCCAGGCATGGAGGGACATACCTGTAATCTCAGTAATCAGGAGGCTGAGGCAGGAGGCCAGCCTGGCTACATGTTGAGTTGAAGGCCAACCTAAACTACATAGCAAGACCCTGCCTCAAAAATAGAGAGACAGACAGACAGACAAACTAGGGTCAAAGCTGGCAGATGACAGGTGAAAATATAAAGAAGACTGGGACCAAGAATTTGGCTCAGTGGTTCCGCCGCCTGCCTCGCAAGCGCAGGATCCCGAGTTTGATCCCTGGTACCACACACACACTCACCAAAAAAAAAAAAAGAAAAGAAAATATAAAGAACCCTGCTATAGAATTGGGCCAGGGTCTGAATGCTGTTCTGCCACCAAGAGCTGTTGATGTTGAGCAAGTTACTTAACCTCCCTGACTGGATGTGGTGGTGCTTACCTTACAACACTGTAAGTTTCACAGCAGGCCTTCAACACCCAGTAGTGGTGATTACTTAACTGGAGGAGTGAGGAGCCAGGGTGAGTGTTCCAGGAGAGGGAGAAGTGGGGTGTTGTGGGAGGGAGAGAACTGAGCCAGGAGACTCAGGCCCTGGGGGGTGCTGCTTCAAAGACAGAACTGCAAGGCCCTGTCCCTGCTCCAGGGCCCTTCCCAGTGGCTACCAACCCCAAACTGGACCCTGCAAGCCCCATTTCCCAGAAGAGTCCCCCTGGGGCTGAGGCCCCTAGAGAAGAGAAGGACCAGGAACCCAGCGGGTGCCAGGCCAGGCTGCTCCTGTGGAGGGCTGAGCCCTGCAGCTCAGGCACAGGGGCCCATGTCCCTCCCTTCCTCCGGCCTGGGCTGGCGGCTCTGGGAGGAAGTGATAAGGCCTCCGGGGCTTCCCTTCACACAGGCCACTGTCAGGAGGGGTGTGAGTAGAGGAAAATCAGGGCTGAGGAATCCCAGCCGGGCTCCCCTCAGCCTGGGCACATCCCTGTCCCCATCCCCTCAAGTAGGGCTCATGACAACTCAGGGGCTGTACAATTGTCCTAGTCTGATGTCTGTTGCTAGAATGTAGTACTCAGCACAGGTGATATATAGAGGTATCTTTTGTTTGTGGCTCTGGAGGCTGGAAGTCCAAGAGCGGGGTACAAGTGTTTGTTGCACCTTGTGTGAGGTCCTGGCCACATCTTCACAAGGTAGGAGCATCATATGGTGAGACAGTACTGTGCCATACAGAGCTTGCTTTTTCTCCTCTTCTTCCTCCTCCTTTTGGTTTTTTGAGACAGGGTCTTACTATGTAGTCCAGGTTGGCCTTGAACTCACAGTGCAGTCCAGGCTGACCTCAAACTCTTAATGACCCTCCTGCCTCAGCCTCCCAAGTGCTAGGATTACAGTTACACACAACCATGCTCAGCTCCAGATCTCGCATTTATAACAAAGCCATGCTGCTAGAACCCACTCAACCACTCATCCCTTAATTTAGGCCTGGAACCACCCACTCATGAGGGCACCTCCCAAAAGTCCTGCACTAGGGACCTAATGTCCAACGTGTGAAACTGAGAGACACATTCAAACTCTGGCAGCAACCCTTTTGCAGAAGAGACAAGGTGGACACAATGCAGACTGGCCAGGGCCCAGGGCTGGGTGATCATCAGAAGCCCAGACGTGGAGTGAGAGGGAAGGGCCCCCTGTGCACCCTTCTGGCAGGAGACCTGACTTTCCGAGCCTCGGGCCCCTCATCTGTACACAGGGGCACACAGACCGCCCACCTCCTGGGGTTGTTTGGAGTCTAACAGAAAGTGCCAGGAAGCATCCAGTAGGGACTCAGTCAGCCAGGAGGTCATCAGTGCTGCAGGAGCAGCCTACAGTTTACATTTAGGGGGGCAAGAGGAAGCAGATTCCGCCCTATGACTCCATCCCTGGCTCCCAACAGCCCCCCGCTAACCCGGCCCCCGGAGGGGCTCAAGTTCCCTCGAGTGAAGAACTGGGAAATGGGCAGCATTGCCTATGACACCCTCAGTGCCCAGGCGCAGCAGGTGAGGCAGCCCCAACACGTCTCTGGGGGCCTGGGGTGGGGGCCTGGTCTCAGCAGAGGCCAGAGTGAGGAAGCTCCGTCCCACTCCAAAATTGGCCCCTTGTCTCCAAAAAGAGGTGAGAACTGGGAGAACCAGAGGAGCAGAGGGGCACACGGGGGACTTTGGTGACCCTCAGCTCCCAGCCTTTACTTAAGTCCTGACCCAACTTCTGCCCTACGTAGTCTCACCTCACCCCCATTTCCAGTCAGGGGCCTGGCCCGAACCCACAGCTCCCTGGGCCCTACCTTCCACAGCCCCCAACTCCTGCCCTCCCATGCCACACACTTCCCCTGAGCCTGTGGGCCTCTGTGCTCCCTGCCCCTGAACCAGGATGGGCCCTGCACCCCAAGACGCTGCCTGGGCTCCCTCGTATTTCCAAGGAAACCACAGGGCCGGCCCTCCCAGTCCCCTCCACCTCCTGAGCTGCTGCTTGGTCAGGCCAAGGATTTCATCAACCAGTACTACAGCTCCATCAAGAGGTGAGACGTCCCAGACACCCAGCCCTCCGCGTCCCGCCGGGGGCCCTAGGAGTGCCAGGTCACTCTCCTCTACCCCACTTCTGTTGCCAAACTGTGGGCCCTCCCTCCTCTCCAGGAGTGGCTCCTTGGCCCATGAGCACCGGCTGCAGGAGGTGGAAGCTGAGGTGGTGGCCACGGGGACGTACCAGCTCCGGGAGAGCGAGCTGGTGTTCGGGGCCAAGCAGGCCTGGCGCAACGCCCCCCGCTGCGTGGGCCGGATCCAGTGGGGGAAGCTGCAGGTGCATCCAGGGAGGGCATCTTTGGGTGGGGAGACAGAGGGGAGGGGACAGGTGTGGGCAGCTCCTGTGCTTCCCTGGGGGTGCCAAGCAGTGGGGAAACTCTGCCCACTGCCTTAGACACAGAAGATGCCCCTGAGAGCCCTCAGCCCCACCGTTGCCACCTGGTTGGGAAGCCCTACAGCAATGCCTCAGCTGGAGAGGGAGAAAATTTGGGGCCCACCAAGAGCAGGACAGAGGAGCTTAAACCCCCTGGGTGGCTCTCCAAGCAACAGGAGTGGCTACTGGCCAGATGTGGTAGTGCATGCCTGTGATACTAGCTCTTGGGAGGCTGAGGCAGGAGGATCTCCATACTGTCAAGAGCAGCCTGGGCTACATAGCAAGATTCTGTCAAAAAGAAAGGAAGGAGGGAGAGAGAGAGAGAGAGAGAGAGAGAGAGAGAGAGAGAGAGAGAGAACAGGAGTGTGGCTGCTGGAAAGAGCCCCCACCTGGCTGCCTGACACACACTATGCACTCAAAGAGATCCCCAGTCAAATGCGCAAGCCTAACATTTGCCCAACACTTGCAGCTGTTCAAAGTCGTGGATCACTTTGAACCCAAGAAGCATTCACAGTGGGCCCCACCTCCTGCTGTGTCCTCCCAACCCCAGGCAGGCCACTGCTGCCCCTGCCCTTGCCACAAGTTTCCTTTCCAAGAGAAGGAAATGGGACCTCCCAGCCTCCTCCTGAGGCCTCTACAGTGATGCTTCTTGACATCTGAATGTCAGTTGGCAGAGTCCCCAGGGGTGAACTCGCACAGCCACCCTTCCCAGCATCAGGGGGCACAGGGTGTTAGGTGATTGACAGGAGTCTGCTGGGGCCCTGTTGTCAGCTCCCTGCCCACAGCCCTAGGGGCTCCCTTACCCTGGATGAACATCAGTTTGGCCAGGGATTCAGTTAACTCCTGAATTTGGGGAGATGATGCCCCAAGAGGGGCTCAGAGCAGGATATGCAGAGTGTGTGGGGGTGCGGGGCAGCTGGCTTCAGAGGAGCAGAGATGCTGCTCCAGTAGGCATCGAGGAGCCCCCAGCCCCTCCTCCTCCTTCCCAGGGAGCCACACCCCAAGACTCCTGAGGCCTGGCACTCAGGTCCCCATCTTCCCTTGCCCTTCCCACCCCCTCGGCCAGTGCAGGTGTTTGATGCCCGGGACTGCAGGTCTGCCCAGGAGATGTTCACCTACATCTGCAACCACATCAAGTATGCCACCAACCGGGGCAACCTCCGGTGAGTGCCCCCTGCCACACCCCAGACCCCAGCCTGCCCCAGGCACCCCTGACCAGCTCCTCTCCCCTCTCAGCTCAGCCATCACAGTGTTCCCGCAGCGCTCTCCAGTCCACGGAGACTTCCGCATCTGGAACAACCAGCTGGTGCGCTATGCAGGCTATAGGCAGCAGGATGGCTCCGTGCGGGGTGACCCGGCCAATGTGGAGATCACAGAGGTGGGCCCTAAGATGAGAAGGGGAAGCCAGCAGGAGGATGCATGGGGATCCAGCCAGAGAGGCTCTTCAAGCCAGACATGGAGGCACAGGCCTATAATACCAACATGCTGAGAGGCTGAGGCAGGAGGGTCTCAAATTTGAGTCCAGCCTGGGCAACTCAGTAAGACCTTGTATGAAAATTAAAAAGGGATGGGGGATACTGTGAAGGCCCTGAGTTCAATCTCCAGCACTAAAAAGTAGGGAAGATCTGTGAGCAGGAAGAGGAGACCCTCCTTAAGAAGGATGGGAGATGCCAAGGAAAGGGCTCCAGGGTAAGAACAGAGTACCCTAGCCAATGAGGGGTCCCTGAGGTGAAGGGCCAGGTAAAGGGTGGGTCCTGGGGGAGGACAGGGTTGGAGTCTCATAGACATCTGCCACCTGCTCCCCATAGCTCTGCGTGCAGTACGGCTGGACCCCAGGAAATGGCCGTTTTGATGTGTTGCCCCTGCTGCTGCAGGCCCCTGATGAGCCCCCCGAACTCTTCACTCTGCCCCCCGAGCTGGTCCTCGAGGTGCCCCTGGAGCACCCGACGTGAGCGTGAAAGGGACAGGGTGGAGGAGGGGCTGCAGGGGGCATCGAGCAAAGGCTGACCCAGCCAACACCCCCAGGCTGGAGTGGTTTGCGGCCCTGGGCCTGCGCTGGTATGCCCTCCCGGCTGTGTCCAACATGCTGCTGGAAATTGGGGGCCTGGAGTTCCCAGCGGCACCTTTCAGTGGCTGGTACATGAGCAGCGAGATCGGCATGAGGAACTTCTGCGACCCGCACCGTTACAACATCCTGGAGGTGAGGGCATGCGCCACCCACAGGAGGCTCTGAGCTTCAGGTGCAAGGACCAGGGCTCTGGACCCATTGAGGCTGGGGCAAAGTGCATGTGCTTCCCGAGCTAGTTAAGATCTACAGTTCCATAGTTTTCACAAGATTCTTAAAAGGGACCTTGACTCAAAATAGTTAGGATCCAAGCCAGACACGGTGGTACACACCCATGGGTTTCCTAACATACTGTTTTTGTTTGTTTGGTTTGGTTTGGTTTAAGTTTTGATGAGGCAAGGTTTGGCTAAGTATTCCACGCTGGCCTCAAATTTGCAGTGAACCTCCTGACTCAGCATCCTGACTCAGCCTCCTGAATACTAGGATTACAGCTTTCCTAGGCCTCTGGGAGGCTGAGGCAGGAGGATTGCTGCAAGTTCAAGCCCAGTCTCGGCAATTTATTGACTTAGACCCTGTCTGAAAATTTTAAAAGGGCTGGGATGCAAAGGCCTTGCATTCAACCACTGAAAATAAGTTAAGACTCATTTCAGAGAAGAGAAATTAGAGCCTCTACAGGGGAAAAAAACTCCAACCCAGGCATACTGGAGGGTCAGCTCCTTGCTCCCCACCCCTCGCTCCTTTCACCAGAAGTTACAGGAGAGGTACTGTCCATCTGCTTCCCATCACCCCTGTCCCTACCCATGCTGCATTCTCCCTGCCCCAGGATGTGGCTGTCTGCATGGACCTGGACACCCGCACCACCTCATCCCTGTGGAAAGACAAGGCAGCAGTGGAGATTAATGTGGCTGTGCTGCACAGTTACCAGGTACCCAGAGCAGACCAGCCAGGAGAGCAAGGGGCTTGGGGCAGGGGCAAATAAAAGGAAGGGAGGTGCAGAGCCACTGGGACAGGGCTCATGCAGGTGGGATTCCACAGTCCATGTGCAGTGAGGCACATTGGGCCTATAGCTCCAAATACAATGGTGCCATGTAATTTCACTCCAGGGCCTATTGTGGGATCCCCAGGAATCTGGAACCCCTACTACCAGGATGGAGAGTGCATCCTGGGTAGGGAGTGTAGTGCATGCTGGGAGATGTAGTTTGAAGACGGTCATACCTGCTGAGTAATTCCATAGGGTACAAGATTAAGGAAATTTTGGCTTTGGGGAAAGGCACACAAATCTTGGAGGTCAGAGTTTCCACTTCATGGAGGAGAATTTGGAGCAGCAGGACCAAGAAAGCTGCCATTTGGAGGTGGCATAGGGACTGGAGGGGACAGAGTGTATGTATGTTAGGTCTATGGTGATCAAGGCTCAGTGTAGCTTGGGGTGACAGAAGTGGTGGAGGCAGAAAGGGCAAGGTCTACAGGGCGCTTCTGAGCCCAACCTCCTCCTCCCCTCTCAGCTGGCCAAAGTAACCATCGTGGACCACCACACTGCCACAGCCTCCTTCATGAAGCACCTAGAGAACGAGCAGAAGGCCAGGGGCGGTTGCCCTGCTGACTGGCCCTGGATTGTGCCCCCCATCTCGGGCAGCCTCACTCCTGTCTTCCATCAGGAGATGGTCAACTATTTCCTGTCCCCTGCCTTCCGCTATCAGGTGCCCACCCCAATGGCTCCTGCCCACCTGGGCCCAACTTTCACCAAGAAATCCTCAGAGCCTGCTCACCCTATCTGTTCTTTCTCCCCTCCTTGTGTGCCCTGTCCCTTCCCTGCAGCCAGACCCCTGGAAGGGGAGTGGAGCCAAGGGCACTGGCATCACCAGGAAGAAGACTTTCAAGGAAGTGGCCAAGTGGGTACCCTGGGTATGCCCTCCCACTACATACTTCCTGTGGGACCTTGTGTGATGAGTCCGGGTCCCTGCCAAGGGAGGCCCCACCTCTGTGACTGGGATGCCCACATCACACCCTTGCCCACAGCGCAGTGAAGATCTCTGCCTCGCTCATGGGCACAGTGATGGCAAAGCGGGTGAAAGCCACCATCCTGTATGGCTCTGAGACTGGCCGGGCCCAGAGTTATGCTCAGCAACTTGGGAGGCTCTTCCGGAAGGCGTTTGATCCACGGGTAGGGCTGAGCCCAGAGGGGAGGGAGCTGAATGGGGTGGGGGCTCTGCCAGCATCTTCAGAGGTGCTCTGGAGGACAGGAGGGGGCCACAAACCAGGGCTCGTGAAGACCCTTGGCATTCACAAGGACCCAGGGATGGAGCCAGGGTCTGAATCTTGCCCTGCCTGACAAGGAGGCCCAGTGTCAGGACAGGGCAGCAGGGGACTGAATCCCTGAGAAGTCAGTTTTCTCCTCACCCACAGGTCCTGTGCATGGACGAGTATGACGTGGTGTCCCTTGAACATGAGACCCTGGTGGTGGTGGTGACCAGCACATTTGGGAATGGGGATCCTCCGGAGAATGGAGAGGTGAGGCCTTCCAGGCATATGGCCACTGGGAATGAGGAAAGTGGGTGATGTGGCTGGGCACGTGCGCGCGCGCGCACACACACACACACACACACACACACACACACACTCATGGCCCAGGGTAGAAAATGCAGATGCCAAGGCAGCTGCATGTGAGTGAGCATGAGTGGACCTGCCACCTGGAACCCCAGCCTCTCCCAGCCAAGCCCCAGACCCCGACACACCCCACACCCGCTTAGCCGTGTCCTGAAACTGTCTCCATTTCAGTGCAAGTTTTTAAAATGGCAAAGACAGTTTCTGGCTGACCCAAGAGGTCAGATCGCCCCTGGGTATTGACAAAGTAAAAAAAAAAAAAAAGCAAGAGCCCACTCAATCACCTACTTCAGCTTTTCTTTTTCTTAACAAAAGAGCACTGTTTATATGCCAGCCAAGATTAGACAA
This sequence comes from Fukomys damarensis, assembly GCF_012274545.1. Lineage (NCBI taxonomy): Eukaryota > Metazoa > Chordata > Mammalia > Rodentia > Bathyergidae > Fukomys > Fukomys damarensis. Next base: position 88,560,220 of record NW_022900928.1, on the reverse strand, counting down.
CTTTACTTGCTCAACAACTCTTAAACACAAACCTTCCCACCTTCCCAAAGGCCTTGCTGTTAACCATCAGCTTATGTATCTCTAGGACGCCTCAAGCTACACACATTTCAGGCCCTCTCATCTGCTGAACCCAGGTGTTAAATGCCTTAGTAGCCACTAAGTACCTCTCCAGTATCCTAAATACCTTAAAGCAGCCTTGAATTCTGACACAAGTCTTTAAGACGCAGCCCTCATTTAGATCAGCCTTTTAAAGACAAATAACACCTGCCTTAGCATCTGCTCCACATATGGTGAGACCTCCTTGCTACATCCTGCTTGGCAGAGGGCATCACATGGCAAGACAGAGCAGGTGTGCCAGAGAGAGCTCGCTTTGTAACAAAGCCACCCTTGGCCTAACCCATTAACCCCACTCCTCGTGGGTGGAAGAGTGAGGTGGTCCGCAGGACTCAATCACCTCCCAAAAGCCCCACCCCCAAATATTACTAAAATCCGACTTTTAGGTTTCTAACACATGAATTAACTTGTATTTGCATAAAAATGGTCCATCCACCCGTGCAACCCACAGTCTTAACAAGATAGAACATTTCCTTCGGCCTAGGAAGTTCCCTCCTCAATTCCTCCAAGTCAGTCTTCCCAGTCTGACTCCCTACTGCAGTTGGGATCTGTCATGAAAGATGGCTGGCTACTCCTCCCCCAGGATGTCATATAAATGGAAGCATACAGTACTGTGGCTTCTGTCACTCAGCCTGTTTTATGAAATTCGCCCACATCGTTGCATGATTCAGTACTTTGTTCCTTTCTACTGCAGAGTGGCGTTCACTGTGTCACTACCCCAGCCTGTTTATCCATCTCCTGCTGATAGACAATTTGGACTGCTTCCAGGTTGGGGCTATTATGAGTAAAGCTGTTATGAACATTATTGTACCAGGCTTTTGTGGGTTTATGTTTTTATTTCTCTTGGGTAAATACTTACTAATTGAATTTCTGGGTCATAGGGTAGACCTAAGTGTGACTTTTTAAAAAAATGCCAAATGGCCAAATAGATTTGTGCATGTCAGTCTTACTCCAAAATTTTAAATGAAGTAAATATAGGGATATTATCCCACAGAAAATGGGGCATATTCATCAAAAAAATGTGAATAAGAATATTTATAGCAGCATGGCTCACAACACCCCACACTGGAAACAATTCAAATGACAATCAGTGACAGCCTGAATAAATAAATTGTACATTCAAATGTGATGCAGCGGGAAATGTGGACAAATTACACCACACACAATACCGATGAACCTCAAAACAAAAAAGTAAAACAAGCTAGAGAGAGGGGCCGGGTATTCCTCTCACTGGTGCTGCTGTCTGCCTCACAAGCACAAGGTCCTGAGTTTGATCCCCAGTACCCCCCACAAAAGCCAGAGAGAAAAGAACAAACATTATAGGATTCACTTTGCCTAAAATTCAAAAACAGGCAACACTAATAATCCACGGTGTTAGAACTCAGAAGAATGGTTGAGCCCTCCAAGGTTGGGGGCACGAAGGTGACTTCCAGGATGCTAGGGATGGTTCTGGATGGGATGCTGATTACACAGGTGTGTTTGGTTTGTGAAAAATCTATACAGCTATACATTTATGACAAGCATGCTTTTCTGATGTTACACTTAAACAGACACAATTCAAATCTCACATGCTAATTGTGGTGAACCTAAAGATCGTATTACCAGTTAGTATTTAGATGTGATTTCCTTTTTATTTTCCCATGTGAAGCTTTCCTGTAATTCTAAACGATTTTCATGGCAGCATGAAGGTGTATGGTGCAACCTCTGGAGGACCACGGCACTGAGTCCTGTCCACCCATGAAACTGGCTAACTGCTCACACTCAGTGCTGTATGAATGGGAAAGAGCCTTCCCCTAACCTGCTGCCACAAGCACAATTTAACTGCCCCATCTAAGTTTTACACCAAGGGCCACCTGCTTGAGACATGCAATGGGGATGCAAGGTGTTTGTGTATAGGGCTCAGGTGGGCACTGTGCATGACTTCCCAATGCCCTCAGTCAGAGGAAAGTGATGCATGCTGCTACGTGTGAATGGGATATGATGTAGCCATAGAAAGAATGGGGTCAGGCTTGATGTATTGACCTGACAATAGGTTATTAATAAAACTAGAAGTATAGTATGGTTCCATTTCTACTTTTTAAAGACTATAAACAAACACAAGGACATAAGTACAGCTTAGTCCCCAACTCAGGATGCTTTGACTTACAACTTTTTACTTTATGATCATGTGAAGCAATGTGCATGCATTAGAAACTGTATTTCAGATATTGAATTGGTATCTTTGCCCAGACTACAGATATGTGGTAGGATCTTTCTTATTTTTTATTGCAGATTGAACCCATGACCTTTATTTCTTTCTCTTTTTTTGGTACTGGGGAATCAAACGGAGGCCCTTGTACTTGCAAGGCAGGCAGTAGAACCACTGAGCCAAATCCTTGGCCCGAACCCATGGCCTTTGCACTGAGCTATACTTCAAGTTCCTTTTTTCTTTTCTTTTCTTTTTTTTTTTTTTTTTTTTTTTTTTTTTTTTTTTTTTTTTTTGAGACAAGGTCTCGCTAAGTCACTAAGTTACACAGGTTGGGCTCAAATTTGTGTGTCCTCCTACTTCAGAGTGCACCACCACACAGAACTCATCCAGGTAGTTTAAACTGCTGCATAGTTTGAAATAAAGCCAAACTAACTGTGATGCAAACACTTCCCTGGGCAGAGTTTTGCAGCCGCCCTGATGGAGATGTCTGGCCCCTACAACAGCTCCCCTCGGCCAGAGCAACACAAGTAAGTGGCCACAGCAGTTTTGGGGAGGCAGGGAGAGAAAAAGGAGGTCTGAGTAGCACGCCCAATATACACAAGGCCTCAATCTTTCCCCAACCAGTGGACAAAGCAAGGCCTGGGGACCACACTGGCTCCTGGGGGCCTCTCTCTTCCTCCCTGGGGATCTGCTCACCCTGGGGCCGCAGGACACTGAAAGCCTGGATAGTCCTGTGGTCCCTTTCAGAGCAAGGGGAGGCAGGCAGAACCCTCAGAGCTGTCCCTCAGTCCCTCCCAAGGGCAAGGCCTTTCCCACCCAGGCCAGGCCTGATCCACATCTCCAGTTCCCTGTGACACCCTTGTCTTCCCTCTCTCTTGCCAGGAGCTACAAAATCCGCTTCAACAGTGTGTCCTGCTCAGACCCGCTGGTGTCCTCTTGGCGGCGGAAGAGGAAGGAGTCCAGTAACACAGATAGTGCAGGGGCCCTGGGCACCCTTAGGTTGGGAGTCCTCACCAAAGGGGGTGGGTGGGGGCAAGCTGCCCAAGCAGACAAGGGCTGGTATATGGGGGGCTCCAGCAGCGACTCCCTGTACCCCAGGTTCTGTGTATTCGGGCTGGGCTCTCGGGCATACCCACACTTCTGCGCCTTTGCCCGGGCGGTGGACACAAGGCTGGAGGAGCTAGGTGGGGAGCGTCTACTGCAGCTGGGCCAGGGCGACGAGCTGTGTGGCCAGGAGGAGGCCTTCCGTGGCTGGGCCCAGGCCGCCTTCCAGGTGAGCCTCTGATGTCCCTAGCCCCGACCCTGTCCAGCCCTGCACTCAGCATGCCACCTCTCACCAAGCTTAGACCCAGCCTCCATGTCTTTACCACCAGGCCTGCAGTGATGAGGCTGGAAGCTCACTGCTCCCCTGGTCCTGTGTGGTTCTCTAGCTCCTTTCTGTTCCTTCCATAATCCACCTTGTATCATCATGGCACAGCCAGCCCTCTGGGCTCAGTTCCAAGTCGTGGACAACGTGCTCTATTAACAGGAGGTACAGTGCCCAGGTGAAAGTGTGGCTCAGAGTAAGCAGGGAGGGCCTGGCAGGGCACAGGCTGAGCCCCATGAGTGGGCCCACAAAAGGAGGGCAGACAGTATGGTAGGAAAGAGAAAGGGAGAAGGTGAAGGCTGAAATTGAAGCCAGAAAAGACTTCAGGCTATCAGAGGCCAGGTCAGGGCCTGGCCTGCAGGGGTGTTCCTGGCCCATGGAGGGCCCCACTAACTGACTGTAAACCTGAGCTCCCCCACCCCACCCCAGACAGCACTTCCTATCTGGCAATTCCACCTGGAACTGGGTCAGGGAGGAGCACATGCTCCTCCCCCTCCAGTGCAGGAGGACCACCCATCCCTCCATTAGGCTTGAGCTCAGCAGGTCTGGGACCATGGCTGAGAGGACGGCTCCTAGGAGGAGGCAGAGGGTGGGCTTGCTGGGGAGGTAGCCAAACTGGAGAAGCAGCCCAGACTGGCAAGAAGGGACTGGAAAAGAAGACTTTTGAATATGCATAAAAGGAGCCACTGAAAGTTTCAGAGCAGGGCGAGACCACAGAATCTTCAGAAACATGATATTGGGGGCTCGGGATCAGTTAGTGCATCGTAGAAGCAAGATGATAGGGCTCAGGGTCAGTAGCTGTGGGGATAGGAAGGAAGGGAGAGGGGCGGAGGAAGGAAGGAAGAGATATAACACTGCACACCACAAAAGAAACAGCAGCAAGACCCAGTGATATGGGGCTCAGCCAATCACAGACCAGCCCAATCTCAAGCCTGGTTTGGTGTACACACCCTCCTGCTGGCAGTAAGCCTTGCTCTCCACACACACCAGCCATGCTGAAGGCTTTGCATAAAGTACCTCATTTCACCTTCACGGGAACCCAGAGATGTCAATGTGGGGAAACTGAGGCATGCACTGCCCTCATCCTCCTTCCTGCCATCAGAGCTGTGCACCCACAGGAACAACCTCAGCCTCCCTGGCTCTTGTGGCCACTGGAGGAAGAAAAGAGGCTGTGAGGATCCCACAGGTCCAGCTCCACCTCTCCATGCTCCCTGGTGGCAGGAGGTCCTCAGCAGTCACCAACTTCTCCCTCAGGCCGCCTGTGAGACTTTCTGTGTGGGAGAGGATGCCAAGGCTGCTGCCAGAGATATATTCAGTCCCAAACGCAGCTGGAAACGTCAGCGGTACCGGCTGAGTCCCCAGGCCCAGGGCTTGCAGTTGCTGCCAGGTGCGGTCTGGACCTCACCCATCCAGCTGGCTGGAGGTGGGGGCAGGGCTCACTTACTCAGGGACCAGGCCATGCTCCCTGGCTCAGGCTCTTTTTTTTGGCCCCTGCCCACCCTAGGCTTGATCCATGTGCACAGGCGTAAGATGTTCCAAGCTACAGTCCTCTCTGTGGAAAACCTGCAAAGCAGCAAATCCACGTGAGGAAGACGCTCACCCCATGTCCCCAACTGTCACCATCCCCCAACTTCCCCCCTTCAAAGTCCCTAGACCCCAGTACTTTCTCCTCCCATGTCTTCCCACCCCACCCCCCGACTCCCTATAATTCCTCTCTCCCTCCTAGCCGGGCCACAATCCTGGTGCGCCTCAACACTGGAGGCCAGGAGGGACTGCAGTACCAGCCAGGGGACCACATAGGCGTCTGTCCCCCCAACCGGCCAGGCCTGGTGGAGGCACTGCTGAGCCGCGTAGAGGACCCACCACCACCCACTGAGCCTGTGGCAGTGGAGCAGCTGGAGAAAGGCAACCCTGGTGAGGACACAGACTGGGCACCACAGTGACAGCCTGCTCCCTCCCCAGCCCCAGACCCTCTAAACTCAACCTGACAGGATACCACTTCCCTTTCCCAGGTTGGTACCAGCTCAGAGCTAGCTGTGCCATCCCTGTCAGGCTGGCCATGTTGCTGGATGGTGTGCACAAAACACTGTCCCTTTCTCCAAACCTGTCCCCATGCATCCCAAAAGGCTCTTCCCTTCCTCTGGGCTCCGCCCTCAGCCCTCCACCCCCACCCCAGCAGACTAGCTTGCCCTAGCAGCATATCTTCTATCAAATCAATGCCCAGATGAAAGTACACTGGGTTGGGCTGGACTGAAGGGGAATCCAGACCAACTCTGTTCATCTAGGGACCCCTGAACAAACACCCAGGCTGACCAGACAGGCTCACATCACCATTCAAGGGCAAGTTCTCCAAAAATCATGGTGAGACCCAGTCAGTCCACCAAAATCAACTTCAGCCCAGAAAATACAGTTGGGGATGGGCCCCCTCCTCAGGGTTCCCTATGCACCCCTCAGGTGGCCCTCCCCCAGGTTGGGTGCAAGACCCCAGGCTGCCTCCATGCACACTGCGCCAGGCCCTCACCTTCTTCCTGGACATCACCTCTCCACCCAGCCCGCGCCTCTTGCAACTGCTCAGCACCCTGGCTGAAGAATCCAGCGAACAGCAGGAGCTAGAGGCTCTTAGCCAGGTGGGGGCCAGGTGGGGCCCCGGGTGGGAAGCAGGACCTAGGACAGAAGATGGCAGGGAGCCCCCATGCAAGGTTCTCCCTGTGCTTTCAACCCCTGGCCAAAGCATACTGGTGCTGCAAGACCAGGCATGCACCACCACACCCAGCTTTTTTCACGTCCTTTAGATGCTCAAGGTCTTAAAGGGGTGCTGGTTGGCCTGAACTGAAGAGGGAGGAGCCCTAAGCAGACTCAGTAGGGTGGGCTCAAGAAATGACGTCACCAGGGAGGGATATAGGGTCCCCTGCCCAATGCCTCCCTCCTGCCAGGACCCCCGGCGCTATGAGGAGTGGAAGTGGTTCCGCTGCCCCACCCTGCTAGAAGTACTAGAGCAGTTCCCATCCGTGGCGCTGCCTGCACCACTGCTCCTCACCCAGCTGCCTCTGCTCCAGCCTCGGTACTACTCTGTCAGCTCCGCACCCAGTGCCCACCCAGGAGAGATCCACCTCACCGTTGCTGTGCTGGCATATAGGACCCAGGGTGAGGCTGGGACCAGGGCAGTCCAGGCCTCAGCAGGATGGGACAGGCCCCTCATGGCCTCTCTCTCCTCCCTAGATGGGCTGGGGCCCTTGCACTATGGCGTCTGCTCCACGTGGCTGAGCCAACTCAAGGCTGGGGACCAGGTGCCCTGCTTCATCAGGGGGTAAGTGCAGAGGAGCATCGAGAGAACATATCTGTCTGTCTAAGCCAGAGTAGAGAAAGGTCTACATGGACAGCTGGGGGCAGGTAAGGAATCAGACAAGGGTCACACTGGGTTAGGTGGTAGCTCTGATGAAGAGTTATTGGAAGCAGGAGGGACCTGCATAACAGATTAAGGATAGGGTATCATGAGATCACCTCAGAATTGTGGCTGAGCTTTGGGCCTCACCAATTTGACTCAGGGTCCTGCCTGAAAACTGTAACTCTGAGAGACACGGCAGGGATTAGGTCAGTGGCTCTGTCTGTGAAGGTGTGACATCTGCTTACCTCTCTACATGCCTGGGCACATCCTGTGCACAGCACATGGGACTGTGGTCTCCAAGACCACAATGAATCCAGAGAGGAGAAGCCATGGTATTGCTGAGGAGATAAAGGCCCTCCCCTCCTGCTGTGTCCAGAAGTCTCACCCCTTCCAGCAGCCAGGAGCCAAGTCTCCGTGGGACTGAGAAGAACCCCCAGGCTAGCACTAGCTAGGCTCAAGGATCCAAACCTACCAGGGATGCTAACTTACCAGTAAATTACAACAAACAATTCAGTATAAGCCAAGTACCAATATTATGGCTATTATTTAAAATAAACATACTTGGTATGCCCTTATGAACTAAAAATCTGTCTTCCCTTCCCCATATATATATATAT
>NW_022900928.1:88546974-88552526 GCF_012274545.1 Fukomys damarensis | reverse complement strand
TTTTTTGGTACGGGGGATAGAACTCAGGACCTTGCACTTACAAGGCAGGTGTAGTGCCACTGAGTTAAATCCCTGCCCCCTCCCCCATTTTTTAAATCCCCTAAACTTAGTCATCTAAGTATCTTTCAGTCTAAACTGAACTATATTTTCTGCTAGTCCAATCCCTAAACATCACAGGCCCAGAGAGTTTCTGGCTGTGAGCAGAGTTCTTTTAGTAAACAATTACATAGTCTTACCATGACCCAGACTGCTTTGAGGGCTGACAAATATTAATGCATTTGTCATTGGACCTTCAGTGGTATGTACGGGGACACAGGGAAACCTGATGGGGTCTCTCCTGGCTAGGGCTCCTTCCTTCCGGCTCCCGCCCGACCCCAGCTTGCCCTGCATTCTGGTGGGTCCAGGCACTGGCATTGCCCCCTTCCGGGGATTCTGGCAGGAGCGGCTGCACGACATTGAGAGCAAAGGTGAGGCTGGCCCTCAGGGAAGGACCAGAAAGGCAGGAGGGAGGGACAAAAGGGTGGGGTTGGAAAAAGGCAGGAAGAGTAAAGACAGAAAGGGCAAGAAACCAGAGCCAAAGGTGAAGGGAAGCTTACCAGACCAAGACAGAGGGCCTGACAGAAGAGCTGGCCCTGTTTGTCTGCTTCCTGGTGCCTGGCATTTAGGTGTTGCGCTGGATTAAGGACAAAGGCAAATGGAGGGTTGGAAGGGATGGAGCTGAGACTCAGAAGAAATGCCCCAGGGGCCAATATTTAAGGAAGGGATAGGGGGCTTAGACTGAGCAGGTGTCACTCAAAAGGGGGCTGTGACTGAGCGGAAGATTGAGAACCTGGGCAAATCTGGGACCACCCAAAAGCCGGGGTTTCCTTCTCTGTAAGTCAGAGATGCGGCAAGGTCTCTGTGCAGGAATCCAAATTGCCAACATCGTGGTGTTTCAGCCCCAAAACGCTGGGTTGTCAGCCTGGGAGAGGATGGCCAGTGTCGCCAGGGCTACCCTGGGAAAAAGGACCCTCCTAAGCTGCATGTTGCTCGTAGGGCTGCAGCCCGCACCCATGACTTTGGTATTTGGCTGTCGATGCTCCCAACTTGACCATCTCTACCGCGACGAGGTGCAGGACGCCCAGCAGCGAGGGGTGTTTGACCGTGTCCTCACAGCCTTCTCCCGGGAACCCAACAGCCCTAAGGTACGGCACCCTAAGTGCGCAGTGCGACCTGAGGGTAGCTAGGAAAGCGGGGAAGGGTGCTCCAAGGGGCGGGGACCCAGGCTCCGCCCCAGCCCCAGCCCGAGACCTTTGCCCCAGCCCCGGGCCCAGATCCCACTCCAGAAACGTAAGCCCCACTCGGGCCACCCCAGGGTCCTTCCACATTCTGGGCCTCACCTCCCCTCAGACCTATGTGCAGGACATCCTAAGGACTGAGCTAGCTGCTGAAGTGTACCGCGTGCTGTGTCTCGAGCGGGGCCACATGTTTGTCTGTGGAGACGTCACCATGGCAACCAACGTCCTGCAGACAGTACAGCGAATCCTGGCGACCGAGGGAGACATGGAGCTGGAAGAGGCCGGTGACGTCATCGGTGTACTGCGGGTACCGAACGGTGCCAGGGAGTTTGGGGCGGGGAAGAGGGCTTGGGGCGGGCCATGGGGCCTGGTGGGAGGTTTCCTTCTGGCTCCAGCTCAGTTTCTAATCGGATGAGCTTTCCCGGCAGGATCAACAACGCTATCACGAGGACATTTTTGGGCTCACACTGCGCACCCAGGAGGTGACAAGTCGCATACGCACCCAGAGCTTTTCCTTGCAGGAGCGGCACCTGCGGGGTGCAGTGCCCTGGGCATTCGACCTGCCAGGCCCAGACACCCCCAGCCCCTGACAGCCCCCTGGATCCCCCACTATGTGTTCAGGAGAGGGACTGCAGCACTCCTGACCGCTGACCATGAGAGGAAGGCTCATTCCCCTGGGAATGAATTAAATGCCTCCAGGGCTCCATATAACCCTTGGACCCTCCCAGCAGTAGTGTTCAGGGCCTCCTGCCACACTTCGTGTACTTCAGTGACCTGTAGAGTCCCCTTGGCCCTCTCTGGAGTAGCTTACCTTTAAAGCCTATCTCCAACCAATTCAAATAAATATTTATTATTGAAGATTTACCACAAGAGACTGCCAGATGTTATGAGATGCCTCACCCAGCCCCTGTGGATTACAATTATAAAGGCAAGGTTTTGTGTTTTAACTTGTACAGATGTGGGTGTGGTAATTCCTGAACATTGCATCCTACACACTGTACATGACCCAGAATTGTAAAAAGTCTCCAGCCAACCACAGACAGTTTCCTTGTGTTGTTCCCTCGGGCTTTATTGAGAAGGCAGGTGGCATCCTTCAGCTGCCAGGAGGGGGTATGCCAGAGGCTCTGGCACAAAGATAGGAGCAATTTTGACTGCTTCTTTCACACAAGAAGAGGACCCAGGCCCACTTCCTCAGATAACACAGCAGTGATAAGGTCCAAAACATTAGCCATCTCTAATTTTTCCACTTAAAAGGCCCCATCCCCCAAGTCCCCTGGGAATGTGAGGTCAGCAGGAGGGAAGCCTTGACTCTCAGACCACGTGCTTTCCTGCTTGCCTAACACTTAGCTTGGCCTCGACCTGGGCTCTATCCTCCACTTTAAGGACACTCAGGAACTTCCCAAGCAACTTCTAGATAGCCAGTTGGACAGTGCTCCCTCCTTAACCTCTAGTGTGGGGACCATCTCTACGATTTGTCTGCCAGTGCTACAGACATCTCCTCTCTTTCTTTGTTCACTGGGACGAGTTCCTCAATGAACCCCAGGTCCTGTCCTGTGAAAGCATTCTGGGCTTGTCATCCCTGGGCGTGCCTGTACAGATGGCTTCTTGTGTACTTCTACACCACCCTGTCCAATCTCCTGTAGCTGGAGAAGCCAGGAACCTGAGAGAGAGGAAGGCACTTGAAAAGCAGCCCAGGGCTCAGGTTCTACAGATGACCACCTTCAGGACCTGAAACCCACCAGAGTTCCCATCCCTTCAAGACAGGTTCCAAACCAATTTCCTGCTCACACCTTCCTTTCTCCTCCAAAGTGGGTAATACTGACCTGAGGTGTTGTCTCAATCGGTGCCAGGGCCCTGTCCAGGCTCCCTCTGGGTACCTACGGTCTCCTGAAACCCTTCAGGAAACAGATTCTGGGCCCTCGGTTTTCCCCACTGCTGTCTGGGGCTAGAGGCAGGGCTGGAGCCTGGTAACAAAAGCCATCAGCTAGACAATGCCACAATGCCTCACATTCACCAGGATCAGCCCTCTCTACCCCACCCTCCTCACCATCACTTGACCAGGATGGCTTCTCCTCATCGGGTGAGGCTGGCTGTGAGGGGCTGGACCAGGCCCTGGAGGGCGAGGAGGCTGAGGCTTCTCCCCACAGCTCCTGCTGCTGCTGTTGATGGAGCTACACAGAGGAGGAATGAGGAGTTCCTTTCTGCCCTTCCCTGGGCTATGCACCAAAGGCTTCCTCCCCCACTTCTTTCCAGCAACCTTCTGCTCACCTGGTGCAGGTAGATGGCATGGAGACTCATCTCAGCAGAGGCCAGCTCTGGGAGCTGGACTAGCTTCTGGCCCCCAGTGCCTCCTGGGGACACACAGCTGGAACACGAGGCAAGCAGGTCAAGCAAGTCAAGACATCCCCACCCCCATCCCAGGGCCTGCACCTCGCTTTCCAAATAACCCCAGCACCCCAATTCCTTCTGGAGGATCAGCTCCACCTCAGACTTCCCTCACCTGGGGTCCTGGGTAATTCGGGAAATAGAGGCAAGAACACTGGCTGTGGCAGCAGCTGGGCGAGTGGCTGTGGGGCTCATGTCCCTCGGGGGCAGGATGGGGTTCACTAAGAGGTTGGCCAGGAAGGCATCTGGGTGCTAAAGAGAAGAGGAAAACAAAGGTGAGAAGGAAGGGAGGGAAAAGAGATCTACAGGAGGCAGGAAGCTGGGGGTGCAGTGGCACACGCCTATAGTCCCAGCACTTGGGAGGCAGAGGATTGCCACAAGTTAGAGGCCAGCCTGGGCTACACAGGGAGTTGAAGGCCAGCCTAAACTACATAGCAAAAACAAACAAATAAAAAAACAAAAATAGTGGTGAGAATGGCAGAAAAATAGGGCAGGCCTGGGACTCACCAGAGGCGAGGTGCAATCACTAAGCACTCCTGGGGTTGGGGGACTTCGAGCAGAGGTGGTGCCCCAGGCAGCTGCATCTTGTTGTACCCTGCCTCGAAGGTGGCCAAGAAACTTAGAACTGTCCCCTGGGGGGCGCCATTGTGGGTGTGCCAGTGAGAACCGCATCAGGGAGAGCTCAGTCTTTCCGTTCTCAGCCCGCTGGGCCACAGAGGCCTCTGTCTGTCCCTCTGAAAGCCACTGCAAACAAAGACAGGCACTGTGGTCACTGACCTCTCTAGGGTGGGCAGGATGGGAAACACATGTTCCACATTCAGGATCACTCAGAACACTGCCGTGGAACAGGACCTGGACCCAGTCCCAGCCTTCCCAGCTTCCCTGGTGCAGACCCGGTCCCCATTCTCCAGCCCTCTGGTGGCCTCTGCTCCTGCAACTGCCGGCAACTCTACAAAGGGTTCTAAAGATGTCCTATCAGCCTCATGACAAACCTGCATGCTGGTTCCTGTCATCATCCCCACATGAAAAAATGCAGTGACTTGCTCAGGGTCACAGGTGGCAAGCAATAGAGCTAGGCTTGGAAAACAATCTGCCCTGGGGAAGGGGTGGGCCATGAGGGCTCTAACCTGAGGGTGGCCGTGGCGTTTCACATCCATGAGGGCGAAGGAGCAGATATCTCCAACCCCGGCCACATCCACAGTGAAGTGATGAAAAAAGTCAATAAACTCCAGGGCTCGAGGACGGAACCACAAGAGCAGAAACAGCGGGGTGAGGACTGGGGACAGGAGCTCTTCCAAGAGGGAGGCCTGGGGATGCAGGGGTGGGGCTGAGCAGGGGTCTCTAGGGGTGTACACAGGAGATAGGGACCAAGGAGACCCCAGGGACACTGTCCAGGATAGGAAGGCTCCAACTCAGTCACCCCACAGGCTCCTGGGACCACCAGCGCCTCCTGGGTGCCCTCCTTTGACCCTTACCGCTCGGTACTGCAGCAGTTGCGACATCTGCCTATAGTTGCTGTCTCTACCACCGCAACCGGGCTCCTCGGGGAAGTAGTGCATGTGGGCCAGGGCCGCCTGCAGCAGGAGCTGCGGGGGTCGCCCCTGACCTTGCTCCTCTGGGAGGAAACACCTGGAAGGCGGGGCAGGGTTAGAGCGTGGGTAGGTGAGCCACCCTCAAACCTGAGCCCAAGCGTGCACGAGCCTCGCACCTGGCCACGGTGGCCACGAGCCCGAGTGCAGTCATGGTAGTGAACACGTGCTCTACGGTGAGCACATCCTCGTCGTAGACAGTGAGAAGCAGCAGGGCGGCAAAGAGCGCGCCGGCGAAGAAGAGGAGCTGGCGGGCCAGTAGCGCTCGCAGGGGCGCAGGGGGCTCTGCGGCGCGCAGGAA
>NW_022900928.1:88542495-88546609 GCF_012274545.1 Fukomys damarensis | reverse complement strand
AGGCATGCAACACCTGCCAGGCCAGCACCACCGGGCTCAGGGCCATGTTCACGGCGGCTAGCAGCAGCACCGTGCGCCCCCAGCGTGCCGCCAGGGCGCCTCGTTGGTCGCTGCGCTTATAGGCTTCAGGCAGCTCCCAGCCCCCGCGGAAGAGTGAGAAGGGCCCACGAAAGAGCAGCAGGTCGACATTGAGTGCCAGGCCACGGCTGAGGAAGGCGACGCTGCCTCCCCATGGCAGCGGACAGTGGGCCGGCAGCAGGCCCTTGTTGGCCAGTGCCACCTGGTAGTTGGTGTAGCGCAGGATGCGATGGTGTACGTCCAATTCGGTCAGCGGCCGGGGCTGCACACACAGACCCCCACTCCGCTGAAGCTCCAGGAGGCGCGACTGGACCTCTGCCCAGGGAACGGAGCTGAGCTCCTCCTACGTGAGGAGAGGGGCAGTGGTGAGCACCAGCGGCCCTGATTCCCCTCAGTGATGCTGCCCAGTGGGGCCCAACACCCTGCTCAACTCACCAAGACCAAAGCTAGGTCCACTGCTGCCAGCCACTTTTTGGCGTTTTGTCTGCCCCTACACTGCCACTAACTGTAGCACTTGTGACTTCCTCTTCTTTTCTGAATTGCTCCATACCTGATATCCTTGCCACTCAGATGGCCATTAGTCATGTGCTTCTTAGTGACACCTCTTTAGCAGGCTTTGGGTATCTGACCTGGCTCAGCACCTTAAGAGTTGGCAGCTCCTGGGGGAACCTCTCTTTTCCACTTCCTCTGGACCCCAGTCCTCTCCACCTGCTGGTGAGTTTTGAGATCCCCATGCCACCCCTCTCCTGGTCACTTGCACTCTGTCATCACATTAGCCTTCCCAGGACCCTGGCTATGTCCATGTGAGGACACAGTCAGAACTCCCTAAAGAGCTGCAGACCCCATCTTAGCCCCAGGCAGCCTCTCCAGCTCATGCCAGTGTCTCCACTTCCTCTGAAGGAACAAAAGAGAATAGAAGGAAAGAGGAAGAGAGGGGTCAGCAGCCCCCTGGAGGAGCAATAGTCATCGTTCCACTATCCATCTGCTCCGCCAGCCTCCTATCTCCTCTCCGCTCTGTGCCTGGTGTCCCCCTATTCCACCACCTTCTAGAACCCTCCCTTCAGGGCAGGGGAGGGCTGTTCCAAAGGCCCTGTACTTCCTAGGATGAGCAAGAGACTTGTGCTACTGAGGTCTAGAACAAGCAGCAGCAGCAGCAAGAAAGAGAAGAAAGGAAGAGCAGGCAGATAGCACAACTAGGGGACAGTGACAAAGACAACAAGGCCCCTTCAGGATCAGTTTCAGGGTGGCAAAGTCCTGCCCATGCCCGTTGCTTTCCCCACTGTCTTACACTCGAGTTTGGAACGCCCTTCCTGGCCCCATCCTGACCTTCCAAGCCCAGCCTATATTCCTACTGCTCTAGGCAGCCCTTCCCCTCAACACTCATTGTTTTCACCACAAACATGTGACTCTAAGTCATATTCCATGATCCTTTTAAATAAAGGAAGTTGCACAGGGCAAAGGCTCTACTCCCCAAGTGGCAGTGCCTACCTCCTGCGCCCAGTACGATGAGGCTGCTCTCCCGCCACCACCTCAGTACTGGGGTTCGAACCTTGCACTTGCAAGGCAGGTGCAGCGCCACTGAGCTAAATCCCCACCTTCTCACAGCAGACAGTGCCTGTGCAGCTCACCGGAGTGATGTGCAGGGCCTCCCTGTAAAACACCTGGATGTCCCAGTAGCTGAAGAGGTTGCGGAGGGAGCGAAGCAGCTGGAACAGCCAGTAGCAGGCAGCCAGGATGAGGAGGAAGACCAGCAGGGGGCTGGCATGGATCCTGTGTGGAGTCACAGGTATGTGGGCAGTGAGAAACTTAGAGGAGACCAATACCAGGAGCAGGTGACAGGTCTCAGAGTGGGGTCCAGAGAGGAGTCCCCAAAGAGGAACTCACAAGTGTCTACAAAGCTAACACTTGTTGCAAACAACACTGGTGCTTCCTGCTATTTGCAATATCATTCTCCCACAAGTATGCAGTGTTTTCCAGACTCTATAGGATATGCTAAGATGTCACATGTTTAGACCCTGTTTTAAGAAAAAAATACATTTAGGCCAGGCATAGTGGTATATACCTATAAGCCCAGCACTCCCAGGAGGGAGTTCAAGGCCAGTATGGACTACATAGCAATATCTTCCTTCATAAAAACAAACAAAAACACACTTAAAGCCAATCTCAGTTCTGCAGAAGGCGGACAGTTCTAGCCTCACCTGGACATTTTTTTTTTTAACCAGGAATCAAACTCAGGGCCTCCCACTTGCCAGGCAGACTGAGCTACATCCCTGGCTGTTAGTGACTTCTTGAGACCCTGTCTCCAAAAAAATGTTTAAAAGGTCTGGGGAGGCTGGATGTAGTGGCTTATGCCTGTAATCCCAGCATTCGGGAGGCTGAGGCAGGAGGATCGCTGTGAGTTTGAGACCAGCCTGGGCTACATAGTGAGTTCCAGGTCAGTCTCAACTACATAGGGAGACCCTGTCTCAAAAAAAACTAAAAGGTCTAGGGATGCAGCTCAGTGTGAAGGTCCTGGGTTTAATGGCCAGCACCACACATATACACCCACACAAAAATTTTTTAAATATACTTTAAGCCAGGTGTTACGGCTCATAGCTATAATCCCTGCACTTGGGAGGCTGAGGCAAGAGGATCACCATGAGTTTAAGGCCAGTCTGAACCATGAGACATTGTCTCAAACAAACAAAAGCAACAACAACACATTTTAAGTCCTAAGGCCAAAGGCTTTGAGAACTGCTGATCTAGACTAAAGGGCAAGGAGAGTGCTACTCTCTGCTCTTCTACCCCTAAGGTGGGCTTCATAGGGTGGGGACTCCTCCTGGCTATCACTCACCTCTCTGCACACTGGGCAGAGGGTAGGATGGCATCTGACAAGGCCACTTTGCGTTGGACCGGCCAGGGTTTTGTATGGTTGTTTGGTTGATTGGCGAAGAGAATGTCGTAGTCCACGCAGCGAAGGAGGAAGGTTGTGAAGGTGACGATGAAAAGGAATTGTCTATGGGAGGAGGGTGTGGGGACCAGGCGGTGATCAGGCCTGAGGGTCCCCCCATCCCTTGTGCCCTTCAGAGCCTCAGGTTGGCACAAGTTAGACAGACTAGGAGCAGTAGCTGCTGTTAAGGAAGGAAGACACTGGGGGTCAGGGGCTGGGCCAGAGGTCTGAGCTCAGGACTGGGACAGCGTCTCACCCCAGCTGGAAGACGTCCTCCAGAAGGATACAGGTGAAGCCATTCCGTTGGTGGTAGCTGTAGACGTGGCCTGAGTCAAGAAAGAAACCCAAGGCACTGTGCCTGTCCTGAGGAAACTGCCTTTCACTCCTCCACAAGCCCACTGCACCCTCAGAGTCCCCCTGCCAAGGACGTGCCAGCTCCATGCCACCTCCAGTGGCCAAGCACAAAGGATATATTGGTGAAGAATGTGTCCAGGTTCTGGATGTGATGCCAGGAGCCTGGGGACAGAGAGGACCACGTCAAGACATTGTGACCCCAGCACTAAGTCCCAGCCAGGCCAAGCTAGTCCCAAGCCCTCAGCCCCTTCCCCATCCTCACCCCGAAGCCCTTCAGGCACGTGAAGTAAGGGCTGCTGCTCCTCCCCATGGAGGGGTGAGTCTCGGGACCCCTCGGGGTCACAGTCTTCCAGCCTCTCGTAATCCTGCTCTGAGACCAGACGGCCCATCCGAAGCCCACCAGGGTCCTGGGCGCAGCGGTGTGAGGGAGAGGGGGTGGACGAGGCCAGGGAGGGGATGGACTGGGGTCCCCAGGAGGGGGAAGCACAGCTGGGCATTGATGTAGACTGTGCCCGTTTTGGGGGGGTGGCTGGGATGGGCAGGGCAGTGTGGTAGGTCTGAGAAGCCCCTGTCCCCTGTAGACCCAGGCACAGGGAGCCAGAGGTAGGAGGGAACAGTGAAGTGGGGGAGCTTCTTGTATGGGGAGCAGAGGGAAGAGAGAAGACAGAGATCCTCCCTCCCCCAGGTCCCCGACCTGGAGGAGCAGGCAGTGGCGGCAGCATGGGGACCAGGGGCATGGAGCCCGGGTCTCCC
>NW_022900928.1:88523976-88542290 GCF_012274545.1 Fukomys damarensis | reverse complement strand
GCTCCCCCCCCAGCCCATTCGTCTCACCATCCGGCTGTAGCTTCTCTGAAGAAGTTAGAAAGATGGCTCTACTGCTGCTCACACAGAGGTCTGTGAAGTTGAGTGGTGACTTCAGCAAGGACAATGACAATAACACTACCAGGTGACTCAGGCTAGGCAGGCCTCAGGCGTCCCAGCTCTCAGATCACCTGTATGATCACCCACAGCTCAGGCAGGGCATCCTGGGGCCAACCCTGTCTTGGGCTCAGCCTCCATGCCTGGGAGGGGTGCAAGCTGGGAGGGCGGGGCTGAAGGGTTCACTGGGACATCTTCAGACCTTGAGGGGACTGCAGATACAGAGTGTGGCAGCCAAAATAAACCAGCAAAATCCCATTCAAGGATGATAGGGTCCTGGGGACGAGGTGTTAAATCTGCTAGGCAAGTGTACAGCCACAGCCTAGAATTTTATTTTGTTTTGTTTTGTTTTGTTTTTTGAGACAGCCTGTCACTATATAGTTCAGGATGGCCTTTCAAGGCCATCATTTCACAACGATCCTCCTGCCTTAGGCTCCCAAGTACTGGGATTACAGGCATATGCCACCAAACTCAGCTCTAAATGTTTTACTTTTTAAACTGGGCATGGTGGCACAGTCTATAACCCCAAACTTTGAAAGGCTAGGGCAGGAGGATTGCACCAAGTTCAAGGCCAGCCTGGGCTACACAGTGAGTTCCAAGCCTCACCTGAACTATATAGCAAGACCTTGTCTCAAAAAATAAAATGAAATGAAATGAAAAAAATCTTATTTCTCCTCCTTCCACACTCACATCTAGTGATCAACAAGGAAACGCTTTCAAAAATGAGACAAAAGCCAGGGATAGTGGTACGTGCCTGTAATCCTAGCAATCTGAGATGCTGAGGCAAGAGGATTACAAATTCTAGCCCTGAGCAGGCAATTTAGCAATTTAGTGATATCTTGTCTCAAAATAAAATACAAAAAGGGCTGAGGGTGTAGCTCACTCAATGCAAAGGACCTGGGTCCAATACCCTTTACCACAGAAGGAAAAGAAAGGAAAGAAAAGAAACAAGAAAAGGCTGAGTTGGGTGTGGTGGCACACGATTGAATCCCATCTTCTTGGGAGGCTGAGGCTGAGGATCACAAGTTCAAGGCCAGACTGGGGAATTTAGTGAGACCTTATCTCCAAGTAAAAAATAAAAAAGGAAGGTTGGGGATGGAGCTCAGTGGAAGAGCACTCTTGGGATCAGTCATCAGTATAGCACAGAAAGGGAGCTGGGGTTTAGAGAGAAAGAGAGTTGAATATTTTATTCATCTGAGGGTGCTAAGGAAGGGAAGACTAACTTTACCTGACTTTGCAGCCAAATAGGGGACACCAGGCAAAACTGTGAAGGAAGAAAAGGCAGCTATCTTGGATATAAAAAGCAGTTTGGAGAGTTTAAAGTAGAACAGTCGGGTTCCTTGGAATTCCATTATGTTTTCCTCCTTACCTTCCCGAAATTTGATGCCTTCTATTTCAAGTCCTGATCCAGTTTCTTCCAGCCCCTGAAAATCATCCAGTCTGGACCAGCAGAGAGAGCAGCCAGCAGGGGTCCAAGATGTGGAAGGATAAATTGGGTACTTGGGGACTAGCTGCCAGAGTTAAGTTTCCTGTTGTCACCTCAACAAGGAGGAGGAGACCCAGACAGCTGGTCGAGTGGCTTGCCCAACGCCATTCTTGAGGCCCTGAATCACAGGTGCCCTGCTGAAGACCATGACTGAGATAATGACTCAGCCAGCAGGTGCCAGGGCCTCCAGGTGTAGGCCTAAGGGCTGATGTAGGGGCCAGCACCTGTGAAATGCAAAGGAACACAGTGCTTCCTAAATTGTTTACTGGAGGAATGTGGCAGCAATCATAGAATTGTCCATAAACTGAATCCATAAATTGCTTTTCTCCTGCTTTGTCTCTTTTCTGAGAGGAGAACTGTTCCAGTAGCTCAGACTTGCATACCTTTATGGATGAGCAGGAGGAGGCAGAGCTATGAAAATGAGACCCACCCTTCTATAGGTGGCAAAATGGAATCTCAAATTTGTAGGGGAACCAAGGGAATTCCCATGATCTTTCTGAGACATGTCAAGATGGCTTATGAGTGTTTTTGTGTAGTCTTTGTCAACACTCAGTTCCATGAATATTCCATCACAAACACTCCAGGGCCCCTCCCTGTGCACCCTGAGTTCCTCAGGCTCATCTCAGCTGATTCTTCCATTGACAGCCTCCCTACCACACCCTCAATTCAAGTCAGTTTATTACAAAGGGCACTTTTTCCCGCCAGACTTTTGGGGAGAAGAACAGGATGAATGAGGCAAAACCATTACCCACCACGAAGTGACAGCCCAGTGGGTGAGGCAGATATGCAAACAAGTAATTTTTTATTATAAAAATATAAAAATAAACGCTGAACAAGAATGCAAGCGCTGTTTAAAATATGAAGGGACCCTCAGGCAGGTCATTCAGGCCACCGTGACAAAGGTACATGTCAGAGAGATAAATCTAAGACCGTGTCTTGATAAACACCAGTTATTTAATAATTGAGTAGGGTGTATTAAATGCTACATAATAACATTTATTGAGGGTGTCCCTGAGAAGGCGGCGAACGCCTGCAAACCCACCTAACCGGAAACCTGAGGTAGGAGGATCACTAATTCCATGCCATCCTAGGTAACTTAGGGAATCCCTGTCTCAAAATTTTAAAATTAAAAAAAATGATAAGTAAAAAGGGCTGGAGATGTAACTCAGCGCTCTGCGGGCTCGATCTCCAGTAAGAGAGGGGAGGCGTGGTTTGAGTAGGGCGTCAGCATCAGGATCTCCTGAAGAATTTTTCCGCAAATGCAGTTACCGTCCAGGAGTTATGACATGCCTATGTGAACAGGGTAGGTGGTAAGGAACTTGGATTTGTTTTAACTCCCCGGAGGATATTGCTCATTCGTCACTCGGAGCCAACGCTCTACACTTCCCGGAAGCCCCAGCACTTCTAGAGACTGTCGGGAGTTATCTTTAGAAAAATGACCCTAGATCAGCGCTAAAGCGTTACTAGGAACACTCGAGGGTGGAGCAAACAGCTGTGCACACCCTCAAAGCGCCACCGAGACCTGAGTTACTAAATCACAAATCCTAAGGAAGACCCGGTCCCTACTCAGCCCAGTCCAAAGCCGGGGGTGGGTGGATAGGCAACACTCTCCAATCATAGTTCCGGAAAGCGGGAGTGGGGGGGGAGAATGGAAAAAATCTCCAATCACAGCTTGCAATGAGATTGATGTGTCTTTCCACCAATCATCGCTGAGATGTGACGGGGTTGTCGGGATACGGGGCGAAGCCAACATGGAGCCTTCGGAGGGATGAAGGTGAAGCTGTTGTTGCCGGCTGCGCCTGTCTACCCGTCCCAGCATGCTGGTGCACTTTTTTCGGGCCGGGATTAGGGGAAGCCCTGTCCCAGGAGGGTCCCTATTTTCTCGTCGGCTCCAGACATTCTCGGCCGTCAGGTAAAAAAGGATAGTTTCCGTAGCCCTGGCCATTGACAAGTGGGCAATGCGCGGGTCTCGCCGGGAAATGGAGTCCCGAGCTCGCGCAAGGCCTCCTGGGAACTGTGTGCTAGCCGGGCCAGGGGTGGAATGTCACTCCTTGGGCGTTGGCCTCAATTATTCATAGCGACGGTCAAAATGGCAATAAAAGGCTCTGTGCGTCCGCCTCTGCGAGTCGGATTGAACAGTCCTCAAAATCGATAGCCACTTCCAGTCCGCTCTGCCCTCTAGGGGGCAGGATCCTCGGGCCCCTTCCTCTATGTTGGAATTGATCTGGTATCAAGAGACATTTAGTATTGGTAGTGCTTCCATGACTCATAAAGTGAGCCCATCAAAAGTGATTCCTGATCCAGGTGTGGTGATGCACTCCTGTAACCCCAGCGGAGAATCTCAAGTTCGAACCCATCCTGGGCAATTTAGCGACTTAGCAAACCCTATCTTGAGGAGATTTTTATTTGTTTATTTTGTTTGGTATGGGAGAGTGAATCCAGGGCTTTTGCTCCCTAGCGTTTTTTTTTTTTTTTTTTTTTCATTTTTAACAGGGTCTCTAAATTGCACCAGCCCAAATTTGCAGTCCTCTTGTCTCAGCCTTCCACAGTACTAGGATTACAGGTGTGCACCACCACAACTGGCTGACAGACCTTGAAAAAAAGAAAGCAAAGAAATTGGCGGGATGAAGCTCCGTGGGAAGGACTTGAATTCAATCCCCTATAACCAAAAAGGAAAAAAAGTAGTTCCTGGAGCTAGAGATTTTCAGCTGGGTATAATAATCAATTATAATTCGTGCTTGGCAAAACACTCTGCTCCCGTTGGTCCAGAGAGAGGAAAAGGTGAGAAACAAGGATTTGGAAACTACATTTTAAATGTCAATGCTGCCGGGTGTGGTGATGCACTGTAATGGTGCCTGTAATCCCAGCACTCAGGAGGCTGAGGCAGGAGGATCGCTGTGAGTTTGAGACCAGCCTGGGCTACAAAGTGAGTTCCAGGTCAGTCTCAACTACATAGTGAGACCTTGTCTGAAAAATAAAATAAAATAAAAAAATAAATAAATGTCAGTGCTTTGTGAGATGGAACCAATTCCCTTCTAATCCTGCAGGGAATAAGCTGAGGTCAAAACAGGACTGTGGCAAAGGGTGGGTGGCTGCAAAGCTGTGTCCCTTGGAAAGTTGTCTAATTGTTGGAGGAGGGCAGGGCTGGGTCAGGCTAGAGCTGGAAATACTGGTGCTGGGAAATAATCCATCACTTCTTGGCAATCATCAAGCCCTTCTTAAAGCTTAGTTTGGAGATGAGAGAAACTGGAAAGTGGCTTTGGTAGATTATTAAACGATTTGAAAACAGTCTTTAGGAAAGAATAATAAAGGTGTTGACATTATTTGAACGAGAAAAAAACCCAAGAAAAGACATAACATCCAAGTGTATGTGCATTCACTAGTCCATGTTTTTCAGTGGACCGTGAGATGAGTAGAAATATCAGAATATATGTTTTGGGGTTTTGTTTTGGTTTTGGTTTTGGTTTTGGTTTTTTGAGACAGGGTCTCACTCTGTAGTTGAGACTGACCTGAAACTCACTATGTAGCCCAGGCTGGTCTCAAACTCACAGCAATCCTCCTCCCTCAGCCTCCCGAGTGCTGAGATTACAGGCGTGCACTACCACGCCCAGAAAGAATATATGTTTAAAAATCAAGGAAAGTTTTATTTTGTGAAACCTTTCCATTTTGTTGTCCTGGGTTGTATTGGGATAGTGCACAGGATTGCAGTGTAAAATATTGGCCAAGTTAATTCCAAACTTTTGCAAAGTACTATAGGTAGTCACATTAGACTGTTTGCCATCTCTTCTAAGGACTTGCATTCAATAAACAAGCATGTGCTCACCATCTATTATGTACCAGAGCTTTGCTGAGTGTTCGGACATAAAATGTAGCTTCCTGTGCTTTTGAGAAGATAGAGTCTAATTGGAAAAACAGAACAATTATACAGGAAAGGAGGAGAGTGAGATTCCCTATGGATAACATTAAGAAAGTGATAAAACATGCTGTAAAGCAAGACATAAAAACAAGGCAGGTGGAATGGGGTGAAGGGGAGGCATCGTACAGAGGTAGCAAGAAGCATAGGCCTCTCTGAAAGCAAGGGAGGATAAGATGAAGTTTGTAATTAGAAGGGCGTGGGAATATAAAGACAGTGGTGGTAAAGAAAACCTCACACTGCTTTTTAAAAAGCCTTTCCCTGTTCCTAGTCTCTTGGATCTTTGTGCATTTGACCATGCCCTCTTGGCTAGCTAACATCTGTTTCTAACCTGCTTTCTCCCGCCTGGCTCATCCTGCTCCAGCCCACCCACTTCTGTTGTGGTCTTTAAACTATAAATCTCTTATCACACAGAAGCCTAAAACCAGGATAGTCCTGAGGAACCCTCCTACTCACTCTCCGACATCCAGGTGCTTTTAGAGATAGGAATGACTGCCCCTCACCAAACCTCATGTGTCCTACTCTTGCATCCTAGGCCTTGCTGGGCATAGTGGTATACACCTGTAATACCAGTACTCAGGAGGCTGAAGCAGTAGGATCACAAGTTCAAGCCCAATCTGGGCAGTTTAATGAGTGAGACCCTGTCTCAAAATTAAAAATAAAAAAGGGCTGAGGATGTAACTCAGTGTCAGGGTCCTAGGTTCAATCCTCAGTACTGAAAAGAAAAAAAAAAACAAAAACAGGTGTTTTAATTACTTCCCTCACCACTGGGACAAAATACCCAAGACCCACAATTTAAAGGAGGAGAGGTTTTTTTGTTTATTTGGTTTTTTTTGTTTTGTTTTGTTTTTTGTTTTTAGGCTGACCTTGAACTCACCATATACCCCAGGCTGGCCTCAAACTTTCATCCATCCTCCTACCTCAGACTCTCGAGTGCTGGGATTACAGGCGTGCACCGCCATGCCTGGCTAGGAAAGTTTTATTTGGCTCACGTTTTTAGTCGATAATGGTTGTCTCCAAGGCAGGAAGGCTTGGTGGAAGGGCCTGGGTGGAGGAAAGCTGCTCATTTCATGGCATCCAGAAAGCAGAAGAGTCAGGAAGATGAAACCTTCCAGTCATGCCCACAGTGACCTCCTAACGGCAAGTCAGCTGTAAACCCCTGTAATCCAGTCACCTTCTAAAGGTCTCACCTATGAGCCCATGAAACTTTAGGGGGACATCTAGATATAAGTCATAACACCAGGCATGGTGGCACACACCCGTGATCTCAACACTTGGGAGGCTGAGGCAGGAAGATCACCATGAATGAACTCAAAGCCAGACTGGGTTATACAGTTAGTTGAAGGCCAGCCCAAACTACATAGCAAGACCCTGTCTCAAAAAGGAAAAAAAAAAAAGAACAGCTCTAAGGAAGACAGGGTTGAGGGCCTGAAGGAAGAGGAAATGCTTTGTTGGTCAGTTGAAGGACAGCTAGACCTCATCCATTGTCCCTTCTCTCCCTACAGGTCCCCAGATGGCCACCTCAGCTCCTGCCTGCTCAAGACTGTGGCCCAGCTTCGGTCACAGCTCCGGGTCCACCTCCCTCGAGCCCCACCAGCCACAGCTCCCAGCCAGAGCCCCTCTGCCTGGTGCTGGGTTGGGGGAGCCCTTCTGGGACCCACGGTGCTGTACAAGTGTCCTCACCTCTACCTGAGGGCACTGTGTGAGGCACAAGAGGCCCCTCATGCCCACCCTGTACCCCGTGTTGCACAGTCTCAGTTTAACTGGAAGCTCTTCTGGAAGTTCTTACACCCCCACCTGCTGCTCCTGGGAGCCGCCATTGTGGTGAGGCTTTTCCCACTCCTCCATCCTAGTGACAAGTGAGGATGTGGCTGCACAGGGACAGCACTTCTGCTTCACAGAAGCAGCAGGGCCTGGCCTGGGGATCCAGGGGCAGAGGGCACCAGGAGGACCTGCACAGGGATCAGGGCAGCCAGAAGCCTGAATTTTAAGTCTCATCCATAAGAGCAGCCCACCTGTGGCCACTACTGAGCTTTGCTCAACTGTGGGAGGGGAAGAGTGTGGCTGCCCTTTTCCAAGCATCTGTCCCCTCTGTCCTCCCTGCTCCAGCTGGCACTGGGTGCAGCCCTGGTGAATGTCCAGATCCCTCTGCTCCTTGGCCAGCTGGTTGAGGTTGTGGCCAAGTACACCAGGGACCATGTAGGGAGCTTCGTGTCTGAGTCCCGGAACCTCAGCACCCACCTGCTCCTCCTCTATGGCATCCAGGTATATAGCAGGGTGGGAGCCCCTGGTACTGAGGAGCCTTCCAGGTGTCCCTGAATGCTCGGCCTCTCTTGCAGGGACTGCTGACCTTCGGGTACCTGGTGCTGCTGTCTCACATTGGCGAGCGCATGGCTGTGGACATGCGCAGGGCCCTCTTCAGCTCCCTGCTCCGGTACTGCCCTCTGCAGGGTACAGGCAGGGGTGACTGATGGCCCCGGGAGGGTGCAGGATCTGATGAGTCCTGAAGTGATGTCTCCTCTCTCCTGCCATCTGCCACCCCATGTCCCCTCACCAGACAAGACATTGCTTTCTTTGATGCCAAGAGGACAGGGCAGCTGGTGAGCCGCCTGACGACTGATGTGCAGGAGTTTAAGTCATCCTTCAAGCTTGTCATCTCCCAGGTCAGTGTCCCTGTGCTCCCTTTCTTGCCAGGCCCAGCCTGACACCAGGCCTAGAGCCCGGGCTCCTGCTGTCTGCAGAGGATGTGTGAGGGGATATGGCTGTCTGATCCATGAAAGAGAGGTACTGAGGCAAGCGTAGCCAGAGTCAGGAAAGCTCCCTGTCCCATGTGGAAGCCTCCCTGGGACGCAGGCCAGAGTCACCTGCCCTGTCACCAGAGTGCTGATTGCTGTCCTGCCCTGAACTCGAGCACACCGATGCCCTCCCCTTACCGCATCACCATGTGGCCCTGGATTGTGCTGGACATGGGCTTATGGCAGCCCATGGGTGGCATCCCCATGCACATCTCTTGGTTCTGATCTAAATCAGTGAAGCAGGCAAGGTCGCTCAGTGGACTGCAGCTGGTCCGAAAGGGTCCCACTCAGTGATCAGTGACTGCCACTTGGCGTACCCGAGGCAGGGCCTGGCCATAGCAATGATGCCAGACATCTCCTGGCTTCCTTCCCCTGCCCAGGGGCTGCGCAGTTGTACCCAGGTGGCTGGCTGCCTGGTGTCCCTGTCCATGCTGTCCCCTCGCCTCACGCTGCTACTACTGATTGCCACGCCTGCCCTGATGGGAGTCGGCACCCTGATGGGCTCAGGTCTCCGAAAGTTGTCCCGCCTGTGTCAGGAACAGGTACAGAATACCCGGCCACCCTTCCCCCGCCTGCTGTCCCCATCAGTCCCCGCATCACCAAACTCAGCTTCCTGTTTTGCGAACTCCACACAGGTTGCCAGAGCCACAGGTGTAGCAGATGAGGCCCTGGGCAATGTCCGAACAGTACGCGCCTTCGCCATGGAGCAACGGGAAGAGGAGTAAGTGCCGGGAGGCTGGAGCTCAGGGTGGTGACCGATGTGACTGTCACATAGCTTCCCAGCCCCACACCCCTGCCCGCTGCATCCTGAGCTCCTGCCCGGCCTCTCTCCCCAGACGCTACAGAGCTGAGCTGGAGCGGTGTCACTCTAAGGCAGAGGAGCTGGGCAGGGGCATCGCCTTGTTCCAGGGCCTTTCAAACATTGCCTTCAACTGTGAGTGAGCACGCAGGTCCCCACTGGGGAGGGGATACGGGGCTGTACCAGGGAGGAGCAAGCGCAGCAACAGCAGCATCGCCTGCCCTGTCCCTCGGGTGGTCAGGCACCTTCGTTTGCCAGGTGCCCACGGGAGAGCAGTGGGCAGTCACCTGGAGCTGCGGTAGGGTCTGCAGGGCCACCTAGGAGGACTGGGAGGTGAGCCCTGCCTCCTCTACAGATGAGCACTCAGGCTCTCGCCAGATTCCCATCTGCTGATGACACAGTAGGGCTAAGACTCAGGACACACAGGGCAGGGCTTGTCCCGGCCCCCTCAGCTCATCCTTCCTCACCTCCTGTCCTTCTCCACAGGCATGGTCCTGGGCACCCTGTTTGTTGGGGGCTCCCTGGTGGCTGGACAGCAGCTGACAGGGGGAGACCTCATGTCCTTCCTGGTGGCTTCCCAGACAGTGCAGAGGTGAGTTGGGGCTATTCCTGCCCCTTCAGAGCCCTGCCTGGGCAGGACAAGGGTACTCTCATGCTCTGGAGAGCTGCCAGACCCCTAGAAGGAGTCCCAGGCTGGTTCACTGGCTCTACACTCAAGATGCAGTTGGTGTCCTAGCCTTCTACACAGTCACAGGTGTCCTTGTCAAGCTTTTTTTTTTTTTGAGGCAGGGTCTCACTATGTAGTTGAGGCTGACCTGGAACTCACAAATCCTCCTGCCTCAGCCTTTCCAGTGCTGGGATTACAGGCATGCGCCACTATGCCCAGCCTGGCCTTTTTTGTTTGTTTGTTTGGTTTTGGTTTTTTGAGACCAAATCTCACTAATATAGACCAGGCTGACCTTGAACTCACTCTGTAGACCAGGCTGGTCTTGAACTCATGGTGACCTTCCTGCCTCAGCCTCCTGAGGCATGCACCACCGAACCCATTTTAAAATTTTTGACTATGTTAAGTCTCCATCAGGTTAACCTTACCCTCCTGACAATTTTAAGCACATAGTTCAGTCATGTCAAACAGGCTGACAGTGTCACGTAGCCATCACCAGTACCGTCCTCCTGCAAAAGTGAGCCAGCACCCACTGAACACTGACCTGGCCTTCCTTCTGCATCCCGGGCACTGCCTTGTCCTCTTGATCTCTCTGACTCTGATTCTTTCTACTCTGGTGGGGACCACAGCAGTGCCGTCACACACCATTTGTCCTCTTGGGGCCAGGGGCCTCAACTAGTCTCTCTGTCCTTTGAAGGCCCAGCGATGCTCTCAGTGTGTGATGAGCACTTTAAGGGCTGCCCTGTCCTCTGCCTGACCACTTCCTGGGATGGGAAGTGGCCCCCTCCCCTGCTAGTCCCACCCTACTGCCATTTCCCACTCGGCCCTTCCCCACACTTGCGAGAATAATACGTAAATACAAGCTTGGCAAAATAACTAAAGAGTGACTGTGCTATAATAAGTGATTAGAGTGAAAACTGTGTTGCCAGCAGCCAAGTCAACAAATAAAAGTCACCCCAGGTGGCTCCCTCCCCAGGTCCCTCCCCAGTTGGTACCCACCCTTCCTCTGGAGATGACACTTGTGATCCTGGGTACCCATCTCTTCCCCAGAGTCCCATCTTGCCACTGCTGTATGTCTGTGGTATTTGGGGGAGGTTTTTTGAGATGAGTCCCACTATGTAGCCCAGCCTGGCCTTGAACCTGCGTCAATCCTCCTGCCTCAGCCTCCCGAGTACTAGGATGACAGGCATGCACCACCACACCTGGCTTGTGTTTTTTTTAAAGAATCCTACAGGCTTATTGTGCTAACCCAGAGGAGCGGGAGACAGATTTCTGTTACCACCCCAGACAGACGAACCCCTTCTTGACCCATGCAGTGTCCTGTAAGGCACATCAGCTCCATCTCTGTGGCTGCACAATCGCTGCCCCTGCCCTGCCCCCCAACACACCACTGTTCGTGCTTGAAGCCTCTTGTTATGGGTGGCTCCTCTCTCCTCCTGCCCGGGAACTGTTCCCTGGGGAGAGG
Organism: Fukomys damarensis; assembly: GCF_012274545.1. Lineage (NCBI taxonomy): Eukaryota > Metazoa > Chordata > Mammalia > Rodentia > Bathyergidae > Fukomys > Fukomys damarensis. Next base: position 88,531,054 of record NW_022900928.1, on the reverse strand, counting down.
TCTGATCACAGGAGAGTTGGGGCTGTGCTGGCACCCCCCCAGCGCTGACCCAGTTTCCTGACCAACTACACTTGGCCTCCCGAAGCAGGATGATGTTTCTAGTCCTGAGGACCTCCAAGAAATCTTCCAGCCCCCTTAAAACCAGCCCTGGGCCTAATCCCTAAGCCCCTGTCCCCTCTCTAGCCTGAGGACAGACTGTGTTGCTCAGCTGTTTAGCAGGATTGGGTTCTAGCTGCAGTAGCACCTAGGCCCCACCAGGCACCTGCAGGAATCAGGGAGCTGCTGTTTCCTTCTGGTCATAAGTGCAGCCAGGGGCACGTATATCAGTCCAGGGGGACATGGGCACACCAGGGCAGCCCCAACCTTTGTGCCTGTCCCAAGTGCCCTTTTGGCAGAGCTGGGGCCAAGCCCCACCTGGGCAGGACACAGCCCGAATCTTGCGGTATCTCTGAAAGCAAGGTCATCCTGCAGCAGCAATGAGTCATGTGTGTCTTGGGTTTCAGTGGCAGCCCCTTTGCCAGGCCCTAATGGCTTCCAGATCTCAGCAGAGCTGTCCCACCCCCACCCCCACCCCACCCACATGGATAATTCTGGGTCCCTCCCTGCCCTGTCCTCCCTGCTCTTCCTCGACAAGTGCAGATTGCTTCCTGCCAGCACAACTTCCTGTGAGCTCTAGGGATCCTCCCTGCCCCCACACTGGAAGAAGTGAGTCCCTTGGCCTGAGTTGCTGGGGAGTCAGCCTTTCCTCTTCTTGGAGCAGACCCTGCTTACTCCATGGTACACACATGGTCATGGTCACGGGTCAGCAGCGGGCCAGTCGGGGACCCATGAGTAATTGGCCGTTGACTCATCTTCCTCCCTAGCACACCGGCCCTATCCCCAGCCCTGCCAGGACAAAGGAGGTGACCCACTGTCTAGACAGATAAACACACATCCATCTCCCACACTTGAGCACCTGCAGGCCAACCCACAGTACACATTTGGTCGGGAGTTTTGTTTTGGGGTCTCCCCAGAGTTCTCCCCTGTGACTCTGTCTTTTGTTTTCTTTCTCTAAACAGACTTTACTTTCTTTTTGTTTCTTTGTTTTCTGCAAGGCACATCAGCCCCATCTCTATGGGGTCTCGGGTCTCACCTCCCACTGTAGGCTACATCACCTGGATCTCTGCCAAGAGCATCTGTGTTGTCACTGGGTCTGAGGCCGGGGGTCCTGGGTGAGCAGGGTATCATCCCTCGTACTGTGAGCCACTTCACCCTGCACTGGCATCAGGGTGGCACATGGATATCTGTGCCCCCAGGCCCTCATCCCATGCCCACTGCCTCCTGAAGACCCCTCCTGGGTCCTGGGATGAGTCACAGTCTTACCCAGACAATTGTCACTTCACACAGCCAAGGAGGGGGCTACGGTTCATTGAACTTGTGTCCCAAGGTCCCAGGTTCCTTCAGTCCCAGGTCTAGGGAGCTGTCTCTGCTCTTGGCCTCGGGTCCCTCATTCCCTTGCATCCCTCACTGTGTCCTTCCTCTCTGGCTCTTGTCACCACCTCTTCCGACCCTCTCTCCTCACAGGTCTATGGCCAACCTCTCTGTTCTGTTTGGTCAGGTGAGTGGGGGTGTCCCAGTGTGGGTGCTGGGGTTCCATTCAGTGTAGGGTCCTGTGTGCTGCCTTAGCACGGCCAACGGCTGCATGTGAGGTTCTGGAGCTCCCAAAATCACAGCCTGACCCCACGGAGGTGCCGCCATCCTATCTCACGCAGACTCTGGATTCCCCTACAGGTGGTGCGGGGCCTCAGTGCGGGTGCCCGTGTCTTCGAATACATGGCCTTGAGTCCCCACATCCCACTGTCAGGAGGCCACAGCCTCCCCAGGGAGCAGCTTCACGGCTCTGTCACTTTCCAGGACGTCAGCTTCAGGTCAGCATCAGCAGGCAGGGCAGTATTGAAGGGGAGTGGTCAGAGGTCTGGCCAGACATCCCTGTAGCCAGGCCTCCTTGGAGGGGCACAAGGAGGTACAGAAGGGTGCGGGGCCGTGAAGCCTGGGAGCCTGCCCTGACCCGGGCTCCCTCAACCTCCAGCTACCCATGCCGCCCCGGCTTTGAGGTGCTGAAGGACTTCACCCTGATGCTGCCCCCTGGCAAGATCGTGGCCCTCGTCGGCCAGTCTGGGGGAGGTAAGGGAGTCCCCGCCCTATCCCCAGTGAGCCCAGCTCCCAGTGGCCCTCTGCCCCTCCCCGGGCTGTGCTCACTACCACAGGATCCCCTTTCCTGGGACAGTCCACATGATCACCTCATTCCTGCCCAAACACCCTCACCCCCAGGAAAGACTACGGTGGCTTCCTTGCTAGAACGCTTCTATGACCCCACGGCTGGCGTGGTGACATTAGACGGGCATGACCTGCGCACACTTGACCCTTCCTGGCTCCGGGGCCAGGTCATCGGCTTCATCAGCCAGGTGTGATCTGAGGCTGGCATGGCCCGAGTGGCATGGCTAGGCTCTACCCTTCCCTTCCTCCTCCCCTCGACCTCCTTCCTGGTCTCCACCTCACCATCCCATGGCTCCCTGTGGGAAGGCTCAATCCACCTCCACGCTTCCTGGCCTTGCTCTGGTCCAAAGTGCCCCTGTCCCCAGCTGGGTGTCCCCACCCACTAAGCCCAGTGAGCAGCCAGTCTTCCTATGCAGGCTGGGGAATAGAGCCACACCCCACTGACACGTGGGAGAAGCGTATTTTTTTTTTGAGACAGGGTCTCACTAGTTCAGGATAGCCTTAAATTTAATATGGAGCCGCCCGGTCATGGCAATCCACCTGCCTCAGCCTCTTGAGTTCTGAGATGACAGGCATGCACCATCATGCTGGGACTTGCCTGACCTTTGAGTTTGAACTTAAGGCTCCCTAAGATCCCCAGCAAGGATCCAGTCAAAACAGGCTCCTAGCTGGGGCTGGTGGTACATGCCTATGATCCCAGCACTAAAGAGGCTCAAGCAGAATTGTTTTGAATTCCAGGCCAGCCTGGGCTACATACACAGTGAGTTCAAAGACAGCTTTGAACTTTTGAGTGAGATCCTGTCTCAAAAAAACAAAAACAAAAAAGAGTCCTGATGCAGGTGGCACTTGGGCGGAGCCGGAATATTACCTGTGGACCCCATATCTGTGTCCACCCCAGGAGCCAGTCTTGTTTGGAACAACCATCATGGAGAACATCCGCTTCGGGAAAGTGGAAGCTTCTGATGAAGAGGTGTACGCAGCTGCACGGGAGGCCAATGCCCACGAGTTCATCTGCAGCTTCCCTGATGGCTACAACACCATCGTGGGTACGTCACAGGGTCACAGGCCCTGGGTAGTACGGTACAGGAGACAGCGTCCTCTGGGCAGGGGGCTTCTGCAGGACTGAGGGTCTGGCAGGGAAGAGAGACCAGACACAGATGAGGTACAGTGCCTGTGGCTCAAGCACAGCCGACCACATAGGCAGCAGATACAGGTGGGGCTTCTGTGACAGGGGTGAGATGATAGGACCCCAGACACAGACACAAGTGAGTCCTGGGATACAGAACCTTCTTAGAGCCTGCCAGGCCCAAGGGCTGGAGGATGAGGAAGTCTCCTTGTAACTTTCCCCACTTGACTCCAATTTCTTAGGTTCTCTCCTCTCTCTCTCTTTTTTTTTTTTTTTTTTTTTCTGGTACTGGGGATTGAACTCAGAACCTTGCGCTTTTGAGACAGGCACAGTGCTACTAAGCTAAATCCCTGGCCCAGGTTCTCTTATTTCTTTAAAGGTGTCACGCAGTGTCACAGGGTCATAGGGATGCACAGTGGCCCCTAGAGCATGCACACTGCAGCATGCAGCTTGGGTGTTTGTCTTGAGCATTCCTTGTCTCAGTATCAGGCCATATTTAAAGTGTCTTGGCTGCATTGCAGGACTTCCGCTGTCTCTCAGGACAGGAACATCGGGGTTCTCAGCCCTTTCTAGTCGGGCACAGCCCCAGTCTTCCAGGCTGCGGCCTGTCTCCTGGCAGGGGGAGTCCCAATGTCTCTCTTGGGTAGCATTTTCCTTGTTCCTCAGATTCTAGCATGCTCTGTGCATTGGGGCTTCTCAGGGTATCTGCATCACTGACCTGGGACCCTGCTGCCATCTTGCAGTTCCTTGAGATTCTTTCTGGCTCCCAGGCTGTCACTTCTGCTATCCTCTTAGGCTTTGAATCCCCTGTGCCTGGAGTCTCCTTACTCCAGAACCATGTTTGGGCATCAGATCATGGCCACAGCAGCCCACTTGGCCCTGAGGCCCTGCCAAGTGCAGGAAGTGCATTTGGTGACTGCTCCCCACACCCCACTCATCATAGTCTGTGTGTGCACTCATTTGCATGGGATTGTGGGACTGTGGAGCTGACAGATGTCACCCCACCATCAGAGAGGCAGGACCACCACTGGGGACCCTGAGGGGCTAACAGGTGGGGGACTTGGGGAACAGAAGGGACTCAGCGCCCCTCTGCCAGCTACCCCAAATGCATTACTGAGGATCACTTTGGGCCGCTGCCCCACTCTGCCTCCGCAGGTGAGCGAGGCACAACCCTGTCTGGTGGCCAGAAGCAGCGCCTAGCCATCGCCCGGGCACTCATCAAACAACCCACTGTGCTGATCCTGGACGAGGCCACCAGCGCCCTGGACTCAGAGTCTGAGCGAGTGGTGCAGGAGGCCCTGGACCAGGCCAGTGCTGGCCGCACTGTGCTGGTCATCGCCCACCGACTCAGCACTGTTCGTGCAGCCCACTGCATCGCTGTCATGGCCAATGGCCAGGTCTGCGAGGTCAGTCTCAGTCTGGGGATGGGACAGCCAGTTAGGGATGGCTGCAGCCACCAACAGAGGGATGGGTGGTACAGCTGAGCTCCGTACAGCTGGCCCTCCTTCGGACAAGCCCACCTCCTGAGCCCAGGATAGTCCAGCTATACCAGAGCCTTCCAGGAGCCAAGGGGAAAGTAGGCAGCTCTAGAAACAGAGCTGGTTACCTAGGGGCTGAGGCATAGAGAAGCTGCACCGGGGACCTTGAGGGACCAGACAGGAGCAGCTCCTGGGATAGCATGTGAACCCAGGGACACAGGAGCTGCCGGGTATACTTCAGACCTCCCCTGCGCAAGGAGGTAGCACTGAGTAGATTGCTATGCCCAAGGCACTTCCTTTCCAAGGGTCTCCATAAGGGAAATTGGCTTACGTGACCATGAACCTAATAGCTGGTGAGGGAGGCCACCCTCCCAGGCTTTGAACGGGCATGTCTGGGTGACCCTTAGGCCCTCCTCCTGTCTGCAGGCTGGGACCCACGAAGAGCTCCTGAGGAAAGGTGGGCTGTATGCTGAGCTCATCCGCAGACAGGCCCTGGACACTCCATTGCCATCAGCCCCACCTCCAGAGACCCTGAGAGACCCCCAGAACCACTGGTACAGGACCTGAGAGGGACTCCAAGGTCTGCTCACTGCCAACTGCCAGCGCCAGGCCTGGGGGACTTGCAGGGCGGAGTCCCTGGACAGCAGGCACGTTAGGCTGGCTGCCACACATATAATAAAGCTGGTCCGTGGCCAGGCTGGGAGGCTGGATCTCTCCCATCATTCTACCCTTGCAGTCTACTGCCTCCTTCCTTTCTACCCATGCACCAAGGTTGTTGGGCTGATGGGCCAAGGCGGAACTCCATGCTTGAAGTTGTCCATCCCCAGCTCCAAGGAATTTGAAACACAGGCTCTTCCCCCAGCCAGGGCTTCACCGCGCTCACCTAGCCTGGGGACTGATGCCCTCATTCCTGGCCCCTGTCCCACAGCTCCTTTCCTTCACTGTCCCCATCCTCATGGTCTCAGTCTGTAGTCTGGATTTCCCTTCCCCCACCTCCATGGGCCAAGACACCTGCTGGGGCCTTGCTTGGTCAGGGCAGGATGTGGGGCAGGTGGTCCATTCCCACAGGAAGTGCCCCATGTGCTTCACTGGGCACCACTGTCCTGCCCCTGTGCCTTGAGCAAGACAGGCTTGCTTCCTGCTCCACTGAAAGAGAACAAAGGGGACCAGATGCATCTAAGTGAATGAGCCTGTGGCCCCATCACTGAATGGGGCAGGCATGTGCCCCTGGCAGCTTCTGCAGGGCCAGGAGGATGCAAAGGGCCCTCACACTGAGCTGGTACCCCAGACAGAGCAGTGAGGCCCTCACGTCCCTGTGCTGCTGCAGCTGTACCAGCCTTCCTCATCTACACGCAAGGCTGGTGGCTTCCTGCCTTGACATTGTACATGTCACTCCCTAATGAGAATACTTCTCTGGCTGTGTCCAGGTAGTGGCTAGACACAACGCCTTCTCCGCAGGGCGGGAAGAGAGAGTGCCTGCTGCACCTCCCCAGCCCACCAGGCATTTTGAACCCTTCTATGGCACAGAGGGGTGGCTCCATTTTCCATGGGTCAGAGGCAGTGGTTAAGACAGAGCAGAGGCTGCTGTTGAGAAGCCATCCTGGAAGAGGCAGCAGTAGCTCAGCGCACAGCATAGGACCAGGTGTTACAATGGGAACATGCCATGCCAGCCACAGCCCACCTACCTGGATGGTGGTATAACCTCACCTTGGCCTTGCACAAGCAGCTACACAGTAAAGATCAACAGCCCAGCTGGGTGTGGTGGCTTATGCCTGTAATCCAGCACTCAGGAGGCTGAGGCAGGAGGATCGCTGTGAGTTCAAGACCAGCCTGGGCTACATAGTGAATTCCAGGTCAGTCTCAACTACAAAGTGAGACCCTGTCTCAAAAAAACAAAACAAAAAAAAATGAAAAAAAAGATCAGCAGCCTGGCTGTACTTCATTTTGTTTGTTTGTTTGTTGTTTTTTCTTCATTGAATTTATTGGTACATTTTAGGTATACAATACAGTTACATTCATCATTAGGATCTTGTACCTTTACATGACCTTATCCCTGCCCTCCCTTCACTGTGCTTAATTTTGAAACCCTCTTTCAAGAGTTAAGTGGGAACTGATCCTGTAATCCTAGTGCTCAGGAGGCTGAGGCAAGAGGATCACAATGAGTTCAAGGCCAGATTGAACTACATAAATTAAAAAAAAAAAAAACCAAAACCGAAAC
>NW_022900928.1:88522114-88523745 GCF_012274545.1 Fukomys damarensis | reverse complement strand
ATATATATATAAACACACACACACACACACACACACACACACATACATATATAGTGTGTGGCTGATGCCTGTGATCCCAACACTCAGGAGGGTGAGGCATTCCAGGCAAGCCTGGGCTTCATAGTGAGTTCATGGCCTCCTAAATTGCATAGCAAGATCAGGTCTCAGAAAGAAGAAAAAATAAATCATAGTGTGGTAGACTCAGAAAATGTTCACAGGACAGTCCCCAAATAGCCTGGCTTGTCAGAAGAACAGCTGAGGAACAGTATGATCACGTTTTGTTGGGAGAACTTTGTCCCTACCACTCACAGCCAGAAGCCACCAAGGTGAATCTGGTGGTCTCCAATGTTTTCAAATGAGATGAAGTAATAATAAACTTACATAAGTCAACAAAGGCAAGCCTGCTTTTTTCTCAGACCTGCAGGAAGTGTCACCAATTCCCAGGTATACGGTGCAGATGTGTGTTTAGCCTGCAGGCCCCTGCACTTCCTGCCCACCCTGTGGCTCTGAGTTGGGCCACAGCTCTCTAGTTTGTCCCAGACCCCTCCTTCAGCCTAGCCAGCACTAGAATTGTGGACAGCAACTCCTGAGGTCACTGCTGCAATGGTGCATGTTCCCACCCAACCCCTCTTCCACGCTGGTCAGATTACACACTGGCTCTGCCCTTGGGACCACTCAGGGGACTCAGGGTGTGAAGTCCCTCGGCTTAGAAGCACCCCTGTAGGGGAACAGATGCACTCTCCCCCCATGCTGGTGGGAGCACAAAATGACAGAGCTGCTATGGGGGGAGTTTGGTGATATCTATCAAATCACCACTGCAGTGGCCTCTTGACCTGGCGATTCTATTTTTGGAAGTCTAGACCCATGTGCTGGTATTGGTAGCAAGTGTTTGTGCTAGAACAATTGGAAACCCCTGCTGGTCTTCAGCAGGGGGAGTGGTTAACCTCAGCATATCATACCATGGCACAGTATGTGGCCACCTCTAGAAGGGGTTTCCCAGATGCTGGATATCAAGGGTCTCTCAGACATGTTCAACGGAAAGGGGAAGGTGTGCAGTCACAGGGAACCTCTGGTACCTAGGGGATGGCAGTAGGGAATGTGTGTTACCGAGGGACTGGGCCAGTCCCACCAGCAGAAGGTCTGAGTGTGGGGAGGTGGGATCTCTTAGGGACAGGGGGACCCTCCACAAGACAGGGGGTCCCTGGTGTGAGACCTGAAGAAGGCCCGGCCCATCTGGTGGGGCCTGAGATGCTGAGGGCACAGGGAGGAGAGATCTGCTGATGCCAAACTTCCCACCACTCTCCAGCCTGGTCAAGAGCCAAGTCTGCTCCGCAAGAAGAGATGATTGCAGGTGGGGCTACTCAGGGGCTGGAGAGCAGAGGAAGGGGCTGGACCAAGGTCAGTGACTGACTCCAGGCCTGATGTGCAGGGTCTGCAACTGGGAAGCTGAGACCTCAGTGACACCCCCATCCCAACAGCACCCTAAGCCCCAGTTTATCTCTGGGCTCTCTTTCAGCCCTCCCCAGGACGGCTGTGGTTTGCTCCTGGTGCCTCTGGTTTCTGACAGCAGTGCCTCCCCACCCCCCACCCCACCCCCACACACACTGCACTAATGGCTCGGCCTGGGGCTC
>NW_022900928.1:88511588-88521915 GCF_012274545.1 Fukomys damarensis | reverse complement strand
AGACTGCTCCGCTGGCCCCCAGGCCCCCCTCACTGCTGAAACCCAATCCTCTGCAGCAGCTCCAGCACCGCTTCACACAGCTCCACAGCCCCTGCTTGCCACCACTGCCCACACCTCACCTGGTCCCTGCTGTGGAACCCAGTCCCGAGCCACCGCCTATTCCTGGGGAAGGCCAAGCTGGACTCACCTCTTCTCACCTCACCAGGCCAGTGCCTTCCCACTTCTCACCTTGGCTCCTCTCCCACCTTCTCCTCTGCTCGCTTTGCCTGCCTGGCCATGCCTGGCCACCTGAATCCTGCCTCACTGCCCTTGCCAGTCCTCCAGCCCACCTTCGCTTCCTCCAAGCCGCAGGCCTCCTCTCCGCCCTCCTCCTCTCCAGCTACAGCCATGAAGAGCCCCTCAGGGCAGGAGGAGGCTGGGAGAACCACCTCAGACATCCATGTGTTCGCCAGCAGTTGCACGCTGCATGGGCTGGGCCATGTCTTTGGTCCAGGCGGCCTTACCCTGCGCCGCGGGCTGTGGGCTTCAGCTGTGCTCCTGTCGCTGGCAGCCTTCCTCTACCAGGTGGCAGAGCGAGTACGCTACTATGGGGAGTTCCACCATGAGACTGTCCTGGACGAGCGCGAGAGTAACCGGCTCACCTTCCCAGCTGTCACGCTGTGCAACATCAACCAGCTGCGCCGCTCACACCTCACACCCAATGACCTGCACTGGGCAGGGCCTGCACTGCTGGGCCTGGACCCCGCTGAGCACACTGCCTTCCTACGTGCCCTGGGCCGGCCGCCTGCACCACCCGGCTTCATGCCCAGCCCCACCTTTGATATGGCACAGCTCTATGCCCGCGCTGGCCACTCGCTTGAGGACATGCTGCTGGACTGCCACTACAGAGGCGAGCCCTGTGGGCCCGAGAACTTCACTGTGGTGAGCTGGCCGCCCCAGCTGTCCTACCCAGTGATCCACCATCCCCTGGGCTCCTCCATAGTCAGGGAACCACCCCAAGTGCCATTCTGCCTCCTCCGTCTCCCAGCTGGGTGGCACCGTACAGGGCACAGCCACTGTTCCCAGCTGGCCGTGCAGGGCCTGGTCCTGTGTGGGGCCCTTTGTGGGACCATCATCCTGGGCCAGAGGACCTCACTCTCTGCCAGGAAGGGACTTGCTTTCCTGTGCCTTTTCAATGTTCTGCCAGTCCCAGGAAGCAGCTGCCTGCTTCCTTTCCTCCCTGTCCCAGAAGGAACACTTGCCCCATAGGCTGTGCCTGGGCTTGGTGGGGGTGGAGGGACTGGAGGGGTAATGGGCACTAGAGAAGGCGCCACTAGGTAGTACAGGGCTTGGGGCATCCAAGAGAAGACCCAAATGGAGCCCAAGAGGAAAAGCCCCATGCCCTCATGCTTGTGTGGGGAGAGGGCTGTCATTTCCTGTCCCCCACCACCACCAGATCTTCACCCGGATGGGGCAGTGCTACACATTCAACTCTGGTGCTGGCGGGGTACAGCCACTCACCACTTCCAAAGGTGGTGCTGGCAATGGACTGGATATCTTGCTGGATGTGCAGCAGGAAGAGTATCTGCCAGTGTGGAAGCCCATGGGTAGGGAACACAGCGGGGTGCAGCTGCCTTTGTGGAGGAACGTGGGTATGGGGTATGGAGTGTAAATGGCATGTGAAAGGCTAGAGAGTGGGGGAGAGGTACTGGGAGAGACCCCAAAGTATGTGCTTCTTACGAGCAAGTGTGGCTCTTCCAAGCCCTGGGGAGAGGGGGCTGCCAAGGGAGGTCCCCCACCCCCACCCCGGGGTAGGACTCAGACCTCAAAGGCCCCTCCCTGCAGATGACACCCCGTTTGAGGTGGGGATCCGAGTTCAGATCCACAGCCAGGAGGAGCCTCCTGTCATCGACCAGCTGGGCTTTGGGGCAGCCCCAGGTTACCAGACTTTTGTGTCCTGCCAGAAGCAGCAAGTATCCTTAGCGTGCCTCCAAGTCTGCCCACCTCCTCCCTCAGCCCGCACCCCCGCCCCTTCTAAACCCGCAGACCCTCAGCCTGGCTCCAAACTCCAGCAACCTCTCACATTTTCCCAGATCCTCCTTAATGCTGCCCCTCCACAGCTAAGCTTCCTGCCACCGCCCTGGGGCGACTGCAGCTCCGCATCTATGGACCCCGACTATGAAGAACCCTCTGATCCCCTGGGTCCCCTCAGCCCCGGTTCCAACCCCAGCCCTCCCTACAGCCTAATGGGTTGTCGTATGGCCTGTGAGGCACGCTACGTGGCTCGGAAGTGCGGGTGCCGGATGATGCATATGCCGGGTAAGGAGTTGGGGGCCGGGTCCTGGGGCAGGGGAGCCCGGGTGGGGGATGCTCAGGACCCTGTATCCGTCTCCTCCTCACACTACAGGTAGCGCACCCGTGTGCAGCCCCCAGCAGTACAAGGATTGTGCCGACCCAGCCCTGGGTAAGGGCAAAGGTTCCCCGTCTGCCCCGTTCCGCCCTTGATCCCACCCTTGACATCCCCACCGCGCCAAGTTGGCTGCAATGACCCGAACCGGCCTCTGTTGCCCCCAGACGCCATAGTGCGGAAGGAAACGTGCGCCTGTCCCAACCCCTGCGCCATCACGCGGTACGCCAAGGAGCTCTCCATGGTGCGGATTCCGAGCCGAGCCGCCGCCCACTACCTGGCCCGGAAGTTCAACCGCAGCGTGGCCTACATCGCGTGAGTCTCGTCAGGGCGGGGCGGGCTCCTCCAGCCCGGTGTCCGGTGGGCCGGACCGCACTGGTGCCCACGACCTGGGTCAGACCCAGGCCCCATCAGCACGGGCTCTGGGACTCTTAGGGTGCCTGGTGGAAAACTCAGACCCATTTTCCTTGCAGAGAGAACGTGCTTGCCCTTGACATCTTCTTTGAAGCCCTCAACTATGAGACAGTGGACCAGAAGAAGGCTTACGAAATGTCAGAGCTGCTCGGTGTGTGCAAAGGGCCTGGGGTCGCCAGATACAGGCTGAGCAGGGGCCTGAGTTGACAGTCTCCCTGCCTTCACAGGAGACATTGGGGGCCAGATGGGGCTGTTCATTGGAGCCAGCCTGCTCACCATCCTAGAGATCCTAGACTTCCTCTGTGAGGTGGGTCGGGGCTCCAGCTGGGGGAGGGGAGGAATTGATCCTCTAGGGCCTGGGAAGGTGTGCCCTGGCCACCTGCCCCTGCTGGTGGTCCCCAGGTGTTCCAGGACAGGGTGCTGGGATACTTCTGGAACCGAAGGCGCTCCCAAACAAACTCCAGCACCAATCTGGTAACAGGCACACACCCGCCCCCTGCCTTGCCCTGCCCACTCTAGCGGGGTGCTAGGCCCCCACCTAGGGCACCTCCGACCTCCCCCTCTTCCTCCTGCAGATTCAGGATGGGCTGGGCGGCCACAGGACCCACATTCCCCACTTCAGCCTGGGCCCAAGGTAACACAAAACAGCCCCGAGGTCCAGGGAAGAGGCGCAGGGCTGCATTGAAGGCGCTACTCCAGCCAGTGGTATCTCTGCAGGCCTCCGGCTTCTCCCTGCGCTGTCACCAAGACACTCTCCACCTCCCATCGCACCTGCTACCTGGTCACACGGCTCTAGCCCTGCAGTCCAGGGGCTCAGGGCCACACCTCCATATCCCAGACACACCCAGCCTGCGTATCTGTGCTGTCTCTGCCCCAAATAAAGCTTGAGTGTATCTGACTCATGTTCCTCTTACAAGGTAGAGGCTGGCCAGGCTGACAGGCCCCCTCAGAAGCACCTACCAGCCATCTTGAGCTGGATGTGCTTTGCAAACACTGGGGCCCTGGCCCAGGAAGACTTCACAAGTCTCTGAAAGAGGATGGTAGTAAAAGGCTATCAGTCATTTGCACCTCAGTGCAAATGAATTTATGGGCATCTGAAAGGAGGACCCTCTTCCCAGCCCAGAGGTCAGGGGAAAACAGGGTGTAGTCAGTGGGTGCTAAGTGCACTATCAGGGCACAGCTGGAAAGGGGCTTCTACCCTGAGCCCAGCAAGTGGAAGAGAAGGCAAGGGGCTCTTCCACTTCTAAGAACACAGACTGGCATCCTCCTTTGAAGGTCATGATCCCTCTTTTCACATTTGGGACCAGGCATGGCACAGAGCCTGTCTCCATGGGAACAGGTTTGTGTGTGTCTGTGTGACAGTGGCTGGCCTCAAACTCTCAGCAGTCCTCCTGCCTCAGCCTCTGAATGCCGTTGCTCCCAGCATTCCAGGCCAATGGTTCTTGCACCACCAACCTCCCCACAAGAGTCAAAGACCCCAGTTTGAGATGAGGGCTGAAGGAACCCTCCCTTCCCCTTTTGCCAGGAAAGACCTCAGGCCATGGCCTTGGACCCCTTTCTCTCGTTGTGCTGCACCCACTGGAAAACTGGCAGAGGGGAGGGAGCAGGGGTATTCCCAGCAGAACCAGATCTTTGTCTTTCCCAAAGGTTTTGGGGGAGGAAGGGGGAGATGGGGACAACCATAAGGACAGGCCAGCCCTTTGCTCCCTGTTTAGGAGGAAGCCCATCTTTGCTCCAAGATGGAACAAAATGCAGAAGCCTGGAGGGGGGCAGTGCTGTCCTGACCCCGGCAGGGAAGGGTGGGGCCAAAGTCTCCAGCCTTAGTTTGGGGGCAGGGTATGGCCAGTTGGGTGTGCCTGAGCTGGAAGCAGCATTGCAGAGGATGCTATGGTGGAGCATGGCACCCCAGCCCCCTTCACAGCCACCCCACCACATCAGCAGATTGTGGGAAAGGAGCCAGTTTATGAAATTAAATAAAGTCCACGGAGGGGGTAAAGAACTTGGGCCAGGATGGCTTCACCTTGGCTGGGCCCAGCACAGCTGGACCTCAGCAACCCTCTGTCCCTCTACCCACCCCCCCATTGTGGGGCTTAAACAGGCCAGGCCCCAGCCTGGCAGGTGGGGTCCTGGGGCCTAAGGGGGACAGAAGTCAGAGAAGTAGGGGTGCTGCAGGGCCTCCTCTGCCGAGACGCGCTGCACAGGATTACACTTCAATAGGTTCTGCAGATTTGAGAGAAAAAGCACCAGGTTCAGGCCAGGGTGGCTGCCATAGCCCTGCCCTGTCTGCCCACATCCCTCTGGACACATCCTGGTCACCTACCTGCAGCAAGTCCCTTCCTGTAGCGTTGAGCTTGGGCACTACATTCACCAGGGATGTTGTGGCTGGGTACATCGGGTAGGGCTGCAGAGGGGCAGAGAGTTGGACTGGGGTGTGTGGACCAGGGGTGCAGGCTGCTCGCCTTTGGAAATACTGAGACCTCTGATGACCCCTGAGCCCGCCCTTTCCTCATCACACCTTATACTCCGGCAGCTTGGTCATGGCAGGCCACTGCTCCTCAGTTGGTGTCCCTAGCAGCGTGTCCACAGGGTCAAGGTCACTCATGGAAAGTGCTCTGCACCTCCAGGGGCAGGGGAAGGGCTCTTCCCCCTCAGGGGTGGAGCTGCTCATACTTGCTTTTCCCTGCCTCTCCCACTCTGCACTTCAGTTCTTGACAAGCACACGCCTGTTGGCTCCCATTCACCCCACTTCACTGCCAGGCACATTCTAGATGTTAACTAATATAACCCAACCCATGGCGTTGTGGTCCTAATGAGTCATCCTTCCCCTCTTACCTTCTGGCTCCTGTATCCTGAGTTCACCTCCCACCTCAGGAGCAACCTCCGTGCTGGAAGGCTATACCTTCGTAGGGACGGCATGAACCTGCTCAGGGACAGCGACCTCTGCTCCCACCACTGGAGAGGCCCTGGATCTCCCCTCCTGGACCAGGTCATCGTTACCCTCACCCCTGTTCTAAGCTTCCTGCCCACTCCCGTTCTGCAGGGAGGGCAAGTGTGGTGGCTAAAGGGAAGTGGAAGGATATCGGAAGATCCTCTTCAGCTGGTCATCCACATCATTGCCAGGGAAAAGAGGCCGCCCGGCATTGGCCAGCTCTGGGAGGAAGAGGGGAGCTAAGCCATGACACACGAAGTATCCCTCCCTCCATGTACCCTCCCCACTGTGCATCTTCCACCCCCAGCCCTCAGGGTCCTGCTCCCTCTCCCCACAGGGGACCCTTCAGTTGCCATATGTCAACCACAAAGGGCAAGAAAGTGCTACCAGCACATTACCTGCAAAGATGCACCCGGCTGACCACATGTCGATGGACGTGGAATACAGCTTGGCCCCAAAGAGGACATCCGGTGGGCGGTACCAGAGTGTGACCACCTGGAGAAGAGCCCGCCCACAAGGGCCCTAACTTAGAGGGCTAGGGAGGAGGTTCCAGGAGGCAGCTCAGACAGAAGATGGGAACAGTGCTGGGAGTCCAGGACACTCACTGGGAACTCCCTCCTGAAGCCCATGTCCCTTCCCCAGCTCACCTCAGCAGAGTAGCATCGGACTGGGATCCCAAAGGCTCGAGCCAAGCCAAAATCAGCCAACTTCAGCTCCCCGTTCTGAGAGGAGATGAGGGGGAACATGAGAGGGGGCAGAGGCTCCAGCTCCCCTTTCCCTGGCCCACCCCGCAGGACTCCCCAACTGCTGACCCCAGCCTCCATTCTCCCTTCTTCTCCAGTACCCTGTTTATGAGCAGGTTCTGGGGCTTCAGGTCCCTGTGCAGCACATTTCGGCTATGACAAAATCCCAGGCCTTTCAGCAGCTGGAAGAGGAATGACTGGGAGAGGGGTTAAACATACTGGGTATGAGGCTGTGCCATACAGATGGCCTGCTTCCTGCCTTGCCCTCTGCCTTGCTCTGTGGCCAACTGGACTTGCATTACTGAGCCCACAGGCCACCTGTTAACCTTCCAGGACCTTTAGAGGTACAACAGTAAATAAGCTGGCCCTGTTTCCCACCTTTCAGGAGCTTACAGCCTCATGGGACTTCCTGCCTTCCTAGCCCATCTGATTACCCCTACCAGGCCACACCTGAGCACACATGCTGTAACGATCAACACAAACGCAGTACGGTATTATAGTATTACTTGGAATCTGATTGTCCCAGAGCCTGGGCCAAGGCACTTCGTCTTGGGTCTAAACCAGTGCCCGGTGCGCAGCAAAGCACTCAACAAAGCACTACTTGAACAGGGCCAGGGAATTAGCTCAGTGGTGCCAAGCCTGAGTTTGATCCCTGGTGGTGGTGGGACACAGAACAGACAAACTTCTTGACCAATTGAAACATCTCTGCGAGCTTCCTTTTTGAATCTCTCAAATGCAAACACTACTGACATCTCGAAGCTTTGCTACGCAGGTCAAAGAAGACTACCTGAAAATGCTGGTCTTGCCCCTGGAGAGCAGCAACAGGGTTTGCTCATTCTCTCACCTCTCCAGGCCCAAATTTGCACTAACGGAGCACTTGCACTGAATTTGAACCCAACCCAGCCTCTCACATCCCCAGGACAACCCTCCCCTAACCTTCACAATCTCAGGATCAAGGTCACCATTGCAGCTGTCAAAATATTTTTTCAGGTCCTAAAAAGGGATGGGAGAATGGGACACAGTTAACCTCAGTCTGAGCCCAAGTAGCCTCCCAAGACTACTGTACTCCAAGCTCATCTTTTACCTGATCACAGAACTCAAAAACCAAAGTCAGCTTCTTGTCACTATGAAGGACATCATGAAGCCTAGGGAGAAGGAAGGGCTCAGAAGCGTCCCTAACATCCATTCTAATACCAGCTCGGCCCATGGCTGAACCCCAACCCCTCCAATACCCCGCACACAGGAGGGCAAACACACACACCTGACAATGTTCTTGTGCTTTAGCTCCTTGAGTAGGCAAATTTCCCGGAGGGCTGAACTGGGCACTCCCTATGTGGACAGGAGCCAGGACGAGCGGTGAGAACATCCCCAACCCTTCCAGCCCCTCCCCCACTCGGCCCCACTCCTACCTCGTCGTCATCATCCAGCCTCACCCGCTTCAGAGCCACAATCTCATGGGTCTCCCGGTTTTTGGCCTTGAATACTGTCCCATAGGTGCCTAAGAGAGAGAAGGAGGTCAGGGGTGAAGATGTCGCATCCTCTGCTACCCTAGGTCATTCCTCCCAGGAAGGGCAGCGTTTGAGTGCGCAAGGGAAGGGTTACGGGGTAAGGCTCGGCCAGGAATAGCTTTGTGCATGAGGATAGGGCAGGTGAGGCGCCGCCGAAAGAAGGTGCCTGCAGGGGCTCAAGGGTCCCGCTGGGAAGGAGAGCCTGAGGCCCTGGGGTAAGAAGTACTATGATTAAGGTGGTGGCCCGGACGGTCTGGAAATAGTGGGTAGGGGTCTAGGGGAAGAATGAGGGCCTGCAGAAATCCTGAGGTTGGAGGTCTGTAGCAACCTGAGGCTGGGAGTGGAGGTGAGGTTAACAAGTGGTGCTGAGCTGAGTCTAAGGGTGGGCAATACAGGAAGTGCCTGGTTGGGAGGTCACGTCTATAAGAAGCGCTGAGGTTGGGAATGGGGGTCTGCAAGGAATGCTAACAAGGGGAGGGCTGGTGTCTGCACGGAGTGTTGGGCTCAGCGGCCAGGGCTTCTGCTAGTGTTGAGGTCGGAGCTGCAGGTATTGCTGACCGTAGGGAGCAGCAAGGAATACTACAGGATCTGCGGAAGAAGACCTTGCAGGAACATGTCGTGGTTCCATTACCTTCCCCAATCTTCTCCAGTTTTTCATATTTCTGCATCGCGGCGGCCGCGGGGACCCTTGCGGCCCCTCGGTTCTAAGACTTCGGCCCCGGCGTTGCAGAGGAGGCGGTACCCCAGCCTCCGGACCCTCCCGCCAGCGCAGGGGATTCTGGGTGTTGTAGTCCTAAACCAACCAGGTTTCCCAGGAACGCCGGGGCGGCCGGCCAAAGGACTACAACGCCCAGCAGGCTGCGCGCTGACCCTCCGCAGAGCTCGACTCCCGGGACCCGGCTCTATAGCAGAGGCCAACCCTGGACTTCAAATCCCAGGAAGCATCGCATATCCGCTTTCCGGGCGTCCAACTTTGGTGCTGAGGCTCCCAGTATGCTCCGCTCTTGTTATTCCTTTTCTGTACCCACAGCTGTATTGCAAAGAGGACTACATGTACCAGAATGCAGTGGGGATGGGGGGCGCTCTGTTTGGAGCTTGAGGTTTGGCGGCGTAGATCCCGGGGTCCTCGTGGCCTGGCTCTGACCCGGTTGGTGATACTGAGTTTACAGACCTCCTGAAAAATCTCAACCTGGTTTTCCACCTTTCCTCAGAACACATAGTGACCCCAAGATTGATTGGGGAATGGCATTTGTCTTGATGTCTTGCTACGGATGATTTTACAGGAACCATCTGATCACAGGTCTGGGTATAGAGGCAGGTGTGGCAGATTTGCGGCAGGATTTGAGTGGAGAGACACACGTGCCAGGTACTTCTTTCTGCCGGGTCCATCTCGAAGCCCACCGCTGGACCTTAGAGTCCCCAGATCCAGTCTCCAGAGCAATGCCCACTGGAGTCAGCCAAGGTGTGGCCCACGAGGGCTGACAACTTGGTTATCCCCATCAACAGACAAGACCACAGACAGATGCTATGCTTGCAGCAGCCTTTACCTCACCCCTCCACGGAGTTGATTATAGATTTCTTTGCCTTGCTCTCTAATTGTCTCATGATTGCATTCTTCAGGGCTGTGAACTGGGCAAAAACAGCCACAAACAGCACCGCTCAGTGCGGAAACCAGAGTTGGTACTAGCCAGGTGTTAATTAACTCATTTCTATCTGAGTGCTTTTGCATGAACAATTATTGGCATTCATCCATGTAGCAGACTAAAAAGGCAAAAGGTGGATTTCTTATCTGAAAGAATTTATAACCTGTTTGGGAAAACAAGATTACACACAAAGGTCTTTAAAAATAAGTGGCGGCTATGGACATGGTGGAGTTATACAGATGAGGGCGGGGATTCCCCTACAAGTTGGCCAGTCAGGAGCAGCTCAGGGTAATGGTCAACTAGTCTCCAGCGCTATCACCCTGCCAGGCTGCCACCCCACCCCTCAGGCAAACACAAGATTTCTTGGGGTCGCCGCGGGTTATTAGGGAGGGACAGCTGCAAGAGATATAGATCCCTGTTGAGTTTATAATTCAACTTCCTCTGCCCTTCATTTCCAGGCCATCCGTGTGCACTCTGGGTCCCCAGCGTGAAGCTAGCTCCTGTCGGCCCAGAGGTACCATAATAGAGCCAAGAGACGGCGTCCCCGGGGCGCTACACTCCCAACCAGGGAAGCCCGGGATGGCGGCTTCTCAGGGCCTAGCTGAGGGACCGCAGAGGTGGATCCCTCGCCGGCTCCGGATGCCCAATTGCGCTGACTGGAAGCGCGCCCCCGCCCGGGGTCTGGGCCCCTGCTCTCCGCCTCT
>NW_022900928.1:88508012-88511221 GCF_012274545.1 Fukomys damarensis | reverse complement strand
GGGGGCGGGGGAGGGCCAGGGCCGCGGAGTGAGGAAGGGAGGAGAGAGGGGGAACTCGGGACTCGAGCGGGGAGGGAGTGGAAGCGGAGGAAAGGGCGGAGACTGGGGCGCGAGGGAACGAGGTCTTGGGGAGAAAGATGGGAAGGCACTCCGAGTGCTTGGCTCAGGGATCCTAGGTTCCAGTGCCTAGCTTTGCCTAAAGCCGGTGTGCCGCGCCCCCAGCCACCAGGAGGGAGTAGTGTCCGGGAGGCGCCGCCGCCGCCGGCTCTCCTTCTACTCCGGGACGGACTCTAGGCGACCCTGCTCTCTAGCAGTGTCTCACAGATCAGTCGGGGAACCCAGCCAAGGGGTTGCCCGGGGTCTCCGCCCCCAATCTCCGGATAAGGAGGCGGAGCCAGGAATGGGGGTGGCGGGTCAGGTCAGGACAAGGGGTCAGGCAGAAGAGGGAGCAGCTGAGTGGGGACGGGAAAGCCGAGCCTGGGAAGTTAGACCTGACTCCCGAGGGCTTGCGGCGACTGGGTGGGCAGCTCCGTGCTGAGTGTGGGGACAGCGTTGCCTGAAGTCCAGGATCACCCCCACACACACACACCGCTAGCCCTTCAGCGAAGAGCTGCGGAATGTACGAATTCACTTGGGGAGTGGTTAATGCCCAAGTGGGGGTCCGAGATGTTAATCCCTTGGGCAAAGGGAGAGATGCTAATCCTCCGGGCTGGTCGGGACTGGTCCCGGAATGTGCCCCCATCCGGATTATGGGCACCGATGCTCTGGACAGAAGCTGCTTTGTGTTCTGGGACAGTGGGGGAGGGGGGCATGGGTTGATAGAGGAGGGGTTGTGGAGGGGTGCAGAGGGCAGGACCCGGAAGTGGGAGTGAGCACCTGTAGGTGCCACGGACAGATGCCCAGCAGTCCTCCCAGACCCTGTCCTCTCCGTGGGCACCTCTCCCCCACACTGGCTGGCCCTGGCTGCTGGCCTGCTGAGGGGGAGATCAGCTGAGTTGGAATGATTGCCAGGAATGTGTCGCCAGCTCCCCATCCTGGGCAGACCCCCACCCCCCGACCTTTCTTCTGCAGCCCTACACTGACCTGTCTTTCCCCAGGTAGCTCTCAGTTGGGCAACCCTGACTTCCCAACATGTTGAGGGAGCTTCCTGTTACTGCTTTGTTAGAGGTTTGGGTGCTGCTGCACTGGGAATGGTTGAGATGAGATCCTTCTCTACAGCTCCCCTCCTGCTTCAGACCCCCTCCCCCAACACACAGTGACCCCACTCCCTCCCCTAGATCCCTTATAGTCACAGTCAGGAGGGCCACAGCCCTGCCACTCACATTTTCCTGGCCTTAGACTAGGGACTGGAGGAATGGGGACTGCCCCTCCTGGAGCAGAACCTCAGGGTTTCTGTGTCCACCCCTCCCAGCCATCACGTGCCCCTCCCCCATTATAAAGCTCTGCCCAGCCCGTGCCCACTGCCTGCCCCTTCCTCCCTCCTGCTGCTGAGCAGAGCTGGGCCCCTGCCCTTCACTCTGGGAGCCTACTTCTCTCAGCCTTCTGGGCAGACAGGGGAGGGGGTACCCTCCCCCACTAAGGCCCCCTGTTTGCTGTCTTGGGCTCTGTCCAGATTCTTTCTTTCTCTGCCCCTTCTCCACACCCCTCTGCCTCATGGGGTGTCTCACATCACACCACAGCCCTCTCTGATCTCAGGCCTACATCCCAGTCACCACAGGCTGGATTCCTGTTTCTGTCTGGCCCTTCACTCCCCTTCTTGCCTGATTCTTTATCACTCTCCCTGTTAGGCTGCTCTCTCTCCAGGCTGGGCCTTGACTTTCCTCCCCCAGTTTCTGCAGCCTCTCCCCCTTCCAGTCCTTCCCTACTCAGTCTTTGGGCTCTTTGTGGCCCGTGTGCCTCAGTCCTGTCTTCCATGTGCCTTTGTTCTCCTCTTTTCCTCCTATAAATAACTGTTCTTTGCTCTTGCTGCCTCTGAGGGCCACTCTGAGGCCCTTCCTAGTCTAGGAGAATCTGTGTGGCAGGCAGCAGCAGGCTCCTCTCCTCTGTGGTCTGCTCTGCTCTTGGATGGTGACTGGTCCTGTCTGCTGCCCAGGTTATGCCTCCACCTTGTTGCTCTGAAAGTCGCATCGACAGCGAAAAGGGCTAGGATTTGGCCATGAGCAGCGCCCCCCGGCGCCCCACTTCGGGCGCAGACTCTTTTCACACGGTGAGTACGGGGCACCACAGGCCACACAGGGTTCAGGCCGGGGTCCTGCCAGACAGGGGTTGGGGAATGGGAGTGCCGCAAAAACTTGGGAAAGGAACCTGGGGTGGGTTCCAGAGAGGTGCTCACATGTGGCCTGACCTTGCACGAGTGTGTGTGTTGGGGCTGCTAGAATGGGGGCAGCTGTCTGTTTCCTGAAGACTCAGGTGGTAGTTGAGCCACAGCTGGAGAACTTGGTGGACCTTGGGTCACAAACTTGGTGATCCCCTGTGACCTGGCCTTAGGTGGGGCTGCATACTTTTGGGGCAGAGCACCCTGTCTGTGGCTGACACCACCCCTAACCCCGCCCCTGGCTCCATTTGTCACTCAGGTCCCTCTCCATCCCCCACGTGGCCACCGCCCCACACGGCCCCCTCCTGATTTTCCTGAGTCTAATGATTAACCCCAGGGCCACAGTCTGCCCTGCATTGGTCCCTGTGGCCCGGCTGAACACGTGACTGGGAAGGGAACGACAGGTGCCCTCCTCCCTCCTTCCCAGGGTTAACCCACTAGCCATGGACTTCCTCTTGCAGCCTCAGGTGCGAGGGGCATGCGGCCAGCACTCAGCCCTGGACCCCCCCCCCCCTCCTTCCCCGGGTGCTTCTGGTGGGGGTCCTGAGCTCCAGCCGGCAGTGGGGTGGGCCCTCTACTCTTGCACCTTGCATCTTCCATCTGGCTTTCCTGCCAGCCCTCGCTGATCCTGCCCACGGACCCCCCCCCTCCAAGACGCACCCTCCGCCCCTGCTCTTCTTTGCTCTTGAGACTGGCACTGCCATGGGGGGCTTCATAGCCCCGCCCTTGGAGGTCCAGATGCCCTTCAGGTTCAGGAGCTCTTGAGCAAATATTTGGCGGTGCCTGGAGCTGAGACCGGTAGGGGGTGGTGAGAGGGGGGCTGGACCAAGGCTGCCCTGCCCGGCGAGGCTGCTTAGCTGAGCTCCGGCGCTGCTGCAGTCCTTGCCCAGTGCTG
>NW_022900928.1:88501190-88507803 GCF_012274545.1 Fukomys damarensis | reverse complement strand
GCGGGGCTAGCAGCCAGGGGGCTGGGTGGGGGTGCTTGCTGCAGAGTGGGGGAAATTTTGGCCCCAGGATGTGCATATATTTCTGTCTAGGAAGTGCCGGGTGGGTTTTACCCCGATCTACTCCAGCTCATTTAGCTTGGCCTCCACCAAAAGTTACTTTTGGGGCTCGGCAGTTATCTTCCAGCCAAAAGTTCTTGACTGTCTGCTTGGAGAACTGCCTGGTTCACACACCCTCTCTCCAGCTGCAGGAAGCCTAGATGTAGGGTTTGTCCTGAGACTTCAGGGTGGGCTCTCCCATCTTCTGTAGAACTGATGGGGGACTGTTTTGATAGGGGTTCCCACAGCTGGGAACCCAGAGCACAAGTTGCTTCTGCAGGGCACCTGTTCACAACAAATGCTGGGAGGGGACTGGATTCTTGCATTTGAGGGGACAGGTTGTGGGAGGGCCTGGGTCCTTGCATTAGAAGGTACAGGTGGCTTAGCGGTGGACTGGGTCCCTGTATTTGAGGGGACAGGTTGCCAGGAGAGGATTGAGTTTTTGAGATTGGAGGACATAGCTACTGGGGGTACTGGATCTCTGACACTGGGTAGGCAGAGCATTGTGGTACAGCCCTTAGGGAGCCATATATGTTTTCCACCCCCGTCCCCCACAGCCAGAGCCAGAGAACGTGGGCCCTGGGACACCTGGCTTTCCCGAGCAGGAGGAAGACGACCTTCACCGCACCTTGGGTGTGGAGCGGTTCGAGGAGATCCTCCAGGAGGCCGGGTCCCGCGGAGGGGAGGAGCCAGGCCGAAGCTATGGGGAGGAAGACTTTGAGTGTGAGGGGCCGGCAGGGGAAGGGAGGCTGAGGGCTCAGGCCTGAATGTCCAGTACCCAAGGGGCAGGGGCCTAGGGGGAGGGGCTGAGGCTGGGGGCTAGGATGACAAGGGAGGGGTGAGAGCAGCCAAGCACCTCTTCCCTACAGACCACCGCCAGTCCTCCCACCACATCCACCACCCACTGTCCGCTCACCTGCCCCCTGATGCCCGCCGACGAAAGACTCCCCAGGGCCCAGGACGGAAGCCCCGAAGGCGCCCTGGAGCCACGCCCACCGGGGAAACCCCCACCATTGAAGAGGGGGAGGAAGATGAGGATGAGACCAGTGAGGCTGAGGGGGCCCGGGTGCTCACACAGCCGTCCCCTACCTCCACGCCATCTTCAGTGCAGGTGAGTGGCGGCAGGAGATATCCCAAGGGTCCCTGCCTTCCCTCACCTGCCCACACGGGTGTCTGTTGCAGTTCTTTCTCCAGGAGGATGAAGGCGCAGACCGGAAGGCAGAGAAGACCAGCCCATCTCCCCCAGAACAGCTACCCCAGCAGGAGGCAACACCTCAGACCACCAAAAGGGCCCAGACTGGGTGAGTGCATCCTCCTCACAGGGGTCCCCAAGCAGTTACTTCTCTGTTGGGGTAGTGAGGATGCAGGAAAAAAGCAGGAGTCTCAGTGTCACCAGGTTGAGGTATGAATGCTGGGTCTGTCTCCCACCAGCTGCTTGGGCAGATGACAAGGTCCCTGAGTGCTGGCCATTTGTAATTGATGCTGTCCTCCACCTTGCTGTCCCCTTCCTGCCGTCCCCTTATCCAGGCACTGGCTTGGAGGTTGGAGTAGTGACCTCCTGGCACCTACTAAAGTCCACAGGGTTTGGGGAGGACTAGGAGACCACTCTCATTCCTGGGGAGACTGGGTGTCCCCAGTTGGAAATCAAGTGATAAGAAATGGTGCCAGAATGTTGTCACTTGCACCCAACGGCCTGTTGTATTGGGCACAGCATTAGTACCAGTGGGTAATAGGAGTTTGGGGACATTTGCCAGGGAAGGGTTCCTAGAGGAAATGACTTTGATAGAGGCCTCAAGGTCACGACTATCATGGACCTGTTTTTTTCTGGGTGCTAGGCAGTGTGAAGGCTGCAGGAAGTGGAGGGCACAGTGCCCCCTTGGGGCAGTACCCAGGCTCAGTATGAAGCAGCACTGGTGCCAGGGAGCCTCAGGGAAAGCCAGGCATGTGGGACAGGAAGAGAGGAGCAGGCAGGGCTATGGTAGAACCAGGGCAGTAGGATGGGGTGGGTCTGGAAGGTCTGTCAGTGGACGGCTCTTGATCCTGGAGGAGACGTGGGCTTGGGCTGTGGAGCTGTCCGTGTGGGGAGAGAGGAGGACGATTTGTCAGGGTCTCTGGTGTTGGGGGATAGTTTGATGTCTTTGGTGAGCAGTCAGGACCCTGTGAATGTCTTGCATTCTGAGATCTGGGGTGTACCTGGGAGGGCCAAGGAGCAAGGGAAGGTGTAGCAACTGATTTGACCACACAAGTCACCAATGCCTGTTATAAGCCACGCCCTGTGCTGGCACTTTCCCAAAATGTCACTTTTCCCAGCACACGTTCTGCTGGGTTGTTTATGTGCAGCTAGGGAGGCAGTGGTGTCCACACGGTCGCCTTCCTTGGCTGCCCTGCATGGTGGAGGAGACCACTTCTCTCCGTCTCATAACTGTTCTTCAGAGCCCTGGTGGAGGAAGCAGTCTTGTTGGCCAGTGGCACAGCCGGGGGCGACGACGGGGGTGCCTCAGGGCGCCCCATGTGCAAAGCCCAACCTGGGCATCGCAGCTACAATCTTCAGGAGAGAAGGCGAATTGGGAGCATGACTGGGGTGGAGCAGGCACTGCTGCCCCGGGTCCCCACTGATGAGAGTGAGGCGCAGACACTGGCTACAGCTGACCTTGATCTCATGAAAAGTGAGTAGTGGCCTGGGCCATGCCCACTGCTGGGTTGGGAGGGAAGGATCCAGAGGAAGGGAGCCTGACCTCGGCCGCTGTCCTTGCCCCAGGTCATCGGTTTGAGGATGTTCCTGGAGTGCGTCGACACTTGGTGCGGAAGAATGCCAAAGGGTCTTCACAAAGCGCCAGGGAGGGCCGAGAGCCTGGCCCCACACCTCGGGCCCGACCCCGGGCCCCCCATAAACCCCATGAGGTACTATTCTCTGCTTCCTGCTTTTCTTTCCCCTCCTTCATAGATCAGAGTGATTTCCAGCAGGCGGTGGCCCCAGTAGTGATAAAGGTTGTGTACTGCATAAGACTGCAATAGAGACTGATGTGGGTATTGTGGATTTGTGTATTACAATTACAATTCCCCCCTGAGACCTGGCTGATAAGTTTGTCAAGGACATTTGCTGGGAGGTGGCAGGAGTCTGAGGAGATACTTTATTCTGCTTTGAACAAAGACCCCTTTGGGCTGGAGGAGCTTCTGAATAGCGCTGCACTTTTTATTCTTTTCTTTTCTGGTTTGTTTGGTTTTGTTTTTGGTTTTGGTTTTGGGGGGTTTTTTTTGTACTGGGGATCGAACTCGGGTCCTTGCGCTTGTGAGGCAGGCAGCGGAACCACTGAGCTAAATCCCTGGCTCCTCCTGGTTTTGGTTTTTTTGAGACAGGGTCTTGCTTTGTAGTTCAAGCTGGCCTTGTGCTCACTGTGTAACCCAGGCTGGCCTCGAACTTCCAGCAATCCTCCCTTCTTAGCCTCCCTAGTATTGGGATCACAGTTGTGTACCACCATGTCTGGCTGTGTACTTTGTTTTCAAAACCCAGTTACCTCTGTATCACTTGATCCTCCAACAACCAACTTGTGAAGGTGACAGCCATAAATGACAGAGTGTGACTTGGCCAAGGTCGCATAGTTTCTTCATGATACTGCCTGTCTTAGGCTACAGGGCCCTGGTCATGGACTCCGAGTATATTTTTAAGCATTTTATTGAGGTCTAACAGCCCTGCAGTTAACTGCACCTGTGTCACGTCCGGCACAGGGCCTTGGGCTTCGGCACCTGGATAGCTACTGGCCTGAGATGGTTTCCACCCTTGGTGAGTTGTTTCCTGCCCTGCCTCACCCCAGCAGTGCAGGCAGAGGTGGCCATTCTGCTCTTTGTATGTAGTTGTTTTTGTTTTGTTTTTTGACCTGGGAATCAAACTCAGGACCTCATGCTTGCTGGGCAGATGCTGAACCACTGAGCTACATCCCCAACCCAAGTTTGCCAGTCATGAATGTGTGCAAAGGGAATTATAGGGACCTGACTATTTTTATTTTTGTTTTTTTGGTACCAGGGATAGAACTCAGGACCTTGCACTTGCAAGGCAGACATGGCACCATTCAGCTAAATCCCTGGCCCTGTTTTTTTTTTGTTTGTTTTTTTTTTTTTCTTTTTCTTTTTCTTTCCTTTTTTTTTGAGACAAAGTCTCCCTGTGTAGTTCTGGCTGGCCCTGAACTCACCGTGTAGCCCAAGCTAGCCTTCAACTCACAGTGATCCTCCTGTCTGAACCTCCAGACTGCTGAGATTATAGGCATGCACCACCATGCCTGGCTCTTTGTTTTCTAAGACAGGGTCTTGCCACATAATTCAGGCAGGTCTTGAACTCACTATGTAGTCCAGGCTTGCCTCAGACTTATAGCAGTCCTCCAGCCTCAGCCTCCCAAGTGCTGGGACTGTAGGCATGCATGAGCATGCCTGGCTGTTCTTTATTTTAAGACAGGGTCTTACTAAATCGGCCAAGCTGAGATTGAGCTTGTGTTTCTCCTGCCTCAGCCTGCTAGAGAGCAGGGATTACAGGCATGCACCACCACCCTTGACTTTACAGCAGCCTCTTTCTTTAGCCCTCATATCAGCCCCTGGAGGTAGGTATCTTTGTTGCTGTCCTAGTCTTAGAGTAGTCAGTCAATTGTCCCAGGTCTTGGGGCCCCACACCTCATTTTGCCCTCCCAATGACACTTGACCCTGGCCCAGTCCTAGTCCACCTTTGGCTCGTACCCTGCAGCGCCTTATAATCTTGCCCCAAGGTGTTTGTGGAGCTGAACGAATTGCTGCTGGACAAAAACCAAGAGCCACAGTGGCGGGAGACAGCACGCTGGATCAAATTTGAGGAGGACGTGGAAGAGGAGACGGAGCGCTGGGGAAAGCCCCACGTAGCATCACTGTCCTTCCGAAGCCTGCTAGAACTCCGGCGGACCCTAGCTCATGGTACCCTGTCCCCCAAATCCCTGAGAAACTCCCTGATCCCAGGCCTGATCACTAAAGACAGGGTCAGACCATCTCCATGGAAAGCTTCCTGGAATTCCTGGTGTGCTTCCTTAGCACTTTAGGGAATTCGGGGAATATGAGTTAACCTGTAAATCTGCACAAGGGGCCTAAAACCACCGCCCCTGAAGGGCTCAGAGGCCTTGGCTGCTCATTTCTGCCTGGCTGTTGTCAAGGAGGAAATCACTCCTAGTTGTCCAGGATGTCTGGTTTCTAAGCAGCTAAGGACTGAAAAAACCTGTTAGAATTGTTTCTAAATTAAGAGTTAAAAGACTTTGCTTTGGGTAAAGTGTACCCACTTTATCATTAGGTTTGGTGCTCTGCTTTGGCTACTCAGGAGTCTTGGATTCTGTTTATTCTTTAGTTCTTTGTTTCTTAAAATTGACCTTGCCAGATAAACACCCTGATAGATTTGAAAGGACTTTTTTATTTTTTAAATTTTTTTGCAGTATGGGGATTGAAATCAGTGCCTTCATACTCAGCCATATTCCCAACCGTTTTTAAAAGTATTGTGAAAGAGACAAAATAAAATTAAAAAAAAAAAAATATATATATATATATATATATATATATATATATATATATATATATATATATATATATATATATATATATATATATATATATATATATATATATATATATATATATATATATATATATACACACACACACACACACATATATATTATGAGACAGAGTCTCATTAAATTGCGAAGCTTCCCAGACTAGTCTTTCTGCCTTAGCCTCCCACAGTGCTGGGATTCTAGGAGTAAGCCACCATGCCTGGCTTGGCAGGACTTTTTTTTTGTACCAGAGATCAAACTTGGGACCTTGCACTTGCAGGGCAGGCACGATACTGCTGAGCTAAATCCCCAGCCATGGAAGGACTTTCTAAATGAAGTAGTGATGTGATTCTGGAAGCTGCTCAGGGAATACCCCTTGGGTTTGGAGAAGCTACGGGAAGTCGAGAAGCCTGCAGTGGAAGGGCTCTCAGGTAGCTTGAGGGCTGCTGCATGGACAGGGCCACAGAGCAGCTAACATGTTCTAGAGGGTGGAACTGGGACTGAAGAGGAGCCCTGGCTCACTGAGAGAAAGACTTTCCTTTAGCCAGAGTGAGTGGCCTGGGCATCCCAGGGAGCCTGGCTGCTTCTGGAAGTGGGATCTAATAATTTAATTTTGGGGATCTCTACTACATTCCTAGGCTGAGGAGAAATAAGTCAAAGAGCTGGGCATGGTGTAATCCAGGCATTTAGGAGGCTGAGGCAGAAGGATCACCTCCAGGTTAAGATCAGCCTGAACTACATAGTCAGACCCCTAGGAAAAAAAGAAAAAAGAGGTCAGAGATGCAAAGTGATAGGGGTTTGAGGCAGAGCTGGACTCAAACCCTGATTCCTGTACACACCTGGCTGCCCCTTCTTGCCCTGGCGCGTGCATGCGTGCACGCCTCTCTCCCTCTCTCTCCCTCTCTCTCCCTCCCTCTCTCTCTCTCTCTCTCTCTCTCTCTCTCTCTCTCCTTCTCTCCCTC
>NW_022900928.1:88489068-88501168 GCF_012274545.1 Fukomys damarensis | reverse complement strand
TCCCTCCCTCCCTCTCTCTCTCTCTCTCTCTCTCTCTCTGTCTCTCCCCTTCTGTCCCCCGCAGCAGCTTTCTGCCCAGGGGCTGAGGTGCCCTCCCTCTGTCACAGGGGCTGTGCTGCTGGATCTAGACCAGCAGACTCTGCCTGGGGTGGCCCACCAGGTGGTGGAACAGATGGTCATCTCCGACCAGATCAAAGCTGAGGACAGAGCCAATGTGCTGCGGGCCCTGCTGCTGAAACACAGGTGTGGCTCAAGGGGCAGGGACCCCACTGCAGCTTGCCTTCCTTACCCGGCCCTGGCATTGCCCTCCTTACCCTCCCTGCCCTCTGTCCTTCAGCCACCCAAGTGACGAGAAGGAGTTCTCCTTCCCCCGAAACATCTCAGCGGGCTCCTTGGGTTCCCTGCTAGGACATCATCACCCCCAGGGTGCTGAGAGCGACCCCCATGTCACCGAACCGCTCATTGGCAGTGTTCCCGAGACCCGGCTGGAAGTGGAGCGAGAGGTGAGGGAAGATGAGCCTTGAGAAAGCTGGGGTGTGAACATGGGAGTCACAAGGCAGGGGGTGCAGGCCAGCTGGGCTGAGCCCTGTTCTTGTGCCTGTAGCGTGAGCTGCCACCTGCAGTGCCCCCTGCTGGCATCACCCGCTCCAAGTCCAAGCATGAGCTGAAGCTGTTGGAGAAGATCCCTGAGAACGCCGAGGCCACTGTGGTCCTTGTGGGTATGTGCGCTGGGCTCAGAGCATGGGGACTGGGTGGACTGTCCTCTGGGCTGGGGCTGGAGAGTCCTGCTGTGTGCTTGTGCCCACCATGGCCCCACACTCCTAGGCTGCGTGGAGTTTCTCTCCCGCCCCACTATGGCCTTCGTGCGTCTGCGGGAGGCTGTGGAGCTGGACGCAGTACTGGAGGTGCCAGTACCCGTGCGATTCCTCTTCCTGTTGCTGGGCCCCAGCAGCGCCAACATGGACTACCATGAGATTGGCCGCTCCATCTCCACCCTCATGTCTGACAAGGTCAGCCCCACACTGTTTGTGCCCCATCTCTGGACCCATCCTAGCCCCACCCAACATGGTTCCCTAGTAGTACTTTCCACCCCCATGCCCACCTTGCCCAGCCCTGCTCCGGGCCATTGGCCCCATCCTGGCTTCCTTCTTGACCCCCATCCCGTTTTGGCAGCAATTCCACGAGGCGGCCTACCTGGCGGATGAGCGAGAAGACTTGCTAGCTGCCATCAATGCCTTCCTGGACTGCAGCGTGGTGTTGCCACCCTCGGAAGTGCAGGGCGAGGAGCTGCTGCGCTCTGTCGCCCACTTCCAACGCCAGATGCTGAAGAAGCGGGAGGAGCAGGGCAGGCTGCTGCCCTCAGGGGATGGGCTGGAGCCCAAGTCTGCCCAGGAAAAGGGTATGCGATACGGGCTGGATGGGGCTGCCCGGGGCAGGAAGGGGTGGGCAGGTACAGGACCCACAGGCACCCTGACGGCGGCCTGGTTTGCAGCACTCCTGCAGATGGTAGAAGCAGTGGGTGCAGCCGAAGACGATCCCCTGCGGCGGACAGGCCGGCCGTTTGGAGGGCTGATCCGTGATGTGAAGCGCCGCTACCCCCACTACCTGAGTGACTTCCGTGATGCACTTGACCCTCAGTGCCTGGCCGCTGTCATCTTCATCTA
This sequence comes from Fukomys damarensis, assembly GCF_012274545.1. Taxonomy (NCBI): domain Eukaryota; kingdom Metazoa; phylum Chordata; class Mammalia; order Rodentia; family Bathyergidae; genus Fukomys; species Fukomys damarensis. The sequence continues at coordinate 88,499,504 of NW_022900928.1, read as the reverse complement.
CTTTGCAGCCCTGTCTCCAGCCATCACCTTTGGGGGGCTTCTGGGTAAGGGAAGGCTCTGGGGAGGGATGGGTGCACAGAGCCGAGGGGGCCTGCTGCTGAGTCTGTCCCCTCACCCTCAGGAGAGAAGACACATGACCTGATAGGGGTGTCAGAGCTCATCATGTCTACGGCACTCCAGGGCGTGATCTTCTGCCTGCTGGGGGCTCAGCCGCTGCTGGTGATCGGCTTCTCTGGGCCACTGCTGGTCTTTGAGGAGGCCTTCTACTCGGTAGAGCTCTTTTTTCCCTACACCGGCTATCTATCCTCTCCCCATGTGGTCTCCCCATACCCTTCACTCCTTGTCCCCAGAGCCCTGATGACTCCCTATCTTACCTGCATAGTTCTGCAAAAGCAATGAGCTGGAGTACCTGGTGGGCCGGGTGTGGATCGGCTTCTGGCTGGTGCTGCTGGCCCTGCTCATGGTGGCCTTGGAGGGGAGCTTCCTGGTGCGTTTTGTATCCCGCTTCACCCAGGAGATCTTCGCCTTCCTCATCTCCCTTATCTTCATCTACGAGACCTTCTACAAACTGGTCAAGGTGGGATGACCCTGATGGGAACAGGGCGCAGGGTGGGAGGGGGCGTCATGTCTGTCTCGTGTCTTATTCCCTGGGCTTGTCTTCTGTGGCCTACAGGGATGGGACTTGTGCTTCCCTGGCCCTCCTTGGCCTCTCTGGTGTCAGCATACACCAGCTTTTTAGATCAATCTTTCAAAAGCTCGTAGATTTTATAACAACAAAGGGAACCTGTGCTTTTGTTCAAATGTCAAACAATTGAGTATGGAAAGGGATGGGCCTAGAGGTAACAAATGCAGTCATGGTCTGGGATCAGACATGAGACAGGCTTGTGAGGCACTGACTCCAGTCTTCTGCTCACACCACAGTCCCCAGTGGCCTTCCTGTCTTTGCCATCCCTTGGATGCTCTTTCACTCTGTCGTACACCAGCTATATCTCTAGCCCTTTTTAAAATTTGTATTTGAGACAGGGTCTCGCTAAGTCACTAAGTTACTAAGTGATCTTCCTGCCTTAGCCTCCCAGAGTACAGTATGGGAATTACATCCTCGGTCCCTCTTAATCTTGTGTAACCCTGTACTCACAACTGGCCCTCTGGGTTTTCCTTTCTTCCTTCCCCTTCCTTCTTTTCTTCGGCAATACTGGGGATGGAACTCTTGGGTTAGTGAAGCAAAGCCTTGTTCTATCCCTGTATCTCTGGCCCAGGGTCTTTTTTTTTAGACAAATTCTCACTCTAGTTCAGGCTGGCCTTGAACTCACTATGTAGCCCAGGCTGGCTTTGAACTCTGCCTCAGCCTCCCAAGTGCTGGGATGACAAGCATGCACCACCACACTCATCTATTAGGAGTCATTTTCTTAATCCAAGGAGACAGAGCTGTTCAAAGGCAGGCTGGCCTCTCCCTTCCTGCCCAGTCCCCCAGCACCCAGCTGGGCCCAACAGTTTTCCCTGCAGTCCAGTTCATGAAGTCTTTCGTGGCCTTCTCTCAGATCTTCCAGGAGCATCCTCTCCACGGCTGCTTGGTCTCCAACAGCTCCGAGGCACAGGATGGCAAGAACATGACATGGACCGAGGCAACACCCACACTGGGGCCTAGCAACATGAGCTCGGCCAGGCAGGCAGCGGCAGGGAGACTCCGGGGCCAGCCCAACACAGCCCTGCTGTCGCTAGTGCTCATGGCTGGCACCTTCTTCATCGCTTTCTTCCTGCGCAAATTCAAGAACAGCCGGTTCTTTCCTGGCCGGGTGCGTGGGTTTGCAGGCCAGAGGGAGCTGGGAACAGGAAGTGGGGTGGCTGAGATGTGAGAGGCTGTGTGGGGCAGGAGGCCTCTGAGCACCATACTTGCCCTCTCAGATCCGACGGGTGATTGGAGACTTTGGGGTACCCATTGCCATCCTCATCATGGTGCTTGTGGATTACAGTATTGAGGACACCTACACACAGGTAGGCATTGTAGTTGGCAGGGAAGGACGTGCTGCCCAGCGCTGAGGTGATCCCACCACCTGGGTCTGGGGCGTTACACTCCAGCCCCGGCCAGAGTTGTCCCTAAGTCAGGCAGACACCAGGACTTTTCCATGGCCTGTGACCCTCCACTGTCTGTGGCCTGCAGAAGCTGAGCGTGCCCAGTGGAGTCTCAGTGACAGCCCCCGATAAGCGGGGCTGGATCATCAACCCCTTGGGGGAGAAGAGCCCCTTCCCTGTGTGGATGATGGTTGCCAGCTTGCTGCCTGCCATCCTGGTCTTCATCCTTATCTTCATGGAGACACAGATCACCACGTGAGTGACCCTAGGCTGAGGGGCTTGAGTCCCCAGGCAGGCTCTGTAACAAGAATGGAATCACACTGCCACTGCCAGACAAGGACCTTGGGGACCTTAGAATTCCAGGCTAGCTGAAGCTTATCTTGTAGGCTGCAGAAATGTCACTGACATTGGCTGGGGCAGGGGCAGGGACAGAGCACAGGCTGGGTGGTCTGGAAACCTGCAGACTAAGGGCTGTGGGCATGGCTCAGCACCACGATGGAACTCTTAGTCCTGGTAGCATGGACAGGGGCTACCAGGTTTTATAAGCAGGTGGAAAGACTGTCCCTCTCCCTCAGGCTGATCATCTCCAAAAAGGAGCGTATGCTACAGAAGGGCTCTGGCTTCCACCTGGACCTGCTTCTCATCGTGGCCATGGGTGGCATCTGTGCCCTCTTTGGCCTTCCCTGGTTGGCTGCTGCTACTGTCCGCTCCGTCACTCATGCCAATGCACTCACTGTCATGAGCAAGGCCGTGGCACCCGGGGATAAGCCCAAGATTCAGGAAGTCAAGGAGCAGCGGGTGACAGGGCTGCTGGTAGCTCTGCTCGTCGGTAAGCTGCCCCTTGCTGCACCCATCCCAGGGGTCTCGAAGACCACAGGGGATTGAATCCCAGACTGACCATTTCACCTCCCCTCCCAGGCCTCTCCTTGGTTATCGGGGATCTACTCCGACAGATCCCCCTGGCTGTACTCTTTGGGATTTTCCTGTACATGGGGGTGACCTCCCTAAACGGTATCCAATTCTATGAGCGGCTGCATCTGCTGCTCATGCCACCCAAACACCACCCAGATGTCACCTACGTCAAAAAGGTAAGTCCCCTCTGCTCCATCCTGTACACCTTGGGCCAAATGCCCCTCCCACCCTGCCCCCACTTCTATCTCTGCACAGAGTGGACTCTGGAAGCACCTCAGGCACTTCTGTCCCCTTTTCTGAAGAGGAAGAGGGGCCATCCCCTCCCAGCCCTCTGTATGTGGCTGGCTGGGGAGGAACCTAGGCCCACCTCATCTCTGCCCTCTAGGTCCGCACGATGCGCATGCACCTGTTCACAGCCCTGCAGCTGCTCTGCCTGGCCCTGCTGTGGGCTGTCATGTCTACAGCAGCCTCCCTGGCCTTCCCCTTCATCCTCATCCTCACAGTGCCACTGCGCATGGTGGTGCTCAGCCGCATCTTCACCGAGCGAGAGATGAAATGCGTAAGGACCCCCACCCCATCCCCTGCCACCCTCCTAAACATCAGCCTTCTCTCCTGTCACTCTGGAAAGGCTCAGCCTGTCCTTCCTCCCACAGCTGGATGCTAACGAGGCGGAACCCGTGTTCGATGAGCGTGAGGGTGTGGACGAATACAACGAGATGCCCATGCCTGTGTAGCCGCCACCTGCAGGGGCAGCTGAGGGCCTAATGGGCAGAGGGAATGGGGGCTGGTGGGATGGGCCTCCCCTCCCCCTCCTCATTTTTATTTAAGTGAATAATTTAAAGTCCCCTTCTCCCCACCCCCGCAGTAAAGTGCTACGGCCCCCACCTAGCCCTGGCTTTTTGTCAAGGCAATGAATGGAAGGAGGTGGGGGATCCATTCCTGCTCCTTGTCCCCAGAAGTGAATCACCATGGGCAAAGAAAAGGACTTTAATGAAAAACCAAAACATAAGGAGTCAAAGTGTAAATAGTCAACCCCCCACAGGGGGTCTGTCTTGAGCCCCCCAGTACACCCCTCACCCTCCTTCAGGCCCCCAGTGGAGGCCCAAGGCCTGCAACTTCTGCCTCAAGTAACTCGAGCTGGGGCACACCCCTCTGTGACTCCAGTTCCTCGAAGGATAGCTGCAAGAAGAGAACAGTGGGTCACTGCAGCCCAGACATGAGAGCACATGCACATGTACATGGGGCACAAAGGGCTGCTCACCAGAAGTTGGTAGCACATGAGGCCCAGATGCCTCTCCCTCAGACCCCGGAAGCCAAGCAGCACCCTGCCATCTCAGCAGAAATGCCAGCATTCACATAGCATCAGCACCACCCTGCAGGGGACAGGCATGGTCCGGGTGCTGTTGTAACACCACAGGGCCTAGGCACACCCAGCCTGTTTCTTTACCTTTGGGCAGGGTTTTGGGTTATGGGGTTAGAGGCAGCTTGGCCCTGTGGGCAGGACTGCGGCAGGTAAGGTAGAAAGGGATCCTAAGTCCTCACAGGGAGCACGGCACCAGAGCTACTCACACAAAGCAGGAAGTCTGCAGGGGACAGAGACCTGGGCCTTAGCTGAGATCCCTCTCCAGGGCTGCCACCCACCTGGAGCTCACCTGTGCAGTAGCCTGGAGGCACAGTCAGGTCCTGGTGATATTTCTCCCCCAGCAGATGCCGCAGCCCCTCAGCAACTATGTCCTTGTGGCTGAAGCACCACCGCTGAGCACCACCACCCTGGGCATTCTGCTACCTCAGCGCTCATTTTCCTTAATGACTTACAAGCACATCATCAGCTCCAGTTGTGTCCCTTCAGCCCAGGCTGCTCTCCCACCTGTATTTGCAGCAGGCTCAGTCAGTGATGAGAGGTTATGGGAAGATAGGCACCCACTGTCCCCAGGGAAGGCGGGGGCCCTGGTATCCTGGGAGCTCCAGCTCCACAGCTGTGTCAAGGAGGGAGAGGTAGTGTCGCACAATTGGAGCATGAGGGGTGCCTGTGGGTAAGCAGGAACTGAGGACACACTGGGCCACCAACCTCTGGACACCCCATCCTTGGCTCCTAGGCCCCCTCCAGCCAGCCAGACGTTGCCTACCACTGATGTAATTAATGAAACCCAGGGAGAAGACAAAGTGCAAGGCTCTGAAGGGCAAGCACCGAAGCTGGCACAGTGACATCAAGATGTTGACTATGGCTAGGGGTGTCACCCCAGCTTCCCATGCCAGGACCTGCTCAAGGCAAGGCATAAACTGTTTCTCCAGGGGCAGGTAGTTCAGCCACCCAAAGGGCAAGACCAGCTTCTGTACTACCTGTGAAGAGCAGCATATGACTGGGGAGGAGCTCATGGGGTCCCACAAGCTGCTGTGGCCTAGGCTGGGAGCACTATGGCCAAGGAAAAACGGTCCTCTATCCTGGCACACACCTCCCAAGTGCAACAGTATAAGCAGTGCCCTGAGCCACATGTGACTACCAAGGCGGGCAGAGAGACATTGCTGTATATGTGTATGTGGGTGGAGTGGCCTGAAGGCTGGGAGCAGTGGGATGTGAGGCAGCTAGGACAATGCTGAGTGGTTTGGCAAACTGCAGAGCTCTAAGCATCCGTGCTGGTTATGGGAGTGAGACAAGCCACAGAGGGTGTGAGCAGAAGGCACCCCAAGGCATGAAGCAGGGCAGCCCGGCTGGAGGGTCTGCTCCCAGAGGCCAGGGAGGCTGGACAAGGCTGGGCATGGCCAGGTCACTAAGGGTAACTCTGAGAAACACAGAAGGGAAGGGTGGAAGGCAAGCCCACCTTGCTGTTGAGCTGATTTTCCTGAACCACCAGGAAGCAGGCAATGGCTTCTAGAAGCTGGGGCTCCTGCAACCGGTGCTGGGCCAAGAGCACCATCATATGTGGTGTGAGTTCCTCAGGCCTTGGCTCTGTGGAGAACAGCCTATCACACAGGACCCACAAGCCAGACCTCCTGCAGGCCAGACCTGCTCCTCTGCCCAGGAGACTTAGCCCCTGTTCCCATTCGCTTTTAAACCTCCAGCACCTGCCAGGCTACTGATCACATGCTGCCGTGGGTACTGCAGGAACTGAGGGCAGCTCAAGGCAGCTTCTAGTCTTTGCCCACCTCGGAGGGCAGGCTGTAGAGGTAGAGGTGGCTTCGGAGGGAGGCAGAACCTTTACTCCTGTTCCAGTGCATAGACCAGGGGCCCATCTGGTGGAAAGCCTGGGAAGAGGGCCAGAGGTGGTCCTGGTGAGAGCTGTGCCATGCCTTTCTAATTGTGGGGTGAGACCTCCCACCTCTCTCCTGCTTCCTGAGTGGGTAAGTGTACTAGAGTCCAAGTGGAAACACTGAAGAAATGTAAAACGTGTGAACATGTCAGAGCTGATGGGGGGGAGCCTAATACAAAGATGGCAAAAAGATTGTCATCTCATGCTACTTGTGCACTGGCTTTCTATAGTATGTTAGAAGGAACTTGAGGTGGCACCCTAGGAAGCTGTTTGACTCATGATACCGCTGTGGGTACAGAAGGGGCAGCATGCCATTCCTGGGAAAAAACCTGAGACTGAGTCTGTTGGTGGCCTAGGGTCCTCCATTCCTCTATTCTTCCCTAGACCCACTACCCAAGCTGCTTTCCACACCAAGTAAAACTGCAAGGTGCAGACACACTTGGATGGTGTGAACATCAAAGGGGGGGCAGTTTTGGATGATGAGTCGACTCAAGTCCTGCAGTGTGGTCTATTCCACAGGAGGGGGCCAAGGCTGAGACCCCAAGAGCTTGCTCAGCCGACGAAGTGTCACAAGGTAGTGGTGGGCGCGTACCTTGGTGGGGTTCTGACCCAGCCAGCGCAGCAGCTCCCCAGGACTTTTCGCCTGTTCCAGAAGCCACTGCAGTCCTTGCACAGGGCCTGCATGGGGCTCTCCTCCAAGAGGCTACTTCCCCCATTTGCTGGGCCCCAAACAGCAGGGCTGTACTGGTGGGATCAGCAGCAGGCCAGACAACCAAGCAGGAGAGGCCTGGACAGAGAGCAGGACTCGAAGCAGGGAGCTGAGTGATGGTGACCCTGAGGGGCAGCCCAGAAAAGGCAGTGAGGTTCCCTTCAAAGGGCAACGTTTGCCATCTTCTTTTACTTCACTCCCTATCAGACAGGGCTTGGAATCACCGCAACCTCTGTGACTGGTCCTAGTCCCATCCTGCCCCTTTTCTTCCTTTCACTCCTGGAAACAGCAATCCTACTCCTGCAGGGTGCTCAGCAAAACAATCCACGTACATTATCTCCTGTGATGCTCTGTGCACGCCAAGGAGTCCGGGGCAGGTGTTACCTCATTTCACAGGTGGAGAAACCAAGGCCCAGAGCGGCAAAGAGGTTAAGAGAAGCCTGAGGTTCCTCACGGGGTTAGTGGCTGGACCCAGCCCGGGCCCCAGCTGCCCCGAGGATGCGCCTTCCTGACCACCTTTTTTCCCCCCCGCAAGAGGCGGCGGCACGCGGGCTCATACTGGGCGCTCCACTTACCAGCTGTGTGACCTTGGTACAAGTATCCTCCCCAGTGAAATGAGAACTCAGAGCCCACCCTGCCGGACGCAAGCAGGAACCCAGCGCACAACGTTCCGAAGGCGCGGAGGCGGCGAGGCCCCACACCCGCCCCTGCCCGGGGATTCCAGGAACTCTTGGCCACAGCCACTAAAAACCAGTTCCCGCAGCCCTCCCCGCAGGCGCTACCCTACATGACTCCCCAGGCCCCGCATGGGTCGCTCCCTCAGCTGGTCTCCGGGCCCGGGAGCCAGGCTCCACCCGCGACCGCCTCATCGACGGGCCACTAGGTCCGCCATCTTCCCAGAAGCCCCGGAAGCCCCAGAAACCCCTAGGTCGCCGGCGCAGCGCTCTGCCAGGGAAGACGTGGCTCCCGGCAGTCGTCGCGAATCCGGACACCCAGGCTCCGCCTCTCGCTTCCGGGAAGTGCGCGCAAGCCGGCAGGGCAGGACCACAGACGAGGGGCGGGTCAGTAGAGCCCAAGGTTTCAGGTGCGGGACCAGAACTCAAAAGGGTTGCACCGGGTGGGTGAGGAGCTGGACCCTGCTCTTCACTCCCTTTCTGCCCACCTCCAGCCCCACACAGACACACACTTCGAGTGAAAACTTCACAGTTATTTTAATCTGCACGTGTTCCAGATCCCAGGTTCTTTCTTCAGCCTCCATCTGTGGGCCCCCAAATCAGCCTCTTAGGGACTAGGGGTGGCTGGATGCTCAGGAAGAACACTAAGGGCCCAAGGTGGTGGCCCCGCTCTGTCTGGGACCAAGGCAGCGACAGCAGGTGCCTGATCCCGAAGAGCTGACTGTCAGCGTGAGCTGGGGGGCAGCAGACCCGGAAGGCGGACCAGAGCTATGGCCTTGAAGGTCACAGTGCGGGGCCTCCGCCAGCTGCTGGAGTCCCCTGTGGCACAAGGCTGGGCTCCAGGGCAGTGGGAAGAGGCAGGCAGATGAGGCTGGCCTGGGCAGACAGCAGTGCCCACCATGCTGTGGGGAGCGAGGTCCAGAGGGGCAGGTCACGCTGCCAAGGGCCCTTGGAGGCACTACGGCCGGTACATGGCAAAGGCCAGCAGGCTGAGGAGCAGGGTGAAGCCGGCCAGGCCCAGAGTGGCGGTCAGGGGAAAGAAAGGCCGGTACTGGATCTGGCAGTACCAGAGCAGAAGCAGCAGGAGCAGCAGCAGGGGCAGCATCAGGCTGCCGATTTCCAGCCCGGAGGGGCCTGGCTCTGACCCTGGTGGGCAAGGGGGATGTTGGGGACCGACCCTCGTAGACACGTGGCAATGGAGAACACAGTTGGGAGGAAGGTGAAGGCTGCCCAGTGTCTGGGTGTCGTCTCCTAGCAGTTGTCCTTGGTAGATGAGTCGCACCTGCTGCTCCCGGCCGGGGAACTGGGTCCTGAGGAGAGAGGGCCCTGGGTAAGAAAGCAGGCCTCAGGCAATTCTAGTCCCTACCCAGAGCCATGCTCCCAGCCCTGGCCCTCCACACGTTACCCTGGCTGCAGCCTCTGGGGAGCAGCCTGACACAGGGAATAAGGACAGCCTGTTATTTGGGGAACAGAAAATAAGGGTGGTGTCCCAGTTATCTCAGGTGGCCCTCCTGTAGTTACTCCCATCCAGTCCCTTAGCATTTCCCTCCTACCCTCATCCCTGCTTACCTTTTCAAGGAGCCGATGGTATCGTGGGGCCAGGCCCTGGCCACCTGCTCTGAGTCATTGAGGAACTTCAGCCGGAGCACTAGGGGCTCCTGTGGGGAATCTGGGGCTGGTGGTGGTGGTGGTGGTGGTGGTGGTGGTGGTGTGACTCCTGTGCTGGCTTCTGGTTGTGCAGCTTGACTTCTGTGTCTCAGGCTGGAGGTCTCCACCCCTGGTGTCTCCCCTCTGACACTGTCAATGGCTGCCATAGCTTCGCTTTGCTGGGCTGGCGTTGGGGTCCCTGCCGGCTGGGGCAAGGTGTCGGTGCTCTCGGAAGTGTGTGTTGAGACCCAGGCGAGGGCCAGCACCAGAAGGCAGGCAAGCACCGAAAACAGCACAGTCACCTCATCACCTACCCCTTCAATCAAGGCCATGGCACCTGCCTTGCCTGCTGTGCTACCGAGCTAGGGAGGCACAAAGGACAGTGAGAGGCTAGCTCAAGAGCCAGGAGCCCTCAAACCCTAGCAGGCCTTCAACCCCTACCCCACCTCAATTCTTCAACCACACTAATTTTTCTGTCACCTTTCCCAGCCCAGGATACAGACCATGCTGACTCCCAAATTTGCCTTTCCAGCACCAAATCTCAAGTCCTAGCTTTGTAAGCCTGAGTTCTGGTTTCCTTTGTTGTTACTGTTGAGACAAGATGTAGTTCAGGCTAGCCTTGGACTTGTAGAGATTCTCCTGCCTCAGCCTCCTGAGTGCTGGGATTACTCAACCCTGGCCAAGTCCTGGGTCTGTAACCATCTCTCCTCAATTCACCCAAACTTTGTCTCTATGAGAGGCTCTCAACATTCTAAGCAACCTCTCTCTACATTTAATCCTCGCCAAACTTCTCCCCAAGCTTACCTACACTTCCATCCACTTCATCAATTTATCTGCTCCTTCCCCTACTTCCTCTTCAAGCTCCTCTAAGGCTCAGTCGCTAAAGTTTCTCCAAGGGACAGAGGTCTCTCGATCCCGTCCCACCGCTATACCACGTACACAAACCCCACGTGCGATATGGGGCTTCTCCCCAGAGCTGCCCCCGCCCCCCCCTTGGGCAATCTGGAACCTCTGCGGCGATCCTTTCCAATCCCCCCAAACGGCTACCCACCATCCCCGCTGCGCCCCGACTCCGAGCCTCCTCCTCCCGGAGCCTCTCCAAACCCAGCTGCCGCCAGACCCGGGATCCCTCGAGGACCCCGGCTGCGCCCTCCCTACGCCATCCCGCCGCCCCTT
>NW_022900928.1:88486288-88489009 GCF_012274545.1 Fukomys damarensis | reverse complement strand
CTCACCTCCCGGCCCCGCCAGCTCCATCGCGGTCCCTCGGGCACTTCCGGGCGGGAGGCGCCGAGGTCGCAGACACCTGAGGCTCCGCTCCTTCCCCGCCGCCGCGGCCCTAGGCATTGTGGGACTTGTAGTCCTCCGCGCAGTCTCCGCCTCGCGGCTTGCGCACCCACGCGGAGTCCTCCAGCGGTTCCTGGTGCCTGCGGACCGCGGAGCAGACTGCGGAGGCGGCTCTGGGGGTGGTATTGCTCCAAGAAGGGCCCGGCCGCAGAGGATCCGCCCACTCCGCTGCTGGCAGCCGGAGAATCTGTCACTCCAGACACCAACGTCAGTGGGAGCACGTCACAGCATTCATGTTCATGATGCAGAGAAGGAGGCTCGAGCCCGTGTGGCTCTATCCCGGCCTCCGCCGGTGTCGGGGGGCGGGGGAAGGACAGAAGGCAGCCTTGCACCTCAGAGCTCAGGAGGCGTAGGCTGCATCACCAGTTAGCTGAGGACACGGATCCCCAGAGCCGTCCTCTCTCCCTGGCCCCCTCTTCCATGTGGCCTCCGCAGGACTGTGAAAGACTCGTGGACCAGGGAACAGAGCACACTTTATGAACCCCTTATGCTGTGCCTATAGGTATATTAACTTCGGATGAGCCACTAAATCTCTCTGAACATAAATTTCATTTCCAATATGTAGTTCATAAACCAATTGTAAGGAAGCCATTTGACAACATTGGACTTGTGTGTGTGTGTGTGTGTGTGTGTGTGTGTGTGTGTGTGTGTGTGGTACAAGGTCTAACTATGTAGTCCAAGCTGGCCTCTAACTCCCTAGGTAGCCCATGTTGGCCTTCAACTTGGGATCCCATTCTCTGGCCTGAGTGTCCAGAGTGCTGGGATTACAGGCATGTGCCACCACCCTTGACAAATTCGACATTTTATTAAATAAGTGTGAACACTATATCAAGAATGTGCCACTCAGTAGCTAGTATTCTTGTGCTCCCTCCACCCAAACCTAGGCTGGGAAACTGAGTCCTTAAGAGTATTTTCTCTGTAAACAATGGTGATTCCTAGCAGGGCCTGTGACCACTAATCTCTGTGGATTTTCTTTCCTTCCTTTAAACTCCTGCAGCTACAGAAAATTTGAAGCCTATATTTCATAGGCCAGTCTTTTGTTTTTTGGTACCAGGGGATCTACTGAGCTAAATCCCTGGCCCTACAGGCCAGTCTTGATTGAAAACGCTCCAGTCTTCTCACAGCTCATGTCTGTCTGTGAGAGTGAGTGGCCCAAGTGTTGCTGTCAGAATGTCAATTTAGATTTATAAAATACAGAACTAAGGTATCTCTAGTTCTTTTCCTCCTGTTCTTTCATTTATGCTACAAACATTTATTAAATATACACGTATTATATGGCTGGCACTGTACATGTACTATATGCTCTGCACCATGCAAGATGCTGAGAACACCATGGTTTGTCAGACCCCTTCCTTGCCCTCATGTGGCTCATATACTAATAGAGGAAGCAGATATGTAGACAGCTTTCAGTGCTAAGATGGGTATATGCTCGTGCAGCTAGATGTCAATTCTAATTAAGTATCTAAAAGAGATGTTAGTATTGCTTTTCCAATTACAAAGTAGTGGAGTTAGGTTTTTCTGTTCACCTACTAACTTCTGCAGATAGAGCCCAGATGCAGTACAAGTCATCCTTCTTCTGGTTATACAGGTAGAAACCCAAATGTTGATTAGTTTGCATCTGATCCTTTGGAAGGTAGGAGAAACAGGTATGGTAACCGGGGTAGGTACTGGAGCGGAGTTGTTAGGTAGTGGAATAGTAGGCAACTTTCTGCTTGGTTTGTGAAGTGGAAATGTACATAAAATGATGACATGTGTCAATGGTAGATAGCTGGGCATATGCCCGGTGGATTTATTGGGGGAGGGACTGCCCTGCACAGGCCACATCTTGGGTTTTAGGAGACCTGTGCTGGTGATGGGTAGCAGACAGCTTCAACAATGGGGACGCAGAGGAGTTGGGACATTGAAGGGAGCTCTCTGGCCATAGGAGTCGAAGGGCAGGATGGACAGAGGGGTGAGATGGAGGAAAATTATGGGAGCCATGTGACTGATAAGTCTTTTAAAATAGAAAGGGCATGGGAGAAGGCATGTTTGATTCCATACTTGATCCCTGTGTGTACCAGTGGGGTTGGGCAGGATTCAGTGACCCCCTCGCACGCACCCCCGTCTGGCAAACAGGGTCTTTCTGTATCGATAGGCTGGTCACAAGAAGACAAGAGTGGTAACATTGTTGGTTAAAGTGTCACTTCTAAAAGTCCTCTAATGACATTCTCTGGATAAAAAGGAAATAGCAGGCAGGGACCCATCTCAGCCTCACTACTGTGGCCAGCATGGAGACCCGGGCTGAGAGCCAGGGAGAGAAGGGGGGAATCTCTAAGGCTGATCTCCGGGCCTCCGGACTGGGAAGCCCATGTTGCCCTAAAGGCCGGACGCTGTAAGCGAGGCTTAGGCCCTGGCTCCTGGGCCAATCAGCAGTGTAAAACAGCAACCCCAGGCACAGGGCACCTTTCGGACGGTGCGCAGAGATCTGATACCATCCCAGCCCAGCGCCGGGAGGGGAAGGCGACAGCAGACCCTGGAGGGGGCCAGGGCGGCTGTGTCCCCAGGAGGGTGGCCCTGGAGGCGGAGGCGGCGATTCGGCGGAAGGGCCGAGGCCGGGTGGGAGGG
>NW_022900928.1:88477814-88485455 GCF_012274545.1 Fukomys damarensis | reverse complement strand
TTTGCGGGTGTGCGCTGCAGAGTCCGCATCCAGGCCTCGCCATTTGTGGTCCAGGGACACTTTGGGGCTGGGGGGTTGGTCCAGCGCCAGGGGACACCTTATCTGCGGGTTGTGCTCCAGGGTGTGAGGGTGGTGTCGCTTCTGGGACCGGTGTCCTGGAAGTAGCACAGGTTCCGAGGTCCGGGGCCAAATCTGTTGAGGCATGGCTGGGGAGGGTGGAGATGCTGGGGACAGAGGGCCTCAGCGGGCCGGGAGGTGGGGCCGAGGCTCCTGAGGCTTCTTATCTGTTGCCCCTTGGTGAGGCGGGTGATTGGAGCCTGTGTTAATGGATGGCAGCCGTCGCCCTCTCGCGACGCACACCCCCCAATGCCGCGGGGGACGCGGGCCGGGCCTGGGGCTCTGCGACCGCGTGGGAGGCGTCCGCTGGTCCCCAAGGCCCTGTACTAGGTCCCCGAGCGCAGGGCATCCGCGCCTGCTCACTCTTGAGGCATGCGCGGGGCTGCTGCCGACTGACCTCCAGGGACGCTGTGCCTGGCATCCCAACTGGAAACCCTAGGCCACTGCTATGCACAGTGCTCTATTCTGTGGACTTTTGGGACCTGGACTAGTGGCAGCTGGCAGATGCCCAAGACCTCTGGTGTGGTGGTGGTGGGGCCTGCTGTGCCTACAGGCACCCCAGTGGCGTGGTGACCTTCCAACTAGCTGGGCAGATGGGCCTCACCCTGGGCCCATCTGCTCCTGCCTCGGACCGGTTTGAAGGGGACGCCCACCAGCAGGTGGTGGGATTGGCCTTCACAATCATGCGGGAGAGCCAAGGGTGGTTGCTGATGACATGTGTTTGTGGGCCGGGACCTGTCCACTACTTGGTCTTACAGTTAGAGCCGCATTCCCATCTGTGCCTCCTTGAGTGAGGCTCTGGGGGCAGCTGCATCTGAACCCCCTCATTCTGCTTTTATAGGTTCCCATAGCTGGAGGAGTATTGGATCTTTTAGAGGTAGATTCCAGAGCCCCATTTAGAGCTAAGTCCTGCCCTTTGTTGTAACATTCTCTTAGTCTGCTTTCTTCTATCCTTTTCCCAGCCTGCTCCTGTCTCTTCTCTCTCTAGGTTGAGTTGGCCGTGAACTAATTAGATGACAGGAAAAACTCATTAACATGGATCTGAGTAAATGGCCTGAATCATGCTGTGGCTGGAGTCTGGAAGATGGCATTTGTGTAAGCCCAGGACCCCAAAGAAAGGATGACCAATTTTTCCTCCTTGATCTGAAGTGGGTGGGAGGGGAGACACCTTCCCTAGTTTAGGTGTCCCCTAGAGGAAGTACGAAGTTCTTGATCAACTAAAGGATGGAGTTTCTTTTTTCTTTTCTTTTTTTTTATGAGACAGGGTCTTGCTGTGTAGTTCAGGCTGGCCTTGAACTCATTGTGTAGCCCAGGCTGGCCTCAAGCTCACAGCAACCCTCCTGTGATCCTCTTGAGTACAAGGATTTCAGTGCTGCATTGCCATGCCTGGCTGCAGGATGAAACTTGGACTCCGAGATGACTTCCCTAGCCCTTTGGGAGGTAGAGAGATTTGATGGACAGCCAGGGTATGTGGGGAGGGTCTGCTGCCTGTATCAGGGAGAGGCCAGGCTCAGTGACCCTACATCCAGTTCCACCTTCTCAAGTAGTGGCCCTACTTGGGGTCAGAGGTTTCCAGTTGGACATCTTCTATGCTGACAAGGCTGTGATCCTGGGATGCACTTTTTTTTTTTTTAACCTTAGTCTTAAATTCAACATGACTGGCAGAATTTCCCTCCTTAGGGCCCGCCCCTATGACCAACTTCCCCATCGTGGTTTGGAAATAACCCACCATTCCATCTGCCTAGGCTGGAAGCTTGCTATCACCATCTCAAAATCCTGGGACCTGATGTCTCATTGTCACCAGACCAACCCAGCTGCTCCTCACCCTTCCCCTCCCCTTCCCCACTGCCCTACTCTCTGGGGAGACCTGGTTCCTTCCTCCTCTCTTCTTCCTGGCCTCTCCAGGAACTCATCTTTGTTACCCCAACCCCACTGGCTTTCTCACTTCTGTCACCCCAGTTTTTCTGCTGTAGGCAGGTTTAAAAAAAAATATCCAGACTCCTCCAATTTCAGCCCTGTATGCTTCCTGCTGTAGAACTCTCTCCATCTGCTGAACCATATTGCCTCTGTCCTGCAAGGCAGCATCCCTACCTTTCTTGGAGGAGGGAGACAGTAGTTCTTTGGGGCGTGGCTGTGGTTCTCCTGGATTGAGTTTCTGCTACTGCCACCAGTAGACCTGAGCCTTTACATAAAACCAGCCAGGGAACCCGTGCTTTTTTGGGGGTGAGGCTTTTCTCAGAAAGCAGTGACATTTCAGAGTGTACCAGAGGTCTTGTCTTGCTCCCGTTAATGCTTTGGTGAAAGGTTTGTTCCAGCTTCAGGTGACAGTCAGGACAACTGGCACTGCTCTCAGTCTCCCAGACCCCATCCAAGTCAGGAGGAAGCAGGGGACTGGGTGGCTTTTCTGTGTTTCAGCATAGGATTTGAGAATGGAGAAACCATTTGCTCCATTTCTGGAGGAAACTTGGGCTCAGGAGCCAGTTCAGGGGGTTGTACCATCCTGTGCTACGGTGAAGGCAGATGATGATACAGGCTCAGAGAAAGGAGGGATCCAAGCAGACAGCAAGGAGAGCCCATTGCCTTACGTCTCCTTTGTACTATTTCACCCCCAGGAAGAGGAAGGAACTCTCCCAGTTCGCATGGGTCTCCTGGCTGTGTCCTATGCCTAGAAAGAGAGGCATAGGTGTACTGGGGCTGTAGTCCAGATTGGGGACACTGGGCTAAGCCAGCTAGGACCCCAGAGATGCTGTTGGAAAGAGGACCCAAAGGTTCCTGCAGGTATTGGCCGGGGAGGGGGAGGGTCTGCCTGGGGCATCACAGGCAGGAAGGGCCTGCAGCTTCTCTTGTATTTCCGGCCTGGGCTCCAGGCCTGGAAATGGACCTTGACTACGTGTGCATGCCATATGGCCACCATTGTGTTTTGAGACCTGGGCTATGTCGGCGGATGACTTGTTCAGTTTCCCCTTTGTTTCCCTCTAGAATTTGTGTGTGTGTTTGTTTTAAGAGCTTGAAGTTCCTTTGCGCATTCCAGCCAGCCCCACTGGATTTTCCTTCACCTTACTCACCAGAGTGACCAAGGCTTCTTTTTAGCCTAGGCAGGAATGGTGTATGAGCTGGGGCAGGTGTGTTGGGGGAGTCAAGGGGACAGCAGTAAGGAGTCCCAAACTCAGTGCTCACACCCCTCCTGGCCAACCCCCAGCCCACCTTGGTTGTTGCATTCTGCCATGAATTTCTTTTTGTCCAGTGATTGGTTCCACAACACCCCTGAGATGGGAAGGGATAAGGATGGTAGGTCTATTTTTAAAATTATTATTATTATTTTTTTTTGAGACAGGGTTGTACTATGTCATTCAGGCTGGCCTGGAACTCTCAGCAGTCCTCTTGCCTCAGCCTCCTATGTCCTGGGAGCGTACCACCACACCCAGATTGATGGTTCTATTTAGAGACAGAAAAAGTCTTGAGCCAACTAGTCTAGTTTACCATGACCTTCCCCTGTGGGATCTGCTCACCTGTGCTCTGCCTAGTCCTGACTACCACCAAGACCTCCTACTGGGGAGGTCTGGGGTGGGTCAAGCCCTGCACCTGTCACTCCTGGGACCATTCTGCAGTTAGCTGTTTAGAGCCAGTGCCTGGTGGGGGTGTGGCTGCTTGTGTAGGACTTAGCACACAAGGGTTCTAGGAATTCTGAAAGAGGAGAGCTGTGTGGGTGCTGGTAGGCAGGGGAAGCTGCCTTCGTTCCAGATCCATTTATTTAGCTCCTACTGTGTGGCCCAGTTGCATCTGGTACCACAGAGAGCTGGAGAACAAAGGGCCAGGAGGGGGATGGAGATGAGGAAGGGCTGGGTTAGGCTCAGCCAGCAGGAGGTGCCAGCACTGGGAGTGGTGGCAGTAAAGCCTGATTTTCAGGGCAAAGCTCAGAGGTCTGGAAAAACTTACCAAGTTCCCTGCCTTCGGGTCAGAGGTGGAGATGGGCTGGTGTTCCCAGCTTATCTCAAGTCACATGTCCTGGGGGTCAGCGAGATCGAAAATCTCCCTCATTCCATTCATCTTTGGGCAATGACACCCAGAGTCAAACAGTCCTTGTCTCCGGGTACCAAGACTACCAGGCAGGTGGGGAAGGCATGAAAACCATGAGTGGTAACTCAAGGCCAGGGCATTGGTCAGTGAAGCTGGCCTGTGTGTATCTGGAGGGGACAGGTAGGTACAGTGGGTAGGACCCTGAGGAAGAAGTTTTTAAGGCTCTCCCCTATATTCATTTTCACCTGCCAAGGTTCCAAGAAACCACAGCACCTGCTGCTTTCTCCGTCAGGTCATGGGGGGGTCCTGGGAAGGTTTGGGCAGGATGGGGGCCAGGCTGCACATGAGGCTTTGTCCTGATGGAGCTCAGTGTGTCCTCCGTGCATTTGCACCTGGAAGCCTCCTGCCAGTGAGCCCCCCAGCTGTCAGCATACGTCTTGAGCAGGAATGGTGGGAGTTCTGCCCTTCTTGGAAAGCAGGTATCACTTGGGAACACTGAGGCTTGGGGAAGACAACCCCCACCCCCTGGCACTACTTGGATGCTGACCCATTTTGCTGTGGTTCTATGCTGGTGGTTCAAAGTTAGCTTAGTCCACATTGTTTTCCTCCTGCTGCCCAGTTGTCCTCCACTGCCAAGCACAGGGCAAAGGCCAGCTCACTCAGCCTGGGGTGGAGGTGGAGAGGGAGGGGAAGGGACCAGCGGGCAGGAGCAAGGTTCATTAGCACTTCCATTTGCTGGCTGGAAGGAGCCCTCCATCCACAGTGCCGCCGCCGCTCTCTACCTGGATTTGCAGTGGAGGTTCTATTTTAGGTTTGCAAGTATCCTCTTCATCTTGCACCTGACATAATCTAGGCCTTGGAGGGACCTTGCTGAGGCTACCCAGAGAGCCACAGAGCCAGGGATTTTGCCTGGTGTTCTGACGCCAGGTCAGGTGTGCTCCCCGGAAACGATGGTTTGGCCAGGTGGGTACAGGGTCCAGCCACCCTCCAGCGTAACTCACGGGAACTTAGAATTTAACTTTGGGTGAATCAGGACTCCTCTTCCTTGCTGTGATTTTTCTCCTATGTCTTGACCCCCCCCCGAATGGTGGCACTTGGGGCTGTCACTCCTGACCATGCATGTAAGGATATAGCACCAGTGGAGACACTTGCCCCAGGAACACTGTAAAAAATATTTTTAAAGCATTTAATTTGAATCCATATTCAAGTGCTGAAAGTAAGCACACGCTTGTTTTAACCAGGTGGGATAAGGAAGTGGAAGAAACATGGTCTTCCTACCTGGAGGTGTCTGCTGTGCTTCCTTCTAGGATTTCCCTACTAGCCTCTGATCAATTTCATAGTCCTTCTGTTTCACAACAGAGGTGATTTTTTTCCCCCATTTTGTGAGATAGAGTCTCACTCTGTAGTTCATTCTGGCCTTGAACTCACTATGCAGCCCAGGCTGGCCTCAGACTTGTACAGTCCTCCTACCTCAGCCTTCCAAGTGCTGGAATCACAGGTGTGCCTCACCACGTCCAGCTATTTTATTGTTTTGCTTTTTTGAGACAGGGTCTCACTCTGTAGTTCAGCCTGGCCTTGAACTCACAGTGTAGCCCAGGCTGGCCTCAAACTTGTACGGTCCTCCTACCTCAGCCTCCTGAGTGCTGGAATTACAAGCATGAGCCACCAGGCTAGGCTTGTTGGAATATTTGGAAGTAATTCAAGCTTGGTTCTCTGGCTAGGGTCCTGAGCCTGCTTCTCTTGGAGTCCTTCGGGACCTCATCACTGCAAGAGAGCTTGTGAATAGAGGGAAGATTGTGTGTACCTCAGTCTTCCTACTTGTTTGTGCCTGGGATCAAGAACAGTGCCTGGCATCCAGGCAGTGCATGTGGACTGCTTCTCATTGTTTCCAAAGGCCGCACAGTCTCCTATTTACAGGTGGCTCACACTGTTTATTACCTATCTCCTCATGCATTTGTCTGATCATTTCCTTTGGATGCATTCCCAGAAGAAAATGGTAAGACTACAGACTTTGCATATTTTTAGGACTTTTGCTGCCATTCTGATTCCCAGGGGCAGAGATAGCCTGTTCCCTGCCCTGTTTTCCAGTTAGGGAAGGAAAAAGAAAGCAGGTGGGGGTGGCACATACCTGTCATCCAAGCACTCAGAAGGCTGAATCAGGAGGATCTAACTCCTCAAGTTCAAGACCAACCCAGGCTAGTAGTGAATCAAGGCCAGTTTGAACTGCATAGTGAGACCTTGTCTCAACCCAAAACAAAACAAAACAAAAACAGAAAAAATGATTATTTGTTTTATCTTGTGCTATGTTGATTACTATTTGTTAATTATTCATCTATTTGATTTACCTTACTAGTGAAAATCATTATTAAAAATGTTTTCTAAGGGCTAGGGGTATAGCTCAGGGGTAGAGGACTTGCCTATCTTACACAAGGCCCTGGTGAGCCCCAGTACTGGGGGGAAATGTTTTTGGTCATTTTGGTCTTTTAAATTTAATTTAACTCTGTCCCTTTTCCTCTTGGTTTGTTACTTTATTTCTTTTTGGATACAGGGTCTCACTATATAGTTCAGGCTGCCCTTGAATTCACTGTGTAGCCCAAGCTAGGCTTGAACTTGCTGTGATCCTCCTGCCTCAGCCTCCTGAGTGCTGGGATTACAGGTATCACCATCACATTCAGATACAATTCTTGGTTTGCTACGCTTTTTCTGATTGAGTTTAAAACAGCTTTAGTCTCTTACTGTAGGTTTTTTTTAAGTTGTGGGTTTCTCTACTTGCTAGGTGACAGGCCCTGTGTTGGTCTCTGTCAGCACTCTGGCCCCACTGAGCCAACAGAGCTGTCCTGGGGTGGGCCACCAGTCCACAGGGTTCTGGACGGCCGTCCTTAAGTGCCTCTGTGTCTGTCAGTGCTGTGTTCTCTCTTCCCAGCAGCACCCTCCTAGCCGCCCTGCTGGTACCCACCCACAGGACTTTGTCTTTTACCTAATTTGATGTTTTGGTAGCTTGCAAACCCAAACCCAAGCTTGTGGTGTAGAAGAGCCTAGCACAAGGACAGGGAGCAGGGGAGACCTAGACGCTGCTCTGGGCTGTTGAGGCCCCTGTGCCCTCTCTGTCCAGGCCTGTCCAGGGACGTGAACCTTGCCTCTCTCCCTGGAGGGTTTTGCTGTCTGTTGTTGAGACAGCATCTCCCCATGTAGGTCAGGCTGGCCTTGACTTCACGGTGTAACCTCAGTTTCCCAAGTGCTGCGATGACAGGCTTGTGCCACCACGCCTGACAGGGTTTTAGTTAAACAGACCCTAAAGGGAGGCCCTACTGCCTTTATTTGGGAAGAGTTGTGAAGATTGTGTGGTACCCCATTTTGCCAAAGCCTCCTTGCTCAGTAGAATGTTTTCACATTAGGTGAAGTGGTCACTAGAGTCTGTACAGGGTAGGATTAAGAATCTTGCTCTGGGGCCAGGGATTAGGTCAGGGGCGGTGCCGCCTGCCTTGCAAGAAGAAGGTCCTGAGTTCC
>NW_022900928.1:88465597-88477712 GCF_012274545.1 Fukomys damarensis | reverse complement strand
CAAAAAAAAAAAAAAAAAAAAAATCTTGCTCTGAGCTATCTTGCTCTGAGCTCAGCTTGGTGGTGCATGCCTGTGATTCTAGCACTCAGGAGGCTGAGGCAGGAGGAATGCAACTTTGAGCCCAGGCTGGGCAACATAGCAATTTTGTAAGACCTTGTCTCAAAATAAAAAATAAAAAAAAAAATGGGCTGAGTATGGAGCCCAGCTGGTACCACCAAAATAAAACATCCCAGAGCAACAACAACAACAGCAAAAAACTGTTGCTCTGGATGCAAGCTACTCAGATTTGAATCCCAGACCTATTGCTCTGGGACTGTGTGCCCTTGGATGAACTGGGTGGGTCCTTTACATCTGTCTCTTGGCCTTGTTCTTGGTGAAATGAGAGTAATTGGCACCTGGTTTGTAGTGTAGGCGTGAGAATCAGATGAGCCAAGGTACTCAGGGTGTAGGGGCGACATCAGACTTAGGGAAGTTCCTAGTGGAACCCCTTGCTGGTCCTCACTGGCTGGGTGTTATTGATAAGCACAGGGTTGTGGTGAGAGGGGAACTCACTGAGATCCCATGAGTGTCCCCGCTCCTGGCTGTGTTCTGATCTCCATTGTAAGGGTAGAGTGTGGGCTACATTGAGGTTGCCCAGCCAGACCCAGCTGGGTTGCCAAGTTGGTACTGATAGGTACAGATCCTGGCGACCTTGGGTGGTCACAAGGGTCTGTAGTCTGGAGGGCACCTGACATCTGTATTTTCTAATTCAGCACTGGTAGACTTGGTTGAATCACCTGTATGAGTTTAAATTTTCAAGTAGACATGTTGAAAAGTGTTACCAAAAAAAAAAGAAAAGAAAAATGAGCCAGGTGTGGCAGAAGGATTCCTACCAGTTCGAGGCAGCCTGAACTACTTAGCAAGAACTTGTCTCAAAAAAAAGTGTAATTTATCTTAATATTGAATTTAAATCAATATATCCCAAATGTTCTCATTTTGATATGTAATTTATAAGAAAAGTGTTTAGTAAGATAGGCTTTGTATACTTTTTTCATACTGAGTCTTCAAACTCCACTGTGTATACCCCAGGACTTTTCCTTAGATTGGCAACAAAAGAATTCTTGGTTGTAAAACAATTATGTAAGTATACCTGCCGCCTTTGTGGTACTGGGGATGGAACCCAGGGCCTCCTCATGCAAGCTAGGCAGGCACTCTACCATTGAGCTACATCTCCGACATCTACCTATCTTTCTTTCTTCCTTCCCTCCCCTGCTAAATTGTCCAGGCTGGCCTTGAAATTTTTTTTGATACAGTAATTGAACTCAGGACCCTGTACTTGTCAGGTAGGTGTGGCACTACTGAGTTAAATTCCTGGCTCTGGCCTTGAACTTTTGGTCCTCCTGCCTTAGCCTGAATAGATGGGATAGAGGCATATGCCACCCTGCCTGGCTATTATATACTTTTTGTTTTATCCTTTCAAAGGCTTGAATTGGAAACTTATAACTGGGTGTGGTGGCACATGCCTGTAATCTCAGCACTCAAGAGGCTGAGGCAGGAGGATCCCTGAGAGTTTGAGAATTCGAGAGTTGGAGGCCAGCCGGGGCTACACAGAATTCAAGGCCAGCTTGAACTACACAGTGAGACCCTGTCTCAAAATACCCCCTCCCAAAAAAAAAGCAAGAGGGAGAGCACCTTGCTTGGACCCCAGAGGAGAGCCAAAGCAGGCTGCATTCAAGGGTGTGGTGGGCAGGTGGGGAGCCTGGGAGGCACCATCTCCCTTGTGTCTGAGAGCCCCCTGCCTTGTATCTCTGCACTAGCAGGCTGGGGTTGCAAGGGCAAGGGATCAGAACCTGGGGACAGCAGCACCACAGCC
The DNA here is from genome assembly GCF_012274545.1 of Fukomys damarensis. Lineage (NCBI taxonomy): Eukaryota > Metazoa > Chordata > Mammalia > Rodentia > Bathyergidae > Fukomys > Fukomys damarensis. The sequence goes on along the minus strand of NW_022900928.1, from coordinate 88,475,860 downwards.
TTTTCTTCCAAGTTTTCCCAAATCAGTTGGCAGTAGAATTTGTTTTCTCGACAAGCAGAAGTACAAGTGACAGTGTGCCTGGCAGCCATGGGCCATGTTGGTGTCCTGAGGAGCAAGAAGACCCCTTGCTCTGAGCAGGAGGCTGGGGGTGGAGGGGACAGCAGGATGAGCTAGCTGGCACCCAGGAGCAGTTGCACCTGCACAGGCACGCAGTCTTGCCCTGGGAAACCCAGGGTTTGAAGCAGGTACTTTGAGGTGACCAGAGTGCAGGGACAGTCAGGGGGCAGGGTTGACTGCCTCTTTTCTTTATTGACACCGCCAGACACTTTCTTTCAAGACTAGTGATCTTATTATGAAAATTGCTGGCGTCAGGTGTTTTTAAACTGTGCAGAAGTGCCACCCCACACTCTAGCACTTTATTTGTGCTGTGTATGTCACAAGATTGACAGCTCTTCCTGGGGTGACAGAGTCTCGGGGCTCAGAGCTGGGGTGGCAGGACCTGCTGTGCTGTCACGGAAGGAGCAGGAAGAAAAGGGAGACTTTTTTTTTTTTTTTTTCCATACCAAGGATTGAACCTAGGACCATCATGCTGAGCTGCTAAGTTGCTTGAACTTGAAATCCTCCTGCCTTAGCCTCCCAAACTGCTGGGATTACAGGCATGCACCTCCAAGCAGTTGGGGCCTGAGGATCCTTTCCCCAACTCTAGCAGGATCTCCTTCAGACAGGCAGGTCCTCTGTCACCGTAATGCCAGCCAGACTTCTCTGATATTGTCTGAGCTGACCCATAATCAGATTTCCCCAGTGATGCCCAGAGTGCTTTTGTAGAGCATCGTTGTTCCAAATGAGGCTGGACTCAGGATGTGTCAGGAGCCCTGGTGATGCAGTTTTTCATGTCACACGGTGTCCAGGCCAGTTTTCCTGTGCAAGGGCTGCCTTTGGGTGGCCTGTGAATTTGGCCACGTGGCATGATTAGCTGGCTGCCCTGTCCTGTCTCCATTGCTGCCTGTGAACTGCCATGCGGTCTAGGGGCTGGGCAGTAGAACCCCCCGCAAGGGCTCCGAGACGGAGTCATGACAGTCACAGGGACCGACTGAGTCCCCCCATGGGGAGTGCTCACTTCCTCCCCTGTGTTACTGAGCAGGCTGGGTGGGGGGAGTGGCACCTCCACATCTGGAAATGAGGTGCTACCTCTCTCCACCGTGGCTTTCCCAGGCTTCCATAGGCTTTGCTTGTCAAAAGGTAGCATCATGGTCCCAATGCTCTGCAGCTGCTGTTCTGTTGAGATTGCCACTCCCACCCCCCTTTTCCGGTATCACACTAGTCACGTGGATTTGTGTTGCTGCTGTTGTTCAAGTGTTAGAACCATTATAAAATTAGCAGATTTAATTACATTCCTGTGTCTTACAGTGTACATGTGCCAGATAAATGGTTGACACACCTATTAGGCAGAGCGCTCCTGCAAGTTGTTTAGCAGGTGTTCAAAAACTCAAGAGAAAAAAAGTTGAAGAAGAGGACCAGGGAATCCAGTCAGGTGCTGCAGGCATGTCCGAATAGCAGTGGGCATGTCACTTCCGGTGCCTGGGATGGGGCCAAATGGGCCTTCTCTGTGGTGCTGTGGGTGAATGGGAATGAATAAATCGGGTCACCCAGTAACATGAACAGGTCATGTGCCTTTGAACCCAGCCGTCCTCCTGCCTTTGGGGCCATCCCTGATGGAAAAGAAAACACAGGACACAGATATTGATTACAGCCTCGCCTGCCCCCAGCAGGGGAGCAGACTGAATAATTGATGGGACATCACACTGAAATATTATGAGCCACTCACAGCTGTGCATCCAGATGCTTGGGCTGGGGCAGCTTGGTGGCACACTGGAGGCTGGGTCCTGTTGTGTGTGTGAGGGTGCCACTTGTCCAGGAAGCAGCTGCACTAGGAGTAGAAAATAGCATGTGCCCCAAGAGTGGCTTTCTGAGTGTGGTGTGATGTGTTCTTAGGTCCTGCAGTAAGTAGGGTGGCGCATACCTGTAGTCAATCCCTTGGGAGGCTGAGGCAGGAGAATCATCATGAGTTTGAGGCCAGCCTAGTTTACATAGTGACTTTGAGGTCAGCTTGAACTATGTAGCCAGCAACAACCTATCTAAAACAAACAAACTCTATCATGAAATTTTTTGTTTGTTTCTTTGTTTGTTTTTTGAGACAGGGTCTCGCAATGTAGTTGAGACTGACCTGGAGCTCACTATGTAGCCCAGGCTGGTCTCGAACTCACAGCAATCCTCCTGCCTGAGCCTCCAGAGTGCTGGGATTACAGGCGTGCCCCACCACACCCTGCTATCGTGAAATTTTTAAAGAGTGGTTAAGCGTAGAGATTGCCTACCTGGAACCCTCCTCCTTTTATTCTGAAATGGAACCTGCTTCCATTTCTTTTGTTTCTTTTTACAAAAGTAATGAGCCCTCTAGAAGCATGTGGAAAACAGTGAAATAAACAATCGGATTGCAGAAAAATATGTAAAAAGCAGGAAAAATCCATAACTCTAACCAGAGGTGGGAAGTCAGTGCAGTGTTTTATTATTATTGTGGTGTGTAATGTACAGTTTTGCATTTGCCCGCCCCGCTGCCCACGGGCCCTTGTGACACATGTTTTTTTTCTGTCTTCAGTGATAGGAGTGGAACTCAAGTGCCAGGAGTAGAACTCAAGCCACACCCCAGCCCACAATTTTCTATCTTGCTTATCACTTACTCAGTACTGGGGTTGACCTAGGGATTGACCACAGGGCCTTTGCACTGAACTGTGTATCCCCAGTCCTTTTTTATTAGAACATGTTTGCAGTACATAATGATTACATTCATCATGGGGTATCGTTATCGGTACATGTGCATAACACATTTTAATTCTTTTTGTGTCCCCTTCCTTCCCCCATCTCTTGCTCACCTTCCTATTTGCAAAAGATCTATCTTCCTGTTTCCTATTATCTGTCTGTTATTTTGTTCTTTATATTTTTCATATTTTGGGTTTCTCATTTTCTTTTTTTTTTTCTTTTAAAAAATGTTTTTTCCATATACTATTGAAGCTTGTGCGTCTGATTTATTTTATTTAACAGTATGGTCTTAAGGTGTTTCCATTTTCCTACATATGACTCAAGTTTATTCTTCTTTATGGCAGAGGAGTATAACACGCTGTATAAATACCACTTTTTTTTTTCCGATACTGGGGATCGAACTTGCGCTTGCGAGGCAGGTGATGGGACCACTGAGCTAAATCCGCAGCCCACACATTCTTTATCCATTCATCTGTTGATGGATATAGGCTGCTTCCAAGATTTAACTGTGATGAGTTATTCTGCTATAAACATGGGTATGCATGAATCACTGTAATGATGTCTTTAACTCTTTTGAGAAGATACTAGAAGGGAAGTAACTGGGTCAAATGAGGAAAAAAAATTTTTTTTGAGATGGGGTCTTGTTGTATGGTTCAGACTGACCTTGAACTCAGTATGTAGCCCAGGCCAGCCTTGAACTCCCAGTGATCCTCCTCCTTCAGCCTCCTGAGTGCTGGGCCTATAGGCATGGACCACTATGCCTGGCTTACTTTAACTGTTTTGAAGAATCTCTATACTGATTTCCATAGAAGTTGTACTAGTTTACATTCCCCCCAACAATGAAGGATTCCTTTTTTTCCATCTCTTCATCAGCATTGTTGTTTGATTTCTTGATGATGGCTATTATTTCTGGAGTAAGATGGAATTCATATTATTTTATTGCATTTCTCTAATGGCCAGTGATATTGAACATTTTTTCATGGTCAGGCTGGCCTCAAACTCCCAGCAATCCTCTTGCCTCAGACTCCCAAGTGTTGGGATGACAGGCGTGCGCCACCACCCCAGATCAGGCTGGCTTTGAACTCATGTAGCCAGACTGGCTTCAAACTCATAATGATCTCCTTGCCTCAGCCTTGCAAGTGCTGGAAATACAGATGTGTGCCACCATGCCTGGCCCACTTTGATCCATTTTGATTTTAGTTTAGCACACAGTGCAGTGTATGGATCCAGAGTCAGCATTCTGCATGTGAAGAGCCAGTTTTCCCAGCACCACTTGCTAAAAGATTATCTTTCCTCCAGTGTGTTTTTGGCCCCTTTGTCAAAGATCAGGTGCCTGAATATGCTTGGGTGGTTTCTTCATCCTCTGTTCTGTTCTGTTCTGTGTGTCTGTTTTGTGCTTGTACCATGCTGTTTTTAATCACTGTAGCTTTTTTTTTTTTTTTTTTTTTTTTTTTTTTGTATTGGATATCGAACTCGGGACCTTGCGCTTGTGAGGCAGGTGCCAGAACCACTAAGCTAAATCCCTGGCCATTTTTTTTTCTTTCCCCTCTAATTTTGTAGTATAACTTGGAATCCAGGATTGTAATGCTTCCTGCTTTGCTCTTGTTGCCCAGGATTACTCTTACTACCTATTTTGTTTTGTGACAGGGTCTTGTTACGTTGCTCAGGCTGGCCTTGAACTCACTGTGCTGCCCAGGCTGGCCTCGAACTCAAAACAATCCTCTTGGCTCAGTCTCTTGAGTACTGGGATTGCAGGTGTGTGCCACCATGCCCAGTGTTTTGCTACCTTTTTTATTTTTTTATTTTGAGACACAGTTTTGCTAAATTGCCCAGGCTGGGCTTGAATTTGCTATCTTCCAGCCTTAGCCTCCCAGAGTGCTGGTATTCTAGGCATGTGTCACTGCTGCCTGGCAGTATCTTGCTTTTCTTGAAAAACTAAGTGTTGGCACTCATGCCATCCCTTGCCTTGCCTGGCCATCTGGCCCCTGTGACTGTCCACACAGCATGAGTGTCTGTTCCAGGTCAGCATCTAGGCCGCTGTGCCCACCGCTTTCCTTTCAACAATTCCATGTGTCCCGGAACCCGGATGGGCTGTTTACACTTTGCAGGGGCCCTTGGCTGGGGAGTGGGGGTGGGAGTGGGAGCTCAGGGTGGAGGAGCCTTGAGTAGGGTCTTGGCAGAAGAGGGAGCCCTTCGGGAAGGCCGAGGTGAAGCTGGCCCATGTAGATTTCCCCAGTGGGGAGCAAGAAAGGTGCTGACCTAGAGGTTCAGCCAGGACAGCAGAGGACAGGACTGGGGAGGACTCTGGCCAGCCGCCACACGGCTGGGGTTCAAGTCACCTAGTGGCTGGTGCCACAGGCCCGTTCTTGGATTCTGAACCTCAGATTTTGTGTCTGTGACGCAGGAAGTTGTGAGCACTTTCTCAGGGTTACTGTGCAGGGTGAGAGAGCCAAGGGCTGTTGTGTTCAGTGATCAGCTGCTGTGGTCAGGTGGGTTGGGGGTCTTTTTTAGGGGGTTCTGGCTGGAGGTTGTGTATCTGTGGAGGGGCCCAGAGCCCAGGCCCCAGGCTGAGGTGAGCACTTTAGACAGAGGAGATGGGATAGCTACACTGTACAGAGGTGGTGGCAGACAGCCCAGGGCCACCAAGCTGGGTGACCAGGGAGAAAAGGTGCCCCCAGCCCTACTGTTGGGATCCCAGGCATGGGAGCTGAGGCACCTTTAAACTGTTCACGGGACTCTTAAGTTCTTGGGCCTTTGCTGTTAAGATAGCACATACTGTTACCTCTCAGGCAACCCTCGTTTCTGAGACCCTGAGTGTACTCAGCAGCTCAGCCTAGAAACTCCTTGCTGCTCTTGCAAAATCAGTGTAGTTTTCTGTGTACTTTATTGCATTTTTTTTCTACAAAAAATACCCTAAGTAAATAAAAGTGCTAGAATTGCTAAAGAACGAATTTTAAACACCCATTCAGGCTGGGCCTGGTATGCATGCCTGTAATCCCAGCACTTGGGAGGCTGAGACAGAGAGATTGCTTTGATCTTGAGGCCAGCTTGTACTACATAGCAAGATTCTATCTCAAAAAGAAAAATCTATTTGGACAGAATACATTTTTAGCTCATGGGACTTCTGCTGGTCTGTGAGCTCAGTTTTTTTGTTGTTGTTTTGGCTTTGTTTGTTTGTTTGTTTTGTACTGTGGCTTGAACCCAGGACCATGAGCTTGCCAGGCAGGTGCTGTGCCTCTGAGCTACATCCCCAGCCCTAGATTTTTTTGTTTTTTGAGAAAGGGTATCACCATGTAGTTTAGCTGGCCTTAAACTTGCTATGGAGCCCAGGCTTACACAGAACTCGCCATTCTCCTGCCTCAGCCTTCCAAGTACTAGAATTACAGGTGTGTGCCACCACGTCCAGTCTATGTGTTAAGTTTTTTGGTTTTTGTTTTTGTTTTTTTTGGTACCAGGGATCAAACTCAGGCCCTTGCACTTGTGAAGTAGGTGGTGGAACCACTAAGCCATATCCCCAGCCCTATGTGTTAAGTTTTGAAGGGAGAGAACGACATTAAAAAACATGTAAAAAGCTGGGCATATGCCTGTAATCCCAGCACTCAGGAGGCTGAGGTAGGAAGATCGCTGGAAATTTGAGGCCAGCCTGGGCTACATAGTGAGTTCAAAGACAGCCTGAATTACATTATGAGAACCTGTTTAAAAAAAAAAATGAGATGAACAAGATGTAATGTCATACACCTGGAACCCCATCACTCAGGAGGCTGAGGCAGGAGGATAGAAAGTTAGGGCCCAACATGGGGCCCTGTGAGGGCTGTTGCTGATCTCCACCTCCTTCTTGCCTGTTGGAGAAGAATAGTTACTAGTACCTGGCCCTGAGGCAGGCATGGGGTGGCACATGCAGTCCCCTTCATTTTTTAAATAATTTAGGTTTTTTTGTCTTTTGAAACGGTCTTCTATGTATTCCAGTCTGGTCTTGAACTCGCTGTGTAGCCCAGACTGGCCTTGAACTCACAGCCATCTTCCTGCCTTGGCCCCTGAAGTGCTGGATTATACGTGTGCACCACCACGCCTAGCTGGAGGCATGGTTTTAAAAGGCACGTCTGCCTCCTGGGGTCACAGTTGACAGTGAGTTGGCGGGGTGGGTGCAGGGAGACTGGAAGCTGGTGTCTGGCTTAGGCAGTGTAGAGGTAGGTGGTGTCTCGCCCTGCACAAAGGATCGGACGAGGGTGACCCTGCTAGGATTGGGCTTCTATAACTCCAGAGCAGCTGCTGGCTACATGTAGGGCAGAGAAGCTTACTGGCCGGAAATGGGGTGAGAATGTAGAGGTATACTGTAAGGAGGACTATGCCCTCAGGTTGTGTCCTCGGGCTGCCCCCAGACTCTTCCCCTCTTCATGATCCCTCACTGGGAGACTTGTGCCCTGGGACAGAGCTTGCCAGCCACTTCAGCCTAGAGAGCTTGGGATGCTACTCACTACCTCCTGGGCTGTGACTATAGGGTGTAGCTGAAGGTAGTCCTGGCCCCTGAGTCCCTGCCAGCCTTACCCACACAGCCAGTGCTTGGGACTGTAGGAAGATGTTTTGCTGCCACCTTGTGGGCAAGAAGAGCCAGGTGCATCTTGGAGGCCAGCATGGCTCTGGGACCACAGAATACTGAAGAAGCCTGTGGCCTTTCCCTCCAGCTTCCACCTCCAAAGAAAGTTGGCCCTTCCTTATCCACCTGCCAGCTTCCTGTGTGCTGTATGACCACACCAGGCATAGGAGTTATCAGTGCATTGGCTGGCAAACACTGGGCGGGCACCGAGTGCCAGGCCTCATGGGCTTCCTGGGGTAGAGCTGCCCTTTTCCCTCTTTGTCACGACAGGGTGGTGTCTCATGTCCCTGTCCCCACACCCAACCCAGGGAGACTTCTCTTTCTGCATAGGACACTGGATGTACCTGTGTGTGGCTCAGCCCGCTTTGGGGCACATCTGGAGTCAGCCCTATCAGACTCCAGGTGCTCAGGGAAGGAGGGGTGCCTAGTGTCTGGCTTCTGCACTCTCTACCTGGCAGAAGTGGCATTCATCCTGACCCAGAATCCACACCACAGACACCCGTGAGAAGGTTCATATTGAATTTCCTAGAAACCTAACCTTCCACAGAGCCTTCCAAACCCTAGAAGGAAGTGCACTTGGTGCTCTGACAGCCTGAATTAGACTAGTTCTTTGGGAATTCAGCCCCTGTCTACTCTAAGAATTCCTAGCCTGGAGCTTTTTAGGCCTGCCTTCTGTGCCTCAGGCCAAGGGTGTTAGGGCTGTGTGGAATTTTGCAGCAGGATCTCATCAGATGAAGCACAGAAACCTTGTCCCTGGCCTGGGGCTCACCCCTCGAGGAACAGAGGTGTGTGCTTGCCCCAGCTCTACATTTTGGGGTCCTTGACTGACCTAATGTTTAGCCAGCAGGTACCCTTGACTTTGTAGTTTCTGTAGGTCAGAAAAAATTTCTGGGAAAAAGGGGACTGGAGGAAGAGGTGGATAGGTGAGAAAGAGAAGCCTTGCATCTTGGGAACAGACCTGAGTTGAGCTTTCTGCCTTGTCAGATTCTGAAGGTGCAGGGGAGCCCAGTGTCCTCTGAGATTGAACGACACTGTCTTGGGGACTGGGCACCGGTGCCTACCCATCCTGGTTGTGTGTGTGTGTGTGTGTGTGTGTGTGCACATGCATGTGCATGCATACATGTATGTACACGTGCAGGTTTTTATGACTTGCATTGTGGAGCTGGGGCTCTCTCTTTTTATCAATACTAAGGATTGAATCTAGGGTCTTTGCACTGAGATATGCCTCCTGATCCTTTTTAAATTTTGAGACAGGGTCTCTAAATTGCTAAGTTGCCCAGACTGGCTTTAAAGTTGTGTCTCTTGCCTCAGCCTCCCAGAGTGCTGGGATCATAGACATGCTCCACCATGCCCAGTGGGGCAGCTTTAGTTTTTGAGGAATAATGAGAGAGAGGACTGACGGATGCAGATAGCAAAGTCAAAGCATTTATTTTTCTGTAGCTCAGAAAGGTTGGCTGGATTATACTTGGAAATATGAGTTGCGTTCAGGATTGGGCTCTTGTCACTGTACCTGCCCAAGGACCTTGGGAAAGACTCTTCTGGAGCTGTCTCTTACTGGGGAATGTACATCCTGTATTGGAGGAAGCAGTCTACCTCAACACTGGTAATAACTAGTCCCACAAAAATGCAAAATGCCCTGGAGATCCAGCCCGGGACTTGAGAGTTTCCAGCCCTAAGAAGTAGGCTAGTACCTAGGCTGGGGCAGTCCCTGCCTTCCCAGGCATCCCCTAGTCCCAGCCCCCTCAGGAATGTATGTTTATCTCCTCCTGCCTCTGAGGGGACCTGGAATGCTAAAGCTGCAAAGGACTCTGGGAGTTGGTTTGGACTGGAGTGGAGGAAACCCTGGGAGCAAGATCTCTTCAGGACCCAAGCCCCTCATCCCTTGCCACTGCCTAAACTGGTTTCCCCTCCTGATCCATTCCTGCCAAAGACTGCATGCACTTCTGCATTTCTGTGGATCCGGGAAGCCAGCTCTTTGTGGGGCTGAGAGAGGAGGGATGTGGTCATTGCTGGGTCCAGCAAAGCATACGGAGCTCCTGCTCCATTCTGGGATTTTCTGGTGCCTGGTATAGCCTGCACCCATGAATCTAGAAGGCATCGGAGTGTGGGTTGTTTCCCTCAACAGTTTCAGGCCCTGCATCAGCTAGACAGGAGGGGAGGCCCAGCAAGCAGTGGGTTAGGCACTGAAGACCTCAGCAGTGTCACCTGCCTAGAAGTGTGATCCAGGCCTGGATTTTTCTGCTGCTCTTGGGCAGGATGATACTTAACCCAAATTGGACAGATGAATATCTTCTGGATCTTCTAATCTCCAAAGAGACAACTTGGTCATAAGTAGTTGCTGTCACATCCAGCAACTCTCAGCCTCAGAGTGTTTGGGCCAAATCCTGAGATAGGATCAACTCGATCAAACTCCCCCCTTTACAGTTGCCCAGTGATGGCCTAAGACTTACCTCCTGAGCCCTAATAAATCCAGCCTTGACGGGTCCGTATGATTGCTCTTCCTTCATAGATCGAAAATGGTCCACTTTTTTTCTAAAATGGTGCCCACTGTGTGATGTGCTGCAAGACTGTTATTTATTTGGCCTGCTCTTAATGACAGCTCCTTGCCTACCTGCCCAATCCTAGGAGGAGCCCTGGGCTGGAATTTCCTGTTTTTTGAGGGCTCCCTGGGCTGCCCCAGCAGGCCGGCCCCCTGAGCCGCCGCCGTTCCCTGGTGTTCCAGGCCAGACTTGCCACCTGCCTCTCCGGGCTGGGCTGGCTCCCGGCCCCTCCAGGTCTGGGCTTGCCGGCTGCTTTGGGGTGGAGGAGCCGAGGAACTTGGTTGGGCCCACACCAGGCACCCAGAGGCCGGAGGT
>NW_022900928.1:88463672-88464702 GCF_012274545.1 Fukomys damarensis | reverse complement strand
GAACCGGGGCTTCGGGGCGCGCGGAGCGGTAAGGGGTGGCAGCGCTCCAGGGTGGCCTCTGGGGTGAAGGCTGACAGGAAACCGAGGGACTTTACCTGGTAGAGGCGTCGTGTGCCCAGGTAGCTGGAAATGACCCAGGTGCCATCAGCACCCAGCCCTTCCCTTGGGTCCTCGGCAATGTCCAGAGGAGGTGGCAGTGGCAGAGGAGAACTCCACACACCCCAGTAGAAGAGGGTACTGGCCAGGCATCCTGGAGTAGGAGACCAAGAAGGGCTTGGGTTTAAATGCAGCCCTCCCATTTTGGGGATGCAGGATTGCAGTCTGGGAAGGAAGGGGAACACCCCTCACACCCCCCAGTCAGGTGGCTCTAGGCAGGCAGTTTTTCAGCTGGGGTGGACCTCTGTAGCTGGGGTCAGGGACTGTTGTAGGGTAGTGATGACTACAATGAAACAGTGCCCCTTTGCGGGCAGTGCCCAGTGCAAGTGCAAGATAAAGGCCAGTCCAGGCCTGGCCACCTCATGCTGGTTGGAGGTTGGAGGTGCAAACTGGGAGCAAAAGGGGACAGGCCTGGCTGTCACTGGCATCTTGGAGCTGGAGACTTTCCTGAGGGTTGGGGGCCTTGTGGTACTGGAAGTGGAGGGGAGGGAAGGAAGGGAGGATGGGGATGGGGCTCACAGCTGAGGAGCTAGGGAGGAGGCTGGGCAGGGTGGAGCTGAGTGGATAGGCCTGGCTGGACCCACCCCTACAAAACAGGGCCAGGTGAGGCCCCGCCTTCTTCACCCTGGCTCGGGAATGTGGTGGGTGGCCCCACCCTGCCTGGTGAGCTGTTTCTACTTGCTGGAGGTTGGCCCGCCCCCCTGCCAGGGGCCTGTCCATTTTGGGTCAGCCTGAGACCTGCTGGAATGGCCTCTACCTGGTAGAGGCACCCAGGCACCGGGTCAGGTGGGCACTGCTTACCTGCTTGCTGCAGCATAACTAAGGACTGGGAAGGGCTGGGGATCTGGCTCAGTTCAATCTCTGGTACCAAAAA
>NW_022900928.1:88457183-88463644 GCF_012274545.1 Fukomys damarensis | reverse complement strand
TGTGGGTAAAAAAAAAAAAAAAAAAAAAAAAAAAAAACGACTGGAAGGACACGAGGAAGGCCAGGAAGGACTGAGCTTTGGCCCTCACTTCTGTTCTGTAGACTGTCCTCACTGTCCTGCTCGCTCACTTAGGAAAACCCCTCCCGCTGTTCTCTAGGGAACTAGCATATGTGCCACTGTGGCCCTGACAGGGTGGCTCTGTCTTCACAGACTCATTTGTGAACAGCCAGGAGTGGACTCTAAGCCGCTCTGTGCCGGAGCTTAAAGTGGTGAGTGGGTTGGGGGAGTCCTGGGGGGCCCCATTGCTGGGTGAGCCAGGCTCAGAGCATGGTCCAGGGCATTGATTGCTTCTCTTGGTGTCCCTCCCCTTCCCCTGTGGGCTTCCTCCACAGCCTTGTGGTTCTTCTGAGCCCCTTTCCCCTCCTGCCTGCTGTGCATGCTTTGTGTTTTGAGACAGGGTCTTACTATATATTCTAGGCTGGCCTTGAACTTGTGGTGGTCCTCCTGCTTCAGCCTCCCAAGTGCTGGGATTGCAGGCATGCACCACCACGCTGGGCCCCTAAATGCTCTTTCCTCACCCTACAGCCTGGCCTTTCTTCTCATGTATGCCTTTGACCTTTGCTGTGCCATTTCCTGTCCTGCAGGGCATAGTGGGGAACCTGTCCAGTGGGAAGTCAGCTCTGGTGCACCGCTATCTCACGGGAACCTATGTCCAAGAGGAATCCCCAGAAGGTGAGTGCCACTTGGGCCCTTTCACTGCTGCAGTGTCTTAAGTGGGAGCCTCGAGCCCCTTTTCCTCCCCAGTCCTCTTATCTCTTCCATGTGAAGCCTGCCCTGCCTGGCCCCAGGTACCCTGTCTGAATTTGGTCCTGACCTTACTCTGTCCTAGGTGGTCGGTTTAAGAAGGAGATTGTGGTGGACGGCCAGAGTTACCTGCTGCTGATCCGAGATGAAGGAGGCCCCCCAGAGCTCCAGGTAAGCTTCTGCCCTGGCTGCAACTGCCCCTGTGTACAGAACCCCTCCCTGGAAGCTTCTGGTTGGGACTGGGCCAGGTTGCCTGTCTGGGGAACAAGGCCTGCCAGGATCTGCCACCCACCCTCCTGCCCACCTTGAGCCGGGATGGCCAGACCCAGGTAAGGGTGCTAACTCTGCTTGCTTTCTTCTAGTTTGCAGCCTGGGTAGATGCCGTGGTGTTTGTGTTCAGCCTGGAGGATGAGATCAGCTTCCAGACAGTGTACAACTACTTCCTGCGACTCTGCAGCTTCCGAAATGCCAGCGAGGTGCCCATGGTACTGGTGGGCACACAGGGTGAGCCAGCAGGGTCGTGGAGGCAGACGGGGAGAAAGCCTGTATCTCCACTTCTGTCCCAGCAATGATGGGCTCTCAGCCCCTCCTCTGCAGCCTGTGACTCAGGGCTTCCCTCAGTTACTTTTCTCTGGCTAAGTCTGGCAGACTGTGCCACAGATTCTTGTCCATGATATTTTTCTTGTTGTTTGGTTTTTGTTTTTTGAGATAGGGTCTCCCTATGTAGTCCACACTGGCCTTGAACTTACTATATAGCCTAGGCTGGCCTGGAACTCACAATGATCCTCCTGCTTCAACTTTCTGAGCACTGGATTATATGTGTGTGCCACCACACCCAGGTTCATGTCCAGAGTTTTTTAGATGAATAAACAGACTCAGAAATTGTCATTGGCTCCAAGGCCTGGACACCTTGGTTATTGGTGCTCTGTGCACCCTGCTGGTCAGGCCCTCTGCCCACCACCCCTTGCCACACACTTGTATCAGCCCTTCCTAGCCAGCTGAATGACCCTCACCTCTCCAACAGATGCCATCAGTGCTGCCAACCCCCGGGTCATTGATGATAGCCGGGCCCGCAAGCTCTCCACAGACCTGAAACGCTGTACCTACTATGAGACGTGTGCAACCTACGGGCTCAACGTGGAGCGAGTCTTCCAGGATGGTAACTTAGGCCCAGCATGGGGTGTAGGAAGGCTCCCTGGCCAGCAGCTGCATGTTTTGGGGAATGGTGCTGCTGCCCTGGGATTTCTCCCCAGGGGGTTAAATTGATTCTGCTTTCCCCTGTAGTGGCCCAGAAAGTGGTGGCCTTGCGGAAGAAGCAGCAGCTGGCTATCGGGCCCTGCAAATCTCTGCCCAACTCACCCAGCCACTCGGCTGTGTCCGCTGCCTCCATCCCGGCTGTGCACATCAACCAGGTGCGGTTGTCACCCCACACTCCCTGGTGCTGTCCAAAGTCTGTGTGTATTAAGCCTCCGCCTCATCCTCACCCTGCCCACCTCCCTCTGCCTCTGGCCTTGCATGTGGCACTGGCTCGACTTCCATTTAGCCTACCATTGGACTTGGCCTCAGCTCTGCTCCATGGTGACTGTCCCTCCCTGCTCCCAGTTTCCAACCCTGTTATCTCTCCCAGCCACTTCTGCTTAGAAAGTACAAACAGGTGCTCTTGTGAGCACTGTGACAGTCATCTCGTGAGCTGCTTGTTATGGCCATTACACTCTGTGGGCACAGGGCAGGGAGAAGGTTCTTTTAAGCCTCTTAGCGCTGGCCCTCGGCAGCCCTTTCCTCTCCTTTCTTCTCCTCTCCTCTCCTTTCCCTTGGAGGCCCTCTTTCACTCACCAGCTACCTCATTGCCATCCTCCCAAGAGGAAGAAACAGCCAACAGCCTTGTGCCCACTAAGCACTGGATTAGCCCTTAGAGAGTATTGGCATTTTAGAAGGGCAACACTTCCCCTGAGAAGTGAATGGCTGAAGGTATCATGTGGGATTCTGGGGCCTTCAGAGCCAGGTCCTGCCACTACCTGTCTCATGATGCCGCATGGACACCTGTCTACACCTGGCTGTTGCTGGGTCAGTTTTTGGCCCTTGACACCTGGGCTAACAACTTCGTTCTGTAGCCATGTGCACCACTTTGCCACGTTGTGCTGCAGGCCCTGGGCTTCCAACAGATGAGCTCCATGAAGTGGTCAGGCCACTAGCCACCATGCTGCCCAGTGACAGCCTGGGTGTGGTTCAGCTTCCCTCTCTTTAGGGCTTGTGAGAAGGTGCAAGAGTTCCCATGGGGAAAGAGGAAAAGGAGGGGGAGGAAGAGGAAGAGGAGGAAGAAGATGGCTAGGGCTTTCTTGACTGGCCGAGTAGCTGTGCTCTCCATCTACAAACAGGGCCAGGGTTCTTGCAGGGTAGCTCTTTGGGGGACCCCCCCACCAAGGGAGGCTATGGGGTTGGTGAGGTCATGCCCTGTGCTCCTTTGATTTCAAGGGAAGTGAGCTATCAGACAGGTGGGGTGCAAGCACCTGGTTTCCCTGTGCTGTCCCCTGAGTCCTGGAGACTGTGTCTCCTGCATTCTGTCTCCATCCTGTGAGCGCTGTCATCTTCGTCTTCCTCCTCTGTGCCTTTCCTGCAGCTCGCCCAGCAGCCTTAGCTCAGTTCTGCCCTCTGTCTTGGCCTTTGGAGTCCTTTTCCCTGCCACACACTTGCGGACCTCAGACTCCCCCACACCTTGTGCTCAGCCCCAGCCCCCAGCTCCCCGCTGTCATTGTCCTGTCCCTGCCATGCATCACTTGCTTTAGAGGCACATTCAGGTGACCTGCCTCCTTCTTCTAGACCAATCTGCCAGCCAGGGTCCACAGTTTGCTCATTTTTAGGCTTTGTCCTGATTTTGACCTCCTGGCCCTTGCCTCTGATTTAGCTTCCTGCTTGGGGCTGAAGGAGCCCAGGCCTCAGGACACAGGTGCTCTGGCCTTGAGGGCAGCCCTGGTGTGCAGTCCTGACAGGGTCCTTCCCACCTCTAGGCCAGGGCAACTCCCCTGTGCGCCCATGCCAGTTCCCCTGCACCTGCCCCAGAGCCGCCCTCAGCAGCCCTCTCTGTCTGTAGGCCACGAATGGCGGCAGCAGCGCCTTCAGCGACTACTCGTCCTCAGTCCCCTCTACCCCCAGCATCAGCCAGCGGGAACTGCGCATCGAGACCATCGCGGCCTCCTCTACCCCCACGCCCATCCGCAAGCAGTCCAAGCGGCGCTCCAACATCTTCACGGTACGTGCCCCGCCCTCTTCCCTGCCCAGCCGCCTAGCAGCTTGGGCAGGGCTGAGCGCCGAGCACCCAGCCAGGAGGACATGGGCGGCCCTAGGTCAGGATGATGCCACTGTAGCCTTCCTCTCTGGAACGCAGACACACATGGCTCCTGGAGGCTCCTGGCCAGGCCCCCAGAGTCTTGCAGACCCATCCTATGAGCCCACGAGGGGCGGCTTCCCTTGGCTTCCCATACCACGTCCACCAGCCCTCCACCCCTGTGCACATGCTTGCCCCTGCAGCCTCTCCCGCCCAGCCCCAGGGTCTCTGTGTCAGCTTGCACGGATCTTGGGACTCATGGCCTAACTGCCCTGACCCCTTTGATTCAACAGCTAATGAACCGGAGGCCAGAAGGCTGTTTGCCCAAGGCGACACAGAGGGTTAGCTGGCCGAGCTAGAGTCAGAGCCAGGCCTCCCAGTCCACCTTCCGGCTCTTTTTCCGTTACCCCACTGCCGAGGGGAACTCTCATGCTTCCCACCCACCGCTGTGATTGATTTAACAAAGGCTTAGCCATCTTTTCCTGGGCTTCACCACGCTGCCTCGTACCTCCCGCTCAGGTTTGTCCTGTCTCCTTGTGAGCTCTTGCCCCTCCGCTCTTAGGCCCCTGCGCCTGCCATCTTTCCACCTCCCAGTTCTTATACACGGTGTCCTCCATGCTCTGGCCCTCCTGCTGGCTCCTGGCTGGCCCCTTCCAGGAGCCTTGGCCAGACAGGTGGAGAGCTTCCCAGCCCTCTGCGTCATTCCATGCGCCTCTGTGATAGCCGGGGTTGGGCTCTGGCCTGGGCCCTAACAGAGCCAGTGCCTGGCCTCACTCCTCCATCTTTGCCTCTACCCTGCCCCGCACACCTCTCCCTGCCTCCGTCCACTGTGCCTGCCCACCACACGCCCATCGCCGTCTGTGCTCGCTGAGCTGACTCCCACCTCTGCGCTTACCCTGCCCTGCAGCTTCTTGTTTCTGTTCTGTTCTCTACACAGAGGTGGTGGCCACCTGCTTGTGCCCACACCTACCTGTGTCACAGTGGCTGCTGCCAGTGGCCTGGGCACTCTGCTCCCCAACAGTGTGCCTCCGTCATCTGCTGCTTTGGTTCCATTCTTAACCTCCCATCCTCCTCCCTGCTGGCTGGTTGAACACAGGGCACCTGCTGCCTCCCCCTCTACCCGCCATGCCCGGCTGGCTCCATGGCCTGTGCTCCCCGTGACACTTCTGCCCTCCCTCCCTGTCTCTGCTGCCTGCCTGCCTCGACTATGCTGCCCCTGTCCCTTGCTGCTGCAACCTCATGGCACGGCCTTCCCTGCGGGCTCTTCCATCCTCTCCATCTTCACAGTGGCGACCTTGTTTTTTCTTTCCATCGTCTCCATGGTGACTTCACTTGCGCTATCCTCCCCAAGGTGGCCTAGAGGCACTTCTCTCTCTGAGGGTGTATCTTGGGGCCTCCTCCATCATTTCTGTCAGAGCCACCACCTCTCTTCTCCCTCATTGTCCTTCCCAGTAGAGTCGCACGTGCTCGAGGGGGTGCCATCCCTCGTGTCCTGCCTGTCTGTGGCTGGTGACCCCTCATGATCCCATGCACTCATTTATTGCCACCGTTGCCCCATTCCCTTCCTCCCTGGGGGTGGTGGCTTCACCCCACTCCCGTAAGCAGCGGTTCTGCCTAGGGATCCGCTGGCAGTGGTCCTACCCACCTTCCTCCTCCCCGGGCTGAAGGGGCAGAGGGCTGGGGCAGAAGCTGACCGTAGAGCTGCTGCGTGGCCAGTTCCTCTCCGGAGGCTCTTCACCAGGTTCTCCCTCTGGTTGTGCCTTCTCACACTGCAGTTGCAGTCCTCTGTCCCCTGCCTGTGCCTTTGGCTCCTGGCAGCCTGGGAGAACAGGAGGGCTGGGGCCTGGGCTGTTGAGATGGGCTGCAGACCCCATGTGCCCAGCAGCCGCTGCCGCCTCCTGCCTCCTCCTCGTCCTCCTCCTGCTGTTCCTCCTGTTCCTCTTCATCCCACTGCTGCCTCTCCCCAGGTGCCTGGGTCTCCGCCCTCACCATGCTGACCAACTCGTGCGGGGCTTGAGTATAACTTGCCAAAATCTTTATTCTTTCGATATTTGCAGATATGTGCCACTGTTTCCAACTTTTCATCAACAAAAAGGCCTTTCCAACTCCTTCCAAATTAGAAGACCAGGTGGTGATACACAGCACCTCTGGACATTCCCCCTGTGTGGGGCCAAGGCGGGCCGGGCCCTGGGACTGCTCTCAGATGAGAAGCGGCCGCCGAGCTCCCCACTCCAGAGACCCACAGGAACCTTTGTAACTAACCCCACCCCCAGGGAAGGCTAGGAACGCGGAGCCCGCCCGCCCGCGCTGGGGGCTGCCGGGGGACCGGGGACCA
>NW_022900928.1:88455032-88457035 GCF_012274545.1 Fukomys damarensis | reverse complement strand
GGCCCGCCACCCGCTGCGGGCCCAGCTGCTCTGGGGGGCGCTTTCCTGCCCCTCCCCTCCTCTGCTCCTTCCTGCATGGACTTCTGCTGTTCCTGCTCCTGCTCCGGAAGCCACCGCCACCACCGCGCTTGCCTTGCCCCTTCTTTTTGGCCTCCCCCTGTTTCCTAGGATCCGCATTTCAGTGGACTCTGCCCCAGGAGCTTGGCAGGGTGCAGGGCCTCTTCTGGCCTCTCTCCTCTCTCTCTCCATCCACTGTGCCCCTCGAGAGGGCCACGCCACTGCGCTCGGCGCCCGCCGCCACGTGCCGTGTGGTGCCTGTGCTGCAGACGGGCCACCTGTCCGCTCACTTCCGGACTTTGCTCTCCTGGTTGCTGCCCAGTGCTCCCGGCCAGCCCTCAGCCCCATGGCCACCTCTCCTGGCCCCTCCCGTCTCTTGTGCCCCAGCCCCCTGGGCTGCGTGGTCCTCACTCACGCATCCCTTTCCTTCTCCTCCTCTTCTCCTCCTCGGTAATTTCGTGTCCTTGCTCTCTTGTGAGGGGCGGGCCGGCTCAGTGACCTGTGCTGCTCTGTATGGTACCGTGTGTAAGAATAAACCCGTTGGAATACTCGTGGTCTCCATTCCTTCCCATCCCGCCGCCCTGGCCCAACCTGACCTGCTGCTAGGGCTGCCCAGGAAGGGAGGAAGATGGGAGGGCTGGGACCTGCAGGCGGGCAGCCTCTGTGGTCGCCTTGCACCTCTAACATGTTGCTTCTTTCTGTTCTCTTCCAGTCTCGCAAGGGGGCTGACCTGGACCGGGACAAGAAGGCTACTGAGTGCAAAGTGGACAGCATTGGGAGCGGCCGGGCCATCCCCATTAAGCAGGTCAGCACCACCTGCCCAAGGGCCCAGGTCAGCTGAGAAGGAGGCCCAGGGAATGCTAGGGTAGGGATTTTTTTTTTTTTTTTTTTTTTTTTTTTTGAGACAGGTCTCACTGTGTAGCTTAAGCCTTTCTTGAATGTGCTGTGCAGCCCAGGGAGCATTTCGCTCCCCTGCCTGAATCCTTGCCAAGGGACTGGTGCTCCTAGTCAGGAACCCAGCCCTCTGTTTGCTGCTGCAGTACTGTCTGTCCCTCATCATTACCACTGGAGGGCAGCAGAGAGCCACCTGCTGTCCTCAGTCAATGGCTGCCAAACCTGCTGGCTCTGGAGTTCAACCTGGGTTATGGGCTAGGGAAAAGCTGTGGCCAGAGTACCTGAGAAGCATGCTTAGGAATACTGAGATCTGGTCTCATCCTGAGGTTATTGGTACAGTTTTATCAATAGGCACCTGTTTTTTGTCTATTTTGAGAGAGGATCTTGTTATGTATTTATGGTCAGGTTTGGTCTTGAATTTACTATGTGACCCAAGTTTGCCTCCAACTTTTGGTGGTCCTCCTGCCTCGGCCTCCTCAGTGCTGGGATTGCAGGTCTGCACTACCACATCCAGCTCTCTGTTAGTATTTTTTTTTTCATTGAGTTTATTGGTACGCTTTAGGTATATAGTACAGTTATATTCATTCTTGGGATCTTGTACTTTTTTGCATGACAGATCTTGGTTCTCATTTTTTCCCCATACCCCTGCCTTCCCTTCACCCCATCCATCCTCCCTTATTTACAAAGACTTTGTTTCCATTTTTTCCTTTTTTTATATTTTTTCTTTTCCCTTATTTCCTTTCTCTTACCCTTCCCACTTCCCCTACATCTTTAGCCCTTTTCTTTCTGTTTCACATTGTCAAGTATACAATTTGGATCTTATTTACACTTTGTTTTTCACACCAGAGAAATTATTTGGTATTTGCACATGTGTGTCCTCTTTATTTCACTGAGGAGTATGGCCTCAATATACATTCATTTTCCTATGAATGACTAGTTTCTCATTCTTTACGGCTGAGTAGTACTCCATTTTATAGAAAAACCACATCTTTGTCTAGTCTCTGATTGATGGGCAGTTGGACTGTTCCACGATTTAGCTATTACAAACTGTG
>NW_022900928.1:88425366-88454923 GCF_012274545.1 Fukomys damarensis | reverse complement strand
TTTTTTTTTTTTTTTTTTTTTTTTTTTTTTTTTTTGGTACCAGGGATCAAACTCGGGCCCTTGTGCTTCTGAGGCAGGCACCAGAACCACTGAGCTAAATCCCCAGCTCTCTGTTAGTATTTTAAAGGAAATATTTAGTTGAAATGCTGTGCTCCAGTGACTCCCTGACATTCTGGTTCCTGTGCTGGGGAACCCTCTGCTGGTAGAGGCATCTTTGTTTGCAGGTAGGGTTAGGCAGCGGGAGCCTTGGGCTGCTAGGCTGGGCAGGAGGCAAAGGAACCTGGAGGGCCAGGTGGGGGCAGTAGTCAGTCTGGGACTCAGTCTGTTTCCTGGAGCTAACCTGGTAGCTAGCCTGGAGAGATTACATCCAGAGGGGCCGCACTGCACTATCCTGACCACAGGGGACACTGGGGCCACCAGAGCACCAGCCTTGACTGGGCTTGTGGGCCTGTGGGCTGTGTGAACTCTTAGGAGCAGGGACAGCCAGTGTGATGAGGACCCCAGTGTCATGAGGGCTTCTGATGCTCTGTGAAGGTCTCCTTAGAACCATGTCCGGGAGGCAGCCAGGGAACCATGCCTTGACCCAAGCCCTGCCTTTTTTTTACCTCACCCTCCTTTGAAGCGTCAGGCAGGGCCACTCAGGTAGAGCCCCATCTCGCCCCTGCTCATGGCCTGTGTGGTGGGGCCTCTTGCCAGGTGATGTGCACATCCTGGGTGCAGGATGGTGAGCTCTACAAGGAGATGGAGAGGTGGGGGACGGGTGCAGAACAGTATGTCCCCCCTCAGGGTATGGACACACACAGCCAATGGCCACTCACCTTCCTGTGCCTTACTGTCTGGGGATCTTGGGAGCAGGCTGTGCATGGCTGGTTTGTTCCTGGAGCCCCCCATGTGGGGGGCAGGGAGGAGCCCTGTGAACTTGTGCCCTGGGTTCTGTCCAGCCTGGGTCCCTTGGGTGAGTCTCGGAACACCCAGAAAGTCCTGCCACCATGAGCTTCATGCAGTTTTGTGCCCCAGATGCCCCACACATTGCGGCTGCTCCCTTGGGGGTGTGCAGCTCTGGCCTTCTCTGGACTGACGCCCTGTGTTTAGGAGCCAGGAGGCCCGCCTCCCCTCCCAGCCCCGTGGCCGCTGATTCTGGGGCATCTCCCCACCTCTGCCGGTGTGGCTGGTCTCGCCCTCCACACCCCACCCTGTGGGATCCGCCTGTCCGGCCCCTTTCCGCCCCCCCCCGTCCCAGTCTCCCCTCCCCCTAGCTCCTGCTGGGAGTGGAGATTGCATTTCAGTTGCCATTTGCATTCCCAATCAATCCGGACTCCGCAATTAAGTCGGCTGGCGGAGCTGGGAGGGAGGCGGCGGCGGGAACGGGTCCTCTGGGGGCTGTCGCCTCCACACTGCTCCCATTCCGCCCCAGATTGCTTCCTCCTCTGCCTTGCACAGCCCTCCGGCCAGGGAGGGAGCAGAACCCTGGGCTTCTCCACCCCTGGAAGCTGAGCCCGGAGTGGTGGGGGCGGCCGGGCAGCTGGGCAGGTGAGAGGTGGCCGAGGGGCGTGGGCGCTGGTGCAGCTAGAGCCAGCCCCTCTCTCCTTCGCCCACACCCTGGGCTAACGAGTGTCATTATCGCTGTCTGTCCTCTGCTCACCCGCTTCTGCCAAGGGGGGCCCAGGTGAAGAAAAGGCAGAGTTCTGGGTGGAAAGGGCTTCCCTCCTCCCCAGCATCCATGATCCCTTCTCTAGGAGAGGAGGAGGAGAGCCTTGGTAGGTCTGTGCTGTCAAGGTCCTGAGTCTGTGCCCCCTGTTTGTTGGAGGAAACAGGCCCAGAGCCAGACTGGTTTGTTACATGGTCTGGGCTAGTCTGTGGCAGAGGGCGAAACAGCAAGGCGTGGTAGGTAGCACATGGTCTGTAATCCCAGCACTCAAAGGCCAAGGCAGGAGGATTTCTGCAAGTTTAAGGCTAACCTGAGCTACTAGTGAGTTCAAGTCCAGCCTGAACTGCATAGCAAGACTGTTGAGAGAGAGAAAGAGAGAGAGAGAGAGAGAGAGAGAGAGGATCCGATTCTGGTATCCCTCCCCTGGAGTAGAAGCTGGATCTGCACCCATGAAGAGCAGGGCAGGGCTGTGTGAACCATGGAGGAAGTAGTGACACTGCTCAGAATGGGCGTCTGGAAAGCTCTGCCCAGGACTTCTCCACCCAGGATGACTTGCCCCCATGCTTCGCCCATGATGTCCCCTGGTACCTGGACATTCTTCCTCCAGCCTGTCCTGAAGGAGTGGGGTGGGGTCTCTAGAGCCTGACAGCCACTTGTGCACAGGGACTTTGTCCCTGGATGGGGGACAGCTATCCTGTTTGCTTGGCTCTCAGCTGCACCCTGTAACAGGGACACTACACCCAGAAGCAGGTCAGCAAGGCCCCAGATGATCATGGGATCCACCACAGACCATGAGATAAGGCCTGGTTCTGTCCCACCCACCAGGTTGTCTGGTGACTGTCTCAGCCCCTCTTGTGTTCAGGAGCCCTTTGGAAGATGGGGTGTCCATGTTGCTGGGGGACAAGAGCAGAATGTGTCATCACAGGCTGAGTGCGTGGCTCTGTCTCCTACGCTGGCTTTTGCCTCCTTGGATGGCTGGAGGAGAGGGAAAGAAGGAAGGAGATGGCTAGCAAGGGCGGACAGGGAGCATCTGTTGAAAAGGAGCCAGGAAGTAAAGCTGCCCAGGCCACTGGGGTTGAGGACACTTCCTTCCCTCTGGCACAACTCCTAGCCAGGAGGGAGAAATCAGTCAGAAATCTTCCGTTTCTATATTTTGAGACTGGGTTTCCCTATATAATTCAGGCTGGCCTCAAACCCAAGGCCATCCACCTGCTTCAGCCTTGGGAGTGCTACGATTACAGGCATGCACCACTATGCCCAGCCAGTCAGAAATCTTTAATTGGCTTTTTACTGTTTTCATCCACCAAGGGCTAAGCCTTATTCTGAAGACTTTAGAGGGAGGGTGTGGTCCAGTTGTGGGGTGTCCATCTCCACCCTTGGGCCTAGGGGTGCAGGGGGAAGGGCTGCCTGCATTCTCCTTCACTTCTCTGCCTCCTCCCTCTACTGTTCCTAAAGGTGAGCTATGCAGGGCTCCCGGGCTCCGCTTCTGCCTGTGGCCAGTGTCACTCTTCTCAGCTGTCCCAGCAGTGTTCCTCCTGACCCGTCCCACTTGGCTCTGGTCTGTGGATCTAACTGTGTCCTTCTTCTCTGTGGTGTTTCCATTCCAAGTCTCAGAAATGCTGCCTCTTCCCACCCTTCCTGAGTTGGGGCCACCTGATGTCCTTCCAAGGTGCTCCTGTCCCCATTCTCCTGTGCTCTCTGTGGTCTCACAGAGATGTGAGAGCATCTTTCGGCTCCTGGAGGAGCAGATTTCCTCCAGGTTTTATGGAGCCAGGCTGGTTGGATCTCCCTGGGGTTCACTTGCCTTCACCATCCAACAGCCACACCATTTTGAGGGTCATTGGCCCAGTCATCAGCTGGCTTATGCTTGTCCTCTTGCTGGCCAACCTCTATGTTTAAAGAGTGACTTCCTGGCTTCCACAGGAATTTTCGTGGCCAAGATGGCAGACTGGAGCTTCCTGTTCCTAGCCTGGGCATTCTTGAGACAGTTCAGGGACAGGGCCACAGGAGTGAGAGGCCAGGCCCTGCAGAAACCTCTGCTGCCCTATCCTGCCTCTCCTGGAGCCTGCCTGGATGGGAGCAGCAGGCTGGGCACGTCCAGTCCTAGCACTTACTGTTCATGTAACTTTGCCAGCAGGGTAGAGGAGATGCCCACGCCCAGGACAGTGGATGCTCCATGGCGGGCAGTCAGGGATAGCAGGTTTCTGCAGGTGATTTGTCTTCCCAGTTCTCCCTGGTTCAGCCAGGGTCCTTAGAGGCGTCTGCTGGAGGAGGCAGGATGGAGGATGGCATTCCCTGGTGAGACACTGTGACTTCCCCGTGGCATGCGGGCCATTCTTGGCCTCTGATGGAATCTCTGTTCCCAGGGGATCTTGCTGAAGAGGAGCGGCAAGTCTCTGAACAAAGAGTGGAAAAAGAAGTATGTGACGCTGTGTGACAACGGGCTGCTCACCTACCACCCCAGCCTGCACGTGAGTCCAGGGGACTAAGCCAGGCACTGGGGCTGGGTGAGACTGGGGCTGGGTGAGTATCACAGTGAGCACCCTGGGGTGGTCTCAGGTAGGTTCTCCCTGGAGCAAGCACCATACTGTGAAGGCTTAGGAAGGGCCAAAGACACAGGCTTTGCAGGGCCTCCAGAAGACCCTGCCCACCAAGGATGCCCCCCAGCCAGCCTCTGCCCTCCATGGGCAGCCATGGCAGTGGTTTAAAAGGCGAGATCCACCCTGCAGCCTGGATGCCTGGATCCCTGGCCTGAGCCATGCCAGTGGCAGACAAGGTGACCACGTGAGCCAGGCTGTTGAGGAGGGCCCAGGACTTTGGGCAGATCCTTGAGAGAGGAGGCAAGAGAGATAGCGTTGTCAGTGGGCAGAGGGGTCTGCAGGTCATGTGGCCTGTGCCCCTCATTGGGGTGTGGCCACAGCAGGGATCATTGTGTGGCCCCTGAGGCAGCTCCTCCACCCTCCCTCCCTTGCTTCCTTCCTTCCTTCTTTCCTTCCTTCCTTCCTTCCCTGCACTGCGTGGCTCCAGCACACAGCTGTCACCAGAATCCATCTCTGTCACCACCCCACTGTGGGGCTAATGAGTTCTCCCGTGAAGCCCCTCGAGCACAGCACGTGAGCCAGCCCCACCCCCGCCCAGAGGCAGACCCTCCAAGGGTCCCCGGCCACCCAAGAAGCCCCAAGGGCTGTCAGGGGGCCCATCTGAGCTGAAGCCACATGTCCCTGCTGTGACTAGGTCTGGAGAGCACCATCCAGGCAGCCCTGAGCATAAAGAGGCGGCCTGTGTGGGGAGAGCTTGCCTTGGGGTGGCCTCATCTAACCGAGCTCAGCCTGCCATGCCCTGCCAGTCTCCTTATCCGATTCCTTGGGGCATTGACCTTTCTGCTTAACCTAGGAGGTAAGGTCATATCTCCTAATAGCCTCACTCTCCAGGGTAGGACCTGGACCAGGCTGACAGGTGGCAGTTGTACCTGGGGAGGTGAGAGGGGACCACATCTATTCCTCCTCATAGACCTGGTCCTTCTGAGTCCTTGAGAGACACCAAGAGAGCCAGGTGTGGTGCTCATACCTGTAATCCCAGCATTTGGGAGGCTGAGGCAGGAGGATCACTGTGAGTTTGAGCCTAGCTAGCTTGGTCTACATAGAGAAATCCCGCCTTAGAAAAAAGAAAAAAAAAAATACCACGAGGTATCCAAGGACAGTGCTGACAACAGAGCCAAGAGTGTCTGAGGCAGTGGGAAGGCCCTCTGCAGGCACAGGGATTTGCTGCCTTGTGGCAGCTGCACACCTAAGGTGGGCTAGCGGGGCTGGCTCCGGAGCATATAGGTCCCCGGTATTTTCATAGAGAGGGTTGTGCTATCACAGGCAGGAGGCCCCAGGTTGTGCTGAGGCCTGGAGGCTTTGCCATGCCCACACTGCAATCCTAGCTAGCCTCTGTCCAGCAGGAGTGTTGGGCCTGGCTCTAGGGGCATCTGTTGGGCACGCCAGTGGTGGCGTTTGCATGGGTTCTGCTTGGAACAGGAAGCCACACTGTCTGCAGTGGAAGAGTGGAAGCTCGGCCGGTTTGTGGCTTGTCAGTGACCTGGCCAGAGGCCAAGCTGTGTCTGGGACCCGAGACTGATAGTCAGCATGGCCTGAGTGTTCCTGCATTTGCCAAGCGCTCCTCTCTTTGGGGTTGCTGAGCCGGGCCAAGAGGGTTCCCAAGGGTCCCTCCCGTGGCACTTGTTGCAGTGGGAACTTTGGGGCCTGTGACAGGACATGGTGAGGGGCTCGCAGGCCCATCCTCATCTCCCTGCACGGTGAGCTCTGATATGGAGGCCTGATGACCCAGCGCCCTACCATCCGGGCCCCCTTGGTCTCCAGGAAGAGAATTGCATGGCTGGCTTCTCGGGGCAGCAGCACCCCATTCACCCACAGCAGCTACTCTTCCCTGGATGCCAGGAGGCACAGGCACTTCGGAGGTCTCCCCCGCCTCTTCCCTTCTCTTCCGGTGGGAAGCTGAGGTGCTGGCATTGGCACAAACAAGGGGAGAAGCGGGGATGCATCAGGCAGCCACCCTTGGGCTCTGCCCAGCTTGGGCTTGCTTCTCGGGCAGCCTCTGCTTTCCCTCTTCTGCTTTACACCTGTCTGCTGGCCTTATTCTCCTCTGTCTCTCCTCAGCCACCTTTTCCAACTGCAGCATCTTTCCCCAGGCAGCAGTGGCAGGGCAGCAGCCTCCATACCTGGGAGCAGCAGTTCCCCAAAGCCTTCCAGCCCACATACTCGGGGCTTCTGGTGAGCCAGAGGCTCAGGCCGGACCCTGAGCAGCGCTTGGGGGCCAGATCTCCCCCAGATCCTGGTAATGTGGGCTTGGCTGAGCCCACAGAGACTGAGTTGGTGGGCAGCCCTCAAGCTTCGCACCCGGATCTTGCCTGGCCCAAGAGAGCCCGCCACAGCCTCCCCCATTTTGCAGCCAGCGGAGCCATTCACACAATCACCTTCTGTTAATTCTATCTGCAACATCAATTAAATTGTTTGTAGAAACTAATTGAATGTGGCTTAATCACACATCTTAATAGCTTTCCACGCTCTGAACTCGTTGTTAATTCCAGTAATAAAACGAGATGAGAACGCTGGCTGGGTAATTAGCGAGGAGGCTGGGGAAGAAATTGCTGTTTGATGGTGGGTAATAAAGGCAGCCGTGGTGACCGCTCTCCTGAGCAGCCGCTGCCACTGCCACCACGCTCCCCGTTCTGCTCCCCGTTCTGCTGACGGAGGGAAACGCTGTTGCTCCTCGCCTGAGGTCCCCGTGCCTGCTGCTGCTCTACCGGCTGTGTCGCTGAGCTGTCCTGCAGGCCTGGGCTCCTTCACACAGCTTTGAGCGCTGTGCTTTGGCCTAAGTGGTGCACAGGAGTCCGCACTGCAGTCTGGTGCTAGGGTCGGGTGGGCCTTTGCCTGCAACCCAGAGTCCCTCTGTGCAGCTCTTGTTCTTGGCATAGGGTCAGCTTCTGCCACAGCCTAGCCTGGGCATCCCAGGGCTCAAGTGGGGCTTGAAAACTGTTGCTGCCTTCATGACCTCCTTGTGAACTGGAGCAGCCTGGACTCGTCCCCCAGGAGAGGGACCGCATGTGGGCCTTTGGCCCTGCCAGCTGTTGACAAGCAGCTGATCCAAGCTGTAATTGTGTACAGGATGGGATGAGGAACGGGGATCAGAGATCAGTATGTACAGAGACTGAGGCTCAGTATACACAGGGACCAGGGACAGGAATGTGAAGAAGCCAAGCCTTTGGAGTGAAGGTGGGGAGTGGGGTGAGACTGTGAAGTCACATTGCAGACACTGGGGTGAAAGCTGTACCACAGGGAAGCACGGACTGGTGGGGGTGATGCTCAGTTGTCTGGAAGAAGATCAGATGGGGATGTTGAAGAGCAACAAGGGACCTCTGGTTGTGTTGCAGTCTGGTCCGGCCACCTTGGTGAGGCCCAGCAGTGGGTGGGCTGAGAGTTGGCCAAGGGGCCTGCCTTGGGTGGGAGACCCTGATGCTTGTTTTTTGGAGTGGTATTTGTGGGTCTGAGCAAGTGTGCCCAAGCCCCCGCCCCTGCCATCCTCCCAGGGTTGGGCTGGCAGCTGGAGGGCACAGGCCTAGAGCTGCATCAGGGAATGGGGGCCCCTCCTTGGACACAGCTCCTGGAAGTGGCTCCCGTTTTTGGTTTTTTGGGGTTTTTTTGGGGGGGTACTGGGGACTGAATTCGGATCCTTGTGATTGTAAGGCAGGTGGTGGAACCACATATATTTTTTTTTTTTTGGCTCCCATTTTTAAAAGGATGAGAGCATGGAGGTTCATCCCAGCACTTTGGGAGGCCAAGGCAGGAGGATTTGCAAGTTCATGGCCAGTCTGGGCAACTTAGCATGACTGTGTCTCAAAATAAAAAAATAACTGAAAGTGCTGAGGATTTAGCTCCATGCTCACTGGGTTCAATTTCCAGTGCTGTTTTTTTTTTTTTTGGCTCCCATTTTTAAAAGGATGAGAGCATGGAGGTTCATCCCAGCACTTTGGGAGGCCAAGGCAGGAGGATTTGCAAGTTCATGGCCAGTCTGGGCAACTTAGCATGACTGTGTCTCAAAATAAAAAAATAACTGAAAGTGCTGAGGATTTAGCTCCATGCTCACTGGGTTCAATTTCCAGTGCTGTTAAAAAAAAACAAAAATAAAAGTAGCTCAGTGGCACCGTGCTGCTTGCAAGAGTAAGGTCCTTAGTTCAATACCTGGTACTGGAAAAAAAAATCTCCCAGAGGTTGTTGGGAAAATCCTGTAGGGTGGTATAAGACACTGACAAATATAAAATACATCGCTGTGGTACAGTAAACCCAGGGCATGATGGGTTGGTGGTGAGCTGACACCAGCAATCCCCAGATAGAGAAGCTGGGTGTGTGTAGAGCATGGACCTGTCGCTACACTCCCAAGTCCAGCCAAAAGAATTAAAGGCTGCCTTTTAAACTGTTCAGCAGATACGTGTGACCAGGCCCCATCTAAGGACTGGAGACTCTCGCAGGCATTAAATGTCCCTGGTGCCCAGGTTGGGGTAGGAGCTGATGAGTCAACGTGGCTCTCTCTCCCTAACTAAACCCCATCTCCATCCACTACCTGGCCTCCTGTGGACCCCAAGCCTCAAATCCTTAGATCTCCTGGATTCCTGCCAAGTCCCCTGGAGTGCCCTTGGGCAACATGGAGATCTGGGTATGGTCCAGACTTAGTAAAATCTGGGGGCTGCAGAGCCCTAAATCACCCGCTGCCGCTACACCCCCTTCCCAGGTAGCACCACAGGGGTCACAGCAGATTTGGGGTTGCCTGTCCTAATACATCTCTGTCTGTCTTGTCCACATGGCCTTCAGGATTACATGCAGAACATCCATGGCAAGGAGATTGATCTGCTGCGCACGACAGTGAAGGTGCCTGGGAAGCGTCTGCCTCGAGCCACGCCAGCCACGGCCCCAGGCACCAGCCCAAGAGCCAACGGGCTGCCCTTGGAGCGGAGCAACACGCAACTGGGCGGGGGCCCAGGTGAGGTGGGGAGTGGCTGTGGTGGGGGCAACCAGGTTGCCAGCAGCTGGCACTGTGCTCCAGGATGACTTCAGCCTCAGTCAGGGGCCAAGTGCAGCTGCTTGAGGTTGCCTTGGGTATCAGGTGGGGCAGGGAGCTGCAGGTCTGGGGAATGTACTCAGCAATCCAAGGGCCACCTCTTCAGAGCCAAGAAAGACCAGTGTCTCAGCTTGCTGTATAGAGTAGGGAAGGGACAGCTTTGGGGCTACCCCGGCAACATCTTCAGGCCTACAGTGAGAGGTGTGATCCCTGCACAGAGACGGAGTTAGAGAGGCAGGAGGTGCTGCCAAGTGTCCAGCTGCTGGAGTGGTTATGAGGGGTTGGGGGACTGTGGTTGTGGCAGGGACCAACATGCCTGCTGTGTCCTTGCTCTGGGTGTGACCATGTGGGCTCAGTGAATGGTCCCAGCCCTGGGCTCCCTCCTCCTCCCCAGGCTTCTGCTCCTAGGCCCCTGCCCTTCTGGCACTGACCTCCCCACAGCCTGTTCTGTGGCCCCTTCTTCCCCAGACCTCAGTGTCCCCCACATTGTCCTTGACTATGGAATCTCATTTTCCTTGGTCCCAGAAATTGTTGCTCAAGACACCGTCTGCCCTGCTGGTGCTGCCCCCGTGCCCTGCCCCGGAGATCAGCTCCTAGCAGTAGAGGTTCTCAGCTTAAATGTGCTACCTTCCCTAGGGACATGTGGGGATGCTGGGGTGTTCTGCTTGTTACAGTGACGGGAGGGTATTAGGGTGAGGGGACAGAGAGCACAGAGGCTGGGAGTACTAAGCCTCCTGGAGTGGGCAGGATGGACCCCCAACAGTAGCACTGCCCACAGGAAGCACCTGTGGGCCTGGCGCTATGAACGGCTGGTGAGGAGGCAGGAGAGGTGCCAGTCCCCAACAAGAATGGCCCTTGATTGAGGGGCAGCTCCTTGGTGTGATCGGCTTGCTCTTAGGTGGCCACTGCTGGCCGGGTCATAGGCATGGGCAGAGGCCAGGGCAGGACCCGAGCTGTGCTAAGGTAGTGCTCATTTCCACACAAGGTCCAGGACCACATCAGCATTGTGAAGTCAAGGTTCCTGTCCCTGTTTTCATGAAGAAACAAAGGCTTACAGAAGCTCAGTAACCTGTCTGTAAAACCCCACACAAAGTAGGGGGAGCTGGGATTTGAATCCAGGCATGTCAGATGTGAGAAGCGAGAGGCTCTAGTCCTTCCTCTAAGCTCACTGAGCTCGGGACAAGGGAGGCCTTGGCACTTGCAGAGGGAGATCCTGGTGGGAAGGAAGTAGGAAGGAAGCTGAGGTAAGATGGTGCAGCCACGAAGGGCATTGTGCCCAGAGCCGGGGGGCCACAGTTCTGGCGCTGAGCCACAGGGAGTCTCCAGAGCCCAACTGGTGGGCATGGAGTTTCTCATAGGGATAGCAAAGTGGGGGAGCAAGGAGAGGACTCTGGAAGGGGGTGCTCCTTTCCTTAATTGCCGGTAGCAAGAGGAGACTTGGGCTGTTTCCCTGAAGCGGGTGGGAAGCAAGACAGCACTGCTCTGTCCCATTCCTGGACCCCAATGTCCCTCACCTGGGCAGCCAACCTGGCATGGGGGTGGGCGCCCTGGCTGCCACCATCCCGGCACCCACACAAAAACACATGGCCGGTGCTTCCCAAGCCCAGCTCCCGCTGCCGCACACTGACAGCGACCCTCATGCACACTCACACATGTCTCTCGCTCACCGGGCGATGTTAACATCTCATTATCTTTGTTACTGTAATTACATTATCCGCTGCTTTATGCAGAATTATCCTCGGAGGACTAATTGATGGCTCCATGTTTAATTCATTAATCATTAGCATCAAATTCGACAATTACAGTGCACACTGATTGTGGGATTGCAGGCGTAATGAGGGGAGAATTAACAAAGAAAAGGGAAAGCACTTTCCCTCCCTCAGGGTTTTGGGATGGGGGGCTTGGGAAGGAAGTTGGGCCTGTGTTGTCTTTGGTTGGGGCCCAGGATGGGTCTGGGTGTATGAATTGGACCTGGGAGGGGATGCAAGCAGAAAAGCATGGAGAGAAGCAAGGGCCCTAGAAGGTAGGGGAGAGTAGGAGAGAGGGGCTCAGCCTGGGGGACGTTGGAGCCCCAAGGAGGGGCTGGGTAGGATTTTGTGGAACTGGAGCCCAGAGACCAACCCATGGTCTTGGCACCACACTCGTATTACCACGCACCTGCTATGTGTCTAGTCCTGTTTCGGGTATTAGGAAAAATACAAGAGAAATGTAAAACTTGCCTCTACCCTTAAGCGTAGCATTTTTCCCTGGAGCACTGGGGCATCTGTCCTGCTGTTCCAGTCCAGCTACTTCAGCAGCCTGTCCACAGGCTTCTAGGACTCCCCCTGGGCCTCTGGGCACTGGGGCCTCACCTTGGCCCTTTCCCAGGCTAGGCTGGGCCTTCATTGCTTTCCTGCTAACACTGCATCTAGAGAACCCCTTGGCGCCTTTTAGACAACTTGAACTTGGGTCTGGACCACCTATTCCTAGACCCTTGTAGACACTTCCTCCTGGCTTCCGGTGCCACCCTTGATCTTGGGGGTACTGAGGAGGGGAGGGAAGCCTGGGATCACAGTGTCCCACTCAGCCCCTTATGTGTCACAGGCCTGTGAGGCCCATGCCATGGTAGGGTTGCTGCAGTGGGGATGGTCAGCATGGGGCAGGGAGTGAGGCTGGGGGATACCTTGTCCTGCCTGCTCCGGTGCTAGCCAGGCATGCCCAGCCCTGGCATTCCTAGAGCAGCCTTTGGTTCCTCTTGGCTCCGCCATCCTTCCCTGATGGGAAATGAAAGATTAATTTTCTCCAGCCCAACAGGATAATTACTAATACTAATTAGACATAATTACTTGAATTTGATATACTTATTTCTCATCAGAATGGCAGCAAAGCTGAGGCAGACCAAATGACACATGTGGACCAGAATGTAGGGTGCCTAGCCTGAGCCAGGAATGGAGGGGTGCAGGTCCTAGCACTGGGCAGTGCCAGGAGCACCCGGAAGTCCTCAGATGGGAAGATTCCTTGCAGTGACCCACACTCCTGCCAGCTCCCGATGTCAGTGCAGGGACAGACCTGTGGCCCCCTGTGAGGAGGGTAGGAAGGTCTAGGCAGCACTGCTTCCTTAGGCATGGAACAGTGCAAGGCCTTTGGCTCCCCAGGAAGCCTGGTTCCCCACTGAGTGAACCCCAGACTCTGCTTATGTTCAGTCATGATCCTTCTGGAGCAGTCCTGATCTTAGGACAGTATTTGGTTGGGGGGGGGTCCTCCTGCCTCGGTCTCCCCCTGCCACACAGGACGTATTTCTGGACAGCCCCCCACCGGACTCTCCTCCCGGGTCTGACCCTCCCCCACCACCCCACCAGGTGCCCCCCACTCGGCCAGCAGCGCTTCCCTGCACTCCGAGCGCACCCTCAGCGGCTCGCCCTGGGCAGGCCCACGCCCCGAGGGGCTGCACCAGCGCTCTTGCTCCATCTCCAGCGCCGACCAGTGGAGCACACAGCACCCCGGTGAGTGGGGGCTCTCCCACCACTGCCTCTGTCCTGCCCGTGGCCACCAAGCCAGCTTCTGGCTATTTCCCCTCTCTTCCCCCTGTGCTGGAGGCCCGCCCTCTGCGGCTCCTCCTCCCTGGTCCCCAGGCGGCGCCGTTGGCGCTCTGCATCCCCATCAGCCCCCTGCGCCGTCAGCTCATCAGCCTCTCGGCGGGGAACGGGGATGCGGCTGAGTGGGGAGGTCGGAGGCTGGGGGTGATGCTGCAAAGGCAGCCCTAGCCCGCCTTGGAGAGGGATCCCCGAAAGGCCCTTTCCCTTGCGCTGCTTCTGGAGAGAGGCCCGCCCTTTCCTAGGAGGAGGGTCAGAGGCTGCCTCCCTTCCATCCACCCCTCTACTTGCTTTTTTGGGCTCTTCATCCTCCCCACCAATTCCTCCCTTGCATTTCTCTCTTCCCTTCAAAACCTCCTCACCCCCCATCCTGACCTTTGGCCATTGGTCCTTCGGCAGTTCTGAAGGCTGAAAAGGGACTGGGGACAGCTCCCCTCTCCTATCTCATCCCCTAGTGGCAAGAGAGGGGGCAAAGACTGGGAGGTGACCCTTGCTGTCACCTGACCCTAGTAAACAGGAAGTGGGCGTGGTGCAGAGACAGACCTGCCCCCTACCTTGCCCTAGTTCCCTCCTAGGTGCGCATGGAGGCCCAGCCCGAGCCCAGGAGCCAGTATTTCTTTCCCACCCTGTCCAAGTCCAGTCCCACCCTGGGGGCCCAAAGCCCGGAGCCAGGAGTCCTTCTGTGGGGTGCCCAGCCTGCCCTGGCCTCTTTGAGCCCCTCTGTTGAGTCTGGAAGGAGGAAGGCAGGGAGGGAGGGAGCATGTCTGCCTCTAATGAAGTTTGACATTTAGTGGTGAGCGCAGGGCGGGGTGTGGGAGCCGGAGCTTGATTAGCGTGCTCTAATTGACAGTAATTAGGCAGCTCCCTGATTGTTTCTAATTCTGCTATTAATTGTGAGGAGCGGGGAGTGTGATTGAGGATAAATTTGGTGCGGAGCTGCTGGGGCTTCGACTCCCCATGAGCTGCCTGGGCCGCCTTCCACTTCTCCAGGCTTCGAGGGACCTGTTCCCCACTACCTCTCCCTCCACTCTTTCTTCTTACAAGACACAGGGAGCTTGGGACTGGGAGACCAGACCCCGGCCCCTGCAGGGCAGCCCAGCCACAGTGAGCAGGCCTGGTCCTCTCCGTACCCTGTGCCCGCCTCGCCTCCCCTCTTCCCACACCTCTCCACCTCTCCCCTCCCCAGCGGGTGGCACGGCTGACGTGCTCAGTTCCAGCCCCAAGCTGGAACCTCCCCCATCTCCCCACTCCAACCGGAAGAAGCACCGTTGGAAAAAGAGCGCCGCCGGGAACCCCCGACCAGACGGCCCCAGCAGTGCTGCCGAAGGTTAGGGGGACCCAGAGGGCACAGGAGGTGGGCAGTGGGACCTGGGCATAGTACCTCCCAAAATAGCAGCACTCTTGTTCCTGATAGGTGACGAAACACTTCTAGGAATCATTTCATAAAATGAACTCCATGACACAAACCTTCCGTAATTTAGACCCAGTATCTCAGAAAAGTTCTGCTTCCTTTCTGTTCAGTTGTGAGCTTGCGTCTGTCCTTCTTAGAGTCAGGCACAGTGGGTTACCGCCAAAGCTCCTCCAAGACTGGCCGGCAGGACCTGTGTTCTGCGTCTCTTGTGTCACCCCAGGAGTTTGTGAGTGCTGGGGACATCATAGGTTCTTCACTCGTGCGGGGGCCAGCTGAGTTACCCCGTCTCTGGTGAGCGAAAGAGCTCCAGGTCCTTCACTGCCCCCCTTAGGACCTGCCTCAGAGCCTCGCTAATTACAACACTGACCCCATGCTACCCGGAGCCTCCCTCTTCACAGTGATGGGAGTCTCTTGGCTCCCAAATATGGCTAACGCGGTAGATTCATCATTCCTCCTTTCTGCTGTGACGGTAGGGTCAGCGATGTGGCTCAGGCAGGTGGAGATCAGCTTTTCTGGCCAACCTGTGACACACTGATGCCTAGGCGTCCTGGCATAGTGCATTGGGTGGTCCAGGGAGCCAGGGCCCACGAATGATGGAGGGACGTGTGGTTCAGAGGCTGGGGTGAAGCACGGTGAGTGCAAACCTGGCACCTGGGGAAGGCAGCGGTGCCAGCTGTGTGCATACAAGTTCTGTTAGGATCCTGAGGGCGGAAGGCAAAAGCCCAGCACAGGAGGACTTCCAGGGCTGTCACTGTTGCAGAGGTGAGAAGCTGCAGGCAGAGGCGCAGTGAGGATTTACAAGAGGTGGCCTGGCAGGAACACATGGCGCACCCGGGGCCTCCCCGAAGCTGCCTGGATACCTTTCTAGCTGCCTGTTAGAGGTGGTCTTCCCCTGGGACAGGTTCCCTGGGACTACGATTCGGTTCATGTTGCTGTCTTTGGGGCCTGAGGGAGTAGAGCTTGGCAGCACTTTGTCACGGTGCTTGGGGTCACAACCAGGCCCTGTGCTTGTCACTACAGCTGTCCCCAGTCCCTCTTGGCTCACAGAACTGGTTCCTGAAGATAACATCTCCTTCTCACCCCCACCCACTTGCCCTTCCTGCCTGTTATGCCAGGGCAGTGGAGGAGGGGCCCGGCTCCCAGGAGCCCCGCGCTGACGCCGTCAGGAATATTGGGTTTAATGAGCTGCAAAATGAGGCGGCTGCAGCTGACATGTACGGATGGTGCCCACACCCGCCTCCCCTCCCAGCCCCCTCCCAGCACCCTGACGCCTCCTTTGCCAGACCCACAGCTCTTCCTTCTGCTGGAAACCCCCTCGCTGGGGTCCAGTACCTGCCTGACAGTGCCAGGGAAGCTAAGACCTCATGTCCCACAGGTGGTTAGGAATGGAGGTTCAAGGGCTCATGCTAGTCACTACCTCCCCACTTACAAACTGTCTGGGGCAGCGTGGCCCTGGGGCCCAGGTGGGCACACTTGGGAAGGAGGATGTTGAGGCGTGTGCTCCCAGGCAAGGGTGCCAACCACTAGCCCTGATGGCATCACCCCCCCCAGAGGCAGAGGAATCCTTCGAGTTCGTGGTGGTGTCCCTCACCGGGCAGACGTGGCACTTTGAGGCCTCCACGGCGGAGGAGCGGGAACTGTGGGTGCAGAGCGTGCAGGCCCAGATCCTCGCCAGCCTGCAGGGCTGCCGCAGCGCCAAAGACAAGGTTGGCACAGGGTGGCCAGGCCTGCCTGGGGCACCAGCTGGGGGGAGGCAGCGGAGGCCTGTGACTGACCACACCTTCTGTCCCGGATATATGGCAGACCCGCCTTGGGAACCAGAATGCAGCTCTGGCCGTGCAGGCTGTCCGCACCGTGCGCGGCAACAGCTTCTGTATTGACTGCGATGCCCCCAGTGAGTACCAGGCTGGTGCACTGGGCCCTGGGCCCTGAGAGGGCTTTGCATGCTTGGGGGGCAGGGAGGAGACTTTCCTGGTGATCCCCATCCCAGTTGCCCTCTTGCCCCATCCTCTGTCCTCTCCTCACCTAGATCCCGACTGGGCCAGCCTGAACCTGGGCTCCCTGATGTGTATCGAATGCTCAGGGATCCACCGCCACCTGGGGGCTCACCTGTCCCGGGTCCGCTCCCTGGACCTGGACGACTGGCCACCCGAGCTGCTGGCTGTGATGACAGCAATGGGCAATGCCCTGGCCAACAGTGTCTGGGAAGGGGCTGTGGATGGCTATGCAAAGCCGGGGCCTGAAGCCTGCAGGTGAGCTGCTGGGGCCAAGAAGGGGGACAGCGGAGACAGTGTTAGAAGGGTTAAAAGTGTCCGTTGCTCTGCTTGCCAGTTGGCCTCTAGGGTGTCCCTCCCCCTCCAGTGCCTGTCACTCAGGCGCCTTGCAACAACAGGCCTTTTCTGAGCCGTTATCAGCAGGTCGGGGGGCCACTGCCAGGCGCATGCGCAGGGCCCCTATCACCATTCCATGCGAAGCCCCAGCCCATACTGCGAGATGGGGAGAATGGGTGGAAGATAGGGTCTCCGTGGCCTCCCACCCAGGCCCCCACCTGCTTTGTCCTAGTGCTGCCAATCGGAGAGAGTTCAGACGGCCAGATAACCCGCCACTCGGGCTGCCTGGAGTCTTCCTGCCCTTGTGGCCCCCACATCCCCACAGTCCCTAGGGGCTTCCTTTCCATGCTCCTGCTTCTCTCTTCCACCATCCTCTTTATATTACCCAAGGTCCCTCTGAATGCCCTGTTGTCTCTTGGGCTTCTCCCTTCTCTGTGCCTTCTCATGCGTCCTCCTGCTGGTTCTCCTCACCCCCAAGCACCTCCCTGGCCTGCTGTGGCCCCAGTGGCTTCCTGGGCTCACGCCCCAACCCACCTGTGCTTGCAGAGAGGAGAAGGAGCACTGGATCCGCGCCAAGTATGAACAGAAGCTCTTCCTGGCCCCACTGCCCAGCTCGGACGTACCACTGGGGCAGCAGCTACTCCGGGCTGTGGTGGAGGATGACCTGCGGCTGCTTGTGATGCTGCTGGCCCACGGGTCCAAGGAGGAGGTGAACGAGACTTACGGCGACGGTGACGGGCGGACAGCCCTGCACCTGTCCAGTGCCATGGCCAATGTGGTCTTCACACAGCTGCTCATCTGGGTGAGTCAGGGGGCCCATCCAGCCGCCTTCTCCCTCCTCTCCCAGAACCGCCCTGCCAACTGTGCCCACCCACTCTCTCCCACAGTATGGTGTGGACGTGAGGAGCCGGGATGCACGGGGCTTGACTCCACTGGCCTACGCCCGCCGTGCTGGCAGCCAGGAGTGCGCAGACATCTTGATCCAGCATGGCTGCCCCGGGGAGGGCTGCAGCCTGGCACCCACCCCCAGCAGAGAGCCCACCAATGGCCCCAGTGCCTCTGCTGAGCTGCACCGCAGCCCCAGCCTCCTATGAGGCCCAGGAAGCGAGCTGGTGGCCCAAAGGACTCCGTGGCCTAGGATCCTCCTCCCTGCTGGTGCTGGGGGAGACAGAGGCACAGAGATGAGAAGCAAGGACATGCACAGAGGGGAGAAAGTCAGAGGGAGCCAAGGAGAGGTCTGAATTCACACCACTGCAGACAGGGAGAATGGCATTCAGTCCTCTGCACTTTGGTGCCATTGAGAAGGGACAGGACACTTTGGAGGTGCCCATGAGGAGAGGGGGGCAGGACCTCTCCCTCCTCCAGACCCCCACCTCCTCATGCCAGCCCTGCAAGCCTTCACCCTGCAATGGGGAAGGGCCAGGCACAGGGTGGGGGTGCTGGATAAAGGGACCAGGGCCCAGCAGGGGTCCCGTGTAAAATTTGTACATTGGAATATTTATGTTTGTGTACATACTTGGTGTGTGTGTACGATGAGCCAATAAAACAGACTGTGTGCGGCCTTGTCTCCCCAGTCTTCTGTACCTCTGCCCTTCTGGGTACACCCCTCATCTCTGCCTCTCTGTCTCAGATCCTTTCATCTCTCCATGAGCCTGGGTCCTGGGTGTTTTCCCTCCCCTTCATTCTGGCCTTTCTTCTTCTTTTTTTTTTTTTTTCCTATTGGTATTTTAAGACAGGTCCCTCTATGTAGTCCAGGCTGACTTGAAACTTAATATGTAGCCCAAGCTGACTTGAAATTTACTATGTAGCCCAAGCTGGCCTCAAACTTCCCAGTGAGCCTCCTGCTTCAGCCTCCCATGCACTGGGATTACAAGAACACACCACGCTCAGCTTTGCAGTCCTCGGCAGGGGTGATGTTGAGGTTCTCCACAGCACAGCACCGTGAACCTGATGGTAGGGGACAGAGCTCTCTGCGCCTTATTCAGTCCTATCTCCCGGTTCATTTCCCCACCTCCAGAAAGCTTCCTAGTTGTCTGCAGTGTCGTCCCTGGGAGCCTCCTGTCATACCTTGTGCTGGACAAAATGCATTCAAGAGAGGGGACAAGCATCACCCTCCCATCTGGGAGGTGTGCAGGGAGAGGCTCGCAGCACACAGAAGAACGACTTAGAGGGCACCACATAATGAGGTGGCAGGCGCAGACCTAGGCTGCTTGAGCGGAGGGGCCGCTGGTGGCAGAAGAGCCACCAGACTCCACCAACTCCAGGCAGGATCCAGAGCCCCGATTTCCTTCCTCACTGTGCCCCTTGGTCATTCATGGAAAACCTGGGGACCCCTCTGTCCTGGTTCCTGAAGGATGAGACCTTACTAAAGTCGGGTCCTGGCTGTCTTGTCAGCCTCAACCTTGGGGCCACTTTGCTGGTGGCTCATGCTTTCTGCAACTCGTGGGCTAAGTGGCAGGTGTGGTAGGTGGTGCTCTGTATGGGACCTGCTTACCTGTAGATAAATAACCAAGGAACACTGTTCAGAGAGGAAACTGATTTTATTTGTCCATGTCCCCTTTTGCAAGGCTATTATTAAAAGCAAAGACAGGGCACAAGTGTGCAGGACTTGGCCCGTGGACTTGGAGAACCCCAGCAATGGTCATCTCAGTCTCCTAATGGCCAACTGTTTGTGCTGTTGAGTCCTGCGGGCCCAGGTTAGGCAGCTGCACAGGAGACAGAGCTACAGAGCCTCTGGTCCAGCCCTGCTGAACGGAGGACAGCACCTGTCATCATCGGCCTCTGCCTGGCTCATCTGGAAAGTGCCTGATCCTGTAGGTGTTGAGTGCAGGACCACGCTGAGGTCAGGACAGCTGAATTCCCAAGCCCTGCTGAAATGCAACTGAGGACCAGAGGTAACCTCCCCTGGACCTGTGAACTCACAGGAAGGTTGTGACATCAGCATTGCTGGTCAGTCATCACTGTGGGCTGCTGTGGCAGGGCAGGGTACCAACACCAGCTGGGAGTAGTGAAGGCCAGGGAGAGGTGATCTCAGTGTCACCCGCTGCTTGAGTGGGTGAGACACTCTAGTTTCACCTTGGGGACTGGGAGTAGCCGGAAGTTGGCCTCTGTGGTGGTGAGGAGGCTGACCAGTTACTTGACCCCGACCCCTGACCTTATTGCCTTAGTTCCTGGGATTCCCTGCCAACTCCATAGCCTGCCTGCCTTCTCAGAGGCCCCATTGTCCACTCCAATTCCCCTCTCTAATGAGTACAGGTCCTTTTCTCTCCCAAGAGGCCCTGTCACCATGATGCCAGCCGCAATGGATTTCTGTGACAGTCCCCACCACCTGCTGTCTGCAGCTGTATCCTCAGAGCCCTGCTCCAGGGGTCAACTTTGTCCACTGACACAGTTGTTTAGTTTTTCAACAGTTCTGATCCCAAAACTCCTATCTGGCTCCTATCTCCATGGTCTTCCCTACCATGCACACCCTCCCACAACCATGGGCTGTGACCCTCTGAATCCACTTGTTCTGTAACAGAAGACACTGGTAGCTGAGCTTTCAAAGCAGTGTAGCAGGGAGGAGAGAGCCATTTAATGCTGGGGAGGTGGAAGCTCTTCAGGAGCTCACAGTGGGCCCAGGGAGCCCCAACCCTGCCCTGCTACTGAGAGGACAAGTGACATAACTACAGTCAAATGAGGGTTACAGATTTCATTTCCCTTTAATACCAATGGGCGTGAGTCTCACCCTAGAGCTGGCTGCCACTCCCAAGGGAAGGCAGAACCAATGGAAGAAGTGAGCCTGTTTACCGGGCACAGGACAGAGTGGGTTGGAGCACAGGGAAGAGGTGTGAGTGGGAACACAGAAGCTGAATGATTTCCACAGAGACTGTACGTCTTTGTACCAGAGAGGCCTGTCAGTGCCCACACCAAAGCAAGAAGAGCTCTGGCCGAGGATGGAGGAAACAGACCTTTCCTGGTCTCTCTCAGGGGTGCAGACAGACAGATGGACAGAGACTGATGGCTCCATATATACAAACTTTACACAAAATAAATAAGGAGCTGTGCTCCGCCTGGCTGGAATTACCCTGGACTCCTCCTTGCCAGAAGCTGTTTGAGGCATCAGTCAGGGACCTTCAGGCCCCAGATGCTCTGTGACCCCACTGTGACCTGCCCCAGGAGTTTGCCATGGTCCCCAGGGCTTGGGCCACCAGAACCCAAGCCCCTGTACCTGAAGCCCCAGTCCTGGAGGTCTCTAGAACAGGCTGGGGCCAAGCATCCACATCTCCAGCCCGGCTGGGTTAGGGGCACAGCTGGCCTCTCGGCTGAGTCCGCCACAACCCTTTGGAACCCAAAGCCAGTGAGTTGGGCACTGGTCCTCCACACTGCATTCCCTGGGCATCAGGGCCGGGCCCCCTGCTCCATTTGTTGGTGCTGGCTGCGCACAGCAAAGCGGTTGACATGCACAGGTATGGGCACGACGATCTTGGGGTTCCTCACGGGTTCCCCAGAGCGGCTGCTCACATTGCCAGCCTTGATGCGCTTCCACTTGGCCCGGCGGTTCTGGAACCAGATCTTGACCTGCACCTCGCTGAGCTTGAGAGCATGGGCGATCTGGGAGCGCTCTGTCAGGCTCAGGTACTTCTTGCAGTGAAACTCCTTCTCCAGCTCCAGGAGCTGCTCGCTGGTGAAGGCTGTGCGGCGCCTCCGGCTCTTCCCCCCGGGTGCCGCCACCCCTGTGGCCACAGGCGCCCCCTCCTCAGCTCCAGTCCCCAAGCTTCCCTTGAGCTTGGGTTTTGGTCCCAGAAGAGCCCCAGGGGCCCCCGCAGAACTGTCCAGGAAACCTTCATCCTCGCTGTCACCACCTGAGCCCTCTTCTTCCTGCTCGCTGCCAGCTACATCACCGGCAGGGGTCTCCAGCTTCTCCTCATCCGAGCTGTACACCTTCCCTTCCGCTGCAGGATTGAAAAACCAAAGCACAGGGAGGGAGAGCAGGAAGCAGGAGGGGTCAGAGGTGGCAGAGCCAGGTGGGGACAGAAAGAGGGTTAGGGAAGACAAAAGAATGGGAAGAAAGGCTTTAACGAGCACAGATTCATTGTGAAGATCAGGGGAGCTGTGGACAGGAACTCCCCTCAGCTCTCTTCCCCACCCACCCCCTTCCCCAGCTTCCTGCAAGTCGGGGGCCAAGGGCTGGGGTCTCCCCATGAGCACCACCTCTAAACCCAGGCCTGCTGTCCCAGGAGGAAGTGGTTGTTCTGCAGGAACCCACATCTGACCCAGCTGCCAGGAGTGTCTCCTGACTTGGGCTCTGGGTCCCTGCCTTTCCCCTGCCACTTGATGTAGGCCTGAAATATTTCCAGATGGGACCTCTGGCCCTGTCCCATCCAAGTCTGAATCTAGGAAGTTCAAAGGACCCAGGAGTCAGATGTTTCCTCACCAGTCTCCTTTGAAATCCCATCCTCTACCCCTGGTGCTGGGGGCTGAACCCAAGACCTCATGCATGTTAGGTAGGCGCTCTACCAGTGAGCTACACCACCAGCTTTTATTTCTTGTTTTGAGACAGGCTCTCCCTATGTAGTCCAGGCTGGCCCCGAACTCACAGTGATCCTCCATCTCAGCCTGCTTAGGGCTGGGATTGCAGGTTGTGCCACTACACCCAACTCCCCTTCCCAGTTCTTAACCAGACCACTTAGCCAGAACAAGAGGTTCCCAGCCACATGCAACCACCTTGTCTGTGGTTAGACTTTCCTCTAGTTACTCAGCCTGGGATGCACTCCCAGTCCTGATCCTCAATTCTAAAATGATGCCATCTCTTCCCCACCTTCCCCTGCCCTGGCTGCCAACCTTAGCAGTGTAGTCAATGGCCTCTGCTCAGGGTTTGGGGCTCGTTGGCTAGAGGGACTGATGGGACCATGAGGGCAGAAGGATGAAGAATCAGAAGTGTAAAGGGAAACAAAATGTTGAAAAAGAAATTTGGGCTCGTTTAGTAGATGACTGATTATTTATAATCACAAGCATCTAAACATTTTAATCCATTCATAATTCTAAATCTTAATTCGACCACTAGTTTCCATCTTATCCACAGATGCACTTATCAGGACTGTAAAAAAATGCATTACAAATGCTTCCAAAGTGGAGTTGCACAAACTCCCTTGTTTTCTGCTCAAAGGAAACAACAGAAAGTCAAGAAGATAGGAAGGAACAAGAGGACAAGCCAGACATGGTAGCACACGTCCGTCATCCCAGCACTTGGGAGGCTGAGGCAGGAGGATCACCTTGAGTTCGTGGGCAGCCTGTATTATAGAGCAAGACCTTGTCTCAAAATAATAACAAAGGAGATGTGGTGTTTGATGTGTGGTCACAGGCTCCTCACTGCTGTGTCCATGCTGGCTTCTGCACCAGGTCACCGAAATGTCTTTAGAGGCAGGATTCTCAGCTGTCTGCTCTCCTTCCAACCTGCTTCCTCCCTGTCCTCGCCCACCTGAGGGCCTCCCTCTCAGGTCCCCACACTACTCCCATGGTTACTTCCTGTGCTTGGCCCCTTCTCTGTGTGCCCAGTGCCTGTGCCTTCAGCGGAAACAGCTTTGGGTCCTCAGCTATCAGCCCAGATGTCTCCCTCCTCCATCCCCGGCCACACCCATTTCCTTCCCCCAAAGATTCCCAGGTGCCCCACTGCTTCCCTGTCTGTTACTGGGAACTCTGATCACCCCGTCTTTAAACCTTTTTTTTAAAAAAAATTGCAACAAGAAGGGAAAAAAA
The DNA here is from genome assembly GCF_012274545.1 of Fukomys damarensis. NCBI lineage: Eukaryota > Metazoa > Chordata > Mammalia > Rodentia > Bathyergidae > Fukomys > Fukomys damarensis. The sequence goes on along the minus strand of NW_022900928.1, from coordinate 88,431,610 downwards.
TATTGTGACAAGTTCTCACTGTGCTGCTCAGTGTGACCTCAAACTTGTGACCCTTCCGCCTCAGCCTCCTGATTAGTGGGGGTCACAGTTACGTGCCACCACAGCAAGCCCAAACCAAATCTTGATGTCGGTCACCCTTCACTTCTTCTCATGACCACACCAGGTCACCGCAGATCTCTTCTCACAGCTCAGGCCCTGCCCTCACCACCCTTCCCTTTTCCCTTGTCCTAGAGTCCAAGGTCTTCCCTGGGTCCCTTCCCAGCTCATTCCTGGCCTTGCTCAGGTCTTTTCTGTGCAGTGTAGCTGTCCCTCATCCCCTCTTTGTATATGTGCTGCCAAAGTGAGCAACTGTGAGCCCCAATGGTCCCTTCCTCCCTGCTCTGGTTTATCTGCTGCTATGAACACTCCACCCACTTTATTCATTTATTTTACTGGCAATCCTTTCCTGGAACTCAAGCTCCATGAAGATAGGGTTTTACATATATTTTATTCACTGTGCATCCTCGGCATCTTGTAAATGACTTGTACAGACAGGAATGGTGGTGCACGCCTGTCATCACAGCACTCGAGAAGCTGAGGCAGGAGGATCACACTAAGTTCAAGGCCAGCCTGAACTACCTGTTGAGACCCTGACAACTCCTGTGTACATTCTGTCTCCCTCTCATTTGTTTATTTATTTAGGTACTGGGGATTGAACCCAGCGCATTTGTACTGAGGTACACACCCCCAGCCCCTTTTCTTTTTAATTTTTATTTTTGAGACAAGTTCTTGCTAAGTCACTAACCTGCCTGGATGGGGCTTAAACTTAGGCTCTTCCTGCCTCAGCCTCCCAGAGTGCTGAAATTATAGGCATGGACCACCACACCCAGCAGTCTTCCCTCCCCCCTCCATCTCTGTCCCTTTCCCTTCTGAGCCCCTCTTGAGATTTCCCCACACCCAGCCAGCCCTATTGCCCATAGGACACCCCATGAACACAACCGCCCCACTGTTGCACAGGCCTGGGATGCACACACAGAGGAAAGCGCAGGATCTCAGCAACCTCAGGGTGCTGGAGGAAATGAAGGACAGTGTGCCACTACTGTGGTGTGCCACTACTGTTACCGGAAATCGAACTCAGGTCCTTGCACTTGCAAGGCAGGCGGCGGAACCGCTGAGCTAAATCCCTGGCCCACCATGGCTTTAATTTTTAAGACACAATCTTGTAGACAGAACGAAGCACACAAGCTTATGAAACTCATCTCAATAGTACAATATTTTAAACAGTGCTTAAAGGCAGAAACTGGATTTCAGGGCTTGGAGGATAAAACCACTTACTACGGTGCCAGGTCCTCAGGGGTGGCCAATAAATCTAAGCTGACGATGACTGAGCTGGGGTCCCCACTCTGGATTCAGCGGCGCCCCAGACCCCTCATCCATCGCTGTCTGTGACAGATTGGAGATGCCGCCCTCTGCTGCTCAGAGCCTCACGGCGGCAGCACCACGAGGGCCACACCAGCCCAGGCTTCTTATCCAGGGGGCACTGGAGCGGCAGGTGACGGCTTCCAGGCCTCGGGGGGCAGGTGTGGGACCACAAGGGAGACCTGGACGAGGACGAGTGGGAAGAGGACAGGCTGGACAGGCAGAGACAGGCCTGAAGCTGGGCCTCAGCGGTGGAGAAGGGGCAGAAGAAGGAAGCTGAGCGGGACAAAGGGAAGGAGCTGACACTTTACAAGAAAGGAAATAGAAAATAGATGGAGGAAGGGCCAGGGATTTAGCTCAGCGGTGCAAGGTCCTGAGCACCATCCCCAGTACCAAAAAAAGAAAAGAGGTAGAGGTAATTGGGAAAAAACAAAAGGCACTTTAAAAAAAATACTCCTATAGCCCAGCATGGTAGTGCACACCTGTAATCCCAGCACTTTGGGAGGCTAAGGCAGGAGGTCCACATGAGTATGAGGCCACCCTGTCTCAACCACCCTGCCCCCATATTGATGCAGGCAGAGCCAAGCCAGGCACTTCCCGAAAGTCAGTGGCTCTTTGCTGCCCCAGCAGGGGGCTCATCGAGGACCCAAAGCTGAAGCAGGGAGGGAGACAAGGGACAGAGGACATCTCGACTTCCCAGGAAGGGCTAATGAACTAAGGGAGAGCCTCCCCCACAAGCCCAATGGCCTGTTTCCCCCTGAATTCCAGGAGAGCAAATCACAACCTATTTTCTCTGAGCTGATTTACAGTATTAACAAGACAAATAATGAAACAAAAATTGTCCTTAAAATTTTGTTACTGACTAGAAACTGACAGAAGCAACAACCTTTTGGATAAAATTTCTATTTGCAAAATCTGATCTGGAGTAATTGGACTCTGTAGTGAGAATACCTATAAGAGCAAATTTCCAACAGCAGATGCTGTTGTTGGTTAATAAGAACAAAAATACTGATGGGCAAAAGACTTCATTGAAAAATTTACATGAGAAATATTGATTCTAATGAGCGTGCCTTTGGCAAAATGAAAATGTTTCCAGTTGAAAACAATTTGGTTGTGGCAGATAGCCAGAAAGGTCCTGCCCATTGTGTGTGGGAATGGTGTTACCCATACTGCGAAGAATATGCTGCTACCTGGGCCTGGTGGCAGTCACCTGTAATCCCAGCCCTTGGGAGGCTGAGGCAGGAGGATCACTGTGAGATTAGGTCCAACCTGGCCACATGGTGAGTTCAAGTCTAGTCTGGAATAAACAAGGCCCTGTCTCAAAAAAAAAAAAAAAAAAAATGGGCATGGTAGCACACCCTGAAATCCCAGCACTTGGGAGGCTGATACAGGAGGATCACTGTGAGATTAGGTCCAACCTGGCCACATGGTGAGTTCAAGTCTAGTCTGGAATAAACAAGGCCCTGTCTCAAAAAAAAAAAAAAAATGGGCATGGGAGCACACCCTGAAATCCCAGCACTTGGGAGGCTGATACAGGAGGATCACTGTGAGATTAGGTCCAACCTGGCCACATGGTGAGTTCAAGTCTAGTCTGGAATAAACAAGGCCCTGTCTCAATAAAAAAAAAAAAAAAAAAAATGGGCATGGTAGCACACCCTGAAATCCCAGCACTTGGGAGGCTGATACAGGAGGATCACTGTGAGTTTGAGGCCAGCCTGGGCTACATAGTGAGACTTTGTCTCAAACCCCCCCAAAAAGGAGGGGGCCCACAATTCATCCTCCAAAAAGATTATAGTTGCCATGTCTCCCATTCCTCATTTATCATCCTGGTCAGCAGAGTTATTTTCCTTCTCTTCTCCATGACAGCCTCTGTCCCATCACAGAGACACCAGCTCGCGTATGGGTGGCTCCACCCTTGACTCCACCCCCACCCCCAGCTTCACGCTGTCCCAGGGCCACATTCCCAGAGAGACTTCAGGTGCCACAAGGAGCACTTGCTTCCTTATCCTCTCTCTGCTTTTCCCTGACCCTGAAGCATCCTGCTCTCTAAATCAAGGTAACATTTCCTCTCCAGCCCCACCCAGAGACCCCTCAGCCTTGGTGTGTGACAAGAGCAGGGTGATCCCTACAGGCCACTGTCACAGCTCCTTTCATGATGTCATTAACATGGCCACTGCCAAGGGCACCTTCACATAGCCTCTGACTTTTTTTGTGAGGTTTTTTTTTTTTTTTTGTACCGGGGATCAAACTCTGGTCCTTGTGCTGACAAGGCAGGTGCCGGAACCACTGAGCTAAATCCCTGGCCCCAGACTTCTCTTTTTTGGAGATGGGGTCTCATTATATATTACAGGCTGGCTTTGAATTCATGGGATCCTCCTGCCTCAGCCTCCCAAGTGCTGGGATTACAGGTGTGCGTAACGGTGCCCTGCCTACATAGTGAGTTCTAATCCAGCCTGGACTACATAGCAAGACCCTGTCTCAAAAAATCAAAAATAAATAAATTGACCTAAGAGACACCTCCCTCAACAACTTTGTCTGGCCTGTAACAGGCTGTTTTTCTCCCATTTTCTGTAATAATGCTGTAATAATCTTGTCAGTCAATATTTTATTTAGAAAATATATCTTCTAACTTAAAAAATGACATTGCCAGCTAGTCACATGCCTATAATCCTGCTACTTGGGAGGCTGAATCAGGACCCAAGTTCTAGGCTGACCTGGGTAACAGTAAGACCTTGACTCAAAATAAAAAATAAAAGGGCTAGGGGTAAAGTTCAGTGGCAGAATACTGCTGAGTTCAATCTCCAGTACTGCAAAAATAATAAATAAATTTTAAAATTGCTAAACTTTAGAAATAGCTGAAGAGTGTGACTTTGTTGTTGTTGTTGTTTTTCAGTACTGGAGTCTGAACCCAGAGCCTTCTCACTGAGTTGTATCTCCTGTATTGTATTGTACTGTATTGTATTGTATTTTGAGGCAAGTTCTTGCTAAATTACTAAATTGCCCAGGATGGGTTCAAACTTGTCATTCTCCTGCCTCAGCCTCCTAAGAAGCTAGGATTACAAGCTAGTAGAGCTCTTTCTATTCAGGCATCAGAGCAAAGAGCCAGCTTATGATGCTCTTATCTTCCTTGGCTTTCTCCCTGAAGCCTGGCTTCAGACCCACACCTGCTCCTGTCCACCTGTCCCTGGACTCCTTGGCATGCCAGGGGGATGCTCATTGGTACTCCCTAATCCTGCAAGGGGGAGGGGGCCACTTCTCATCCTTCCTGCTGGACAATGCAGACTCTTCTCTGGGCTGCAGTCCCAGCCCAGGCCCCTTCCACTTTTGTCCAATGGCTGGCTCTGCCCCAGACTTGGCAGGCCTGCCAATCAGCCCTTGGAACCTGCCTGACCATGTGACCTGGCGCTGACCAATCACAGCATGCTATCTCCTGGGGACTGCAGTCATCCTGAATGCACTACATAGCCCACATGGCCTCCTGCCTCAGCCTCCCAGCTGTTTGCATTTCTGGATCCTTGCGGGCACTTCACAGCTGCAGGAATCAATAAATTCCCTTTTGCCCTAATTAGTGGCAATGGCTGCCCAACTCCAATGCCAAAAGTCTGCAGTCTCACATCTACACATCCTCCATGCAAATCCATTCTTCTGTTTATTGAAATTATTCAGAATAGCAACACTGAAAATCCCACCAGTTTGAAATTCAGACTCTTAAAAATCTCCTGAATCAGGGCCAGGGATTTAGCTCAGTAGCACCACACCTGCCTCACAAGTGCAAGGTCCTGAGTTTGATCCCTAGTGCAGAAAAAAAAAAAAAAATCCCAAATCTCCTGAATCAAACCAGGCGTGGTGGCGCACATCTATAATCCCAGCACTCAAGGGCTGAGGCAGGAGAATTTCTACAAGTATGAGGCTATCTGGGCTACATGGTGAGCCAGGGATTTAGCTCAATGGTGCTGCCACCTGCCTTGGAAGTGCAAGGGCCTAAGTTCTATCCCCACTAACAACAAAAAAAAGGTATTAGAAAAAAAAATAGACTACATGGCGGTACCCTGGGTCTAAATAAATAAATTTTAAAAATCTGAATCCACCTGAGTGTGAATTAGTTTAATCCTACAGGTTTGCTCCTAATATCAAAATAGATACCAGACATAAAAGGGAGAAGGAATTGTGAGGTAGGGGAAAAGAGGCTTTTTTTGTACTGGGGATCAAACTCAGGACCTTATGCTTTCAAGGTAGGGGTGGCACCATTGAGCTAAATCCCCGGCCCAAAAGAGGCTTTTCTTAATAGAGAGGAAGGATGGACAGACCCCGAGGGTACAGCAGAGTGGTTCTGGGCAGCCTCAGGAGCCACAGAGGACATGGGTGTGACAGGGAAGCCCCAGCAAGGAGAGGGTGCCAAGAATGAGTCAGAAACCCAGCCCTGTCAGGCTCAGCACTGGGCCCTTTCCTGCTGTCCCTGCAGGAACAGTTTTCAGATAGTGTGCTACTGCTATCATCCCCAGAAACACTCGGTGTGATCAAAAAAACACAGTGAACGCTCACTTTTCAAAAATGTATTACAGCAAGAGACACATCGCCAGGGCCGGGGATTTAGCTCAGTGGTTCCGCAGCCTGCCTCGCAAGCTCAAGGTCCTGAGTTGGATCACTGGTACCAAAGAAAGAAAGAAAAAAAAAAGACACATTGCCATTTATCCCCCTCAGATTTCTGTCCTCACTTTGAACACACTTATCCCATGGTTCTTGCTACTTTCTGCAGCAGCTCTGGAGTCTTCTTTCAGGGGTGTCTTAAGTGGTGGGCTGGGGATTCAGTTTGGCAGCACAGCACCTGCCTGGCAAGTGGGAGTTC
>NW_022900928.1:88421801-88425000 GCF_012274545.1 Fukomys damarensis | reverse complement strand
AAAAAGGAGTGTCTTTAGTTGTGATGCCCTGGGTGCTTTGATGCCCTGAATGGATTCAAATCATTTACCTTTCGTTTTGACTTTGGGGAAGAACCAGAAGTTGCGTGGTGCCAGATCTGGTGAGTACACTGGATGGGGATGCTGTCATGCTTTCATGAACCTGACTTTCTGTAGACGGCACTAGGCAGCAGCATTCCCTGTATCTTTTATCACACCTCATAAAGACACTCATGAAAGGGGACTTTCAGAACTGCTTCAGAAATTGAAGAGCCATGGAATAAGCATGCTTGAAGTGAGGATTTTGAGGGGAATTAATGGCAGTATATTTTTTACTGCAATAAATAATTTTTTAAAATATTTTTTTGAGACAGGGTCTTGCTATGTAGTTCAGGCTGGCCTTGAACTCATTATGTGGCCTAAACTGGCCTCAATCTGAAGAAGATCCTCCTGCCTCAGTCTCCTGAGAGCTGGGATTATAGGGATGCACCATCATGCCCGACAAATTTTTCTTTATTTAAACATTCAATGTGCATTTCGATGAAACCTCCCAACTATCCTCAGCAGGACACTTTCACCCCTCCTACATGCCCCCCCACAATGAGGTTCCGGACTGAATTCCCTGAAAGGCCTCACCCTCTTCAAGCACAAGGACAGTGACTGTACTTGGCCGACACCTGTTACTTTCAGGATGCTGCACAAAGATCCCCATGGCTGATACACAATCAGGGAATCATTGCCCTCGTTTCAGTGGTGGGGACACTGAGACAGTGAAGGTTAGGAGTTCATTGTGGGTCACAAAGGAAGAGCGGCACCCTGATCTGTGCCTAGATGCCTTGGCCAAAGCTTGTCATGTCCCCTGTGCTCCACCACACACATCACTAAGGGTCAATGTAAAAAGAGACAGGGTCTCACTATGTAGTCCAAGCTGGCCTGGAACTCAGCAATTCTCCTGCCTCGGCCTTCTGAGTGCTGGTATCACAGGAGTGTACCACCAAACCCAGCTTCCCTGTCTCATTTCATGTGGTGGCCGTAACAGCCATGGCTCTGGCGCCTCCTCCCCAATCCCCAATGGCAAAGCCTCTCCCACCCTAAGGCCCTGGCCTGATTTCACCCCAGGATGCACCCGCCAGCGGCCTTTTCCTCCACTGAAGCCCCAGGAAGCCCAGACAACCCCTCCCCCATCCTTGGATCAGGGCACCTTTTTTTCTTCAATAAAGAAATGATCATTAATAAAGGTATCCTTAGAGATGAAAACAGCACTGTAGAGATGAAGCGACCTTGAAGATCACCTCATTCAAACCCCTCATTTTGCTAATGACACAGCTCAGACACAGAAACCATGATTTGGCCAAGACCTCGCCTTGCACACTTGGAGTGAGGTGCGTGGTTCTCAGAAAATTGCCATGTGCCCCACAAGAGTGCCTCTTCCTCCCCCTCAGCTCACCACACCTCCCTCCGCCCAAGCCCTCGGAATCACAACTCTCCCCACAGCTCACAGGTGCCATCTTCTCCATGGCTCTGATATAACCTCATGTTCTCTGCAGGTCATGGTCAAGAAATTTGACCTGGGCGAGGTAACAAATGCCTCTGTAATCCCAGCACTCTGGGAAGCTGAGGCAGGAGGATCTTAGGTTTGAGCCCAATCTGGGCAATTTAGTGACTTAATGAGACCCTGTTTTTAAATAAAAAATAAGCCGGGTGTGGTGGTGCACTCCTGTAATCCCAGCACTCAGGAGGCTGAGGCAGGAGGATCGCTGTGAGTTCCAGACCAGCCTGGGCTACATAGTGAGTTCCAGGTTTGTCTCAACTACATAGTGAGACCCTGTCTCAAAGAACTAAAAACAAAAAAAAAATTAAATTAAATTAAATAAAGAATAAAAGAAAGGGCTGGGCATGTAGCTCAGAGCGAAGGCCCTGGATTCAATGCTAGAAGGAGAAGGAAGCAGAGGAGGAGGAGCAGGAGCAGGTGTGGAAGTGACCCACACCGGTACTTCCAGGCCCCAGGTGGCTCCTGTTTCTCCCAGACCTGTTTCTTGCCAGCATTTTCTGTTCACAGCCCTCATCCCCACGGGTTACCACAGGCCCTGTGCCTAGTAGGGCTCCCTTCCTCACACTGGGACCCTCTGCAATGGCCACACACGATGTCTGGAATTTGACTTGCGCAGGCCACGGGCACTCCATCCCCATACCCATCTTCCCCATCCGTCTGTACTTGAATATTTCTTCCACATCCCTCTTTAGAGTGACTATCACGTTTCTAGGCAAGACCTGCAGCATCTTCCTGCCTCCTGTGGCTTTGGTGGCCCTGCTGGCTGCCTGCAGAGACCTGGGTCCCCACCACTCTCTCCACACAGGTTGCTTCTTGCGTTCCACTGAAATTCCCCATCATTCCTAAGTCCTTCTCCTTGGCACATCAACCCTACCTTTTCTTTTCTATTTCTAATTCAAAATGAATTTCACACACACACACACACACACATCCTTCTTTTCCTCCCCTCATTTCTTCCGAGGGAGAATTCTCACCTAGCTTCTAGCTGGAACACTTATCTCAATGCAAAGGCACTTGGCTGGCAATATGATGCTCCTCCTTCTTTCCAATTAAAATATTTCCCCCTTATTATTCCAATTATTGCCTCTCCCATTCTCCCCAGTACACACTTTGTGCTCGCCTCATTTCCCCTAACGCTTCCCTCATCTGCAACATGAGTCTCTCTCCGAATTTCCACAGCCACTGCCGCCCCTGGCAACCCTCTGTGTTACCACCTTCACTGTGGCAAAGGTACCCAGCATGCTGCCCCCCCAAAAAAACTGTCCTCCTATCACATAGAGATCTGCCTCTCAACCAGGGGTTCTTTGCTTTGGGGCGGGAGGGGCAGCATTTTGAGACAGGGTCTCACTATGTAATTCAGCCTGGCCTTGAACTCATTAGGTAGCCCAGGCTGGCCTCGAATTTGTGATGATCCTGCCTCAGCCTCCTGAGTCCTGGGATTACAGGCATGTGCCACCATCCTGGCCTCTTTGCTCTCTTTGTGTTGTGACGTCTTTGGCACTTGGATAAGCCTGCCAGTTCTTTCCCAGAATGATGCTCTTAGGTGTATAACATAAACACATAAGATTACATGTAAGGCTTTTTTTTTTTCTTTTTCTTTTTCTTTTTTTAAACAGTACTGGGGATTGAACTCAGGGCCTTTGCACTGAG
>NW_022900928.1:88414336-88421745 GCF_012274545.1 Fukomys damarensis | reverse complement strand
CAATCTGGGCAATTTAGTGACTTAATGAGACCCTGTTTTTAAATAAAAAATAAGCCGGGTGTGGTGGTGCACTCCTGTAATCCCAGCACTCAGGAGGCTGAGGCAGGAGGATCGCTGTGAGTTCCAGACCAGCCTGGGCTACATAGTGAGTTCCAGGTTTGTCTCAACTACATAGTGAGACCCTGTCTCAAAGAACTAAAAACAAAAAAAAAATTAAATTAAATTAAATAAAGAATAAAAGAAAGGGCTGGGCATGTAGCTCAGAGCGAAGGCCCTGGATTCAATGCTAGAAGGAGAAGGAAGCAGAGGAGGAGGAGCAGGAGCAGGTGTGGAAGTGACCCACACCGGTACTTCCAGGCCCCAGGTGGCTCCTGTTTCTCCCAGACCTGTTTCTTGCCAGCATTTTCTGTTCACAGCCCTCATCCCCACGGGTTACCACAGGCCCTGTGCCTAGTAGGGCTCCCTTCCTCACACTGGGACCCTCTGCAATGGCCACACACGATGTCTGGAATTTGACTTGCGCAGGCCACGGGCACTCCATCCCCATACCCATCTTCCCCATCCGTCTGTACTTGAATATTTCTTCCACATCCCTCTTTAGAGTGACTATCACGTTTCTAGGCAAGACCTGCAGCATCTTCCTGCCTCCTGTGGCTTTGGTGGCCCTGCTGGCTGCCTGCAGAGACCTGGGTCCCCACCACTCTCTCCACACAGGTTGCTTCTTGCGTTCCACTGAAATTCCCCATCATTCCTAAGTCCTTCTCCTTGGCACATCAACCCTACCTTTTCTTTTCTATTTCTAATTCAAAATGAATTTCACACACACACACACACACACATCCTTCTTTTCCTCCCCTCATTTCTTCCGAGGGAGAATTCTCACCTAGCTTCTAGCTGGAACACTTATCTCAATGCAAAGGCACTTGGCTGGCAATATGATGCTCCTCCTTCTTTCCAATTAAAATATTTCCCCCTTATTATTCCAATTATTGCCTCTCCCATTCTCCCCAGTACACACTTTGTGCTCGCCTCATTTCCCCTAACGCTTCCCTCATCTGCAACATGAGTCTCTCTCCGAATTTCCACAGCCACTGCCGCCCCTGGCAACCCTCTGTGTTACCACCTTCACTGTGGCAAAGGTACCCAGCATGCTGCCCCCCCAAAAAAACTGTCCTCCTATCACATAGAGATCTGCCTCTCAACCAGGGGTTCTTTGCTTTGGGGCGGGAGGGGCAGCATTTTGAGACAGGGTCTCACTATGTAATTCAGCCTGGCCTTGAACTCATTAGGTAGCCCAGGCTGGCCTCGAATTTGTGATGATCCTGCCTCAGCCTCCTGAGTCCTGGGATTACAGGCATGTGCCACCATCCTGGCCTCTTTGCTCTCTTTGTGTTGTGACGTCTTTGGCACTTGGATAAGCCTGCCAGTTCTTTCCCAGAATGATGCTCTTAGGTGTATAACATAAACACATAAGATTACATGTAAGGCTTTTTTTTTTTCTTTTTCTTTTTCTTTTTTTAAACAGTACTGGGGATTGAACTCAGGGCCTTTGCACTGAGATATATATCCCCAACTTTTTTTTTTTTTTTTCTTTTGGTACCAGGGACTAAACTCAGGACCTTGTGCTTGCGAGGCAGGCAATGGAACCACTGAGCTAAATCCCTGGCCCTCCAACCTTTTATTTATTTTTTTATTTTGAGATAGGGTCTCCTTAAATTACTAAGTTACCCAGATGCGGTTCAAACTCGCTTCAGCCTCCTAGACAGCTGTGATTACAGGTGTGTGTTATTATACCTGGCTGAAAAACCAATTTTATTAAAATACAGTTATCAAATATTTAAAACTGTTTTGTGATATAATCATGCTTAATTCATTAAGCAAGACCTCTCCAAAGACTATAAACTTAATTTTATTTATTTTTTGAGACAGGGTTTCACTATGTAGTTCAGGCCTAATCCTCCCACCTCAGCCTCCCAAGTGCTGGGATTATAGGTGTGTGCCACCACGCCCAGCCCAAGACTATAAAATAAAAATATCTGTGATTTTGTGTGGGGGATTTAGCTCAGTGGTTCCACCATGTGCCTCACAAGCGCAAGCTCTGGAGTTCAATCCCTGGTACCAAAAAAACAAAAACAAAAACAAAAACAAAAAAAACCTGTGATTTTTATCAGTGAAAAAAACTTCACATGTTTGTTGCTAACTGGGGCCTTCATTCATAATTAAAGGAAGCACTGAACTTGAGTTAGAGGTTAGTAAGCATAAAGATGTAATTTTCCTGACAGATCTCTAGAGTCAAGTTGAGATCCCAGCTTTCAACACGGAGGCCTAAAAATTGAGAGGGTTGTCAAAATCACCTGAATTAAAAATGGTTGGTGAGCTGGGGATTTAGCTCAGTGGTTCCGGCGCCTCCCTTGCAAGCGTAAGGACCTGAGTTCAGTCCCCGGTGCCAAAAAAAAAAAAAAAAAAAGGTTGGTGGGCCTGGGATTTAGTCATTGGCACTGTGCCTGCCTCATAAGGTCAATGTCCTGAGTTAAATTCCTGGTACTGAAAAACAAACAAACAAAAAACAAAAAACAAAAAAACAAAAACAGCTGGTTCAGGCAGGGTGGTGCACGCCTGTAATCCCAGCACTTGGGAGGCTGAGGCAAGAGGTTTCCTAAGAGTTTCAGGTCAGCCTGGGCTACACAGTGAATTTAAGGCCAGTTTGAACTACATAGTGGTACCCTGTCTCAAAAAACAAACAAACAAGCAAACAAATGAAGTTTGGTTGAGAACACCAAAACCTAGAGAAGTTACATGATTGACTCTCCCTTAGTGTTCCAAACTCGCTCAGCCCATAATAAAATGTCCCCTGCTGGAAATAGGCGACTTGCCAGAACTATGAAGCTGATGGGTACAAAGCTGAGACTCGAATCTGTGTGTCCCAAGCCCTAAATAAATGCTCCCTGAAACACATTAAAGTTAACGCAATGTTTGCCTCTCCCTAAACATCCATGAGCCAACCACACACACTGTACACTCTGCCCCCAAAGTTCTAGGAAAACATATTCTGGGAATCACCTCCCAAAATCCTTCTTGTTTCTAACAACAGATGTCTCTGGTTACATGACACGGGATCATTTCCTGTTTTTATCTCCTTGGGAAGCACTGTATCTTGACAGTCACAATGGCTACCTATTCAGAAATTAATTAGTGGTCACCCAAAATGTTCCCTAGCTACAATCAGGGGCTTAGCTGGCAGCAATCAACCCTTAATATCAGTTTCCTTGGGCTCCTGTGTGATTACCATTATTATTGCTGTCTGATTCAGAAAGTTGCAATCCTTATCTGGTCAGGTTGAAAAAATAATGTTCACTGCACTGCTGCCTCTGTTTGTCCCATCACATTCTCTCACGTCCTACCACACCCTGACTACAAATATATTTATCTCTTCCCCTGAGTGATGATGCCATTGTCTCTTACATCAACCCCTCTCTCTTTTCAGCCTCCCTCTAACCACCAACCCTCTGTTCTTCCCCTTTGGCAGCCCAACCTTTTCCTCCATGATGAACACTGCTCATGCACTCCTGATCTAAAGTTTCCTTCTTCATTTCCCCACAGTGGTCAGCATCCTCTTCACACCACGTCTCTGATGCAGCTCTGCACAGCATTTTGTATACAACTCAGCTTCCATTCTGCTCAGCCAGGGCATGCACGCATCTGCGGACTCCCCGATATCTCCACCTGCCCCACTGGAGGGGGAACTCTGTGCTTTCCTGTCGTGGGGAGTATACTACTCTTGTCTTTTCATTATTCCTCATGATTATTCGAGGGCTCACTCTACACCCCAATCCGAAGCTCCTTCACCCGTTACTTTCACCTGACTTTGTTCTTACAGCTCTCTACATGTGTTATGTTGAATTTAGTCACCACAAGCCACATGAGGCTCTGGCCTCCTGAAACATGACTACACCAAACTGAGATGTGTTGGGAGTACAAAAATACACACTGCATTTGGAAGACTTAGTGAAAAAAGAGGACAGCGAAGATACATTACAAACCAGGTGTGATGATGCACACTTGTAATCCCAGCACTCAGTAGGCTGAGGCAGAAGGATCACTGTGAGTTCAAGGTCAGCCTAGGCTGCAAAGTGAATTCAAGATCAGCCTAAACTACATTACCCCCCCCAAAAAAAAAAAAAAAAAAAAAAAAACCAAAGAAACAAAAAAAACTCATTAAAATATTAACATAAATTAGAGCAAAATGAAAATATTTTGAACATGTGGGATTAAAATAAAATGTATTCTTAAAATCTATTTGACCTATTTCTTTTCCCTTTTATTTATTTTTTGCAGTACTGGGGATTGAACTAGGGACCTGTGCTAGCAAGGCAGGCCCAGTACCACTGAGCTAAATCCCCTCTTTTCCCTTTTAAATGTGGCTAGTAAAAACTTTTAAAATTACATGTATGGCTTGCATTATATTTCTACTAGCCAGCACTCTTTTAGAATCTGCTGTTATTTCATACTGTTTTTTTTTTGTTGTTGTTGTTTGTTTTGCAGGGCTGGGGTGGAACCCAAGGCCTCACATGTTTGAGGCAAGCACTCTACCACTGCATTACACCCCAGCCTTCTTGATTCATACTTGAGTCTTCCCAGCCAGTTCAGAATTCTCTCTTCCTTATCTCTCCTATTAAAAGACCTATCCCAGATAACCCCATAGCTGACCATGCTCCAAACCTAGGATTCTTTTCAATTTACCATCCTCAATAGCTCTCTATCCCACTCTTTCTGTGCACAATAATTCTTATCATCTGTTGATATAGTTTCTACTCCTATAATTGGATCAAAATGAAGTTCTGTTTATTCTTCAATTGGAGTAAGAGAGTGGTATCTGTCTTAACTCTCAGCCAATTGAAATAAAAAGTCCCTGTAATTAAAAAAAATTTTTAAACTTCATTCTTCACCCTGCAAATGGGCCTATATTCACTGTAAGTTCACTTCAATGGGCTGGTAATTATAAACCCTTAAACAATTGTAAATTAATAACTTTAGCCCTGTGTCGCCCACCCCCAACAGGAAAGCATTTCTTCCTTTGTCACTTTAAACCCTGCATTCTTCCCCAGACCCTTCCAATGTGAAGGTCTCAATCCCATTGTTCCCCACAGAAAACTCCCCTACTTCATCCCAAATATTCCCAGATGATCCCAAAGTGGTGAGTTTAATTTCCCACCATTGCTACACAGGCAGTGCACTCTCACTTCCCAAATAGATCGGACGCCTAACATTTTGGAACTATATTTTCTTTTCACAGCCATCTCAGGAACACCCACAATTGGAAAGGTGGGTGGGAGTGGCCGTGGGGACAGGGCTAGGGTTGCTCTGGGAGGGATGGACAGTCCAGTTGTCAGGCACAGGCGACCCCAGCCGTGAATCCTCTGGATGTCCCTTCTGGAGCCTGCCCTCCTGACTGCTCTGCCCACTGTCACATGTTCTGTGTCTCCCCGCGCTGAGGGATGACCTTCATCTTGTAACTCTCAAAGCTTCCCCCTGCAGGGTCTCCCTCCCAGCAAGCTCAGCGATGGAGCCCTTGCCTGATTTCAAGAACAACTCGCTTCTCTGCTTTGGCTTCCAACAGTCTCCTTGTCTAAGGAAGACTTTCCTCCATTATCCCATGTACATCCCAGTTCCCCATCACTCCCAATACTGAAAACCCTTTAGAGAAAACCATTCTTAGTATAAAACTTTCTCCCATCTCCTAGTGTTTTGTTTTTGTTTGGCCCTCTCCCAGGACAGAACTTCTGGTCCAGTGAAATCGCTCACTTTTCCTTTCGCCAGTCCAGAGTCCGGCTCCTGACACAGTGGTGCTGAGCTCATCCCTTGTTCCTTCCCTCTCTTCTTCTCACCTCCACATTTCTCTTCTGTTCTTTTCCCCTGCTTACTTCTCCTTATCAAGATCTGATTTCTTAGCCAATATTAAATCTGCCTTAGAAAAGAACCCCTTTACACATATGGGTTCAAATGAGAACCAGGGAAACCAGAAGGTGCAGACAAGCTGCTGTTCTCCTGTGGTCTGAGCATCACCCCAGCCCTGTTCTCTCCACCTAGGGACCCCTCTGGCTCATCCCAACTCTTCCTTCCTAGGTGTGTCCACTCTGCTTGAAGACCCTACAGTGTCCTCACTGTTTCTTTGATGGAGTTCTCTACCTTCCTTCACCCCATCCTATTCAGAAAACCCCCCAAATCCTCCTTAAGACCCCTCTGCTGGTTTCTCTGCCCCACCCCAGCCTCCTCACCATATGGACATTTTTCCTCCCACCTCTGGGTGCTGTTTTCTCTAGGGTCCTCCTTAGGGAAGCTGCTCTGACTTCAGCCATGGGGCCTTCCAACCCAGCCAGGTACAAACCAAAAAGAAAAAAGCAGCTGGTTCCCCGGAGCCCAAACACCCACAACTAAGGGGGTTAAGTAAGAGGGAGACCTGCTCTGTGGCAGTACTGGAGGTCCAGCACAATTTCGAGAAGGGCCAGAACCCTGTTGTTGGTAACAGCCTCTTTCACAAAGGACCCTGGGGTCCCCTTCTCGCCTCAGCTGGTGTGAGCCCAGCCTTTCTGGGGTCATTTTCACTGCTAAGCTGGACATAGTGAATAGCTGAGCAGGGGACATTCATCCCGATGCCAAGGAAGTTGATGCTTCATAGCCCCACACTTTCATGAGGCCTTATTTTTCTTAAATTGTCTAAGTTACAGATTTCAGAAACCTGCATCTACCTGGACAGGAGAAAGCTTTTCTGGCTCCTAGGGGTTAAGTAGCAATAAGGAGGACAGGTAGGCTCTAAGTGAACTGATTCCAAACAGGCTTCCTTCAATTCACCTTGCCTCTGTGAAAAGGGCTTCCTTCCCAGGGCTCCTGAGTGATTTCTTAGCTGAATCGACTTCAGATTCTCAACTGGGGTTTTTAGGGCCACACCCAACTCAACCCAGCCTAAGGCCTGCTGGCCTCCCTGCAGCCCTGGTCCCCCGCGGTGGGAGCTGGGAGCACAGCTACCCGGGTCTTCAAGGCTTAGCTCCGAAGCCTCCCATTCAGAAGTAACCTCTGCTGCCAAGGTGAAGCCACAGGCACCTTTTGAGCCTCCCTGTGCCTGCGCTGGGCTACCTGCGCTCGGCAAGTCAATGCAATCTTCTCAGGAGCCGACGCGCCCTCCTTGCCAGACTGACAGCTGTCCCCACGTGCCTCTCCCTGGGGCCCTAGGTGCCCCCGCGACCCCACCCTGGCACACAGAAAACCGCAGGGATTCTGAGGCTGTGGGCGAGGCTGGAGGGCGACAGCGCTGGGGAGGCTCGGGCTTGGAAGAGGCTGGGAAGTTTCTGGCGAGGTTTCGGCGCTCTGGGGACCGAGGAACGTGGGCTGTGGGCTCGGCGACGCCGCGTTGG
>NW_022900928.1:88390009-88412989 GCF_012274545.1 Fukomys damarensis | reverse complement strand
GTCGGGGCCTCTTCCTCCCCTGTGGTCTTCCACCCGCTCTGCTCTTTCTTGGCCTCCGTTCTCTTGGTCTCAGCCCGTCCCTCCGCCGGGGCCAACTTCCCTCAACCTCTTCCTCGGACCTCTGCCGGTCATTTCCTCTATTGCCGCCCTACCACACACTTACCATTCCTCCACCTCGCCCCCTTCGCCTCTCTCCCATCCTTTACCATCGTTTTCTTCCTCTCATGTTTCTCCCCCTTCCAGCCCTCGTTTTCATTCCTATTCCTCTTACTTGAGTAGCTTTTCCCCATCTCTCATCCCTATCCCATTCCTTCTTACTGTTTTGTTGTTGTTGTTGTTGTTTTCTTATTCCTTGTCTTTTATCTCCTGTCTGTCTGTCTGTCTGATCTGCCTCCCGCCCTCCCTCCCTCCCTCTCTCTCTCCTGCTATTAATTTCCCTGATTGGCTCTGGCTCTGGCGCCGCTGATGAGCCCTATTCATTCCCGGGCTTCACACTCTCGACCTGCCCTGGCTGATTGCTGGGGGCTGGCCCCGGGAGCACTGATGAGCCCCGAGGGTCAGCAGCGCTAATTATCCGCTAATTGCGGATGACTCTGCTCACCACCCCCATTCTCAGATACAGAAATGGTTGAGCCTTCTCTGGTCCCCCTCCCGATTCCCAGCAGTGGAGTTGTCAATCCGGAGGCAAAAGTCACAGGCACTTTGGCTCCACAGACAGCTCAGGTCAGTGGGTAAGAAAGAGGCTTCATTCGGGGGAGTGGACAGCAGAAAGACCCGGGTGTTAGCACACAGAGCCAGCCTGCCAAAGTGAGCATCAGTGGGTAACTTGCAAACTGTCATTCAGGTGGGACAGGTTGAGCAGCGCTGGTTAAAATGAAGAATAGCAAAACCCGGCAAGTTCAGGAAGAGTCACATTAGGAAGGGCAAGCGATTTGGCTCAGTTAAGGAGGAAAGCTTATATATAAGCCAAAGAGCCCCAGAGCTGCCCAGTGGCACAGAGCAGGGCAGGAAGGGCCCTGAGTCTTTGACATTTGTTCCAGTCAGGAGTGCTGGTCTTGTGAACACAGTCATCTGGCTGATCGACTTAAAATCAGCACCCTGGAAGTCACGTCAACAGGGGAAGAGGACAGGGCTCAAGAAGGGTCCTTTCTTGGGTTATTTGACTGACAATTCATCAGAGAAGTGAATGGAAAAGTGCCATTTCTGTGCAGTCCCGATCTACCCTGGGCTCTATGTTAAACTCAGAGAAACTTCTAAGGGATGAGTTTGGGGAAAGATGTCACTGTGGGGAAAGACGAGGTCCCTTCGTTTAGTTTTGGGACTCCCTATCTCACTACTAAAGTGTGAGGATAAAGTCAGTCTAAATTAAATACAGTTTTCAGAGCAACTCTGAAATCAAGTGCATTTCGCTGAACTGAGATGGAAGACCAGACTTCAGAAGTGTGTTGTACTAAGAAAGTGAGGGGTCAAGTACTTGGTGCGATGGTTTTACAGAGTTGGCTACATAATAGAGGCTTATTGACTTGACAAATTATGGAGGGAATTTCGGGCTACAATTACTGCAATTAAAGCTGTGTGAGCAGCT
The DNA here is from genome assembly GCF_012274545.1 of Fukomys damarensis. Lineage (NCBI taxonomy): Eukaryota > Metazoa > Chordata > Mammalia > Rodentia > Bathyergidae > Fukomys > Fukomys damarensis. The sequence continues at coordinate 88,411,404 of NW_022900928.1, read as the reverse complement.
TCCAAACCAATCATATAACACATAAAGAAGAGCCATTTTTAAAAGTAATTGCATTCATTTTTTGCATAGGTAATAAAATCAGACAGTAGAAAATTCCAAAAGCTTAAAACAATATACATTGAAATTGCCCTCCTGCCAATCTCACCAGTAAAAGGCCACTAAAGCCTGTCACTCTGGTGATACAGAATGGACCCTGCATTGTCAAGGGTAAAGAACCTCTGATCTTGAAGATGTCACTTAGCTCATGACAAGAGCTATTGTTCACAACTATATGAAGAAAAATGGACTCTGCTCAAGCAGGCTCAGGATACAGGTTTATCGCCTGGTGCTAACACAAGCCAGTGGGCCACCAGCTCTGAACTGGTGTTGATCTGGTGTGGTTCACACTTGTGAGACATTGTCTTCTATCCTGTGTGTTCTAACCCATTTGTATTTTCAGTCTGTTCCCTTGCCATGCTGGGGTCATGATGTGTGACTTCTTCCCAGTCCTTGACATGCAGTAGCTAGCATCACCTGCTTAGTGGCAACTGTTGCAGCCACTCCTTTTTACTCCCCTTTCTTCTAGAGTGGAACCGTGGCAAATGTAAAAACCACGGCTGGAAGTAAAAGGACCTGCCCCTCTCAGCTTCTCCACGTGTGCAAGACAGTGACTGTTTTCTACTCTGTGCAGCCGCAAGGCAGGAATCACAAGAACATGCGGATGCACCATCCAAAATGAGCTCTTATTGCAGTGAACAGGCGAAGGGTAGAGTTGTCCGGAATCGAAGGATTCATCGTGCAAATCAGCGGCTCCCCCAGCACGACTGCTTACTCTGCCATCAATACCAAGGACAGATGCGGTGGCTCGCACATTCCTTGCGGGCAGGAAACTTCGGTTTTTCGGCTGGATCCCTGAGCAGTACTCCTGCTGTTGTAGAACCTCATCATCTTCCCTCTCCAGTCACTAGGGTCCCCGCTAAGATGATAAGAACGAGCAAAATGTTCTGAAGTCAAAGCCAGTTAAGTCCACTTCTCCGGCTCACTCATTGGCTGTAAGGAGTCCCTGCACGGTGGGCAGCACCGGGCTCTGTGCGCGGGTCCCCTCTGGTGGCAGCACTATGCGACTGCAGTCACCGCGAGGGAGGCGCAGGGTGCTGCAGCTCCCCCTGGCGTTAGGCACGAGTCGCACGTAGGGCAAAGGAACCGGACTGGGAGCGCGCTGAGCTCTGGGTGCTTCGCTGTAAATGCACCGGTGGGGCGGAGTGGGGTGGGGATTGTACACCAGCGTCTTAAAGTGTGCGTGGGGGTAGGCTCCTGCATGTTTGCTGTGCCCAAGTCCTTGAGCCCTGTGGATCTATCGCCCTACATGTGTGTTGTGTGAGCCCATGCTTGCACACGCGGGTAGGCTGGTGGTGGGGATGTCCGCGCCTCCAGTGCAGGGCGGAGTCCTCACGGAGGCGTGAAATTGGTTTGGAGCAAACACATTATGGAAAGCAATTACCGGGGAGAGGTTCTGAGCCCGCGGGACCGACAGCCAGGAGGCTGGGGAGGAGGCTCCCTGGCTGCCAATGTCTCCTGTCTGACCCCATACGGGACCTTCCTGGCATCTCCTTGCAGAGGGACAGTGCTAGGCACGGCCTCCACACAGTGACCACTGCACTGCCGCCAATCTTTCCCTCCCCACTCAGCCAAGCCCTCCCACACCAAACACCCTCGTGCATGGCACAAGCCCCTCCCCTCTCATCACTGGAGAACAGGCACCATGCTCCGTGAAGCCTTCCCGGATCCCTATCCCACTCCTTTTGCCCCCATCCCCTGCTCTCACAGTTGTTTTAACTTCCATTCATTGCTCATTGTGTTGTGATTAATTCCCACACTGTTTCTGGGATCGATTGAGAATTCATTGAGGGCAAGAATATCTCATGCACACAGCCCTATGTCTAGTACCTAACACCTGGGGCTCAGGAAGCAGAGAATGAGCAAGAGTGGAGGGACTGAGCTAGGTGTGGTGGTGAACCCCTGTAATCCCAGCACTCGGGAGGCTTGAGACAGGAGGATCACAAGTTCAAGGCCTGCCTAGAGTATATAGTGAGTTGAAGTCCAGCCTGGACTACATGGAGAGGCCCTGTCACAAAAAAAAAAAAAAACAGGAAAAGAGTGGATGGAATAAAATGGAATTTCCATCAAAATTCATAAGCAGAACCCTCAGTAAGTTGTTCCCTGAGAGTCAGGACATCTTGGAACAGGACCTCTTGAACATCCTTCACAGCCAGTGAACTCTGCTTATTCACCCCTCTGCATGGCGAGGCCTTTGAACACAGCCTCTGTGATGTCTGCCAAGCAGCTTTGTCTGAGCAGAGCCAGCAGAGCCCTTTTGATTCCTGGTGCTGCCATCCCCACCTCAGGAATTAGCACCATCATCTGTCCAGCTGTTCAAGCCCAAAAGACAGGGAGGCCTGCAGCCCCGCATCTGCTCCATTAGCAAGTCCCACCTGTTCCCCCAAAGATAAGGGATGTCCCTTGCCCAGTTGGCAGGTGCCTAGGGCACAAGCACCCTGCCCCTCAGTGGTCCTTTCCAGTCCCAGGGTGGAAGGGATGCAAGTCCCACCAGCTTCATGCCTTTCCCTCCTGCTCCAGGGATGGGGAGGGGTCAACTCTCCCCTCTGTCTGAGCTCAGACCCCAGGCACACACACCCCTGCTTGGCAGGAAGGGCAAGTCCTCCCTGTTCCCTGTCCTCCCCACCCCCCAGCTTCCCTCATACACCTCCCCTACCCCCAGCCCATCCTAAGCAACCCTAAGGCTGTCTTCCAGTCCCAGCCCAGTTCCATCAGTTCCCTCAAAGGATCTCAAATCTTGCCTGCTACTTACTACCCCATTCCTTGCTTGAAATACTGCAACTGCCTCCCAAAGATTCTTTCTGACTTTCCAAGTCTTCCTCTACCCCAAGCCACTCAGCAGCCAGCCAAAGTGATTTTTTTTTCTTTTTGGTAGTATCAGGGATTAAACCCAGGGACTTTGCAGTTTTTTGTTTTTTGTTTGTTTGTTTGTTTGTTTGTTTTGAGACAGGGTCTCAGTACATTGCTCAGGTGGACTCAAAATGGTGACCCTCCTCAGATTCTGTGAATGCTGGGATCACAGGCAGGTGCCACAATGCCAGCTCATAGTGATCTTCTAAGACCTCTGTCCATTCGGGGAGCTCTCCTCTCTCTACTCACAGGTCTGGTTCCTTGTCATCACACCTCAGGTTAAATGTCACCTCCTTAACGAGTGCCTTTCCCTATCACCGACTAAAATAGTTTCCAGGCTACTCTCACATCACCCTCTGAGTCTCCCTAGGCTTCTCCCGCGTGATACCTGCTCCTGTCTGCTTGGCGGAGGGCAAGGCCAGGTCTCCCCAATCCCATGCCTGTGAGTCCTGGAACTTGGTGTGCAAGGAGCAAACTTGCCCGGCGTCTCAACCTCGGGGCGGTCTGGAGCCTGCACCTGAGCCCAGGAGGACAGCTCGGTCCGGGATGTGTGAGGGCAGGCAGGAGGTCAAAGGCTGCTCACTTCACTTAGCTTGTCCTCAAAGTCCCAGGCTTTCGACTCAATTTAGGTCTGCAAACCGGTCTCTAACTCAGACCACGCCCTCATCAGACCACGCCCTTCCATTGCACCCTGCCCCAGCCAGGTACCACCCTTCCATCAGGCCACGCCCCTTCCCGCCCCCACAGCCGTTGGGGCGCTTCAGGGCATGCGCATTCCGGAGCCCCGGAACTGTCCAGGGACTGTTGACGTCAAGAATCACAGTGCACTTGATTGGCTGCCCTGTGGCTCCCGGACAACTCCTCCCTCCTTCACCATCCTTTCCCCTCTGCACCACCTACCCTTCAGGCCTTTGCCAATACACTCTTACTTGGTGGTAATTCGCTATCGCGTGGGATGAGAAGTGCGACAGTTCGGCCTGGGCCTCCTCCATAGCTGTTCGGTAACAAAGGGAGAAGGTACGGGACCTGGCACATGGGGCGGATGTGGGAACACAGCAAGTGTCCATCCTGACTGCCCTGCCAGGGGGCCAGCCTGAGCAAGGCTTGTTGGAGTTGGCACCAAACAGCCCGGAGTTTTTAATGGGCACACAGGGTTTGCACAGGATAGAGGGGACCCCTGGGGAGCCCCAAGAAGATGATGTCTCTTCCTCTGTCTTCGTCAGAGGTCACGTGGACTCTGTGATGTGTCCACCTCCCTCAGGTGGGGATCAGATCACCCCCTCGGAGATGGACCTGCTGCAGTTGGGCCATCTGCTGCAGGCTGGGGCATCTGCTTCAGGCCCCCACAGGCGGTGCACATCTGGAATAAGAGGCGTGGCTTCCGAGTGTTCACTGACCCTGAGGGACCTGGTTCAGGTCAGGGCCGCCCCAACCCTCTGCAGCCTCCTGGCCATCCCCAGAGCCCAGCACGCTCACCTAGTACAGCACGTCCTCGAACTCGAGCTGCAGGTAGCGGAGCAGGCGGGGTGGCAGGGGCAGGCGGGGCAGGGCCAGCGGCAGGCAGTCCGCCAGGTGCGCTCGCAGTGCACAGCGGCTCAGGTGCTGCAGGGATCTCGGCTGCCTCACCAGGGCAAAAAGAGAGGAGTAGAAGCGCTGGTGTTTCTAGGGGCAGAGGGAGGGCTCAGTGAGGCTCATCCATGGACAGAGAGTGGGGTCCCTGGGTCTTTTCTATGGAGGACCAATAGGCCTGCCCTTTAGTGGGTAGGAATCTCTCAGTACCAGGCTGAAGTCTGACCTGCAGCATTTCAGGAGGTATCAGGCCCACCGCCTCCTCGGGAAGCTTCACCACACTGTAGGTGTTCATCAGGACCTCGATGGTCCTCGGGGATGAGCACCAGCGCTCCAGCACCTGGAGAAGGCAGAGATGTGTCAGCTCTGACACATGGGCCCACGCAGGACTACCAGACAGCTGCTGGGGGGGGGTGTAGATTTTGTTCCTCAGAAAAGATAAATGGAATTCTTAACCCTGGTACCTAGGAATGTGACCTCACTTGGAAACAGGGCCTTTGCAGACATAATGGAGTCAGAGTAAGGTCATTAGGGTCTGATCCTGTCCTTATAAAACGGAGGTACAGACCATACACAGAGAAGGCCATATGACCGCAAAGGCAGACAGGAGAGTGATGCCACAGATTGTGGAGCTGGGAAGAGATGGGATAACATACCAGGAACCCACCCTGGTGACACCTCCCTTCTGTTGCTCTGAGTCACCCGATTTGTGGTACTTAGTGGTGGAGGCTCCAGGAAACCAGTACAACACTAACACTTCTTTTTCTTCTTTGGTGGGGTAGGATGGGGATGAGCTACTCCTCCAGTCCCACAGCTACCACGTCTGCTATGCACAGCGTATGCCGGATGTTTCTCTTAGCACTCTGCACAGGTGAACTCTTGGTTCTTATCCCTACAAGGTATGGACTGTTATTGTGTACATTTTACAGAAAGGTAACTTGCTCAAATTGTCTTTCCGGCAGTCTAAGCTGGCACAGGGCTTTTTGCCCTTACCACACCATCCTGCTCTCCCATCTACCTCTGCAGGGGTGTCAGCTTTTCTGTAGGCTGGAAAGGGGTCCTGGACCTGTGGCTGAGCCCGAGCAGATAAAAGATTACTATATAAAGCAGAATCTACCCAGTGCAGAGTGAGGGCTAGAGACCACTGCAGGAAGGGTGGGGTGGCAAGGAGGGAGCACAGAGGGGCTTGGGCTCTGAGGGCACTGAGGGAGGAGGGAGGAACAAGCAGAGGCCAGATGTCAGGGGCAGCAGTGTAAGGTTCCCCAGGATGGGGGTGGGGTTGGAGCCAGATTCATTCTCACTGAAGCCATCTCCTGTGGGCCTCCTGTGTGCCCACTGTGGGGTCAAGGCTACTTTGTAGACGGTGTGGTCTCCGAGGTGGCAAGACCTGCAGCACCCAGGGAGGGTGGTCAGAAAGGCAGCCATGTCCACTGTGGGTGCCAGAGTGCCCACGTGATGCCCACCTGTGCCTCCTTCTCTTGTTGGACCTCATGCAACAGGCAGTGGCCTTGGGCACTGTGTGGATCTGAAGTCAGCCAAGAGCTGTCATATGCTCCAAACATCCTTGCCTACAGTGTCACTGGCTTGGACCCCTGCCTCCACAGGGCATGCTGGGGGCAGTGGGATCAGGAAGAGGCCCGGCCTTGTTCAGGGCACAGGGGGCCCTGGAACAAGCGCTGTACACACCTAGGCCCCTACTTCTCCATCTGCGCCTGTGTGGTGCTCACAGAGTGGCCCAATCCTGGTCTTCTAGCCCAGGCTGGCCTCTCCCTTCTCCCAAGTCTGATGTTCCTTTTCATAGAGATGCTTGACTGCCCACCACACTCACTGTGTCACTTTAGAGTGAGCCAACACAGACTGAGCACTAGTTGTAGCGGGGCTGTGTCCAAGGGCTTCACACTTCACCCCACTGCTCATAACAGCCCTGTGCAGCCAGCAAACTATCCTATCTCTGTGTGCAGTTGAGGAAACAGGACCAGAGAGAGTAAGCAACTTGCTGGGGTCACACAGGTAACGTGTCTGGCTACTTTCCCACTAGGGAAAGGATAGTGGGCACTTTGCTCAGCTGGTCTCTCTGTCCCTGAAGACACCGAGGGGGTGGGACAGGAGTGGTGTTCCGGGAAATCTGCTGGCAATGCCAAGTCCTCCTCCTGCCCCGCCTGGCAGGGAAATCATTAGCTGTCAGAGCTGCCATCAGATTACAGGGAATTGCTCGTCTCCTAATTATCTGGTGTTAATAGGAGATTAATTAGTGTTAATTGTTGATTTTCTTGTATTTTCCCAAAGGGGAGACCAATCTGCCGAACTCTCAGGCTGTTTAATTATTTGGTCTTGCTTAGGAATCTAGACAGATGCTTCTAGGTTTGTGGGCAAAGGGGAGAGGCAGGGACAGCAGGGGTGGCCCAGGGCCAGGCAGGACTGGGTGGGGCAAGCCCCCAGCAGGTCCAGAGGGGACATGCCACAGTCTGCCATACTCCAGAAGGTCAGTTCCATCTCCTCCAGAACGGATGTCCCCATCCCAGCCGCCAGGCCCAACACTGCAGGGGACCGGGCCCCCCACCAGGGACTCTGCAGCACTGGGCTTCTGTTGAACTCACTTTGGGGAAATGAATGTAAAGTAAGATATGAATTGAAAAATGACAGCGAAAAGCGTTTTTCACAGCCCGGATGGTGGCAGCTAGTCTGGGGATGTGTCTTGCTACACATTCAGAAAGCAGGACCCCAACCCTTCGCAGATGCTCAGGAGCCCTGAGAAAGGGGCTCACAGTCCACCCTGGGGGGCCTTGCAATCACATGTCCAGCTTGTCCTTCATGCACTCAGTCCTACTGCCACTCAGCGCACCTCAGATGCCACGTCCTTCAGCACCTGCCCCTGAGGAAACCAGCAGGCCTCCCTGCCACCCACATCCATCCTGTCTCACCTGTCATTTGGATCCTTTATCGCACGTGACACCCATTCAGTGCACTCATGTGAACACGTGTAGGCATGCGCGTCCCTGCACGCATGCGCACACACACACACTTTGTTATTCTGAGTCCTGGCCTTTACCACTCCTGGGTTTTACTTACCTGTTGAAGAAAAGATGGAAGGAACTAACCTGTGTCCCCGCGGGGTCCACACTGCACAGCAAAGCCAACTGCAGCAGAGGCCTCGGTGTCCCTACACCCTCCCCACTATGGCCTCGCACTGCCTGCAGCCCCATACCTTGGGCAGGGCCCCCGGCCACACTCGGACAGCGCCGTGATTGAGCAGAGCCCGCACCACATGTTCCGGGGTCTGGGCCAGGGCCGCAGCCGGGCCCTGCAGAGCGCAGTGTAGGGCTGTGTGTCCCCCATAGTCCATGGCATTGGCACTAATGCCACAGGACAGCAACAGCTCCACCACTGCTGCGTGGCCTCGGCGACAGGCGAGGTGCAGGGGTCGCTGCCTGTCTTTGTCCACAGCGTCAGCATCGGCTCCAGCAGAGAGCAGCAAGTGGCATAGCTGGAAACAGCGGGCCGAGGTGGCCTCAGCGTCAGCGGGGGACTGGCAGCGAGTGTCACAGGCAGCCAGCAGCGGCGTCCAGCCTTCGGCATTGCGGGCATCGGGACATGCACCCCGTCTTAGCAGCAAGTCTGCCAGCTCCACGTGGCCAAGCCGGGCAGCTGTGTGCAAAGGGGTCTCCTCTTCCTCCTCAGACTGCCCATCCACCTGCGCCCCAAACCTCAGCAGCAGGTCCACACACCTATGAAGGGCAAGGGGATGGTGGAGGAACTCAGGCCCAGGTCCCACCTTGCTGCTGGTCTGAGCATAGTAAACTGTCCCTGGCCATCCCAGCAACATTCTGCAGGATGAACAGTGGCCTTTTTTACTTACTGTGTTTGTTTTTTGGTTTTTTTGTGACAGGGCCTCGCTATATAGGCCAGGTTAGTCTCAAACTCACAGCAATCCTCCTGCCTCAGCCTCCCAAGTACTGGGATTACAGGTGAGTTCCACCACATCTGGTTTAATGGCCTTTTTAAAGCCCAAATACTTTCTGAAGGAGTCAAGCACTGCCTCTTCTATGAGAACCAGGGTCAGGAGCAGTTGGCACATGGTTAGTGCTTCATCCTTCTCTGGGCCTTGCCACAGTCCTGTGGGGGACTCTCATGATTCACTTCACAGAGGACACTGAGGCTGGTAGGGCCATTAGGCCATTGGCAGGTTCACCGAGCTAATGAGTGGTGCACCTGGTTTTTGGGTCAGGGGCCACAGGGCATCTGCGTGCCAGGATGGGAGGAGGGAGCTCAGGTTGGGGATGGAAGTAGACAAAGGAGATGGGGCTGGGGACTTCTGAGACTAAGACCCAAGCCAGCAGGCATTCTCCAAGGTGGCACTCAGGGAAGGTGTGCAGGCTGGTGACAAGCAGCTGGGGTTACAGCCTGTGTGCACCAAAGCATAAGTGGCCTCTTTGGGCTCTGGTCCCCGTATGTGTAGAATGGGGACAGTTAGCAACAACAGGACCACATGAGGGGTTTTGGGGACTGAATCCAGGACATTTGCATGGAGCTATGGCCTCAGCCTTTTTTTTTTTCCTTAAATTGAGAACAGGGTCTTTCTAAGTTGCCCAGGATAAGCTTGAATTTGTGATCCTCCTGCCTCAGCTTCCCAGAGTGATGAGATTATAAGTGTGTGCCACTGCACCCAGCTCATGATAATTTTAAATACATTTGTGTACTTAATAAAGGAAGGATTGATTATTACTGGGCTGAAATATGGCCAGAACTAAGAAGATGGAGTTCTATGGGGTGGTGTTGTCTGATAGGCATGGGGCAAGTGGGTGCTAACCCATGGCAGTGTGGCCAGGGCAAGTGAAAATGTGCCCTGAGTGTTCAGCACTCCAATGTGGAAGACTTGATATATAAAAAGAAGGTAAAAAGCTCAATAATTTTCACATTAATTACATGTTGAAATTATTAACATTTTGAAAATTTTGTGTTACCTAAAATATATTAAAATGAATGTCACCTGTTTCTTAGATCTTTGTACACCTAATGTCATAGCAGCATTATCCACAATAGCCAAAATGTGGATGCAACCCAAGTGCCTATCAACAGATGAATGGATAAACAATGTGTGGAATGTACAGACAATGGAATAGAATGCAGCCCTGAAAAGGAAAGGAATTCCAACACCTGCCATCATGCGGATGAACCCAGAGGACATTGTAGTAAGCTGAAGAAACCAGGCATGAAAGGATGAATAGTGCACACTTCCACTTAGATGAGGTCCCTAGAAAGGTCAAATTTATAGAGACAAAGTAGAGCTGGTATGGTAGTGAAAATCTGTAATCCCAGCATTCAGGAGGCTGAGGCAGGAGGATCACTGTATATTCAAAGCTAGCCTAAATCTCAAAAACAAAACAAAACGTGGGCCGGGGATGTAGCTCAGTGGCACTGCTGCCTGCCACACACACACACACACAAGGTCCCGAGTTCCATCTCCGGTACCAAACATAAAAAATAAAATAAAATAAAAAAGTAGAATAGTGGTTGACAGAGGGCATGAGAAGTTACTATTTAATAGGTACAGAGCTGAATTGTACAATTTAAAATGGTTAAAATGATAAATTTTGTTATGTATATTTTACCACAATTTTAAAAATCAACCTTACCCTATTTACCTTTTTTTTTTTGTACCGGGGATCAAACTTGGGACCTTGCACTTGTGAGGCAGGCGGCAGCACCTTTGAACTAAATCCCCAGCTCTACTTTACCTATTTCTTCCTGTTCTTTTTTTTTCCAGTACTGGGGACAGAAACTAGAATATTGTGAGTTATATCTCAGCCCTTTTTAAAAATTATAATAATTATTTAAAATTTGACACAGGGTCTCTCTAAATTGTCAAAGTTGGGCTCAAATTTGCAATCCTCCTGCCTCAGCTTCCTAAGTAGCTGGGAGTAAAGAGGTGTCCAGCTGTCTTTTTTTTTTCTTCCTTCTTTCCTTCCTTCCTTCCTTTCTTTTGAGACAGGGTCTCACTATGTAGTTGAGGCTGACCTGGAACTCACTATGTAGCCCAGGTTGGTCTTGAACTCACAGCGATCCTCCTGCCTCAGCCTCCCGAGTGCTCCGGTTACAGGCATGTGCCGCCATGCCCGGCTGTGTTTCATTTTTTGATTGGACTACTGGAAAGTTTTTAACTGTGTCCATGGCCCACATTAGATTTTTATCAGTATGGAACACACCTTCAACTATAACCTCACTAAGCCCCTGGTGTCCTCTGGAGATGGCTGAGGTTAACAAGAGAGACAGTGTCCATGGGGGAGCCCCAAGGATGGACAACGTGGTGCTTTTCAAGGGCAAGATGTGAAACAGGGTAGGTGTGGTGTCAGGGGACAGAGGGCCTTTGCCGCATATTGAGTTTGTTCATAGATTTGCAGGGGCTGCCTTTGCCTGGATTCTGGGTTCACTAAAGTATGTGAAGAGGGGCTCATTCTCCAAGTTCCTGAAACCTACACTGTGACTGTTCAGGTCACTGCAGAGGACTGTGCCTCACAGTAAATAACACCTGGCCATGTGCAGGTGTAGCCATCAGTTTCTTGTGGGAGTGCAGACCTGCTTGTCTACAGAGGCCAACAGCAGGGCTTCAGTGGCACCTCTGTGCTTTCCAGGGTCTGGGTCATTGGACAGCAAGCTCCCCAAGGGCAGGATCACGTCTTAGGTGCAACTTAGGTGCACTTAGTTCGGCCTCTGGGACATTGGAGAAGCTCAGGAAGGATGAACTAGCCACAATAGATCAGATGATCTCCCTAGGGCAGGCCACAAGCTGGACCCTGCCACATCCCTCTGGTACCCCCGGGGGGCCAGAAAACTGTCCCAAGTCCAGCACTCAAGTGTGAGGCACTGTCGGATGGGAGTAGTTTCTACCCAGCTTCTCTACCCCAGCCCCTCGCCCCCAGCCTGCTGGTTCCCAACCTGTCCCCCTCCCTCACTGAGCAGTCTGGGTTTGGGGGTGAGGGGTCACTCACTGGAGGGTGTCAGGCCCTCTGCAGAGATGCAGGGGGCGTTTCCCATCCTGGTCAGGGAGGTTGGGGTCAGCGCCTGCCACCAGCAGCACGTGGACACAGGCGGTGTGACCCGCAGCGCAGGCCTCATGCAGGGCGGTGCGGCCTCCCGGGGCGCTGTCAGGCCGTGCCCGCCGCCGCAGCAGTAGCTGCAGAACCTCCGTGTGGCCACGGCTAGCGGCCACATGCAGCGGGGTGGTCAGCTCCTCCTGGTAAGTCAGGGACCAGAGTCCTAGGAGGGGGAGACGCGGGTCTTAAGATCCTGAGGGAGGTGCGGGCAGACGGAGCCCAGAGCTCGGCTGCAGCCTCCCCTCCCCCTCTCGGGACCCGGGGACCCTAGCCCGCACTCAGAGCACGGATGTTGTAGCGGAAATCCCTCCATCCCTCTGGGTCGCTGGTATCAAAGACGCAGTCAGGAGCCAGGCTGGTATGGGAGTCTGAGAGGATGCGGGAGACAGAGCCCGTGTCCCCTGCCAGCACTGCCTGCCAGAAGGCAAGGGTGGGTCCTGAGGCCGTGCGGATGGCGATGGGTCCCGGGCTGGAGTCCGGGTGTTCCTTGGAACCTCCGCCGGGCCTTTCCACCAGCCTGGCACAGAGGGCTTGTCTGTCAACCAGGGGCTGCCCCTGCTCCCGGCATTGATCCGGGGTCCAGCTCATGAGCAGGCAGGCAGGAAGAGCAGCTGGTAGGAGGAGAGGCCCAGGCCACAGGCAGAGAGGGTGAGAGGAGAGAACCGCAGAGAGATGGAGGCCCGGCTGCTGCGTCCCCAGCTGGAGCCTGGCCTGGCCACGAGGTCCGGCAGGAGCTATTCTGAGCTCCACATGACTTTCCTTCTGGGCCAAGGTTTTTGGGGTGGGGAGCAGCAGCCCGGGGCTTCTCCTCTTCCCCGAGCCTTGGGCTTCTGTGCCACGGTGGTCAGCCCAGCCCCGGTGCATGTCCCCACTGGCAGGTGGCCCTCACCCCTCTGGTGACTGATCCAGCGAGGCTCCACGGCCCGGCTCTCCAGCAGCAGGTCAGCTGTGCTGTGAGGTGGGAAGAGGTCCTGCAGCCTGGCCAGGTCCCCAGTGTAGAGCGCGTTTTGCAGGGCCATGTCCTGGCACGGCAGCGGTGAAGGCCAAGGAGAGGTCTCCCAGGCTGGGTGGGAAGGGGCTGAGGGGAGGTGCCCCCGATGGTGTCCCCCCCTGGGCATGGCTGGTTCCTGGGTGAGGAAGCCAGAGAAGCAGGACTCAGGGTGTCCCTGGGGGTGGACTGGGTGGGGTGCTGGGCCCTGGCCAGGCAGGGCCCACGTGAAAGGAGCAGGGCAGTACATGCAGCCAGCCATAAATAGCCCCATAAATAGTCCTGGCCGGCCCTGCTCCATTGCAGGGCTGGGAGGAGCAGAACACTGGGAAGACAGCCCAAGGAAGGAAACCATTTGCTCCTCTCCCGCCTCTCCAGGTGCCTACCCCATGCTCATCTGCCTCTTCCAAGAGAGCACTAGGGAGGCTGGGGATTTAGCTTAGTGGTGCCACTGTCTGCCTCGCAAGTGCAGGGTAGAGTTCACTGACTGCTCACCCCTGAGCCTTTCTGTCCCCAGCAAACCTGCACCCTAGGCAGGAGCTGTGCCCACTAGCTGTGGGTCAGGGTGCAGAGCAAATGGGGTAGGAGGTGAAGATGAAGATGGCTGTGAGAGAGCATAGGTTCCACCCAAGCTCCTGCCTGGCCCAAGGCTCCTCTGTCTCCACAGCCGCCCAAGCGCCTCCCTCCCTCCCTGACTCCACAAACATATCTGCTAGAACAATGGAACCATGGGGCAGGATGGGAGTTAGAGATCAGCTGAACCAAACGCTCCCGAACTTGCCAAGTGAGGAAACTGAGGCCCAGTTTGCACAGGGAGCCCTTGCCATCAGGGTTAGGAGCAGGGTCAGTTGGCTCTGAGGAGCTTCTCTCTTTTCTCACTGCACCCCTTCCATTTGCTCCTCCCCTCTTTCTCTCTCTCCTTCCCTTCCTGTCTTTTCTCCCTCAAGTACCTCAATGTGCAAGAGAACTGGGGGTCAGCACAGGAAGATGACAGGGACAGGAGGATGTGGGGTGGTGGTCTGAAGGCCAAGGGTGGGCTCTGGATTCAGAGGGAGAGGGCGGAGGCTGGTAAGGCAGGGCAGGGCAGGGCAGAGAGAAGGCACAGAGATGGATGGACGAGACAGCGTCCCTGCCACCTTGGCATTTATGCTTTGCCCTGTCCATGGGCCTGGGCACTGCCCAACATTGCCGCCTGCCATGGACACCATCAGGCCTCAGTCTTCACTTCCTTTTCTTCTCCTTGGCCTCCTCGGCCTCCAACTGGTCCTTGCTAAGTTTCATGCTCTTCTTGCCCAGTGGGGTCTTGAAGTACCAGTCCTGGGTTGGCAGGGGTGGTGGGTGAATCCACCAGGCTGGCCTTCAGCTCTCTGGCTGCCCTCACTTTCCTCTCTTTATGGGTCCTGTGTCCTCCTGTCCTCAGAGTTTAGGGGTCCTGTCCCAGCCAGGGCTCATCTTGCTCTCCACCAAATACTACAGGCCAGCCAGGTGTGGTGGGTAAAGCCTGTAATCCCAGGAGGCTCAGGAGGCTGACACAGGAAGATCGCTGTGAGTTCAAGGCCAGCCTGGGCTCCATAGCAAGTTTAAGACCAATCTGAACTACAAAGCAAGACTCTGTCTCAAAAAAGAACAACTCCAGGACACAGTGTCCGCCATCCTAGGGGGGCATGCCCCTTTCCCCACCCTAAGGCCTCTTTCCTGTGCCCCTAAACCCAGTGGCCTCACCTTCAGGGACTCTTCCTCTTTGAGGTACACTGGATCCAGCTTTGCCAGCTGCCCCAGGAACTCAGAGGCCACCAGGGGCCGCTTGGACAGCTGCAGGATCCGCCGCTCATTGAGCACCACCTGGGTGGCTTGAAGGATGTGACCGGATGTGAAGCCATCAGACACACTGGCCAGGGCGCTGAGGTTGAGGCTCGGGGTCACCTGTGCCCGGGCCTCTATCATACGCTTCCAGAGCACTGCGGGTAGCAGGAGGGTAGGGGCGTGAGGGGAGGGACAGCAGGGCGGAGCTTGGTGTCTCTGGAGAGAAGGTCCTCTCCTGGGGGCCGAGAACCCTGGCCTGTCCCCAGGCAGCAGCAGCAGGGAAAGAGGGGTGCAGGGCTCCTTCTCAGGCCCAGTTCCGTGTGCCTGGCCTCACCATAGCGGGAAGCGTAGTCAGGCCGGGGCACGAAGAGGATGCGCTCATACAGCCGGCAGAGCCCCTTCATCTCTGCCAGCTGCGGCTGCTCCGTGGTTCCTATGAGCATCACACGGTCCCCGGGACTCAGCAGCCGCATGGCCTTGCCCAGGTCCTTCTTGATGCGCTTTGGGTCCATCTATCCAGGAAGGTCCGTCTATGGGTTGGGACAGGGCAACTGGCCCATGCCCAGCCCCAGGGCAACCTGAGTGTCTGGGTGAGGCTTCCAGAGGAGTGGACTGGCCTGAGTTAGCAGCCCTGTTTCCCACTGCCTCTTCTCCTCACCTGCCTCTCTTCTTTTGGGATCTTCTTATAGAAATTTTTCTCAGCGTCTCCAATCCAGATCACAGAGGGCTGGAGCAGCCGGGCCACCTGGACGGACCAGGGTAGCAATCAGACAAGATGCCCCTGGGCAAGGGCCTTGTCCCCTACCTGGTTGGTCCCCAGGATTTGTGCTGACCTTGAGGCCCCAGCTGCACTTCTCACATCCGCCCAGCCCTTTGCACCTTCATGTCACCCAGTTTGAAGTAGTCATTGTCCTCCACAGAGGTTAAGGGGAGCATATCACACCTCACTTTGTGTGTGTGTGTGAGTGTGTGTTTTGAGACAGGCTGGCCTTGAACTCACTATATAGCCAAGAAGTGGCCTTAAACTTGTGGCAATCCTCCTGCCTCAGCCTCCCAAGTGCTGAGATTACACGTGTGCACCACCAAGCCTGGCTATGCCCCATCTTACCTTGAAAACAAAACTGCTCTGCCTCCCCACCTTTCCAAGCGTGGGGGCTTCAGGAGGGCCCAAGCTCCTAGCAGGGATTGGTGGGAGACATGAAATCTCAGCCACAGGCAGAGAGGTGACCCTGGAGCATTAGCTCACCCCACTCTGCTGTCCCAGCCTAGACCCAGAAACGCGAAGCCCAGGGGCCCCAGACCTTGAAGACCATGTGCACAATCATCTGTGCCCCGGTCTTGCCGGGGTATTTGTCCTGCAGGTTTCCAGGTGACAAGTCGAACAGGTTGGCCCCCGTTTCTGTGCACACAGCATGGACCAGCATCTTCTTCCCTGTGCCAGAGGGGCCCACCAGGAGGATAGATCGGATGAGGGGAGCCAGGGAGTGAATGTCTGCAGAGCCTGGAGGAAGGAGGCAGCCCAAGGGGGAAATGAGAGTCTCATTATGGAGCCCAGACTGATCTCAAACTTGAGGGAATCCTTCTGCATCGGACTCTTGAGTGCTGGGATCACAGGTATATGGCACCTGGCCTGGCTCATTCAATTTCTAGGGTGATGGCCAGAGCCCAAGAAAGGCAGGAATCTGACAGAGACTTATTGTTCCTGGGAAAGGGAAGTCTCGCCTAGCTGTACCCGCCTTGGCCACCCTTGTCTGAATCCAAGCCCCAAAGAGCATGGGTCCTTCTTTCCCCAGGCCTCACCCAGCCGAAGAACTCCATACAAGGCCATGTTCTGTCGCACATCAGACAGGGAGGGCATGGGCTGCTTGTCAGCCAACATCAGAGCAGACCCCAGGTAGAGGCAGTCTCCTGAGGGGCCAGGGCAGGCAGCCTGGTGAGTGATGCTGGGCTGTGGGGCCCAGGAGGTCTGGCTGGGGATGGGGGACCTTGCCTAGAGCAGGCACAGGGAGGGGCTCACCAATGTAGTCTTTCAACGCCACCCTGTTACTCTGCTTTAGAAGGCCAGAAACGACAAGCTCTTCATATAGTGAGTCCAGGGACCTGGCAGGAGATGACACGGGACAACCCAAGGACGTTAGCGAAAGACGGATGGGCTGCTGGCAGAGGAGAGGGGACAGTAGTCTGCTGCCCAGCCTTTTTTTTTTTTTTAGGATAATCTCCTCAATTATTTTTTCTTCTTCTTCTGGTACTGGGGATTGAACTCAGGACCTTACACTTACCAGGCAGGCGTACTGCCACTGAGCTACATCCCCAGCCCCTCTCCTTGACTTTTAAAAAATTTCTCGGTATACATCTGTATATATCATCATTCCTTGCAGGGAGGCGGTAGATGGGTGTCGCACACCTGAACTCTTTTTACACTCCCCTTCTGTCTCCTTCCCTCCATCTCTTGGTCCCCTCCCAATCTGCAAAAGATCTAATTTGCTCTTTTTTTTTTGGTACCAGGGATCGAACTTGGGACCTTGTGCTTCGAGGCAGGTGGTGGAACCACTGAGCTAAATCCCCAGCCCTAATTTGCTCTTTATTTATAATGTGGACTTCTCATACAAGAGAAACCATGTGATATTTAGGCTCATGTGTGTCTGATTTATTTCACTTAACGTTATGGTCTCAAGGTGCTTCCATTTTCCTACAAATGACTCAAGTTTATCCTTCTTTATGGTAGAGTAGTCCAGCACTGTGCATATAAATATCATGTTTTCTCTATCCACTCCTAGATTTAGCTATGACGAGTTGTGCTGTTAGAAACATGGGTCCGCAGGGATCACTGCACTATGACATCTTTAACTCTTTCAGGAAGATTCTAGGGTCTCTTCCAGCAGCCAGAAACATCCAGCAAAATCAGAAGACACAGCCCTGACCACTGCCTCGGCGGTAGGTGTCCCACAGAGGGTGCCCCATGGAATGACGGGACGTAAGAAGGGCCAGCAGCCCTTGCGACACTCCCTGTCAGCCTCCCATGCCCCATACACTACCACTGGGGTGCCCTGACCCTCTTCCTGAAACCATCTTTAGGGTGTGAATTCTTGGAGAGATGGCAGCTAAGGCATTAAAATCAGTGGGCAGGTGACACCAGAAAAGGGGGTAGAAAGGGGTATGGATGCGTCCCTCGGTGCTGGGGTGGGGAGGAAGCATGGGGAGTTGGCTCTGGGTGGACAGAGCGAATGAAGGTGGGGGATGGGGGGGTCTGGAAGAGGGGAGCAATGGTTATCAGGAGTCCTGTTTAGATCTTAGTCTGCACTCTCATTTTCAAAGGCAGGAAGTCAGTGAACAAGGTCAAGGGTCCAGATCAGTGACACAACTTTCCCATGACAGCCCAGCAGCAGGACCAGGACCCGTGGTCAGGTTGCCTCCCTGGACTGGGTGAGAGCACCCTCACAGCATGGCAGGCACAGGCCTACCTGTTTGGGGTCAGATCTTTTTCCTTCTTCTTCCCAGTTTTCTTGCCAGGCTTTTTCTGGTTGGGACAAGCACACAGGTGACTATCCTTGGTCTCCACTGCCCCGCCCTTGGTGCCCTCCCCTGCCAGCTGCAGCCCCTCATCTGCCTTTGGAGCCTTCAAGAGTCTCCCATCCTCCCTGTCCACGGCCAGACGAAGGTTCCTCAGCTCCTGCCGCATGAGCTCGTCCACCTGGGGACAGATAGAAGACAAGGGGGAGCCTCAGGAAGATGGGGTGCCAGGGCTGCCGGTGGAGCAAGAAGTATGCACAGGGTCAGCGAGACCTACAGAGGATGAGTTGGACACCTTAGTGCGGGCTGAAGGTCAGGAGGAGGTGGGTGGGGAGGAGCCTGCAGTGCTGCCAGTGCCCACGCCCGAGGGTCCCCACACAGCCTCACACCTGTGCGCGGATCTCTACTTCCGCTTCCTTCCGCTTCTCCTCCCGGAGGGTCTCGGGGTCAAAGCTCTGGCTGGGGTGTTTGGCCTCATTCCGGTTCTTCCACACATCTGATCACAGAAAGCAAAGGAGTACGTGAAGCCAGAGTTCCACACACACGTGCACACGCCCACAGACACACATGCTCACACTGGCCCCAGCTGTTCCCCGTTTCCATCTGGCCCTTTTGGGCTTCACCCCAAACCCTGTGGCCACAGGGTTCAGACCCAAACGCAAACACCCAGACCCAAGGAATCACTACCGTTCCTTCCACAGCCACATCCCCCACAGTCCCCTCACATCCCCATATCAGGTGCCCACTTGTTCCATGGCCAGGGCCCCCAAGACCAACACATTCCAGTGTCCTCCTTCTTACTTGTGTATTCCTGGTGTCCTGCACTGATCACAGGTATAAATTTGGAGGGAAACACTTGAAGCATTGTTTCCACTTCCTAGGACAGAAATATCTTTTTGCCACGTGTGCTGGGGCACACCTGTTATCCCAGCACTCGGGAGGCTGAGGCAGGAGGATTGCCATGAGTTCAAGGCCAGCCTGGGCTACATCGTGAGTTCAAGGTCAGCCTGAATTACACAGTGAGACCCTGTTTCTAAAAACAATAACAGGCTGGGGATTTAGCTCAGTGGTGCCACCACCTGCCTTGAAAGCACAAGGACCGGAGTTCAATCCCCAGTACAAAAAACAAAGAACAGTGATGTATGCTCACCCATGTTTATAGAGGCACAGTTTGTAATAGCTAAAACTTGGAAACAGCCCAAGTGCCCATCAGTTGGAGACTGGATAAAGAAGATGTGCTTTTTCTATAAAATGGGATAATGCTCAGCCATAAAGAGAAATTAGAGTCATTCATAAGAAAATGGATGCATATTGAGGTCATACTCTTAAGTGAAATAAATAAGTCACACATGTGTAAATAGTTTCTGTGGGGTGAAAAACTTAAAGTATAAATAAGATCCAAATGGTATAATTGAATGTGAAATAGGAAGAAAAGGGCTAAAGGTGGAAGTGGGAAGGATAGGGGAAAGGAAATAAGGAAAAAGAAAAAATATGAGAAAAAAAATGGAAAACAATTTTTGTTAATTTGGGAAGGGAGGAGGGGGTGAAGGGAGGGTAGGGGTATGGGGAAAAAATGAGAACCAAGACCTGTCTTGTAAAGGTACAAGATCCCAATGATGAATGTAACTGTACCGTATACCTAAAATGTACCAATAAACTCAATGAGAAAACAACAACAACGACAAAAGAAACGGGCTTTTGACCTTGACTTCTTCATCCCCACTTATCACCGACTCTGCTTGACTGCCACCCTGGCCAGTCCGGTTCTTCCCTCCCACCTGTGCCAGGGACTGTCTTACCCCCTTCTTAGCCTTGTCTTCCTTCCCTTTCTTTTTCTCTTTCTTCTCCTGGTCTCTGTCCTTACTTGTCTCTTTCACCTTCTTTTTGCTCTCCTGGGGCTGCATCTGCAGTTCCATTTTCACCTGCAGCCAATGACAAGTGTTTGGAGACTGGGGAATCTTATAGAGGTGAGAGAACCCATGGCCTTGGGTGGCACAGACTGGGATTCCCAAGGCCCAGGGCCCATGGCCAAGGACACTTCCAGGGTCCAGATGGCTGAGCGTGCAGATTGCATTGAGCTCCTTGAGAAAGAGCTGTTCTGACCAAGGCTGCAGCTCACTCCTGCACCTTGGGGACCTGGAGCCACAATGGTCTCAGACCACTTCCTCTCTGGGGTCAAGGCTGTCTTCTCTAGGCCCACACCGTCTTTCTAGCAACCCTTCTGCCCTCTGGTCATGGTCACATCTGCCTCCACTGAAGATGGCCCTCCGCATCCTACCACCACTCCCAGTTTACACTCACTACCCTCCGTAACCTCAGTTCTGTGTTGCCACAGAACACTTCCTGTTCTTACTTCCAGGGTACCTGTTCTGGAGTCCTGTCAGTGAAGATTAGGCAGGATCCACCTAATGACTCATCTGGATAATCAGGGAACTGGCCGGTAATGGCACTGTGTGGACATAAAATGGCTGGAGATGGGTGATTGGAGAGATGGACGGGTCTTAGACAGGGGCGTGGGTGGGAGGGTGGCGGGCAGGTGGATGGGTGAACAAACAGATGGAAGGAGGGCAGGAAAGACAGAAGGTGGTGTGGATGTTTAGATGTTTAAGTGGTAGGGTGGATGGATGGTGGAGGGGTGATAGATGGGTAAATGGTTGGATGGATGGTTAGATCCGTGGATGAGGGATGAGACAGATGGATAAGTAGGTGGATGGATGGGAAGACAATGGATGGACAGAGAGATGGAAAAGATAAAGGAACAGAGAGATAGAGGAAAGAGGGAAGGAATGGGCAGTGACGGAAAGAAATACAAAAGAGACTGCTCTAGAGCCATTTGTGGCCGCTTTCCCCACCGAATCTTGGCATTTCCTCTTCTCTCTGGGAGGTGGGAAGTTGAGTACAGAGCTGATCCTGTGTAGCGGAGGTTCGTGGTTTAAACCAAGACTGTTAGCAGGGTGTTGGGCGTCAGTCTGTACTAGAGAATGGGGCAGGAACAGCTCAGGGGACACTGGGTGAGGAGGGAGTGGGAGTGGGACCCTGAGGTTCTAGACACTGACCGGCACTCAATAAACCACTGTCGAATTTGCTCCCTCATGTTCTCCTTCATGTCAGGGCCCTCAGTCTCTGTGACAGCCTCTCGGGCCTTCACCCCAGCTGCATGGAACTCCTCTTCCATTTCCTTCTGGCAGAGCCTCCGGGTTTCCTCCCCGAGGGTGGCCTTCCACAGGCTGCCAGAGTGCTCTGCCTGGCTGGGAGTGGGGAGCTGGGGGACACGGGACAGAGGCTAGGGGGCTGGGGGTGCAGGTGGTGGGGGTGTACCTGCCCCTGCTCCCTGCCAGGACACCCACCCAGAACCACAAGCATGCCTGCATCAGGAGAAACTGTGCTCCGTGCCAAAGCTCGTCTGTGTAAATTACTCCAATAATGAGTTTGTTGGAAGCATCCTGGCTGGCCCCCCGCCTGCCCCCAGCGCCCCCTCCCTGAAGCCT
>NW_022900928.1:88388754-88389917 GCF_012274545.1 Fukomys damarensis | reverse complement strand
CCCCCACCGCCCCACCCAAGGCCGAGTTGGCAGCCGCTCTAGAAGCCACTTTCCCGCCTCATTGGCTCCCAAATGTATTTTAAATATCACTCTGTGCAGAGACAATTACTGAAAACGCTGAGCTCACACTGTTGATGGGCCCAGGCGGCCAGGCTCATTCCTCACCCACCGCCATGCCATGCCCCCCAACCTCTCCCCACCAGGGCTGGCTCTACCTCCCTCCACCTGCTCTCCCTCCTAGGGGTTCAGCTCTTCAGGCCCCCAACAAGTCTCTGACTTCCACTCCTGCCCTGCAGCCCATGGTGGCCCAACCTGTCAAGACTTGGTGCCTCCCCAGGGAAAAGCTCTTCCCTCCCATCTTGGATCCCCAGCCTGGCCCCCACTTCTGCCTGTGTCAACCAGGCCTCTGAGGGGCTGCCCAGGACAAAGCCCAGCTCCCCAGGGACCCTCTCTCCTATTCTTGCCAGTGCCCACCTGTCCCATTAGTGGAAACTCCCTGCAGCAGGGGACATTCAGAGAGCAGAGAACAGATTCGGGGGTGGGATTGCTCACCTGCCTGTATATACACGCACTCTCATTCCACACAGTCCACACTTTGCCATACTCCGGGGACAGCTGAGGAGAGGCCAGGCTGGCCCCAGGAGGAAGTGGGATGCTTGGGGCTGCCTGTACAACCTGCTCCCTCCACTAGCTCCCTGAAGCCTCTCTTTCAGCTACACAGGGATACAGGGGTGGGATGCCTTGTGGTACCGTCCCTGCCCATTTGAGATTTCTCAGGGGGGCTCTAGAAGAAGAAGGGGTGTGTCTTGATGGCTTTCCTTTCCTCTGCTTCTGCTTCTCTCCCCCTGGGTCTCCTGTGAGCAGAGGATCGAGGGCATTGTCGGGCAGGAGAGGGCTGTGTGCTGGTGCCAGGCCCAGGTGACCAAGACCTGGTCCCTGCTGTGGCCAGGTGGGCTCACCATGCCGATAAACTCCATCTCCGCGCGCCGGTCCTGCTGGGTGTGCTTCCTCTGCAGGTGACCTTTCCACACCTGGGGTGGGGGCACGTGGTACTTAGGTGCTCTCCACACAGCACATGGAATGGCAGGGCTCAGGCCTGGGGGTCTCCAGGCTCATGGCAGGGGGTGTCTAGGATGTGCCGGAGAAGCTCCCCTAGTTAACCC
>NW_022900928.1:88377676-88388625 GCF_012274545.1 Fukomys damarensis | reverse complement strand
GTTTTTTTTTTTTTTTTTTGTAGTACTGAGAATTGAACCCAGGGCCTTTGCACTGAGCTACATCCCCATCCCTTTTCTGATATTTTATTTATTTTTGGTATTGAGGATCGAACTCGGGTCCCTCTGCTTGCAAGGCAGGCGGCAGAACCACTGAGATGAATCCCTGGCCCTTCTGATATTTTATTTTGAGACAGGGTCTTATCAAGTTGCTAAATAGCCCAGGCTGAGGTGGAATTTGTTAACTTCTTGCCTCCCCCACATCAAATGTACAGCCCTTCCCCAGCCACATCCAGCTGTGGGACAACTGAGTATCAGTAGGTGGGAGGTAGGGTTGGTGGCAGAGGGGGCAGGGCCAGCACCCAACCTGAGCTTCCTGTTCCTGTGCTAGCACCCCCACAAGCAGGTTCAGCCTCTGGAACTTTCTAGGCCCAATTCTCCTGTGCCTGTGGCCAGCACAGGACAGACCACACTAATTGGGTGCTTTCCATGTCCTTCCCTTCTGTTCATGTGCTGGATGGATGTGTATTTCTGTAGTTTTTGCGCCTAGTGATAAGGACAGCATGCTTTGCGCAGGTACATCCTATGTCGTGACCTCCTCCCCACCTGGCCGGACCCTGGTGTGTCATTCACAAACGAGTGCAGGCAGAATGCTCAATGTCCCCAGTGATAAAGTAAACTCTGTCCCCTTTGGGAAGGATATACAAGGCGTGCTTGTAAAATACAGTGAATGTCTAACTTTTAAAAAGTTATTAAGGAGAAATTGAAAAAATGGAAATAAAGTGTTTGTAAATGGGGAGGGGAGGAGAGGGTGAAGGGAGGGCAGGGACAAGGGGAAAAAATGAGAATCAAGACCTATCATGAAAAGGTACAGGATCCCAATAATGAATGTAACTGTACTGTATACCTAGATTGTACCAATAAACTCAATAAAAAAACAGTTATTAAGGACATATTGCCGTGAATCTCCCTCTAAAGCTTCCCCCTCACTTCAATTACACTGATTCTATCCTTCTTGCCATTTTCTGCAGCAGCTCTGGAGGTGAGGGTCTTTCATGAGGGTCTTTAGTTGTGCCATCATGGATGCCTTGATGACCTGAATGGATTCACAATGTTGACTTTTCATGATCGATTTGAGTTTGGAAGAGCCAGAAGTCACATGGTGCTAGATCGGGTGAATAAGGTGGATGAGGGCGTAGCATCATGTTTTTATGACCCTGCCTTTCCATAGGATGGCACTTGGCAGGAAGATTCACCATATTTGTAATCATAAAGACCCGAAAGAGGACTTCCAGAGCTGCTGCAGAAGGTGGAAGAATGACGGGATGCGTGTTTGAAAGGAGGAGAATGATTTTGAGAGGATTAATGGCAATGCGTCTTTTACTGTAATAACATTTTAATGTTTACTGTATATTGTAATCACCCCTTGTACCTTCACAGAGTGCTCATTTATTGGGTGATTTGCTCTTGTGTTTTAGGGGGAAGGGAGTGTAGTCTTCCTCTAGTGGGCTAGGAGACAAATCTTTAAGGCATTGGGATTTGAGAGATAGAAAGCGGGAGAGGAGGTGGATTTGAGAGAGCAGCAAGGCCCAGCCTCATGTCTGCATGGGTTTCTGAAAGGAAAAGGCAGCGAGAAACTTTGTGACAAGTAGGGGTTGTCTGGCGAAACAGCGGCCTCCAGGACAGGAACTTGTTGCCTGCCACACCGGAAACTTCCTCAGGTCTCTCTGCTCTGACAGCCCATGGCGGCAGCATTTCTGGGAGTGGAGGAGAAGTGAGATCCACAGAGCTGTGGGGGTAGAGGACTTGTCCAGAGCCCAGGGGGTGCAGGAAGCAGGGGAGGGATGATGGTGGAGTAAAGGGTACCCTAGGAAGACAGAGCTTCGGGATATGCAGGTCACAGTCATTGTCAAACTCCAGGTCACCACGAGGCACAGGGTATATTTTAGTGGGGTTTTGTTTGTTTGTTTGTTTGTTTTTTACAGTTATAATTTTGGAATGATCATTTACTGTCCTGCTATTCTTTCTTTGTTAGATATTTTTGTTTTGTTTTGTTGTTTGAGACAGGGTCTCACTATGTAGTACATGCTGGCTTTGAACTCACCATGTAGTCCAGGCTGGCCTTGAGTTCATGGCAATCTTCCTGCCTCAGCCTCCTTAGTGCTGGGATTACAGGGTGTGTGCCACCAGGCCTGGTCTATTGTTTTGCTATTTTATAAGAATTTTTCCATCCTAATCTTTTCTCCCCTCTCTGGTACTGAGAATTGAACCCAAGACCTTCTCGCTGAGCTATATCTATATCCCATCCCTTTTTAAATTCTTTATTTCACATCAAGGTCTTACTAAGTTGTTGAATTGCCTAGGCTGGCCTTGAACTTGTGATCCTCTTGCCTCAGCTTCCCAGAGTGCTGGAATTACATTCATGTACCAGCATGCCTGGCTCTCCTAATCATTTTAATGCCACTTCTGGGGCTGGGGCTTTGATGGTATCCTACTCCAAATCCATTTAGGCTAGAGATATAGACTGAATAATAAGCCAGTAAGAGACGCTGACTGATGAGGGTTCCCTATGGGTTCTGGACAGGGGGCAGCAGAGCCCAATAGTTGCTGAGCCTGGGATGCTTCTTGGAGGAGGTGGCCATGCCCTGAGCCTCCTTCCAGGCTCCAATGTTACCTTCTGGATGACCAGAGCCGCCTGGTCCTGACTGAACTTGTGCAGCTTGTCCCGCTGGACCTTCCTATCCCGTTCCTCCTCTCTCCGGATCTCTCGCATGAAGGCAGCTCGGAGCCGGCCCTGCCTCGCACGCTCAGCATTTTGCACCAGGATGATGGCCTCCGTCCTGGGCATTCCTGGAGGGCTCTGGGTGGAAAATGGGAACAGAGCAGGTAACATGAGGGACAAGTGCGTCCAGTATGGGGAGATACCAAAGAACTTGTGGGGGTGTGGTCCTCCCTAGCAAGTGGGGTCTGCAGGCATAGCCTGTGTCCCTGGAGAGGGAGAGGGAGGAGTCAGGGCCTGCCCCCCTTACTTCCTGGATCACCGCTGTCCTGGAAAGGATCTCGGCCAGCTTCTGCTGCCACTCCTTCACTGTGCTGGACTGCTCTAGCTGGAAGTATTTGGGGATTGGGACCTCGAGGTCTGCCTTTGGGACATAGTGAGAGAGAAGGGTCCGGTATGGAATCCCAGCTGTAGGCTGTCAAGCCGTCCATCACCACGTTACCCACCTGCCTGTCTCTTCCCCTCCAGAGCCCTCCAGTGGGAAACTTCTGGGGAATGGAGTATGAGATGGAGTCCCTCAAGGGTCATCCCTTCCTTGCCCTGCACCCACGTCTCATCTGAGTTGAATTTGTTTTTTGTTTTGTTTTGTATTTTCTCTCATTGAGTTTATTGGTACATTTTAGGTATACAGTATCACCATTGGGATCTTGTACCTTTACATAACAGGTCTTGGTTCTCATTTTTTCCCCTTGTCCCTGCCCTCCCTTTGAATTTGTTTTTTATTTTGTTTTTTGAGACAGAATCTTACTATGTAGTTTTAGGCTAGGCTTAAACTCACTATGCAGCTCAGGCTAGGCTCAAACTTGCAGTGATCCTCCTGCCTTGGCCTCCTGTGTGCTGGGGTTAGAAGTGTGCACCAATACACCAGCTTTTCTTCAATCTGCCTCCCATGATTCTCCATGATTCTCTGGAGAATCATGGGACAGTCCGTGGCCCAAATCTGGCTGTGCCTTTATGGGGAGCCCACAGCAGCACAGCACAGCCTAATAAATCTGCTTCTTTTTCCCAAGTCAGGCCAGGGAAACGTTTGAGGCTGTCTTGGCTGGGGGGCAGTAACTGAACCTGGCCTTGGGACAGGACTGGAGTACCTCTGTGCTGTACTTGCAGTAGCTCTGGTGCTCTAGAGCAGTATCTAGAAATTGGCCACACACACAGATCGCCTGAGGGTCTTGTGACAAGGCAGGGGCGGCACTAGTGAGCTCACGGTGCAGCTGCAGATTCCCATGAGCAGCAGGCTTCTGGGTGGTGGCCAGCTGCTGGCTCAGGGACCCCAGCTGGAGGAGCCACAGGTGGACCCTCCTCACCCATGCCCTGCTCTCTCAGGTCTTCTAGACGTGGTGGGCCGAGCCTGACAGCCCTCCCCGTCCCCGAAGACCCCTCCTGAGGCTAGAGCCCACCACCCTCTGGCTGTCACACAGTCCCCACACCAGTGATGTCCACAGTGGGCTAGGGACCTCGCTACACCCTCCCAGCCTGGGTGCCGCTATGCACCGGGGTCAGCCCAAGGTCCTGCAGCACGTGGTCCAAGCAGTGGGTCTCACACAGGTCCACTCGCACCAGCTCATCCTTGAGCTCCAGCACGCGGCCCGCCACACCATCCAGCAGGCGCCGCAGCAGCAGGCGCTTCTGTGGCTGTACCATCTGATCGTAGATGGCATCAAACTGACGCAGCAGCCCCAGGTAGCGCAGGTAGAGCACTGAAAGCTGGTACCGGAAGGCCTGGCGCTCCCGGCTGGGCACCACTTCCAGCAGGACCTGCTCTTGACCCAGCAGCTCTTGCAGAGTCACATGGGAGGCCACCCAGAGGCGCTGGTAAGCACTGGAGAGGGCAGCACAGGGGCTCTGAGCTGTCGGGAGGGACAGCTGCGCCCAGCCTCGAAGGACTGGCTGAGCTTGGAGTCCTAGCAGAAGTGTGGTCCCCCTGGTGCCGTGGACTCTGTGATTGGGGTGGGCAGTAGACTGTGGGGGACCAGACTGGCTCAGAGAAGGGTGGGCTTGGGGTGCTGGCAACCTGGCTGGTGAGCAGGGAGAATGTTGAACAGCATTCCTGTGGCCAGGGCTCTTGTGAGTGGAGGAGTCTGAGACAGACACTGAAATGGCCTAGGATTCTGGCTAGGGAGTGGGGTGAGGGATGGGAGTCCCAGAGCCAGGTGTGGTGGTGCACACCTGTAATCCCAGCGCTCAGGAGGCTGAGACAGGAGGATTGCCAGGAGTTGGAGGCCAGCCTGAACTACGTAGCAAGACCCCGTTTTGGGGCCCTTTGGGACCCCCCAGCCCTCACTCACCCCTCAGACATGGTGCTCACTCCTCACGCTACCCTTTGTGACTCGACTGTGGAACCCACAGACCTCGCTGGTTCTCCTGAGCTGGGGCAGAACAGCCTGTGTTGAAGGTTCTGACCCAGTGTTCTAAGGCTGTAGAATCTGGGTCGTGGGCTGGGGACACCTGTGTAGGAAGGCTTCCCAGGAGCAGCATGTGGAAAGCAGCCCATGGGACTCTGTGGTGATGTTTCTTGTAAGAATGAAACCAATAGCCGTCAGTATTTAAAGTCACTTGTAAACTGACAGGAGGCCTGCTGAGGGAAGGGGAAAGGCTGCTGGGTCTGAGGTCAGAAGATCCTGAAGTCCCCACTGCCCCCTCTGCACCTGGGGCTCCTCTGCAGCCCTCCATGGGATCCCCATTGTGGCGGTGGAGGGCCCAGGGGGCCAGCCTTTGGAAAACAGGAACATTTTACCAGCAGCGGCTGATTCCAGTCAGCCAGGGCCAACTTTTGGCTCAGTGTGAAGTAGGGGCTTATGAATAAGTAAATACATGAGGACCAAGGAGGAAGAGTGAGGTTCTCAGCCCATGGATGTAGTTCACATTGGTCTGGAACTCACTATGTAGCCCAGGCCAGCCCTGAACTCATGGTAAGCCTCCTGCCTCAGCCTCCCAAGTGCTGGGATTACAGGTGTGTGCCACCATGTGCAGCTAAGCAGGTTCTTCTAAACTGGTCAGACCTTCGTGTTTTGTACCTTGAAAATTAGAAGCCGGGCATGGTGGTACATGCCTGTCATCCAAGAATTCTGAGAGGATGAGGCAGGAGGATCATAAGCTCAAACCCAATGTGGACAATTTAGAAACTTAGTAAGACCTCATCTCAAAATTTAAAGAATATATATTTATTGGCCAGGGATTCAACTCAGTCTTGCCTGCCTTGCAAGCTCAAGATCCCAAGCTCAATCCCTGGTATCAAACAAAAAATAAATAAATAAAAATATACATTTATATATGAAAAAGGGCTGGGATGTAGCTCAGTACAAAGGCCCTAGAATCAATTCCCTCATACTGAAAAACAAAAAAACAAAAAACAACACAAAAAGACCTGCACAGCTCCTTCCTTCAGCAGTGCTTACCATACAGGACATCATGCCAGCCTGTGAGAAGCAGAGTGGTCTGACCTTGGAGAAACTCCAAGGTCTGTCAGGCCCAGAGAGGAGAGAGGGGAAAATCCCTAGCCCTGCTTCAACTTGCTACCAAGGAGAATGGTCAAATGCATACAAAGCATTATTACCTGCCACTCACGTAGCACATCCAAGAAACAGTTTTCTTTTTTAAAATTATGTGTTAATATGTGTTTTAATTATGTGTTAAGGCAAGAGATTTAGCTCTGTGGTTCTGCCTGCCATCTGTCTTGCAATCATAAGATCCCGAGTTCAATCCTCAGTACCAAAACAAAAATAGAAACAAAACCAAGTAAAAGTATGTGTTATAGGCCAGGGATGCAGCTCAGTGGCACCATGCCTACCTCTCAAGTACAAGGTTCTGAGTTCGATTCCAGAGAGGGGGGAAAAAGTATGCATTGTGATTCTGCTTGTGATAACTTTAAAAAGTTTGCCTTGCCCAGCCCATACCCTGGCTTCACATCTCTCTTCCCATTCACTTATTCATTCATTCATTCTTTTTTTTTTTGGCAGAACCATGATTCAAACTCAGTACCTTGTGCTTGCCAGGCAGGCGTGGTGCCACTGACTTACATTCCTGGCCCTTTATTCATTCTCATGGTACTTTGGATGGAACCCAGGGGCCGGTGTGTGCCAGGCAGGCAAGCCCTCTGCCCTGGGCGACATCGCAGCTCCACACATCTCAAATCACCACAGTGCTCAGGAACAGGTTGCCCTTTGGTTCTGGCAGGCTGGGGGTCACTTGGAGCAGCTGTGCTTGGTGACAGCTTTGGTGCTCTCAGACACAGAGTGCTTGGTCAACTCCCTGGGCGGCAGCAGGCAGATGGTTGTCTGGACTTCCCGGGAAGTGAGTGTGGCTCAGCCGAGTACTGGACCAGCTGGGCAGCTCTCCCTGCCAGCTGTTGAAGACATCGTTCACAAAGGAGTTCAGGATGCTCATGGCCTTGGCGGAGATCCCAATGTTGGGGTGCACTTGGAGAAGCAGGCCTGGGGTGTTAACAGGGCTCACCCTACACCATAGCCTCCACTCTGCCTGAGCTGGGGGCGCCAGGCAATCAGAGACAGGGGCCAGCAGAGAGCGAAGTAGGGATTTGTGTTTTCTTTTCACTGCCACAATCACTTGCCGCATAATGACGTTTTGGGCAACAGACCGCATATATGACAGTGGTCCCATAAGACTAAATTGCCTAGTGATGGTTGCAGCCATCTCAGCTTGTGCACGGAGACTATGACGTCCCCACAGGGATGAAATTGGCTAATGATGCATTTCTCAGAACGTGTTCCCATCATTACAGGACACGTGGCTATATAGCGAGGTTAAAAAGAAAAAAAAGCAGTTTCTCCACCTGCAGAGTAACACTATTAAGTTCCTTATATAAACACTCATAAGCTTCCGTGTTCAACAAATGGGGCCAGGTACACGTGCCACCAGCTTTTGCACTGAGTGCACTGGGATGGCAATCATGGTGTGGCTGCATCTGAGTTCCTATCACCATTCCCTTCTTAGTGGACATTTTTGGGCTTGCTGTCTGCTGTTAGACTGCACCATAGGAAATCTGCATCATAGAACCCTGCATGAGTTTAACAGGTAATTCCTATGGGTGGGACAACTGGTCAAAGGGTTTGTGCACTTAGCTGGGGAGACAGTTACCAAGAACCAGATGTCACTGAGGTCGGGAGACTGTCATCTGGGCCAACCATCTGTTACTATGACCTTGAGAAAGGCACTTTCTCCTGGGCCTGTTTCCTTTTCTGTCACTCAAGCCTTGAACTGGGTGATCTCTAGTAACACAAAGGGTAGGAACCTGGTGAGGACCTAAACTGCAGGCAGGTGGACAGCGGGGGTAAAACAGCTGCCATGGCCCATGCCAAGCCAATGGGGAAGGCAAAACTAGAACTAGGCCAGGCTCCTGATGCCCAACCCCTGTTGTCCCCACTGCCTCTGGTGGCCACTGCCAGTAGAAGTCTTCAGCAGTTCAAGGCTAAGTTAGCCCAAATCCCGTCACTACCACAACGAGTCCTTAAGGGTACTGGGGTGAGTGTTCACAGGCACCTGCTGCTCCCAGTCCAGGCCTGGTCTAACCTTTTCTGCAGTTGGAGCCCTGAAATCTGGCTAAGCCCCAGACAGCTCCCACTCTGGAATCTAATTTACTGCAGGGGCAGGAATTTTAGACAGGCTGGGAGCCTTAGCACCCCAACACAGCCACCTGTGCCTTTTCCCACTCTGATGAACAGATGGCTCCTTGGCACTCCAGTGTGTTTTCCAAGGTGCCGAATCCTGGGACCCCTGCTTCTCATGAGTGAATGACAGGCACCTGCAACCAGGTATCAGGGCAAAGGCCATGCAGGAAGGATCCCAGGGGCTTGCCCAAAGCCAGAGCTGCCCAGGTGGGCACTGCCACTAGCAGGCCATGTGACAACTGTCACATGGAGTCTCTGTGCACAAAGGGTCTTCATCTATAAAGTAGGCAAATTCTGGCAGGTGTGGTGGTGCATACCTGAAATCCCAGCACTAGAGAAGCTGAGGCTGGAGGATTGCCCTGAGTTCGAGGTCAGCCTGGGTTGCATCATAAGTTTGACCAGCCTGGACTACATAGCGAGATCCTATCTCAAAAAGAAAGTAGTCAAACCCTAAGCCTTTAGAGCCAGTGCCTCCAGTCTGGGCCTTCCATAAGACGCAGGGTGCTCATCCGCACTGGGGCCATGACGTGTTCGGTAGCAAGTCACACTCAGCCTGTCTCACCCCAGACTCTACATCATACCTCTGTGCCCAGTGCCTGTGATGCTCTTGGAGGGGTGGGAGCATGTTGTAAATGAGAGGTGATCAACCCAGTCTCTGTGCCCGGGCCAGTGCCCTGCTGGGACACCTGAGTCAGCATCTCCCTGCCCTCCCCTGCTTCAGCACCTTGTAGATAAGCATCCAATAGGTTTCCTAGTGCTGGCCCTGCCTCCTGGCCTTGTCTGCAGAGCTCCCCCTCCCGTGGCCACAGACTTGTTGCCGCCCACACCCTGTGCTCATCCTCCTCCTCTTCACCAGCCCCTCCCATGCCTTGGAGCCACTTTGATGAAGCCAGGTGCCCAGCCGGTGGGCCCAGGGCCGAAGGGTGGGTGGAGGCGGGGCCTCCCACAACATACTGTGGCCTGATGAAAGACTAAACTCCTCTCCAAGAACTTTCTTGTCTGGGATGCCTCCTCCAGCTATCTTCCAGGGTATCCAGGCACTTGCTGACATTAACCCAACTCTAGCCCACTGACTTACAATCACGGAGCACACACTGCTTGGCACGGCTTTGGAGAAGGACCATGGGTTCCATCTCCACACAGCCCTACAAGGTTGGAGAGACAAGGCTGACTGGCATTCACCAGTCAGGGAAGAGTGCAGGCAGCAGGAGGCCTGCACGTGGGGATTTAAAGCTGGCCTTGTAGGGTGAGTTGTGATCTAGTTGGGAAGAACAGAGGGAGGAGTGAAAAACCAAGTGCAGTCAATGGCTGGGTTTAACGAGGTTTAGGCTAACAGAGATGGGTTGGCCCTGTGGGCAAGGCCTGGGCCAGACGCAGACAGCAGGAGAGCACTTGGGGTTAGAGACTGCACAAGGGGCTGCTCAGGACTGGAGGGCCAAGGGCAGAGGGGCAGCAGCAGCTGTCCAGGGTGCAGAGCTCAGTTGCAGAGAAAGACTGCTGTGCAATGGAGAAGTGAATCATCTCTCACTCAGCACTTACATCTGAGGAAATACTTCAGATTCTCCAGTGCTGTGATTAAAGAAACCTGGAGCAGCATGAAAAGTAGCCTTGGGGGAAAGAGGATATTCTAAATTAGGAAGAGGTGGGAAAGTGAGCCAAGCACCACCTGCCAGTGTGGAAGGTAGTCCCCGCCCGGTTCCCAGCATCCCGCAGCAACATCACAACTACTACTGTTTGCTTCAAGAGGTGGGGGGCAGTTCTGAATCCAAAATAAGGCACTGCTCATTTTAGAATGTATAATTTACAGGCCAAGCATTCTTAAAATGATCAGGTTTGGCTTTCTTTTGGACGATGAGCTGACTCAAGCTACTACTACTACACTTCCACAGCTGAGTACTCAGGTCCACCTGCTCCTTGGCAGAGATGCTGCCCTCTGGGACCCAGGGAATTGACAGTCCCAGTCCCAGTCCTTCCTGGCTGCTCTTACTTTCTTTGCCCAGGGCATCTCCCGGCCTACACGGTCACGCAAGAACACCCTGGTACTTAGCTTTCAAGTCAGAGCACCAAGCCTTTTTTGGGTATCTGTTCAGATGATGTGAATACTTGAGTCCCCTCCTATCTCCATCACAATTTAGCATCTGATTTATGTTCTCTCTACATCTTGCTGGCTTTCCCACTCAGTTGTGAGCTCCTTGGGGGTTTAAACACCATCTGGGAGCTTCTCCCCCTATCTCAGATGTGCTGTGCCGAGTCCTGAAAAATCATGGCTCTGTATGCTTTTCGCAGTTGACTGCCAATGTTTCTGAGGTGGGTGACAAGTGCACATGGGCGTGGCTGGCCACAAGTATGACTGGTGGCACACAGGCTTAAAGTTCACAAGTGCTCGGTTGTGCAGAGCCTGGGGATGGAGGGAGCTGGACAGAGCTGAGAAGACACAGTGGAGATGTAGGCCCTGGAGTCGGCCTGTGCCACCAAAGGGAACCAACAGGCCTGGAACTTGGCAACCCACAATTAATGTTTGTATTTTTTTTTTTTTTTTTTTTTTTTTG
>NW_022900928.1:88364786-88377383 GCF_012274545.1 Fukomys damarensis | reverse complement strand
TTTTTTTTTTTTTTTTTTGCTTTTTTGAGACAGGGTCTCACTATGTAGTTGAGACTGACCTGGAACTCACTATGTAGCCCAGGCTGGTCTTGAACTCACAGCGATCCTCCCGCCTCAGCCTCCCTCAGCTTCCTGAGTGCTGGGATTACAGGCATGCATCACCATGCTTGGCCCACAATTAATGTTAATTCCTAGCTCCCTCACGCCCACTGTACAGGAAGGCCCCCACCCAGGCGAATGAGTCATGGCCAGGTCAGGCAGCCACAGGCTGAAGGCACAGCTTCTCATTTTCAGCACCATCAGGCCTCCCACTTGGCAGAGGGGAGGCAGAAGCTGGTCCTGCAAGAGGGAGGAGAAAGACCCCAGAAACCTGGAAAGGAAGGGAGGGAGCATGACTTCCTCTTTATTGGACACTTTATAGATGTCACGCAGGTCTGAAATGTACACTGTTAAATAATTATTTAAAAACTGACCAGACCCAAGGCCTGATGTACAGCTCCAAACCAGAAGCAGAAAGGAATGGGGGTGGTGGGCCTGCGGGGTTTCCTCCAACATTACCAAAACCCAGAGCATGAGGCTCCCATTCCCCCCCCCCAGGCCACATCCAGGCTGTGGGCCCTTAGGCCAGCCCGCAGGCACCTCTGGCTGAATCTCTCTCTAGGCCAGGAGACCAGCGAGGGCTGGAGGGGACAGCCAGCCAAACCCAGCAGAAAGACAGAGGTGGAGGCGCACAGGTACTGCCTGGCAGTGGGTAAGATGCAGCGAGGCAGGCTGAGGCGGGGAGAGGCTGGGGCAGTAGTGCAGCAGTGTGGGACGCAGCCCCAGGCCCTGTCCTGAGCGGTGGTCAGGTGGCAGCTGGCAGTCCGCAGGTGATGCTCCTGACCCAAGCCCGGCCAGGGGCTCACACATTGTGGGTCCTCTTTGTGAGCTGGGGCTCCTCGTCCACCAGCTTGGACTTGAGGTGCTCCTTGTAGGCCAGTATGTCTCCAGGCCACTTGGTGATTGTCTGCTTCTCACAGACCCAGATTTCCTGCGCCACCTGCAAAGCAGATTCCAGGATGAAGCTGGTCAGTCCCTCCCGCCTCCCCCAGTATGTCCTCAGAGCATCCTAGAAGAAATGGCCACTCTCCAGGCCTTCACCCAAGTCCACATCCAGTTCAGTTTCACTGCCCTGACACTCCTCAAGATGTCTGACCCCAGGGTAACACAACCACAGGCTCCGAAGCCTTTCAAGCTGGCAAGTGCTGCCACCCTAACATCAACTCCCTGGCAGTGTCCAGATCTGTCCACAGGCTTTGTGCTCAGCTGCCTTTCCCACTTCCCCTTCTCCCCAAAGGCTGATGACAGCCTTCCTCCTAATCCGATTCCTTCATAGCAGAATACCATTTTTGGACTGAAAAATCTTGGGATAAAAAGACCAACTCTCCTCCATTTGGGCCAATACCACGTCAGCTAACATTGCCAGAGCCATGACATCTCCTCAGCATCCATCTCCACACAGACCTTGTCCCAGGACACGACTGTGCCTGCCCTGCCCTGGACTCGCTCGAGCGGAGCCTCACCTGCTGAATGAGTCTGAAGTCATGGCTGACCAGCATCATGCCGCCCTCAAACTCGTTGATGGCATCTGCCAGTGCATCGATGGTCTCGATGTCCAGGTGGTTGGTGGGCTCATCCAGGAAGAGCATGTGAGGGTTCTGCCAGGCCAGCCAGGCCAGGCACACTCGGCACTTCTGCCCATCTGACAGGTTCCGGATTGGGCTCACCTAGGAGGAACCATGACACATGCCACCCGGTGTCACCCCCAATCCCTCTGTTACTATTTCTGGGAACCTGACTGACTGCACTGCCAAATCCACATCTCTCTCTCAGGCCTGAAATCCTCATGAACTGGAGCCATCCATCCAGCAGCTCCTCGGTTCCAGGTCTGGATCCAGGATTTGTTTTCTAGGCTACAAGTTCCCTTGCCATCAAACACTCTGGCACAAAAGCATGACAGAGATCAGCTCCCTCTCCTTGTCCTCCAACCCCACAATGACACCTAACGGCACCGCACCGTGATAAACAATCTAAAGGAAAGGCACCAGGTGGCCTCAGGGCTGGGACAGCTGCTGCCCCAGGTTCCGGAAGGCTCTCCCAGTTCTTGGCCATTCCCACCTTCTCTACTCACCTGCTGTTTCCCAGTGAGGCCGTACCGCCCAATGATCTTCCTCATCTCCTCCTTCTCCTTGATCTCAGGGTAGCACTTCATCATGTACTCCAAAGGCGAGAGATCCAAATCCAGCTGCTCCTGTAAATGCTGCAGGAAGAAGGGACCCACACAGGTAACTGACAGCCTGCTTCAGAGCCCACAGGAAGTAGTCTGGGCAACTGTCCACCCCTACCCAGGCACCTGTTCAGGACTCAAGCAAAGCAGGTAGGGGCTGGCGAAGCTGAATTCCCAGGGGAGAGGATGTGCTTGGCCAGATGCAGCCTCTTCCAACACCTGGACAACCCCTGGGGCCCAACCCTAACCTTCACCCCAGGCCTGTACCTGATGGTAACGGCCTATCTTGACATGAGAGTGCTTTCGGATCATCCCGTCTGTGGGTAGTAGCTGGCAAGAGTAAAACAATAAATGGAAATGTGAGCATGCAAAAAAGAAAACCTGCATGGAGAACACAGGCAAAGTGGGAAACAAACCCACTTCCCCTTGAACAAGACTCAAACAGCTTCCTGGACACAATCTATTTCACCAATCCCACTGTTATTCCAGTCATTCTAAAAATACTCAGAAAGCCAGGTGCACTGGCCAATGCCTAAAATTCCAGCTACTTGCGAGGCAGAGGCAGGAGGATCACAAGTTCTAGTCCAGTCTAGCAAAACCTCTTAAAAGTTTTTTTCAAAAAAAAATAAAAATAAAAATGCTGGGGATGTAGCTCAGTGGCACAGTGCCTCAGGGTTAATTCCTACTATGACCAAAATATAAAAACAAAAAAATAAGTAAATTTAGGAACATACTAAAACTGGCTTTCTCAAGGGAGACGAAGGCATACAATACAATTTATTAAAAAGTTATAACCTGTCTACTAAGACAAGGGACTTGGATGTAGGCACAACATACTTTTTCTTAACAGAAATATACCTCCAAACATACAAGTTTCTACACCCTGAAAACAGCAAACGAGACAGATGCATGTGTTCAGACAGGCTGTCACCCAGACTCCCCACTCCTACCCCAGCCCAATCCAACTCTGCCCAACCACCCCGTTCCCTCTCCCCTGCTGCCCTCCGGTCCCCTGGTGGCTCACTCAGCACCACTGTGTCAGGCCCTCCAGGAGCACAGGCCCTTACGCAACATCCCTCTTCCTAAGGCAACCCAGGTGCCTCAACTTGAAAGTAGCCATGTCTATCTCAGCACCGTACCTCTCCAGTTAGCAGCTTCAAAAGAGTGGATTTCCCTGCTCCGTTGGGCCCCACAAGAGCCACTCTGGTGTCGAGGTCAATACCGAACTCTAGATTATTATAGATGCAAGGCTGAGAGAGTACAAGAGAAATACAGACACAAGCTAGACCATGGCTCTACTCTACCTGCTAACCCCATGGAGCCTGGGGTGCCAAAGGAGCAGATGGGGAGAGCAGAGTGCAGGTCCCCAACCAGAACCCACCGCCAACCCAGCTAAGCAGTTTTCCTCCCATGCACCCGAAAGGCTAGCAGAGTCCCAGGGTGAGGCGCACCACTGCCACTCTCAAACCTTCGCTCACACCCCTGCACAGGTCAGCAGGCAAGGGCAGTCAGAAGGGGAGAGGCCCCCCAAAGTGCACCCAGCCTCCCAGCCACATATGTGCACTCGCTCACAGGCCCTGGCCCAAACTCACCCCATCTTTTGTGTACTTAAAGCTCACATTCTGCACCATAATAACAGGTGGAGGGATCTTGCCACATGGGGGGAAATAAAATGACAACGTCTAACAAGGGAGAGAGGCCATTTATCAGTATGGTGCATTTTAAAGCCCTGCTAAAGCCCTTGGCCACCAACCCGACTGCATCAGCCCCCACCTTGTCGCTCACGACCCTCTCCGTCAGTCCTGAGGCCATCATTTTCTGTAGCGTCTTCTCCTTGCTCTGGGCCTGCCGGGCCAGCTTGGCACTGCCATGGCCAAACCTAGCAATGTAGTTCTGTAAGAGACCAGAGAGGAGCTCAGAGTGTGCAAAGGCACCAGACAACTCCTCCTAAATCCAGGGTGAAAAATGAGGACTTTTTCTGACCTCTTCTGCCCCCTCTCCCTGCCTGTCGTATGTTCCTCCAATTCTCCTGCCCAATTCAAGTGGGAGGATGTGAGTGGGCTCCACCATCTCCCCACCTTCATGTGTGCAATCTGATCCTGCTCCCAGTGAAACCTCTTCATCTGGTTCTCCTCCAGCTCCAGCCGTGTCTTCACATACTGGTCATAGTTACCCTGCAAGGAAATGCACCAGGCAAGCAGGCAGCGTTAACCCAGTCTCAGCACAGATTCTCTTGGAGCACGGGGAACTAGGGATGCCACTGACTTGGCCTTGGATAGACGGTTATCAGTAGGAGTATGGAAGTGTATTGCAAAGCACATCCTAACCCAGGGTTAGGTCTTTCCTGTTCTGGGAGTTTAAGGCCAGCCTCAGCTACACTGTGAGTTCAAAGCCAGCCTGAAGTACATAGTGAGACCCTGCCTCAAAAATCCAAAAGTAAGAGCCAGGAATTTAGCTCAGTGGTTCTGCCACGTGCCTGGTAAGCACAAGGTCCTAAGCTCGATCCCTGGCAACACCCCCCAAAAAAATCCAAAAGTAAATAAATAAATAAATAAACTAACTACAAAGGGAAGAAGGGGAGATAAAAAGAATTAAAATGTGTTATGGACATATACTAACTCCTCTAAATGAATATAATCATTATATATTATAAACATTTTAAAAGAAATATTAAAAAAAAAATCAACCCACAAAGTAGGATAATAATTAAGATTACAATTATGACAGAGACAGGCTGTGTGTACACATAAAATTTTCTAAAAATGCTTGCAAGCATGCAGGGGGTTTCTGCAAGTCTATACACTGTCATGGCAAATATGACTATGAATGAAAAGGACTACTTTTTACATTGTATTATTTTTTTGGTACCAGGGAATCGAAGTCAGGACCCTGTGCTTATGAGGCAGGCATGGTGCCACTGAGTGTGTGTGTGTGTGTGTGTGTGTGTGTGTGTGTTTGGTACTGGGGAATCAAACTGCACTTGTGAGACAGGTGGCGCAGAACCACTGAGCTAAATCCCTGGCCCTATATATTTTTTTAAATGTTGAAGATAACAAGGCAAGGAGGTACCTTGTCTGGTGGGCCCCTGACCTCAAGTCTGCCATGCCCAGGAAAGAAGGCCAGTGCTCCAACTCCTGACATGGAGCAGGTGCCACATGAGAAGGCAGAAGGCACAGGCCCTTCCCTGGGGACAAGAGAAGGCAACTTCTTTGCCATAAAGCAAACATACACCACCTGCATGCAGCAGCTGCCAACCCATGGCTTATGGCCTGAAAGCAATGGCTTTGGGATGAAAATAAAACAGGCTGCAGGACTCCTGGGCCACATTTTTATACAGAAATAGGGAAAAAAAGCGCTGCTAGATTTGGTTAAAAAGGAGAACTCCAGAAAATCAGTAAGTGTAGAGACTGGTATAGGAGAAGCCAAGCCCACTCACCGTATAATACTTCAGTTTCTTGTTGTGCATGTGGATGATATTGGTGCAAACTCCATTCAGGAAATCTTGGGAATGGGACACAAGGACCAGGATGCGCTTAAAGCTGCAAAGCCAAGAGCCAATCAGGGAGGTGCTCAAAACTAGAGATGGCTGACAATGGGGAAACTGAGTCAGGCCCAGACACCTGCATCCATTCCCACCTACATCTGAGAACCCTGCAAATGCACTGTGTAATTCCCACCATCGACAGCAACCAAACCACCATTGCACCATCTTTCAGTAAGGGGACTCTGGTGTCTTTCAAAGCGGGGAGGCAGCCCAAGCTCCCCAATCTTCTGGTTTTTTGGGACAGAGTCTCACTATGTAGTTGAGATTGACCTGGAACTCACTATGTAGCCCAGGCTGGTCTCGAATTCACAAGTGATCCTCCTGCCTCAGCCTCCCGAATGCTGGAATTACAGGTGTGCGCCACCACACCCAGCCCCAATCTTCTGTTCTATAGGTCAACAGATGGAGCAGAAATGACAGTAATGACGAGTGAAAAATGTGTACACAAATCTACTCCTAATTGTACACATAACTGTGCGAGCCAAACTGGACCAGACGCAATAGAAAAATGAGGTTTTTCTTTTGAAAAGAAACCAAGTCACTGTAGCATGACAAGCTTTCTTTTAAATCTGGGACAATATTCCGGGTTACTCAGTTCTTTAACTGAGAAGACCATGAATAACTTGGCTTTTTTTCCTCTGTCATTCTGTCATAATCTTAGGTGAGAAACCCTCTTTACATAAAGTACACGCATATAATTAAGAAAAGGAATACAGTCTTTAGTCAAGATGCTGTATTTCAAATAAGGGAAAAACTAAAAATATTTATAAAATTTTGTTAAAAGCTCAGATTCTTCAGACTAAATAAAGACAAAAGGCCAGCCCTATGGCACTCAAATTTGTACAACCCCACTTTCCCTGCAGCCCACTTTCTCACTGCTCCACCAACAATCAGTTTGCCCTAGGCACCCTGTGCCTTAGGACTCTGTGGACTCCCACTTGGGACCTCAGCACGCATGCTCCCCCTCCCCCCACCCAGCCACCCCTCCCTACCCCATCTCTTACGTCTTCAGCTCCTCTTCCAACCACACACAAGCATCCAGGTCCAGGTGGTTGGTGGGCTCGTCCAGGAGCAGCATGAAAGGCCGAATAAAGAGGGCTCTGAAGGGAGAGGAGAAAGAGGCACCTCAGTGTCCTGGGGACTACATAGAGGTACCAGCTTGCCCACCATAGGCAATTCTTGCAGTCTTGGAGGGCACCTGTGTCCTGGAATCAATATGGCACTAGACCTCAGAGAAAAGAGGAAATCTAGAGGAGACAGAAAAGTTGAAGAGCTGAGATAAAAGGGAGACAGTGGAGCTCAGAGGCACACAAGAATGTAGTCTGGCCGGGGATGGTGGTACATGCCTGTCAACCCAACACCCAGGAGCCTGAGTGCTGCTTCAGGTTCGAAGCCAGCCTGGGTTACTCGGTGAGTTCAAGAACAGCCCAATCTACACAGCAAGACCCTGTTTCAAAAATGTGGCCTGGAGATAAGGTTAAAAAATCCTTATGAGTCTTATACATTGCAGCTGGTGACCAGGAGAAAGTCAAGAGAATACAGAGGGAATAAACTGCCAAAGCAGAGTGTCTGACTGATATGGTGGGGCCGCCAGATTGTAATGGGCACTAAGAGGTAGAAATGTAATGAAACTATAGTGTTTGGAGATGTTGCTTTTGGAGGTGACTGGGATTAGGTAAGGTCACCAGAGTGCAGCCCCAAGAACGAACACTGGTGACTTTATAAGAGGGAGAAACCAGAGAAAACACATGTGCTTTTTCTCACCATGGGATGCCTGCACCACTTCAAGACTGCCCACAAGAAAGTCATCACCATTTGAAAACCTTGGGACATTATGTAAGCATCTTGAGTATAGACCCCCACCCTGCCTATCCCCTTATAAAAAGGACCTCAGCCCCTGAGCTGGCGCCTCTCAGAGCTAAAAAAAAAGAAAGTCATCAGCAGGTGCAGCCCCTTGGCCTTGCACCTCCAGACCCAGGAGTCATCACCAAATACCCCAAGTATTTCATTAAGGCAATGGGAAACGACTAATGCAGCTAGGCACCTCTCCAAGATTCCTATACCTGGAGCTGGGAATCCAACAGAGTCACTCTGTTGGCCAAGAAGCTCTCAGCCCATTGATGTCTGTGTCTCATATAACACGTTCTGACCTCTGACCCCTGGTCAAACAGTCCCACTGGAATAAGCACTCAACTTTCAGAGAAGGGGAGCTTCAGGGTTAAGAAGGAGGTGGGGGCTTACCTGGCAAGGGCAACCCTCATCCTCCAGCCCCCGCTGAAGTCTTTTAGCTTCTTTTGCTGCATGGCAGGGGTGAAACCCAGTCCGTGCAAGATTCGTGAGGCCCTCATCTCTGCTTTGTCAGCATCCAGCTCTTCCAGGCGCTCATAGAGCTCCATGAGCTTCTCACACTCCGCTGTGGGCAGTGCAAGGCCGTCAGGCTTCCTGGAGCTCACCCAGGAGGGAGCCCACTCCCGCCTCAAGGCCTGGAGTCCTACCGTCCTCATGAGCCAGCCGCTCAACCTCCCTCTCCAGCATGGCCCGCTCTGTGTCTACTTCCATCACGCACTGCAAAGGTGTCTTGTCACTAGGGGGCATCTCCCGAGTCAGGTGGTAGATGTCAATGTGCTCGGGGATGGGCACTTCTCGCTTCCCGATAGCGGAGAGCAACATGGACTTTCCTGAGAGGGACAGATGACAGCCAGCATTCCTCATCATTCCTCTCCACAGTTCTTCGCAGCCATAGCAGGACCTCACCATTCTTTAATACCTTCATTCCCTTTATTCATTCAAATCTTTCTACCCTCCTTTCTTGGGATACCTTTCCAACTTTCCTAAAATTCTTATTCTTCACTATGAAGACTTTTTCATTCACAACAGCTTCACATACCACTGCCCCTCCACCCCCAAGAAGCTCTCCAGCACTGCCTGTCTAAAACATTCATGTGGCACCTACCACATACTACTGTGATGTTAGTTCCTTTTCCCTGGGGATATCTGGTCTCCCACACATAATGTAATTGGCTTTGTACACAGCTAGCACTAAATACTTGCTGAGGGACAGATAAGCCAAGGAAGAGACCTCCCACCTTGCCTTCTTTCCCCCTCACTGGTACCAGGAATAGAACTCAGGACCTTGTGCTTGCAAGGCAGGCACAGTGCCACTGAGCTAAATCCCCAGCCCCTGCCTTTTTTTTTTTGGACCAGGAATCAAACTTGGGGCCTTGCAATTGCCAGGCAGGCTGTGTGCCACCAAGCTACATCCCCAGCCCCCACTTTGCCTTCTAAGAGGCTCACCAATTCCATTTAAGCCAATGAGGCCATAACGACGGCCTGAGTTTAATTCCAGTTTGGTGTCACTGAGCAGCTCTTGACCATGGAAAGTGAGCGAGAGATTGATGATATGGACATCAGTACTGTTGGGGTGAGAGGCCAAGACGCCAGTGACAGCACGAGCAGCAGCTTTCTTCATCTCAAAGTCCTCCAGCTCCTTGGTCAGCAAATCTAC
Source organism: Fukomys damarensis (assembly GCF_012274545.1). NCBI lineage: Eukaryota > Metazoa > Chordata > Mammalia > Rodentia > Bathyergidae > Fukomys > Fukomys damarensis. The sequence continues at coordinate 88,368,068 of NW_022900928.1, read as the reverse complement.
TTCTGTGGATAGAAACACTGTTTGGGAAGTGGGCAGTAAGACAGACTCAACTCTCACATGAACAAGCAGAAGGACAGGGGGGCTCAAATCATGCTGAGCAGACTTTGTGGTTTCACATGCTTTATGCACTGCTCTACACACTGTCTTCCTGGATACTTCACTTGGTAGCCTCTCTTTTTTCATTCTAGTCCTTTGTCTTTGTCTTATTCTCTTGCGTCCCTGTTCATTCCCATTATTCTTAACTTCCCATCCTCTACCATTCTGGCCAGCAACAAAATATCCCCATGACCTGACTTTATTTATTTGGTGCTGAGGAACAAAACCTGGGTCTCATATATGCTAGGCAAGATCTCCACCGTGGGATACATCCCTAGCCCTTTTAAATTTTGAGACAGGGTCTTAGTAAATTGCCCAGGCTTGCCTCTAACTTATGATCCTTCTACCTCAGCCTCCCAAATGGCTAGGAAGGAATACAGGTGTTTGCCAACACACCTGGTTGCCTGCCTTTATTACCCTTTCTCCTAGAATCCTTATTTTGGAGACAATTTCTACCACCTAACTCACCCTTAGCAAGCATTTTTTTAACTCCTTTTTCTTTTCTTTCTTTCTGGTACCAGGGATTGAACTCAGGACCTTGCATAGGCCAGGAAGGTGGGTTGTCACTGAGCTACATCCCAGCCCTCTTTTTTTGTATTCCCATCTGTTACTAATTTGTTACCAATTCTCTTTTCCTCTTCAAAAATTTACTTAGATCTACTTAAAATGCAGACTACTACAAAATAATTACCCAGCTACATGGTGACATATACCTATAATCCCAGCGCTCTGGGAGGCTGAAACAGGAGAATGGAAAATTTGAGCATGGCCTGAGCAACCTAACTACCTGGCAAGACTGTCTCAAAATAGAAACTCCTAAAAGGGCTAGAGATGTAGCTCAGTGAAAAGGCCCTGGGTTCAATCCAAAAAAAAAAAAGGAATTACCCAAAACATGATCCCTGCACTCAGAGAAAAAACAATTTACACAAATAAAAAGAAGATAAAGAAGGTAAGTACAATAAGACAGCAGAGTATGGTGCATTAGAATATTATTGACATCAAGTTTGATTGGAAAAAGCTTTGCAACCTTGATCTGGGCTTTAGTAGAACTATCAAATGTAGCTAGCATAAACACTGTACTATTAGAACTCAGTGTGTATAAAAGGACAGAAATGTAACTACTCAAGGGACAATGAATAGTCTAGAGCAGTGGTGGCAAACCTATGGCATACATGCTGCAGCAGGCTGTATCACTGAAAGCTCTATAAGGTTCACCATCACTGGTCTAGAATGAACAAGACTGTGTAGAGGGAGTTGTCAGGGTCAGGAGAAAAAGTTGGGATTAGACGGAAAAGGAATCTTTTTCCCACACTATCATGCTTCCCCATCCACACTAAGTTATCAGAGAGCAGACTGGATATATCGTACTTACTGTCTAGCACTTAAGAAACATTCAACAAATACTTTCCAAAAAAAACAAAAACAAAAACATATATATATATATATATAATATGTAACAATAATGCAGCTTTTTCCCAGGAAAATGCGTTAAGACAAATTGTTACTTTTGTTACTACAGCCACTACTCTGTGACAATATCATATGGCAAGAGCCTGGTACACCCCCACCCTGTGTAGGAATGGAAACTAAAAAGGGGCAGGGAACTGACCTCCCCAGTATAGCCCAAGAGCAGCAAGATAGCTCAACAAAGCCCATGTCTGCCTGCCACTCGGGTTCAGCTTCCTTAATCAGTAACATGGCGCGCACACTCCAACTCTATGAGTTCATCATAAAAAGTTCAGTTGGCAGAAGATACATCTTCACTGCCAGTGTGCAGATCGTGACTCTGGCTTTAAGGCTCAGCAACCAACTCAGGAACTCATTGCCCCTTCAATTCACCTGTGGTCTCTCTGCCATTGGCCTCTTCATTCTTCTCCTCTGCCACCTGTGGTTCTGTGACAGCATCTCCATTTTCTTCATGTCCTTTTTTTGGCCGCTGTCGAGCTTTGGCAGCTTCCTTCTTCTTGGCTGCTTTCTTCTTGGCCAGGTCAGAGGGCATGGTGCTGAACCACAGGGGCACTCACTGTCCTTTCAGGGAGTCTGCAGGGAAGCAAACAGATGTTTCAGCCTTCTAAACTCACTGCTGAAAAGGCTGCGCCCTATTCCATCCCTCTGCATTTTCCTATCAAGCCTCTGACGCCCTGCTCTGTTCCTGCCCAGGCTCTGCCAACTTTGCCAAGGTCTCTCACTCCAATTCTGGGTCACAGCCGCCCTCAATCGGAACACTTCTTCCTTCAGGCATCGTCCACCTATCCCCAGGGCTGCCGCCCTTTGAAACGCTCCTGCTCTTAGGCCCCCGGGTAGGTACCAGGTTCTGCCCCTGGCTAAGCGCCGGTCGCCGGTTTGCCCACAACTTGGCGCTCTGCACTTCGGCCGGCCAACCCACTTTCCCGGCATCCTCACGGTCGTCCCAAGCCTCCTCTCCATGGTCTCCCATACCCGCTACCCGTAGAACCCAGCTTCTCTCCCGGACACATGTGGCCTTCCCCCCGAAGAAAATCCCCCTCGGAGTCTCCACTCGCCACCCGAGCCTCCCCCTTCACCCCGCGCGTCAGCTTGTCTCCCTGGGCCCTTTCTTTTTCCTAGCAGCCCTCTCCATCCCGACCTCGTCCTTCCTTCTTCTTCTCGTTCTGCCTCTACCTCACCAGTCAGCACCCTCTATCCCAGCGTTAGCGAACCTTATCCCCAACTCACTCAGGCCTCGCTGCTCGGCCTCTATTGCAACAGAGCTGCTCCTTGAGCCCCACCGCGTGCGGCCGGCTCACCAGCCAATCACGGCCTTGGGCGACTCTTAGCGCGCCGCCGCGAAGCCTCCTGGGAATTGTAGTGCTTCAGTGGCGCTACCCAAAAGCGAGACCCTACTCGAGAACTATGTATCCCAGTGCCTGTGTGGGCCCTTGTGACGTCATCAGAACGCGCGAGGATTGGGGTTAGGAATTCAGAGTCCAAGAGTCCTCTTATCAGCGGCCCTGCTTCAGGCCCTAGAAACCGCAAATCCCAGGTTTCTCCTCTCGGATAAGCGGTCTGGGCTTTGTGGGGTTTACTCCACCTCTCGAAGTTCTGCTGAGCAGTGTGGATATACGTAATGATTTTGTAGGGCTGCCCAACCAGTCTAGCCAGGAGAGCGTAGGACTACACTTCCCAGCATGCACCACGCGAAAAGGGTCGAGACAATGGGAGAGGGGG
>NW_022900928.1:88360593-88364735 GCF_012274545.1 Fukomys damarensis | reverse complement strand
GGGGAGGTGGGGAGGTGGGGAGGTGGGGAGGTGGGGAGGTGGGGAGGTGGAAGAAGGAGGAGGAAGATTGAGGTGCTCGCCAGAAAGGTCCCGGGAAGCTGCGTATGTCGTCTCAGATAATGCCAACAAGTTTCCTTCATGGAAGATACGCGCCTTCGTTTCTTGAAACCGAAATTTTAGAGGCTGGACTATGGCTAACCAAACTTTTAGAGGGTGCCGAACGTTGTTCCTTAACCTGGGCCCCTTGGCTCACCCACTCCAGAACTATGTTTCCATCAAAACTGTAGATTTGGTGGGAAGATCCTGAAGTACAAAGACCCCTTTGATGAGTTTAGCTTTCCCAACACTTAACTGTGACCTTGCCTGTTGCTTTATCTCGATGTTTAATGTCTCTTAACAGACTTCACATTACAAAACCTCAAACTTGGAGCCTCAGATATAAGGCAGACTAGAACCTTGCTACTTTTACAGGCTCCTGTCCTTCAGCACTTCACTACCTGTAATTCTGTAAGGAAGCAAAAGAAACTGTTATTTCCTCTCTAAGCACATTGTCTAAAAGTAATACCTTTTGTCCAGGTATTGTAACAGACAAACTCACCCCTCCCAGCACAATAGAATAGTTTTCCTCCTCTAACTTGGTAAATTGCCTATTTATTGTTCAGAGGTAAGCCATAGTGTTTCACACTTTCCTATCTTTGAATATTCATTTTCCTAGAATACCGGCTGCCAATTAAGTATTTTCTGTGGGTGCAGGCCTGAGATAGAGTTACATTAGTGACTAGTCACTCCCTGACCTAGAGACTCATAAGAAAGAATTGAAAAATAAACAGACTGTGACAAAACAAGTGACTTTTGTGTGAGGTGGGGACCCTACTTGGCATGGCATAATTAAGAACATTAACTCTGGCCATACTGGCTACATTCAAATCCCAGGTCTACCATAGTGTTTGTCCTCAGGCAAAGTATACACTTTTCTCTATAAAATGACAATGACAGTGAAATAGAGTGTAATAGAGAGTTTAGTTAGCTTATAAATAGGCAGTCATCACAGGAAAAAGGATAAAGGTTAGCATAAGAATAGATAACTTTTTCTCCCAGTAAGGAGGTTTTTTTGCAGAGTATGCTAAATTAGTTGACATTTGATCCCCAGTACAAAGAATAATAATAATAATGGTAGAGTTCATTGACAGTTTCCCCCCATTTCAGGACTGGACATGGGGGGGTGTTAGAAATGCAAAGAGCTGTTATTCATGCTCTTATCTATATAAGATCAGGACAAACAAAACAATTTGGATTTTCATTCAGAACCTCCTCTTGGTGACAGGAGATAGTTCTCTTATTATTATTTCTAAAAATTACTTGTCTAACGTCTTCATTTTGTCCATGATTTGCATTCTTTGACTTTGTGGAATGAGGAGCTCAATTTGCATAGAATCAGCTGTTTCAATAGTACTATACCTCATGTTTGTTAAAAAAATCAAAGAGCTTAATTCTTATTTTCTGATTAGCCGATTTGAGTTTGTTTTGCTTTCTTCTTGCCTTTCCTGCTACTTGCAGAATCCTTGCCTAAGGATGCACTAGATGTTTGTTTAGTTTAATATATTTAACAAATATTAAGCATCTACCATGGGCAAAAACATTACTTTATATATAAAAGAACATTAATTATAGTTGAGTAACTATGAAGCCTTGCTGTATGAAGAAAGTGATGGTGGATCACATAAAAATCACTCCCCCAGGCATCTAAGCCTCCTGGGAGCGTTGGCTGCAGTATGTTCCCTCTTCCAGCCTCATTTACCATGTGTGGTGACAAGCATGTTACAAAGAATAATAACATTTATTGTGCTCTTTCATTAACCCCCCCCACAAACTCTGAGGTAGTGTTTGTTGTTGTTTTTATTATCATTTTGCATTCTAGGAAACTAAGGCACAGAGCTGTTAATAAAACAATACTGGTGGTATTATAAACAGCCTGAGTTTGTGGTGCTGCCGCCTGCCTTGCAAGCACAAAGACCTGAGTTCGATCCCCAGTACCAAAAAATAAATAAATAAACAGCCAAGTTAGGCCAAAATAGGCAGTCAGATAGGGCTAGGTCCTCGAGAGAGTCAGAACGAAGGTGAAACATCACAACTGCAGCCCAAGACACATCTGTTGGATACTGGGCCTTAAGATAAAGACAAGATGATGAGACCCATATACTTTCTCAAAGAACAAACACTGGGCCTAATTAAGTCTAGATAGATATCAGCCACCCTGGGGGGTGACCAGAGACCTCTGGACCCACCATTTCCCAGAAGTCTTTGTTTTTTCCATCCACATTTGTTATGTGACTTGTTTCCCAATTGGACCACTATTACCTAAGTTACTATACTTGTAACTTTATTGGTTGATCATGGCTATGGCCCACATTGTACCTGCATGGGTTTTACTCCATAAAATTCCACTATAGAGTTCAAAGGTTGCATGTGGAAAAAAAAGTAAAACATCACATCGATAGTTCTTCATATTGATCTCATGTTGAAATTATTTTGGAGATATTTGTGTGTGTGTGTGTGTGTGTGTGTGTGGTATTGGGGATCGAATTTGGCCCCAAATCCCCAACCCTCTAATAAGATATTAAAACTAATACCATCTGTTTCCTTTACTTTTTAAAAATGTGGCTACTAGAAAGTTTTAAATTACATATATGGCCCACATTTGAGGCTTGTGTTATATTTCTCTTTTTGTGTGGGTGTGTTATATTTCTGTAGGACAGCACTGATCTAGAAATCTTTGCTCTAATCTATTTCCCAGACTAGAGACTTTCTCAAAGTCTTTTCTAAGAAATCATTCATTTACCACCTACTATGTTCTAGTTGTGAAACAGAGATCCAATTGCAAATTTCAGTACTCAGCTAACTGAAAATAGAAATCAAGACACAGTGCTAGTGGATAATATATCAGAGCAGTTCTATCTTACATACTCCTAGAATGGTGGTTTAAAAGAAAAATAGCCTAGACTTGCCTTGAACTATGTAGCACAGGATACCTCAAACTCACAATGATCCTTCTGCCTCAGCCCCCCAAGTGCTAGGATTTCAGGCATGTGCCACAACACCTGGCTAGAATGGTCATTTTTTTACCAGCCCCACTGTTCGATTTCATATTTATTATTATTATTATTATTATTATTATTTTATTGGTGCTGGTGATCGAACTTGAGTCTTTACACTTGCGAGGCAGGCAGTGGAACCACTGAACTAAATTCCTGGCCCTTTAATAATATTTTTATAATATTTCTTTATTTTGAAATGAAGTTTGCAGATAATGTTCCCTAACTAAACATATTTCAAAAAATTATAAAATAATCATATGATTTTGGTATGCTCTTTAAACATAATTAGATGTTTGTACGTGTATGTGAGATCACCTTGGATGTGACAATACAAATGTAACAAATGTATTCTGAATACTGTGACACCGTGGTCAGTGATACAGTTCTCTAAAAAGGTGACTAGCACTTAGCAAATCCCTGAACATAACAAAGAACCATCATCCTTTCATTTGTGTGATAGTTATATCCCTTAAAAATTCACATATTACAACCCTGCAAAAGTAGCTCATTTTTAATGTATAAAACCTTTTTTCACCTATATGAATGTTCAATAGGACATCTGCAGGCTGCTGAGATCAGGATGGTCTTCAGGCATTAAGTGCCCACACCATGTCATGGCCTGATGAGTAAATTGCCTGTGTACATTTCCAAACTGCTCCTCAGGAGTAGTGGCTTGGAGCCCACTATGGCCATCTGAAGATCCTGCCTGTCCCCTCACCAGGCTCTAGTACCCTGGCCTTTCCAGTTTTCTTTGTGCATGATCACCTTCTTCTCTCAGGTCTCCGTGTGCTCTTTGCCTGAAAAACTCAGTTTTTTGTTTTTTTTGTACAGAGGATCAAACTCAGGACCTCTCATTTGCCAGGCAGGTGCTGTGCCGCTGAGCCAAATCCCCTGCCCCTGGAAAACTCAGCTTTGTGTCTGGGACTCTTACCTGAACCTTTGAATCGCATCTTCCCCACATTCTCCATCTAAGTTAACACTTCCTGCTTTGGGTTTCCACTGGATTCTCTTACTTTTCTGCAATGGCACTTACGGCAACAGCTTGAT
>NW_022900928.1:88348456-88360507 GCF_012274545.1 Fukomys damarensis | reverse complement strand
TTTTTTTTTTTTTTTTTTTTTTTTTTTTGAGACAGGGTCTCACTATGTAGTTCAATTCAGACTGCTCTGGAACTCACTGTGTAGCCCAGGGAGGTCTTGAACTCACAGCGATCCTCCTGCCTCAGCCTCCGCAATGCTGGGATTATAGGTGTGGGCCACCACACCAGCTACAGTTTGATTTCTGCTGACGGTTTATGTCTCCCTCAACTCTCAGCTGCCTGAGGGCAGGGCCATGCCCATCTCATCCACCTCTTATTTACCTAGGACAGTACTTACTAAGACACCTTACTGAACAAAAAACAGTTCTGAAGCAACCTAATGGGGTTGCAAAACCGTTGGGGAGAAGCGTTTTTTTTTTTTTTCCTTTTCTTTTTGTCCCGCGCAGATGCAACTGAGAGAAAGCTTGGGGCACCTCTTGTGCAGTTCGGTTTTGCCGGGATTGAAGTCTGTGGATACTGGCTCTTTTCTTGGGGCCAGGGAGGCGAGCAACCATAGAGAGGGCGTGGGCGGAGCGAGCGGCCGGATGCGGTCACCATAGAGACGGGTGACTGACAGGCAGCGGAAGAGGAAGCCTCTGGCAGCGCCGTGAGGTGGCAGCTGCATCCGCAGCGGAGCCGGATCCTCCATCAGCCCTGGGGTCTGTTCACCCTTCCGGGTCTCTGCCCTCCGCCGGGGTTCCTACGCACGCCTCCGGGCCCCCATGTCCCGCCGGAGACCCTGTCACCTTCCAACCGGCCTCCGCCGCCTCCAGCCCTGGTGCCAGGGCCCCCTCCCGTCGGGACCGGCCGCCTCGTCATCAGCTGCCTCGCCTCTGCCGAGTGGGCTGAGGACTCCGGCTCCGGCTCTTTTGCCGGCTTCGACCTCCCTCGCTCTTTCCCTTCCGCTCGCTGGCCCAGCGCTTCGCAGCAGCTGCACCCCGCCCCTCCGCTGTCTGTTTTGACTCGCTTGGCGCCTTCCTTCTGGGGCGGGCGCGGGCTGCGGCCGTCGAGACGTGGCCGGGCTTCGGTGCTGTCGGAAGGCAGCCGAGCTCCTGCTGGCCTTCGCAGAACCCCTGCGTTGCCTCCAGCTGCTGCTTGTCGCACGCACGGTTTGCTTTCCGTTTGTTTGGCTTGGTCCCCGGGGCCCAGGGAGAGCCAGGCAGCATTCGCTGGCATGCAGCGAGTGCCTGTAATTTGTACGCTGCCTGCCCTCATGAGGGTGGGCAGCAGAGCCTGGCAGCAGCTGGGATACTGAGACAAATGCCCTGCAAAATGGCTCCTTCCGTCACGGCGCTCCTCTGAGAGGCCGTCAGTGCTGAGTCACCGCATGTGCCCATCTCCTTGGTGTGGGCTGGCTGGTGTGCACCGTGCGTGGCTGCTCCTGAGAGGGAGGGGATCTTGCTGTAGCCATTGTGTGTCTTTGATGCATGAGAACAGGGTGGAAGGAGGCCCTGGCCCCTTGCCTTTTGATGGCCTGCAGTAGTTTGTCTTCAACAGCCTGAGTGGGGATGTCGCTGGGTGGTCTTCAGAAAAGAGAAACTGAGGCAGGTGCCTCTGGTTGGACAGTTGCTTTAATGTATCATGTGCTTTTCCCTAAGCCTTTCATCATCAGTTGCTGCCTTCTTTTGACTTAGGCTTAGTCTGCATGTGTGTGTTGTCCTATTTTGGGTTAGATTTGGGGGTACTGAGCTTTGCTCCTTCTTACTGGAAGGCACACTGTAATCTCAGGAGCGAATGAAACCATTTGCATGTGTGTACTCCTTGGGCTGAAGGGTGAATCTTGCACCTTGGTGATTGAAGACCAGGCAGATGGAATGTAGAGACTGCTTAGTTGATCTTCCAGGGGATGCTGGGCCTGAAAGTCCGCACACCTTGCTCTGTTGTTGACCTCGTCCACCCCGGGTTCCCTAGTTAAGACTGGAACCGTTCTGCTGGCCTGGCGTCCACTGACACATTCACCCTGGAAGCTGTGCCCACAAGAGTACCCACATGGTCAGGCCTGCCACCATGCGACTGAGCTCCCTGTTGGCACTGCTGCGGCCAGTGCTACCCCTAATCCTAGGACTGTCCCTTGGATGCAGCCTGAGCCTCCTGCGGGTTTCTTGGATCCAGGGTGAGGGAGAGGATCCCTGTGTAGAAGCTGTGGGGGACCCAGGAGGGCCACAGAATCCAGATTCAGGACACCGGCTGGACCAAAGTGATGAGGACTTCAAACCTCGGATTGTCCCTTACTACAGAGATCCCAACAAGCCTTACAAGAAGGTGCTCAGGTGAGGGGCATTGGTTTGCGTGGCTCACCAACATGACTCTTAGCTAGGGCTGTTGTTTCGGTCCTTGCTTCTGCTTCAGTGTTTGGTTCCTTGGAGCAGCAATTCCTTTTTTTTTTTTTTAAACAGAATCTTGCTATATATTCCAAGCTGGCCTTGAACTCACTGTATAGCCCAGGCTGGCCTTGAATACTGTGATCCTCCTGCTTCAGCCTCCCAAGTGCTGAGATTACAGGTGTGGACCACCACGTTGGGTGCAATTCTTTGTCTTTTCTCCATCTTGCTTTGTTCGATTTTTTTCTTCTCAGATTTAAGAAAGTCTCATCATTGATGTTAAATTGGTGTACCATTAACTACTCAGTGAATGCTTACTTTACTTGCTAATCCATATTGATAAGGAAGGAGGAGAGTCTTTCCCTTCTCCTCTGCTCCAACTCACTTGTTCCTAGGGAGTTGTATATGCTGGACAAGTTGGCACACATTCCCTGCAGACCAAGGAATTGACCCCTGCCTACTGGTCTCTCCACAGGACTCGGTACATCCAGACAGAGCTGGGCTCTCGCGAGAGATTGCTGGTGGCTGTTTTGACTTCCCGAGCCACGCTGTCTACTCTGGCTGTGGCTGTTAACCGCACAGTGGCCCACCACTTCCCTCGGTTACTCTACTTCACCGGGCAGCGAGGGGCCCGGGCTCCTGCAGGGATGCAGGTGGTGTCCCATGGGGATGAGCGGCCGGCCTGGCTCATGTCGGAGACCCTGCGCCACCTTCACACACACTTTGGGGCCGACTACGACTGGTTCTTCATTATGCAGGATGACACGTATGTGCAGGCTCCTCGCCTGGCTGCCCTTGCCGGCCACCTCAGCATCAACCAGGACCTATACCTGGGCCGGGCAGAGGAGTTCATCGGGGCAGGCGAGCAGGCCCGGTACTGCCATGGGGGCTTTGGCTACTTCTTGTCTCGGAGCCTCCTGCTTCGCCTGCGGCCACACCTGGATAGCTGCCGCGGGGACATTCTCAGTGCTCGTCCTGATGAGTGGCTTGGCCGTTGTCTTATCGACTCTCTGGGCATTGGCTGTGTTTCACAGCACCAGGTGACAGCTCTTTCAAGTCAGTCCCAGTCCCCACCAAGTTGACAGTGACTGAGTGAGTGCTCTCCAGGCTGCTTGCTGGAGGCCATCATTTTGTCCTCCCAGCTACTGGCCTAGCCCTTTGGCACTCACAACCTTGAGGCCATCAAAAGCACATCTGGTCAGGGACCCCTGGACAGGACAGAGGGGCCCAATTCACCATCCTCCTTCACATCTGCCTCCCTTCCCCAACACCTCCCCTCGCACATCACACTTGGGGACAATGTGGGCACGTCCTAGGGATGACTCCTTCACCGAGAACAAAGGTGATCACTTTCCAGCTCTCAGAGCAGCCTGTTGTGCTGTAGAAGGGTGGAAGGCCTGGAGGATTTTCTGGTTCATGGCTCTCATGCCGCTGAGGAATAGTGGGATTTGTTGTGGAGAAAGGGTATCCCTAGTGCCTACTTGATTCATCATTCCCAAAACAAGGCACCAGGAAGAGCCCTTCCTTCCACCCCTTCTGAAGCAGCAGCCATGACAGGTGTGACCCATGTGGATGGTTGAGGGTGCACTGGGACAGGCAGCCTTTGTATGTGTATTGATTGGTGTGATTGATCCCTCCAGGGGCAGCAGTATCGCTCCTTTGAACTGGCCAAGAATAGGGACCCTGAGAAGGAGGGGAGCTCAGCTTTCCTGCGTGCCTTCACCGTGCACCCTGTCTCCGAGGGCACCCTCATGTACCGGCTGCACAAACGCTTCAGTGCTCTGGAGCTGGAATGGGCTTACAGCGAAATAGAACAACTGCAGGTGAGCTGCAGAACAGCGGGCAGCCCTGGGGCTGTGGCTGGAGGGTAAGAGGGGGGCCCAAGGCATCCAGGCTTCAAAGGAGTGGGCAGCTGCGCAAGTGGGGGCTGGGCTGGACCCTTGCATGGCAGGGTGGATAGGGGCTGACAGTGCCTCTCCACCCAAGGAGGCAGAAACCCAGATGGCCCTGAACTTCTGGAACTCCTAAGAAAGCCCAAAGAGTAGAAGGGAGAGACTCGTGGGACTCTTTAGTGGTGGGGTACAGATAAGAAAGGGTCAGGTCATAAAGAGGATGTGCACCCTGGGCAGGAAGAGAAGGGTGGGGGAGCTCAATACTTCAAGATGACTTTTCCCATGTAGAGTGCATGTCCCTCCTCCTCATGGCAGTTATGTAAAGTGAGGATCATTCTTGTCCCCTCTGCAATTTATAGCAGGGGACAGGTGATTAGCAAGAAAGAGCTCACTGTCAGAATCTCTGAGGCCAGGCAGCTGGAGCTGGGTGGGATCCTAGCACTGGTACTCAAGTGAGGTGTGTTCCCTCCAACCCAGGCCCAGATCCGGAATTTGACGGTGCTGACCCCTGAGGGAGAGGCAGGCCTGAGCTGGCCCATTGGACTCCCGGCTCCCTTCACACCGCACTCTCGCTTTGAGGTGCTGGGCTGGGACTACTTCACTGAGCAGCACACCTTCTCCTGTGCAGATGGGGCTCCCAAGTGCCCTCTGCAGGGGGCCAACAGGGCAGATGTGGGTGATGCTGTAGAAACTGCTCTGGAGCAGCTCAATCGGCGCTATCAGCCTCGCCTGCGCTTCCAGAAGCAGCGGCTACTCAATGGTTACCGGCGCTTTGACCCAGCACGGGGCATGGAGTACACCTTGGACCTCCTGTTGGAAGCTGTCACTCAGCGGGGGCACCGGCGGGCCCTGGTTCGCAGGGTCAGTCTGCTGCGTCCACTGAGCCGTGTGGAAATCCTGCCGATGCCCTACGTCACTGAAGCCACCCGAGTGCAGCTGGTGCTGCCACTCCCAGTGGCTGAAGCTGCAGTGGCCCCAGCGTTCCTGGAGGCCTTTGCAGCCAGTGTGCTGGAGCCTCGAGAGCATGTGCTGCTCACCCTGTTGCTGGTCTATGGGCCCCAGGATGGTGGCCGTGGGGCCCCAGACCCATTTCTCGGGGTGAAGGCTGCAGCTGCAGAGTTGGAGCGGCGATATCCTGGGGCAAGGCTGGCCTGGCTCGCCGTGAGAGCAGAGGCCCCTTCCCAGGTGCGACTCATGGATGTGGTGTCCAAGAAGCATCCCGTGGACACCCTCTTCTTTCTCACCACTGTGTGGACCAGGCCTGGCCCCGAAGTCCTCAACCGCTGCCGCATGAATGCCATCTCTGGCTGGCAGGCTTTCTTCCCAGTCCATTTCCAAGAGTTCAACCCTGCCCTGTCACCACAGAGGTCACCCCCGGGCCCTCCAGGGGCTGGCCCTGACCCCCCATCCCCTCCTGGCTCGGACCCATCCCGGGGGGCCCCTGTTGGGGGCCGATTTGACCGGCAGGCATCGGCAGAGGGCTGTTTCTACAATGCTGACTATCTGGCGGCCCGCGCCCGGCTGGCTGGTGAACTGGCAGGCCAGGAAGAGGAGGAAGCCCTGGAGGGGCTGGAGGTGATGGATGTTTTCCTCCGGTTCTCAGGGCTCCACCTCTTTCGGGCCGTAGAGCCAGGGCTGGTGCAGAAGTTCTCCCTGCGGGACTGCAGCCCCCGGCTCAGTGAGGAACTCTACCACCGCTGCCGCCTCAGCAACCTGGAGGGGTTGGGGGGCCGTGCCCAGCTGGCCATGGCCCTGTTTGAGCAGGAGCAGGCTAACAGCACCTAGAACCCCATCCTGGGCCCCTAGAACCCTCCCTGAGGGTCCCTCGTCTGCCTCTGCCCCAGGAAGGTCAAGGCAAGGCGATGGACAGTGGAGGGCTTCTTGCTGTATTTTTTTAAATAAGAAAATGTTATTAAAAAAATGTTTTCTGGCAAAATGTTTATAGGTCTAGGAAGAAATGGGGAAGGAGAAGAATCTGAGGGAAGGGTGTGGGGAGTTTGCCCAGAGGGACCCACTTCCCCCTCCCCAGCTTCCTCCAACCTGGGTTTCCATTGACCACGCTGCTGCTGTCAGAAGAACAACCTTTAATCCAGTCCTCCCGCCCCCAAGGCGGCAAGAAGCCACAGCAAAGTGGCTGATCCCAGGGCACATCTGGCCAGTTCTCTGGGGCACCCCTGGCTGGTCCCCAGTCCATGGAAGTGCTCATTTGCAGGCTCCTAGGTGTTGCGCACAACCAGCGACTGCTCCAGCTCCTGCCTGCGCTGCTGGATCTTTAGAGGAAGTGTGGGCAGGGGCAGGGTTACAGTGTTCCTGGTGAGTGAGCAGAACATCCCACCCGCCCTGTGTCCCCTGCCCTGGACCAGTCTGGGAGCTGGAGGCCACAGTATAATGGCGTGGGTGTGGCAGAGGGCATCACTGTGGGGAGCAGCAAGGGCCACTGGTGGCGAGTGAGAAGGGCGATGTGGAGGAAAGGAAACCTCAAGGGCAAGGGGTGCTCCTGACCTTACAGTAGAAGTAGCGGCTCACGGCCTCCTGGGACCAGGGCTGGTGGTAGAACTCGGCCCGGCGCTCCTCTTCAGGGTTGCCGGCTACATCTGTCATTACCTGAGAGGGGGCACGGGGTCAGCACCAAGCCCTCGCCCTCACCTGCTGCTGGTGTACACCGTTTATGCTCTTCCCTATGTGCTTGTCTCCACTCCAGCGCTCCCCCAGTCTCCCGCTCACCTTGAGGTCCCGGCTTTGGGAGCGGAGCAGGTCTTGGACGTAGCCTTTGGGGTCTCTGGAGAAGCTTAGCATGAAGTCCCTCTGGATCTTGAGCTGATTTATGGACTCGATCGTCTCATGGATCTGCAGGTAGAGAGATGATTTCCACCTGATCACAGCAATGCACGCGGGGAGGTGGCAGGGTGGGTCGGGAGGGGAGGGTTTCCATGAAGGGTGGTCTCTGACCCTGCTTCCATCAAGTCCCAGATAAGGAAGGGTGGCAGAGATAAACTTGGGATTCTGTCAGCCACTGAAAGCACACGTCCTTTTCTCCTCCTAACACATGCTGTGATCTGTCCTAAGTGTGCAGTGTCCTCTCTGAGTTATTGTCCTGCTCCAGTTCTGGGCTCGGGCCCCACCTTACTGTCCAGAGCACTGATCTCCTGCTGGTTGGCTGTAGACAGGAGGAAGCTGCTCATCTGGCCCTTCAGTGGCTCTTCCACCTCCACGTCAATGTCGTAGCACGCTGTCTTCTTCTGGTCTGATGGGTCCACGCTGCCAGAAAAGTCAACCCTTTGATGGCCATATGTCCCCAAAGAGGCCCAGGGCCCCAGGGCTGGTGCACAGGAGAGAGGGAGGAAGGGAAGGGGAGGGAGGACTAGGCAGGCAGAAGCAAGCTGGGACCACCTCACCTGATGACATGGTTGATGACAATTGGGTCAGGGGGCAACAGCAGGGCTGTGAGGCGCTGGGGAATCTCAGAAAACTTCAGCCGGGGACAGTCAAAAATCTGAAGCAGGACAGTTGGGGAAAATCTCACTCCTCTGTGTGTAAAGAGATCATGGCTATAGTTCTAGGTCCTGCCATTCTGGAAAGGCCACTGGAAGCTGAGAGCAAGGTGGGTTCCTCAGTGCCCATAGGATGTAGGGTTGGCAGGATGGCAGACAAGGGCTTGGGCTAGGGCCCTGAGCTGCCTGCTGGGGCATGAGCCCTCCTTCCGTCCTACCATGCCACCTTGAGCAAGTCACCTAACACCCTTGGCCTCAGCATCTTCATCTCTGGGATGGGAACGTTAATAGTTCCTGTCTCACAGGGTGTCATGAGAATTCACTAAATCAATATACTTTCACAAAGTGCTCTCAACAGGGCCTGGCGATGTAGTAAGCCTCAATAAATATCACTTGCTTTTTCTGCTGAACTTTATCTACTGTGCTTGTTGTAAAACATATTCATAATATAACTCTACTTTGGGAGAATGTTGCCCTAGCACTTTCATAGCACTGTGATTTTCTTAACTGCCCAGGGGACAGGTGTTGTTACCTCCACACTTCAAAGATAAGGAGCAAGGAACAAATAGCAGAGTTAACTTACCTAAAGTCAAGAACTGGTCTAGAACCCAGGGACCCTAACTCCAGGTACCAAGAACATGACATTCCAGGATGTCATTGGCTTTGTAGGCTTCCAGATCATCCTAATTTGGGGAGCCTAAATAGAGGGCTATGGCATGGAGCTAATCTATACAAGACCTGGCCAAGACTCCTACCCCTCTAGGCCCACAACTGTGGCTGTAGCCATTTCTGCTCTTACAGATAAGTAGGGAGAAGCAGTGTTACCTTTGAAGAGGTGCTCCCCTGATCCCTGGGTTCAGGAGAAGTTACCTGTTGGAAATACTTGTCCCCGTTGATGTACTCTTTGTCATGGGAGTCCTGTAGCCTGTTGGTCTTCACATACTGCCACAGGGCCTGCACAATAGCTGAGCGGCTCTGTGTGTGCAACCCCAGCAGCCGGGCCAGGCGGGGGTCCAGTTTGAACTGGGGAGGCTGGGAAAAGGTGAGCAGAAAATTAGACCAAAGAGAAGAATGGGAAAAGCTCAAGGCCAGGCATCTTGGGGCAGAGGCCATGGTGATTTGGTTCCTTGGAAACAGCTTTTGTAGGAGGAGCAGGGAGGAGATGGGGCCCCTTGGGAAGTGCCTGGTTTGGCATCTGGGAGTGGGGACAGGCACACACCTGGTAGTCCAGCATGAGGAGCAGTGTGCAGCGCACACTCAGGTCCCCCGGCCTCTTCACCTGGAACCCATCCGTCTCCTGGGTTGTAGGTGTTCGGTGCCACTGTCCAGGGAGAAGGGCTGGGTCACCTGCAGGCCCATCTGGCTCAGTGGGGCCAAGGGATTTAGCATGGTCCCTGATCCAAATCTGTGCAGGTTCTCTTGGGCTTTGGGCCTTCAGGAGAGTGGATTCAAGGGCAGAAGGGGTCTTTCCTACCTCAACAAGATGGTTGTCAGGACCGTACAGGTCTTTGTCCAGCTCAATGACCAAACTCTTGAAGAAGGAAGAGAACTTCCGCTTCTGCTTGCTGGGCTGTAGGAGAGAACAGGGGACCATGGTGCAGGATGGGCTGAGCTGGCAGCAGGCAGGTGGCACACTGTGGAGCAGCCTTCTGTACCCAGACTCACCCCAGGCCCACCCACCAGGCCAGGGAGACTCCCCGATTCTTCCTGCTGCCCATACCCACCCCAGGACACCTGGAGAGACCTGGGCCAGGACGTACATCATCCAGGAGCTTCCCCTCCACCCGCAGCTCCCAGGAGGCAATGCTGCCATCAGAGTCCTCTGCATCGGGCTTCGCAGGGTTAAAAGTATTGGAGATATAAAGACGCAGCTTCCGCTTTTGCTGTAGAAATAAAGAGTGTAGTATAGGGCAGAGGCTCTGTGCCTCCAACCCAGGGGCCACCCTGCTTCCCCGTCTTGATCACCAGCTTAGAGCCCTCTTCCTGTCCACTCTTAGGCACCTTCATAGGCCTCTTCAGGGCCTCCTGGATGTCCACCCGCTTCCGCATGATGGTTTGATCAAGTTTCCTTTCAAATGCTAGGAGGTCCATGTAAGCCTGGGACTCGGGAACCAGCTCCCGAATCTGGAGGAGGAGCAAGACAGGAGTGGGGTCTGAGCCAACCTTGTGATGTGGAACAGGAGCCTGCTGTGCAATCCCAGGGCACAAAAAGTGTGGAAGGAAGAAGTGCCGATGGGGCTTCACCCTAGGA
Organism: Fukomys damarensis; assembly: GCF_012274545.1. Taxonomy (NCBI): domain Eukaryota; kingdom Metazoa; phylum Chordata; class Mammalia; order Rodentia; family Bathyergidae; genus Fukomys; species Fukomys damarensis. The sequence goes on along the minus strand of NW_022900928.1, from coordinate 88,350,574 downwards.
CCCCACGATGTAACCTTGACAGTGGGGCCTCTGTGTGTTCAGATAAAAACTGCTTCTTCCCCTAGGGAGATCCATGTAGCTCAACACCAGGCTGAGGATCTGTGCAGCCTAGTAAGTGCTAGCACTTAACCTCATCTTGTCACTTCCCCTGTCACCTGGCCACCCTTGGGTCTCTGCAAAGAGCTGAGGGGCTCTGGAGCTCCCAGTACAGAGGATGTGATTGTTTGCCTCTGTCCTGGCACCTCACCACCCCCACACCTGGTGCCTGAACCACGCCACCCCACACCCAACTCAGCCTGGGTCCCTTTACGCTGCCCATCGGGACGTGTGGCCACCTTCTGTTCCCTTACTCCACCTGGCAGCCTCTTTTCTCTTCTTTGTCCCATGCCTTTATGTCTGCCAACTGCTGGCGTTCAACCCCCTGGACCTCAGGCGCCTCCTTCCCTCTGCCCCATCCTGTTCTCTGGCCTGAGGAGCCTCACTTCTTAATGAGCTTTTTAAACAAAAAGTGAAAGTGGTGGGCTGCTAAAGGCTCCTGGGGGAGGGAGGAGCCACAGAGGGTGGGGGCTGCAGTGAAAGGCACTCACCCTTTGAGGGAGGATTTTGTCAGCCATCTTCCTCCTCTTGGCACTGTACATTTTTTAAAGAAAAAACCAGGTTACCATGGTGACAGATCTGGGAGTAACGAGGCCACCTGCTAAATTATCCCGACATCTCTGCCTGCCTGGCTGGGGTTCCCATAGCCCACTTGTCTGCCCGCCCGCCCGCCTGAGTGGTGTGTTGAGCTGGCGTGCCATTGTCCCCTCTTAGGAAGTGGGATGATCAGTGCATCCTCTAGCCTGCCCCCCTTCCACATCAAAACATCCTCAGGGCCAGAGAAATTCAGGCTTAGGGTGGACTGGAGGTAGGGGAGGTGTGGGAGGGAAGCTGGGGAATGGGGAGGACAGAGAGCAGGGAGGACCTGTCCTTCCTGCAAAGCAGGGGTGCGTGTCCCTGGGGTCGACTCTCCCCATCCCTGGAGCAGGAGGGAAGGCATGAAGTTGTGAGACTTGCATCCCTTCCACCCTTGGGACTGGAAAGGACCACTGAGGAGCAGGGGGCACTCGTGCCCTATGACTACCTGCCAATGGGCAAGGGACGCACACCAGACAGACCCAGAGACAGCAGGGATGTTCTCCTGTGTAGGTGTGACTTGAGGTGGGGGCCACACTAGGTGGGCTTGGGTTGGGCAACAGCTAGGAGTTGGACTTCTGACCCACTGCTTCTGACTCCCAAAAGCAACATCCTTGGCGGATCCAGTGGCTGGCTCTACACTGCCCCCGTGTGGTGGTTGCACTCACTGCCCCCCTCACCACAGAATCCACGGGAAGGCTGGGCAAGCAACTCTTTAAAGGTCATCACTTTAAACAAAGTATCTATGTGAAATTCCCCGTTGATACAAGATAAATTATAGAATTATTTGATACACAAAATGACGATTCACTGCAAAATAATTCATCATGGGATTCCTACAAATGCTGAATTTTCCTTGTATAAAAAAAATTCAGTAATGAAGTAAAATTGATATTGCACCTTTTATAGGAATCCATCTGTTGTGCAAAAGGAAACATGTGTGTTTGACTAAATACTGGTGCCCAGGGGGGCATGATTTCTGCCAAGAGCCAGCAGGGCTTTTGGGGTGCCACCAACTGCCAAGAAAAGGAAATGGACTGGCCCTGGTGACCTGGACACAGATTTGGTGCAGAGGACCTCGCCCGTTGAGTGCCTGAGAGTCACCTGCACAAGACTGGGCAGAGGCCACCACCCACAGAGGAGTCCCCAGGCTCCACCCCCATGGCCCGAGATTCCCACGGAGAAGGTCTGGCTGGAGTGGTCTTTGAGACCCTGCTAGGGACTTGCAGGAAGGTTCAGTGGGGAACCACACTTTGGGAAACAGCAAAGGCTCTGCCCTCTGTCCTTCGCCAGTCCCATTCCCACCCTAAAGACTGAAGCAGCACCCAGAACCTTTGGGTCAGGGGTGAGAAGGACTTGGCAGGTGACAAGGAGCAGGGCGAGGATAGGGGCACTGGCTGTGACGGCCGCAGCCCATCTCTCGTGGGCACACAAAAGAACCAGACC
>NW_022900928.1:88345615-88347853 GCF_012274545.1 Fukomys damarensis | reverse complement strand
GGAACTGGAGCCAGGCGGGCGCCCAGGGCATCGCCGGCTGCGGGCGCTGCAGGTACCAGAGCGGGCTAGGAATGGCGCCTTGCAAAGGATGCTCCCGGCCGCACGGTGCTCTGCAGGGCGCCCTGAGCAGGCCCTCTCATCCCCACTTGACGGATGAAGCAACTGCGGCTCAAGGAGAAAAGCGACCTCGACAAGGTCACGCCGCTGCTCCTGGCATGGGGGGCACCTGGACAGTCCCTGGGATGCAGGCTCTGCTGTCCACTCTACCTCTGCCCACTCCTCCTCCCAGCACCCTTCTCAGGCTGCTCAGCCCCCTCCTCATTCACCCCCTTTTCTGCCCCCACCCTGCCCCAATTTGGGCCTCTCTATCTCGGACATTACCCTCTTCAGCTGACTCCAAGTTTCCACACCCAGGGGCTTCCCCTATTTAACCCCTCCCCCACCTCTCCCAGGGTGAAGGCTGGGGGCAGGTGAAGGGCACCTGAGGGGCTGACGTCAGACCCTGGCAGATCTCTCTGATCGGGAGCAGGAAGCTGGGCTCTAGGTGGGCTTCCAGGGAGCCTGTGTGGCACCTCCACCTCATGCATCTCGGTCCCCTGCCTGTCCCCAGAGGCAAAGAAGGACCCATCTCACAGAACTTCTCCACCACTCCAGTGAGGGCAGATGTCAGGGATCAGAGAGGATCATGGGCAGGTGGCATTCCCAGGGCACTATCCCTTGGCAGTCAGATGAGTTCAGATGAGGTACTAATGGCTCCCAGTGAAGTGTTCCAGACCCTTCTTGTCCAGACCCCAGAAAGGAGATGTGAACAAGACCAGAGAGAGGTTCAGGGGCCATAAAGTGGAGTGGAGATGGGAGAGAGAAGGCAATTAGGGAGGAAGGGACACAGGTCTTGGGCTCACACACACTTTACCCCAGCACAAGGGGGCGTCCTACCCTGCCCTGGGCTTGGTGTTTCCCTTCCTACACTGTGTCTAACCCTAACAACCTCCACTCCAGCAAGCAGCTGTCTCTGCCTATCTCTCTGGTGATGGAACCTGCTTGTCCTGTGTCTGCCTCCCCCACCCCACCTGACCCTGTCACTCATGTCTCCAGGATGGCAACTCCAACAAAGCCCAGGCCTGGCCATCCCCACCAGCATAGACAGGGCACTGAGAGCGGGGTTCTGATGTTTACAGCCGCCCACGAACCAAGCTCTAACTTGACTGTATTCAAATCCAAGTGGAGTGAGTGCCTTCTTCTCAATGGGTGGCCTCTTTAAAGAGACCCCCAAGGTAGCAAAGTCAGGACTGGGGATTGCACTGGTTAACAGGGATCTCTAGGAAGCTGACCCCCAAAACCCCTGGGGCTGGAGCAGGCTGCTGCAGAGAAGCCCTCTCCCTTATCACTGCTTCCCCAATCATCAAGGCCACGTATATACAAGGCTGACTTACAGAGAGGCCCTGTTACCCACCAGCACCACCCCAGAAGAGGCAAAGATGTTGGGGACTCTGGGCTCTCTCATTGAGGGGTCTTCTTGGGATCACAACCAAATTTGGCCATAGTGAATCTGCCTGCTTCCTCTCCACTTGGCCCTCACCCTCTCCCCTTCCTGCTGGTCCTGAAGCCCCAGCTTCCCCACCTGACCCAGCCCCCTCCTGTCTCAGTTCAGTGTTCCATCCCCGAGGTCCTGGCTGCCACTGAGTCCCCACGTGTCTTTGCAGCCTGACTGGGGCAGGACAGTGCAGTGCTGTTCCTTTGGTCTCTAGGCCTCATGTCCCTGACTCCAGCCCTTCCTTCACACCTTTGAGGTGTTAAGGTCATCCACTTCCGGTGAGGCTCAAAGGGACCCTCAAACCGTTAACTTGAGGTCTGCTCTTAAAGTAGGCCTCTTCTTGACCCCTGAGATAGAGGCCACAGTCAAGCCCCAAGCCCTCTTGCCAGGATGCAGAAGCTGTTCAGCAGAGAGCTTCCAGCTCACTGGCTCACAGTGCCTCCAGGGTCACCTGCTTCTGGTGCCCCACAGTCAGTGCCGCTGTCCCAGCGGATGAACAGAGACAACAGACAACCCAGCCCAGCCTGTGACTGGTCCCTGTCCCCCACTCCCATCGCAAGCGCGGGGAACACCTGGGCCCAATAGGAAAAGAATTGAAGACAACATGTCGAGCTCAGAGGGGATCCCCTCTTTACACACACACACCCTGGCGGGGGACAGTCCCAAGTCCCACCCCCGGCCCTGACAAGCACCCGTGCCAACGC
>NW_022900928.1:88344608-88344891 GCF_012274545.1 Fukomys damarensis | reverse complement strand
AGGAGGTAGCTGCGGGGGGCTCGCCGGCCACCCCGGCTGCCTCGCCACAAATAGTTTCTCGGTTAGGGAATTCGCCGGCAGAGCCAGGCAAGGAACAGCCAGTTCCAACTTCCTTCCCCCAAGTGGCTCCCGATGCATTTCGGAGGCCCTTTCCCCAGAGACCTGGCAGGCCAAGTAGGGAAACATTTGCGGGGAGGAATCAGGGGGGAGCCGAGCCGCCCGGGGGAGGCCTTGCTCTGGCCCCGGGGGCGCGGTGGGTGTGCCCAGGAGGGAGGGCGGCGCG
>NW_022900928.1:88342118-88344414 GCF_012274545.1 Fukomys damarensis | reverse complement strand
CCGCACCCCTTTGTGGCCCGGAGCGGAGGCCGTGGGTGTGAATGTTTGTGCGCGGGCACAGACAGACGCGGGTCTGTATGCCTCCCTCCACGCGAGCCGCCGCTGTGCCTTCCCGCGCGTGCGTGCGGGGCAGGACACGGCCTGTGGCGTGCACGCTGGGTGCGTCTATTTCTGGGACTATGCGCCTTTGTCTCTATGTGAGAAAGTGAGGGCAAAAGGGGACGCTTTTCCGAAAGAGGGACGTGGGTATGGCTCATGAGAACAGGGAGAGGAAAGTGTGGGGAATGGCGCAGGGCCCGGGTGGGTACTTGGGTGGGGAGCTGGAAAGAATGAGGCACGAGGGACATGCAGGCCTGGGGGCGACGGTGGGGAAGCAGAGGAGTCAAGACAGCTGGGGATGGTGGGGTCAGCCTCAGGACCCCAAAAGAAAGGAGATAAGGGAGCCCGGTTAGGGGCAGCTAAGGGAGCTGGCAGTCCCAGGAGTGGAGGAAAGACAAGGGAGGAGTGGCAAATCCTGCCCTACCCAAACTCTGCTCCGTGGCCCCGCCCACGGCCCAAAGCCACGCCCCTCTCCGCCTCCAGGAGGAGGAGTCCATGGGCTTTGGTCAACAGTGGGTCAAATTTATGGGCCTGCTAGGGCTGGCTGTCAAAATCCAGGGGGTGGGAAGGGCGATGCTGAGGGGATGGCTAGAATACTTGATTGAAGTTGGGCCCTCAGGACCCAGCACTACTCTGGGAGGTCCTGACCCCTGACTCTTCGGGGTACCCCCAGAGGTCAGCAAAAAGGAAAAAGAGGGTTCTGCCTGCACCTGGTTTTCCTTGGACCCTGGTCGTGCTCCTGGCCTTTGCTGCCTATTCAGGTGCTGAAAGGCCAGAGAGGGCTTGTGGTCCAGGGTGCCGAACTTCTATCCCTGCCCAGTGAGACACTGGGCCATGGCAGGTAGGTGGGCTGCCTCCCTCAGCCACAGGCCACAAAGGTGGCTTCTGGGAACCTGGGGAGGGGACCTACTCTCCTTGTGCTCCACTCACTCTTGGCTCCTGCCTTTCCTTTGCCTGCAGTGCCTCCACTTGCCATCTGCCTTTCCCCATTGCACTCATCCTATAGAGCCCAGCTCAGGTTCACTTCCTCCAGCAAGCCTCCACTCTCCCGCACAGAACTTTCTCTTCTTCAAACGCCCAGAGCCATCTACCCTGGCCTTGAACTGGCACTGGACCAATGCATGAAGTACCATGGGCTTCATGGTTTGGGTTCCCCAGAGTGGTTGCAGCCGAGGTCAGGATGGCCTGGTCTTTGTCCCACTTTCCCCCATGCCTGCGCATGGGTGCTTGACAACGCGAAGCTCAACTCGAAGTGGACAGAGTAAGTCACCAACTGTGACTCCCCCACCCACTGCGTGCTTCCATGGGCCCTGGCTGGAGGTTCCAGTGGTGGGTGGGGCAACCCACTAGGCTTTATGTAAAGCTCAGTGCTCTTGCCTTTTGGAGAGTCCTTACAGGAAAAGAAGGCAGCACAGGATGGGGACAAACACCCCAATGTGGACAGCTGGGAAGATTGAGGGTGAGGCATGATGTGGGACACCCTGTACCTGAGGGGGCCAGGAGATCCAGGAGGTAATGGAGGAGGTTGTCAGAGCTGATGACAGTCCCTTGGAACTGGTGAGCTGTAGGTAAGTTGCCTCCAGAGCCAGCCCTGGGGAGATCCCCCCTGTGCTGCAGACAACAAACCCCATGTACACTCCGAAAACAGGCACATACACTGCACAGGGTAGGGTGGGGTGGGGGGGTGTACACCAGCAGCTGCAGGGCTGTCATAAGCAGGCACACCTCAGCCACCCCCATCCCCAGCACAGAGGCCCATTCACAAGGACCAGCCAGCAGAGCCTGTGTGTGCACAGCTGCTTTCACAGGGTGACCCAGCGTGTGCAGGCCCGGCGCCTTCTCATGAGAAGGCAAGAGGATCCCAATGCAGGGCTCCAGGCCAGGGCTGTCACTTCCCAAAGGCTGGGACGCTCCACAGCTCAGCCGCTGCAGGGCTTTTCACTAGTGCCACATGGCCGTCTGCCTCTGTAGGGTTGGGAGGGTCCCGGGTGCACAAGGTCGCTCGCAGATATAGAGAAGTGCAGGCCGCCCCGGTCAGGCCGGTCAGGCCGCACACAAGTCTGGGGCAGGGCTGCCCCGTGGTGGCCCAGAGCAGGAGTCCCCCCTGCCGTCCCCCCATCTCTCCTTCCCTCGCACAAGCGCGACCGGCACCAAATGGCAAAGCGCCGCTCCCTGCGCAGGGAGAGATGCGCCCGGC
>NW_022900928.1:88317174-88341600 GCF_012274545.1 Fukomys damarensis | reverse complement strand
GCGCCAGCCCACCCCCCATCCACGGACCGTGCAGCCCTCCCTCCGCCTGCGCCGGTGCCCGGGCTGGGCATGCGCATTCGGCCTCCCTCCTGGTGAAGGTCAGCCGGGGCCCAGCTGCAGGAGGAGCGGGATGGGGCCTTAACTCCTTCCCCGCGGGAAGATGGCCACCGCGGCTGCCCAATCCAGCCCCGCCCTCCACCTGCCCGCTGTGGAGGTCTCATTGGGGGACTCGCAGCCTGGGGAGGGGGCGCCGAGGAGGAGAGGGGTGTGGAGGAAGGAAGAGTGGGGGGGTAGCAGGGGAGAGGGAGGGAGGAAGAGAGGGAGGAACAAAGGAAACCAGGCTGGAGGGAGAAAGGACAGCTTGGCAGACCCTTTTCCCTGGACCCGCGGAGATAAAGCTTTCCTTAGTGGAATGAAATTACCCTTACAGACCGGGGCTTGTGTGGAGAACTCAGGAGCCTGGGGTGAGGACCCCTGATTTTTGAGATCTGACGCATCCCTGAGCCTAGCTTCCCCTTCTCCTGTGGTCACTGACTCCTAACTCATCCTAGCCCCGTGCCAGGGGATAGGGAGTCAGCTGTGACCCCCTATGTACCCCCTAAGCCCCAGGTCCCCGGGGAACTCTAGCTGGACCTCAGCCACCCAATCCCACCCTCTAAACACAGACAGGAGTCTGGAGACTGAAGATCAGATGGGGGTCCCCTCCTGACTCCCCACTGCCCTTCACAGCCTGAGTACCTGTGCACATCCCTGCCTGGGACAGTGTGTTTCTGTACCCGGGTACCCTCTGCCACAGTAAAGGGACTGTTCCACTGTGAGACTGCCATACCCACTAGACAGATAGAATAGGAGGAAGAGAAAGGAGGAGGAGGAGGAGAAAAACAAGACACCAAAATAGCTGTGTGACCTTAGGCAAGTCGCCATTATTTTCCTGCCCCTAGCTTCCTCAGGGGTAAAAGGAGCACCTTGGACACAGGATTCCTAGGTCCCTTCCTGCTCTGAAAGCCAAGGAATCCCTGAGACAGAGAGCCACCAAGGCAGAGGAAGAGGGATGGGCAGGAGCAGACAGATGGGGACCCACAGCAAGTGGGTGCTGCTCCCAAGTGCAGCCTGGGCCAGCCATCAGCCTCCTGTCTATGAAGTCCTCCAAGACACCCCTTGCTCAGCTTCCCTCAGAGCTACTCTCGCTGCTCCTTGCCCCACTCCAGCTAGACACCTTACCGTGGGGTCCCCGAGGTCCTGTGAGGTAGGCAAGCGCATGACACAGGTTGGCCAGTGCACAGTCCTCCTCTCTCCCTGTGCCTGCGTGGGTTTGCTCGGTCTAATGGGATGCTCCCTGACACCCCTCCCAGCCCACACACACCACACACACAATGAACCGCAAACATCGGGGAGCTGAGGCTGCTGGTGGCAGGAGGAGCTCCGAGAGGCTTGGAGGAGCCTGCTGGCCCCAGAGGGAAGGCACATTTTGGATTCACCGCCAGTTTCCTTTCATTCACAGCCACCATTAATTAGGTGGTCTTCTTGCAGCAGGTCATGCCCAGAAGTTCAGGGTGTCTTGCAAAAGCCCAGCCACACAGGCCTGGCCCCTGATTCCATGAGGATGTGGGCAGTGTTTCTATAGGGTCTTGAGGAGTAGTATGACACCCCCCACCCAGAGTGCACAGCTCTGCCTGGTGGGTGTGGCAGGACCAAATGCATCGTCTGAGTCAGGAAGCACTCTGCGCTGCTGGCCATGTAGGAAGGCATGGGTCATAAACGAGTCACCCTCATTTCCTGCGTGTCACCCTCTGGGTAAACCCTGGCAGATCAGGCCAGAGTTAAGGGCTTAGAGGTGACTGAAACCCTGGGCCAAAGGATGCAACACAGCAGCAGTGCTCTGCCTCTCCTCACCAGAGTTTTGGAGCCGACTTAGGCTCCCGGGTAAGGGGCAGTCAGGACTGCAGAAGCCAACTGGTCCCTACAATGTCCCCTTTCACTTGAGGAAGTCCTCACACTCACCAGCTCCTGTCATAGCCCAAATGCCTGGGGCTCTGGGGGAGTCCCCAGAACATGTCCCCAGGTCCTGCCCTCCTGCCTATAGATGCTGGCTGAGTTCTCACTGTGTTGGCTGCTGGGGACTGTCGGACCCAGAGAGGCAGGCTGTGGTTTCCTGGGGCTGGGGGTCTGCCGTGCTGTCCAGCTCTGTGTCCTGGAATGCCACTTCCTCCCTGGGAGCAGTGCCTGTCCTGCCTGTGAACTGAGGGAAGGATGAGAGATGGGACCCCATCACCAGGCCTTCCCCCCAGCCTGGGCTGGGCTCCACCTTGAGGGTACCAGTCCCTGACATGGGCTAGTCCCACCTCGGCGCTCAGAAGCTAAATGTCCACAGTGCTCCGCTGCTGCTTTGAGCCCTACCTTGCCTTCTTGAAGCAGAGTTGTGTCCCCATTTCTCCATTCCGGGATGTTTCTTCCAGAGCCCCCCACTGCCACAGACCTCAGGGTTTGGAGGCACCCTCCTTGCCTTGCCTGTAGTTTTTCATGTCACCCTAGCTTTTTGTGTCACCTCACACGCAGCTGGTCTAGTGCCAGCTCAAGCCACACTCCTGAGCACAAGCCACCTTATTTCTTGCTGGCCACAGAACCCACATGCATGGTCCCCCTGGTTCCTCAGCCATGGATCTCCTGTGATCCCCCACCCTGCCTTGGCCAAGCACCCAGGGTCACCTCAGATGACCATACCAACTGTAGCATCCCGTTTCTGTCCGGTGTACCTCACTGTCTGACCACTTCCTCTGTTCCCATGTCCTAATTCAGCTCTTTGACCCCTAAATCCCGTGGACACTCTGTCCCTTCCACTAATGTGCACCCTCAGCATAATCATTCCCTGCTGTCTACTCTCTTGCACCTTTGTGTGTTTCTTTCTTTCTTTCTTAGTACTGGGGTTGAACTCAGGTCCTTATGCTTGCAAGGCAGGTGGCAGAGCCACTGAGCTAAATTCCCGGTCCTGTGCTATGTATTGAACCCAGGGCTTTTGCTCTAAGCTATATCCCTCAGTCCTTTTTAAATTTTGAGACAAGCTCTTGCTAAGTTGCCACATTGCCCAGGCTGGGCTTGAACCTGGCATCTTTTGGCTTCAGGCTCCAAGAATGCTAGGGTTATAGGCGTGTCCATCCTACCTGGCTATGACTTTGTGTGCTGTGCTGAGGATGGAACCCAGGGTCTCCCATCTACTAGGCAAGTGCTCTATCGTCCATCTGTTCAGGCCCTGAGCCTGGGAATCATCCAGAACCCTGTTTTTCTCACACCCACCATCAATCAGAAGGTGAATCCCACTGGTTGGCTCTGAATTTTAACCCTGGACGACTTCCCTCCACTACCTCTGTGATCCAAACTGCAGGTGCCAAGTGGCCTGCTTTGCACCTTGTACCCCAAACCCTCTTCTCCTCACAATGACCTCCAAACAGGGACTCAAGATCCCAAGTTCCAAGCACAATCTGTGAACACAGGAAAAAACGGGCAAAATAACAAAGATTGAGGGTTCCCTGAGTCTTTGTTTAACTCTACTGTCTGCTCTGCTAGCTCTAATTACACACAGCTTCCTGATATCCAGGAGCAAAAAGTTGCTACTCATCAGTAAAAGTCACAAAGCTTAGCTGGGCAAGGTGGCACGTGCCTGTAATTCTAGCACTTAAACGGCCGAGGCAGGAGGATCTCTCATATATAGTGGGTTCAAAGCCAGCCTGCACTATAAAGTGATACCCTATCTCAAAACAACCAATAAATACATAAATAAATAAACCAACCCTTCGAAAACAAACAAGGTCTGATCTGTCCCCTGCTATTAAATACAACAGCTTCTCTCTTCCCTCCATACTTATTTCTACCTATCTATCATTGTAATGTTTACCTTCTCTTCTTCCCTATTAGCATGCAAAAGGACAGGGATTTTTTTTCTCCCCTCACCTTTTTTTTTTGGTGTTTTGAGACAGGGTCTCCTGAGTAGTTCGGGCTGGTCTGAAACTTGCAGCAATCCTTCTGCCTCAGCCTCCTGAATATACCTCTGGCAAAGGGTAGGGATTTTTAATCTGTCTTGTTCACTAATAACTCTTAAGGATCTGCCACCTCCTAAAGACTCCAATAAATCCAAGGTGCAGATGTGGGTGAAGAAGTAGATCAAGGATTTCATAGAAGCCATAACATTATCTTCAGTTTGCATAAGCCTTTGCTGTTGACCAACCACTGTTATACACAGGAGCCTTTTAATCTTTTTTTTTTCTTTCTTTTTTTTCTGGTACTGGGGATTGAACTCTGGAACTTGTGCTTTCAAGGTAGGCAGTGGCACCACTGAGCTAAATCTCTGGCCCAGGAGCCTTTTAATCTTAATCTTTTTAATCTTAACAGATATGGGCACAGGTAGGACCCCTGTGCTAAAGATAAGAAAAAACGAGGCCCTAAGAAGCCACACGACTGGCCAAAATCACTGTGTGATTACAGGATGAGGCTGAGGCTGCAAATCAGATCTCTTGACCACAAAGTCCCTAGGTTTTCTCCTTCCCCCAAACTGCCTCTTTGGGATCCCCTTGAGGAAGTCAAGCCTGCTGGGATGAGTGACAGAAAAATGCTCATGGGTTGCCATGGTAACATGCCTCCTCCTTCCCTACCTGGCCACCTCAGGCTGTGTCCTTCAGGAGCACGTAGTCCCCAGGACACCTACCTCACCCTGCCTTCTGGTGCCAATTCTTTTTTTTTGCGGGGGTGGAACCAGGGATTCAACTCAGGACCTTGCGCTTGCCAGGCAGACACAGCACCACTGAGCTAAATCTCGGGTCCTCAAGTGCCAATTCTTAGCCATGGGTCTGACACACCCAGAGGGCTCACTGTGAGGAAGGGCAGGATGGATGATGTGATGGCAATGGGCTTTGTTTGTATGGAACAGAATGTAGATTTCTTGGCAAATATGGAAAAAGCATGTGGGGTTGTGAAGGTGTAATTGTTTAGCTCTAAAACATCCCCCCAAAGCCTCATCATGCACTCATAGCCCTGTTTGTTTGGTTTTTTTTTTTTTTTTTGGTACCAGGATCAAACTTGGGACCTTGTGCTTCTGAGGCAGGCAGTGGAACCACTGAGCTAAATCCCTGGCTTTTGGAAGGTGACTAGACGATGGGGGCTCCTAGGGACCTGCTGTCAGGAGATGGGAAAAGGCAGAGCACTGGGGTGTGGCCTGGCAGGGTTCATTTCCCTCCTTGGCTCCTCCCATCTCTTGCTCCACTTCCTGTCTGCCAGGAGGTGAGCAGCTTTCCTTTGCCATCCCCCTGTGCCGTCTAGGGACTGACCATCCAAGGACTGAAATTACTGAAACATGAATCCAAATAAACCTCTTCTCCTTTAAGCTTTGAGTGTTGGGCACACACTCTGCCTGCCAGGGGAAATGTGACCGTTCACACAAAAGGCCCCTCCTCTGCCCAAACTTTGGACCCAGTAATTGTGGTGAAGACAACACAGATGGAGGGCTTTGTACTGGGGTGATTCTGGAGTGACTCAGAGGATGGGTAGGGTATAGAAGATGCCCCCAAGGGCCAGAGGAGAGGCAGTGGTGGGAAGGGCGGGAGAGATGCCAGCGGGGCCTGGTGGGCAGAAGTAGTAACAGCCACTTGTGCACCACACATTGTGTGCTCCAGCCTTTAACACGTGGCTCAGTTAAAGCTCACACCCCCCACCTATAAGTGCAATTGCTAACACATTTACAAATGGGAGAACTGAAACCCAGAGCAGTGATATGCCCTGGCCAAGGCTGCACAGCGAGTAGCAGAAAGTGCTTGTCTCCTGTCTATTCCAGCTGTGTGCTGTAGCTGACCTGGTGGGACGAAGCAAGAATGTACCACATACTCCTGCTAGATAGATTAAAACAAAACAAAACAAAACAACAACAACAACAAAAACCAAGGTGGGTACTAAGGTTTCAAAACCAGGCTGAGGCTGTAATTACAACTTCAAACCCCAGATGCAGCGGAAGTGAGGGGTATGAGAGATGCAGGGTGCCCCTGTGTCCCTGCAGGCCCTCCCTCTGACTCCAAAGTCCTTTGTCAGGCTCCCAGATGTGCCATGCCAATCCCCGAAACCCTGAGTGGCTCCCCAGGCTCAGTTACGGTCACTGTGGCCTGTGAGGACCCAGCTCCCTCAGCCCAAAGTGCCACAGGCAAGGTTTGCTGATTCTACCTCTAAATGATCTCAAGCCTTTTCAAGTCTCTGTCTCTCCCACCTCATCCTAGACCACCACCTCTCTCCTGGACTTTCCTCATCACCTTGTCACTCGCCACCCTCTTTTTCCTTCCGTGGCCAGAGTGATCTTTACAGAAATGTCGCTAGGACTGAGTGAGACACAGCCTTGCTTAAGACTGACAATGATTTAAGACTTCCACTGACTGTACTGCCAGAATCGAGATTCCTCCTCAGAATCCTACAGATGGCTTCAGCACCGCCAAGTCCTCTCGGGTCCTCAAACTCCTTGGGTTCCTGCCACCCTGACCCTTTGCACATGTTCCCTTGACCTGGCATGAGGAGCTCTTTGGGGGTGGAGGTCAGATTCCTGAAGACAGAACTTGGCTCCTCAATCTAGAGGAGCTGATGTCAGTTCCTGCCTTGGGAGGTGCCCTAGGGTGGCAGTGGCTTTGACACAAGGAAGGGGAGAGCAGCACATCCCAGAGCCCAGCAATAGCATGGGGTGGCTGTGGTGAAGGGCTCTTACGATGAAACTTCTGCCTAGCCCAGAGCCTGGTGGGGCTTCCTGGGGTGCAGAGAGGTAGGTGGTCATCCACCAAGTGGGCTTTAGTGGGATTACTCTTCCCTCTGAAGAGTGACAGGCATGAAGGGTGGCATCCGTGGAGCTCTAGGCGTGGGAGCATGGGTGTCAGGGCGGAGCAGCAGCTGCTAAGCTGGGCTAGGGGCTCCATCCATCCCACCCACATTTGCATCACATACCCTCCCAAATCTCCAAAGATGCACAGCCATCCGCACAGAGCTTAGCCTATGAGATAGCCCAGTCCTGAAGAACTGAATGTGGTTCTCCTAGCACCCCAGGAAGTGAAAGGCATGATCATTACTATATCCATTTTTTTGTTTGTTTGTTTCGAGACAGGATCTCACTATGTAGTTGAGACTGACCTGGAACTCACTATGTAGCCCAGGCTGGTCTCAGACTCACAGGGATCCTCCTGCCTCAGCCTCCCGAGTGCTGGTATTACAGGGGTGTGCCACCATGCCCAGCACTATATCTATTTTAAAGACAGGAACAAGGTTCACAGAGTTCTCTAAGGATTGACCTAGATCCAGACAGCAAATTACTATCAATAGTGGGGTTAACACCCCTCCCACCCCCACCTCATTTCCTGATGATAACATTAAAGGTCTTTTCAGGTCCCTCTCTGACTGCTTGCCCAAGCTGTCCGAGAACACTTAAATCCTTCACATCTCTGCTTGGGTTTAAGAGAGACAAGCTGAGAGGGGGAGAATTCAACATCAGCCCCAGACCCTTTCATTTCGTACCATGTCACCACGCTTCTTGGGAGGGGACCCTGATCTCCTCTGTGGGGAGGGGCCTCCAGTTTTTGACCACACTCTGTAGTTTATATTTTTGTCATTGACAAGAAGCCACATAAAGTAGCAGCAACTGTTTGTGTACAGTTTCTGAAGCTGGGACCACTGATGTCTGGGGTCCTTGAGGTCTCAGTGAGGAATGCTGGTTTGGTTTCTGGGCCAAGGGATTAAGAGGTGACAGGTGAGGAGGATGGAGGGGGGTAATACAAAGTGGGTAGGGCAGAGTGGTTTTGTTTTGCCCACTGTCTTTTTTTGGGGGGATACTGGGGATTGAACTTGGGTCCTTGTGCTTTTGAGGCAGTGGGCGGAACCACTGAGCTAAATCCCCAACCTGTCTTTGTTTTGTTTTATTTTGTTTTTGTTTCTTTTTCCATTATGTAATTCAGTTTAGCCTTGAGCTCACTATGTAGCCCAGGCTGGTTTTGAATTCCCAGTGATCCTGCTGCCTCAGCCTCCTGAGTGCTAGGATTACAGGCATGCACTCCCACGCCCAGCCCACCCTGTATTTTAAACACTTTAATTAGGTAGCAACCTTAAAATTTGGGAGATTCCATGTAAAAAGCCAGATTTGTAGATTTCTTTTCTTTTCTTTTCTTTTTTTTTTTTTTTTTTTTGGTACTGGGGATTGAATCCAAGGCTTCTGCACTGAGCTACATCTCTAGCTCCCCTCCCCCTTTAATTTTTTATTTTGAGTCAGGATCTCAGTAAGTGACTAGGTTGCCCGGGCTTGAATTTGTGATCCTCTTTACTCAGCCTCCCAGCTCTCCAGATTCTCTTTAAAAATTAGAAATCCTGCCATGGAAGCATACCAGTACATTGAAAACAACCACATGGGGCTGAGAAAGGACTGTCCCTTTTCATTTTTTGTTTTGTTTTTTTCCGTATAGGAGAGGCAGGCCCAGTGCCACTGAGCTAAATCCCTGGCCCAGGAGCTGTTCTGTTTCACGGGACACATTCCCCATCTACTACATTCGCTCCCTGTTCCCATTTTAAGGATGGGGAATCCAAATGCCCCTAAGGCCCCAGAAAAGAGAGTCATGGGCTCTGTGTAGAAGAATAGCCCTTACCTTGAGCCTCTGCACTGAGGATAATAGAGGAAGGGCCGGGCTGGGCCCTGTACAAAGGGAAACTGTCTCATCCTCAGGAGGGTGGTAGGGCTTGGGTACAGCATGCCTCTGAGGGCCACATGTGGTAGAGACACCCCCAATGGGACTCTTCTACCACTGGGGAAGTCACTCAACTTCTCTGTGCCTCAGTTTTCTGATGGCGATTATAAGTGTATGAGTGTTGTAAGGATAAACTAAACCACGAATTTTGGTACTGGGGATCGAACTCAGGTTCTTGTGCTTTCAAGGCAGGCAGTGGAACCACTGCACTAAATCCCCAGCCCAACCACAAACAATTCTTAAAACATCTTGGTGCTGGGCATGGTGGCACATGCCTGTAATCCCAGCACTCCAGAGGCTGTGGCAGGAGGATTGCTGTGAGTTCAAGGCCAGCTTCAGTTGCATAGTGAGTTCAAGTCCAGCCTGAACAGCATAGTAAGACCCTGTCTCAAAAAACAAAACAAAAGCCATCTTGGAAAGTGTCAGGTTCGTCAGTGAACCCAAGCTGACACCAGCTACTACTATTACTCCTACCAGCTCGATTGGCCCTTGTACTCCTGAAGGGGCTGACTATGCGGTGCTGTCTAGAGGTCAAGGTGCTGCAGATCAGAAGGGGCTGGAGGGACTGCGGGGTGGGTGGGTACATTTCAAATATCTCAGATAGCTGGGCATGGTGGCACACACCTATAACCCCAGCACTCTGGCAGGCTGAGGCAGGAAGATCACAAGTTTGAGCCCAGCGCAGGCAATTTAGACACTCAGCGAGGGCCTGTCTCAAAAGTGGGGTGTGAGTGGGAGCCTGCAGACCTAATACTAGAGCTCAGCTTCTCCTCTGCATAGAACCTGCCACCATGCCTATGGGTATCTCCTCCAAGCTCTCTGCTGGGGTGCCAGCTGTTGAGGCAGCTGCTGAAACTGATCAAAAAGCTTCAGAGTCCACCCAGAGCCACCCCTGGGGGGCTACAGGGCTCTCTCCTGGCTCATCGTTGCTGTTGTTCCAATTAAAAACTTTACTCAGTGGCACCGCGCCTACCTGGCAAGTGTAACATCTTGAGTTTGATTTCCGTTACCAAAAAACAAAAACATCCTTATTTGGAGGCTGAGGGTATAGCTGGCTGAGGTAAAGCACTCGCCTAGCATGCAAGAGGTCCCGGGTTCAGTCCCCAGGGACACTGAAAACCTCCACTTTATCAAGGGCAGGCCTCCAGGACAGGCTGGCCGAGAAGATGAGCCACATCTTCTCTCACTGAGGCAATGCCACTTCGGCACAGGGCCATCCGCTTAGTGGTAGAAAGGGTCTACTCTGAGACTCCAATGGCCTAGGCCAAGGTCAGATGAAGAAGGAGTTGCCATAGCAACACCTGAAAATGGTGTGAGCCCAACAGGAAGACCTAGGACTTGGGTCAGGAGGGCTTTGAGCCCTGCAGGACTCAGCATACTAGGGAGGCCACTGCAGGTTGCTGGGTAGAGAGAAAGGCCCACAACCTTTAGATCAATCTCAGGCTCATCTTAATGGAAAAATGGAAAAGTGGGGGTTCAAGGGGGAACAGAGGCCAAAAAAGCAAAAGTGTAGCACATTTCCATTGCCTTTAAGAATGCTACCAAGAGGGCTGGGGTGTAGCTCAGCAGTGCCATGCTGCCTGGCAAGTACAATGTCCTGAGTTCAATTCCCAGTACCGAAAAAAAAATTAGAAAAAATAAATAAGCTTCCCATAAATATTTCAATTGTTCGCATGTACCACAAGACATGAGAGAGTAAACATTCCAAATGAAGAGAGTGGTGCAAGAAAGTGTCCCCAAGAAAGTGATACTTGAATGCAGTTAGCCAGGGGAGGGAGCAAGGAAGGGTGTCAGAGGCAGAAGGAACAGCCAGGTGAAGGCCCTGAGCAACAGCAGAAGGCAAAACTCACAAAGAAAGGGAGGACTGATAGGGTCAGGCTTTTTTGTAGGAAGTCCATGCTATCCACCTTCGTGGGTTGGGTGGGGTGGAGGCTCACCCACTCGGGTGGCTTTCTCAGTGGTCAGGGCAGAAGACAACATGGAATGGTGGTGTTCCTAGGAAATAAATCCATAAAAGCACATGATGAGGCAGGAGGATTGTCGAGAGTTCAAGGCCATCCTGGGCTGCATAGTGAGACAGCCTCTCGAGTGCTGGGATTACAGGTGTGCACCACCATGCCCAGCAAGATGCATATTTAACACGGAGAGTATTTCCTGGAGCTAACGACTCATTCCTCCTCTAGTGACTCTAATCTCTTTGGATTAAGTCAGGCTCATCCCACTTATGTGGCTGAACAGCAGCGTGCCAATCTTTGCCTGAGTCCTAAGAAACTGCTGGGACTTGGTTGAGGACACTGCTTAACTCTACCACACTGTATCCCCTTGATGTCATCTGACATGAATTGGGGCAACAGAAGCAGTGATTGAGCAGGTGGTTTGATTTTTATCTTAAGGATGGGGTGAACCATGGTGCAGGGATCTCAGGATGGCAGGCATTGCATTTTAATCACAAGCCTTACCTGTGGCCACTGCCCATGTCCCTGTCCTGATTTCCTCTCTCTGTGTGTCCTCCCAACTGTCAGGACCAAGGTGGAGACATTGCCCATCTTCCGGTCTTGTCTTCTCCCACTTCTGTCCTCTCCCCACCCTGTACACTACCTCCCTCCCTCATCTGGAAAAATGGCTCATGTGGGAATCAAACCAAGTTTATAAATTCCAGTAAAGGTGTGTTTGGGGGACCCACCCACGAAGTACATTCTCATATTCCCCAGAAGTAAGCATAAGTCATAAAGACAGATTCTCAGCTCTGGGAGCAAACAGAACATGTGATCCCAAACGGTGGCTCGGCAGATGCCAACAGCCTCTCGTCGGGTCACTTAGGAGGGACTGAGGGTTCCCCTATGTCTCACCATCAAGGGAGACTGGGGAACAACAGCCATGATCCCCCCAAGACATCCCTTAGTCAAATGCCCAGCAGAGGCAGGCAGTGGCCTCAGAGGGCTCCGATTCCAGCCAAGGACACCTCTAGGTGACACCTCTGCTCGTTATGCCTGCTACTCAGCTCTCAGTGACAACAAATACACACTTGCAATCACACCAGAGGCCTCCAGCTGCTGCAGGCCACTGTCTAGATGCTGGGACAGGCTGGCAGCATCCAAATAGCTTGGCATGTGCCTGGCCAATAGCAGCCTCCAACTAGTGAAGGCTGACTTCATGTTAACACAGAGTTCCAATATCAAATACCACAATTCCTCCCTCCAGGCCCTGACCCCTCATCATGCCAGCACTCAGGGGGCTGAGGCTCCTGACTCCCCAAGAATCACCTCAAGACCTGGGGCCACTCTGGGATCAGCTGTCATGGGACACACCCGCTACGGCTTGGAATCTTCTCAGCACCTTCTTGACATCACTTCCTTCATGGAAGGGGCCACAGCAGCCCACTCACCCACCTGCTGTGCTGGGGGTCCCTGCAGACCTAGCTCAGTGCACCTCCAACAGGCCGCCCCTTTTCTGGAATCACCACCCAGGAGTCTCCACAGCCTCCACCTCCAGGTACCCCAGAACTTTCAAGGCCAAGTCTGCACCCTCCAGTCCAGAAAGAATGTGCTGAATGTGATTGCCACGCCTTTACTTTAGGAATCTTAAATTTAAAAACCAGGCGCCCTACACTGAGAAATAGTCCACACTTCAACTAAGGTGCTGGTAAGGTTGTGGGGAAGGGGTGGAACCTTAGTTTGGGGCCTTGACTTTTCTGTGGGAAGCAGCCTGGGGTTTCCAGTGTGGAGTCGGACCTGCCCAAATTGTGTTTGTTTCTCTGTCAATCCTGTGTGGCTCAAGTCTTTCAAGCCAGGCTGGACTTCCCCACAGCCAGAGCTCTGCAAACACATTGCCCTGGAACTCCAATGTCCCCTCCTTAGATTGGAGCTGGAGGGGTCTGGCACTTCCTGCCAGGCTGCCTGAGTCTACTTTCTCCACTCCACTCTTACTAGGGTAGGAGCTCTTACTAGGTAGGGCTCTCAGCACCCAGTCCACTGGCAGGTGAGACTTCTTAGCTCTTTCATCCCAAGCCCTGGTGGATCCTTCTGAACCAGAGGGACTGACATGGCACCTGCCTCTCACTCTTCCGGGAGGAGGCTCAGGAGGGTCCGACTTGTGTGCAATGGCCTGAGGGAGTGTCTGAGCTTCAGGCTGCCTGATGGCCAGGCAGAGCCACCACCAGCTCTCTTGTCACAAGCGGGCCCTGCAGGGCCCAGACAGCTTTAGAGGTCCACACAGTGCATCATACAGCATCTCTAGGACTGGGTTCCCAAGCTGTGCCAGGGGACCTGCAGATTCCTTCCAGCTAGCAGAGAGCATGTGCAAGGTGTGTATACATACATGAGTACGCCTGTACCAGAGTGAGAGGAGAGGTGTGGTTTCTGGGTCCCAGGCCATTTTCACAAAAGCCACAGGCTTGGCTTCAGATTATCTGGTTGCTGGCTTCCTGAAGCAGGACACAGGCCCATCAGGAGGTGGGGACACTTGTCAGACAGCTCAGCATGGAGGGAGTGGCACAGACAGATGTTAAGAGGGGTCGGAGAGAGGCACCCAGTGGCAGGAAGGGTGAAAGGCACCACACTGGCAGAGGGCCCCAGTGAGAGGGAGATGTGCAGAGTAGCCACATGGCTGTGGCAGGGGCTGCAGTGCAGCACCTGCTCCCAGGCTAGTGGGGGAAGAAGCACCTACCTGTACCACAGTGGGTGGGTGCTGAAGGCCTGGAGTCATAGATGGCAGGATTCTGCAAGTGGAGAGTCATCCAGTGACCCCTTGGTGCCTGGACCCAGCGCCCGCCACGCCTGCAGCACCAAGGGCCATGCTGAGGACAATCTGAAAGGAGAGGGCAGTGGGAGGGGTGGGCTGGGCTGTGAGCTCCCAGGAGGTTGGCAAGGAAGGTGGAGGTAGAGGACAGGGCTAGCCTGAGGCTGGGGTAGCCATGAAAGGGCACGGATTGGGCACAGTGTGGCCCAAGAGGACAGAGAACTAGAAAGACAGGAGCTGGGACTCAGGCAGAGCCCAAGCCTTGATGGGAAGGCAGTTCGGGGCGACTGGGACCAGTGGAGGGACAGAGCTGGGCTTCGGGGGGAAGGTGGCCTTGTGGCCATGCAGCAGCGGGCAGCAGCAGGACCCCGACCCTCTGTGTGCACAGCCTCCTGGTTTGCCCAGGTGCCCTCCCCTAGCCTGCTTCCCTGTCTGGAAGATCAGAACCACTTTGACTGGGTCAGACTCAACTTCAGGGCTGAGGAAGTGGGACTAGGGTGAGGGATGGGTGGGTTGCAGAGTGGCTCATGGCCACAGGTGGCAGCCAGGCACACATGGTGTTGGCCAGGGCTCCACACTGAGAAGGGGCTGTGTCGGGTTGGCGAGGGGCAGGGAAGCCACCAGAGGAGGGAGGTGCAGATGGCCATGGATGGGGAAGCTGCCTTCGGGCAGGTGGGGGCAACACAGATGGGAGGAGTGCCAGGGAGAATCAAGCCAAGTACAGCCTGGGAAGGTGCCAGGTAGGGAGGGGGAGGAGGGGAAGTGCCAGGTAGGGAGGATGGAGGGGATGCCAGATGGGGGCTGAGAGGGAAAGGATGCCAGGAGGAGTGGGTTGGGGAAGTGCTCAGCGTGAGGGTGGTGCCAGACGGAGGGGGCAAGGAAAGGTGCCAGACAAGGGGAAGGAGGGAAGCAGGTAGGGGAAAGAGGGGAGGTGTCAGGAGGGGAGGAGGAGGAGGAGGTGTCAGAGAGGGGTCTGCCTGGAGTTTGCCTGTCAGGGAAGAGGTACAAGAAGGGGGTAGGAAAGAGAGGTACCAGGATGGGGGATGCCAGGCAGAAGGAGGAGCAGGGATGCCAGGCAGGGGAGGAGGGACACAAGGCAGGGGAGGAGGGACGCGGGGAGGAGGGACACAAGGCAGGGGAGGAGGGACGCCAGGCAGAGGAGGAGGGACGCCAGGCAGGGGAGGAGGGACGCCAGGCAGGAGGAGGAGCAGGGATGCCAGGCAGGGGAGGACGATGCCAGGCAGAAGGAGGAGCAGATATGCCAGGCAGGGGAGGACAGATGCCAGGCTGGAGGAGCAGGGATGCCAGGCAGAGGAGGAGGAGGAGGGATGCCAAGCAGAGAGGAGGAGCAGGGATGCCAGGCAGGGGAGGAGGACAGATGCCAGGCAGAGAGGAGGAGGAGGAATGCCAGGCAGGAGAGGATGAATGCCAGGAAGGAGGAAGAGGACGGATGCCAGGCAGGGCAGGAGCGGAGAATGCCCACGGAGGCGCGGGCGGGTCACTCACCTGCTCCCCCGGGACCCCGGCTGGCCGGAGCGCGGTCGCCGCTCTGCTCTGCTCCTCTGCCCCGCGCCTGCGCGCAAGGAGCTCAAGCGGGGGAGGCGCAGGGAGCGTCTGCAAAGAGCGAGGAGCTTAATAAAGAGTTAGGGATCAGAGCAGGAAGCGTCGCCCCATTGGAGTGTCTATGTAATCACCAGCTTGGAGCCCTGGGCTGGCCCTTGCCAGACCCGACCACATGGCTATCTTCTGTTCAGGCGCAGATATGAACAGGTTTGTGCGTGCACCTGCACACCTGCAGCTCAGGAAGCAATCTGAGTCTCCCTCCATGTGGCCCATGCGTCACCTACACTAGGACCCCATGCTCACACAAGTGCGCGAACACAGATTCACAAAGCATCCGTGTGCAGCAGACATCATCTGCATTGGGACCTCACCGAGCACGAGTGCACACACACACACACACACATACACATATGCACACACGCCATTAATCATGGTCTCCAGCCCAGCCCTTCTGTCTCTTCAAGAACTTCCTAGACCCACAAAAGCCCTTGCCCAGATTCCAGCCCTGTCACTCTGCCCAGAGCTGTCGGACCCCAGTGAGCTCGCTGACTGGCACACACTGGGCCTTGGCTCCTACCTGCCAGACACATGAGCCCAGAGAGCTGGCAAGGCTGGTGCGTGCGTGGGGGCCCAAGCCTGCCAGGTGTTTGGGGCTGGTGGTCCTCTGCAGGAGCAGAATAAACGATAGAGAGCTGAGACAGAAGATGTCAAAGATCTACCTGTCCTGCCCTCAGGTTGGCCTCTAGGCCAGCCAGTGTGCATTTGGGCTTCAGGCTTGCTGTCCCTGTGAGAGGTGAACCGCCTAGGCACCATGGGACTCTGCCACCTCTTTTTCTCCCCTTCCCTTCCCTTTCCTCCGCCCCCTCACCTCTTTTCTGTCTATGGCATTGGGGATGGTACCCAGGGGTATTTACCACTGAGTTATATCCCCAGTCTATTTATTTATTTACAGACAAGAGTCTTGCCAAGTTGCCCAGGTGGAACTAGAAGCTGCAACCCTCCTGCTTCAGCCTCCCCCAGTGCTGGGATTATAAGCCATGAGGCAGGGTGCCTGACTGCTGCTGTTTCTCCCCCTCCTTCTCCTCCTCCTCCTCCCCCTCCCCTTTCTTCTTCTATAGTTATATTTTATTATTTTAATTTTTAATCATGACAAAGTACATGTGATATAAACTGCATTGTCTTAACCATTTTAAGGTCCCGGTCAATGTTGTAAAGTGCATTCACTTTGTGGTGTGACCAATCTCTACACTCTTCCACTGTCCAAAAACACACCCCTATGCTCATTAAACAGGAACACCCCCCCAAAAAAAGAACTCTCCACACCCCTGGCAGCACTGTTCTGTTCTCTATGAATCTGACTGCAATACCCACTTTGCCCATCTCTTCTCTTCCACCAGCAGCTGCACAGAGCCCTCCAGGGGATTAGGTCACCAACTCTGAAAGTGAGGCAGTGCTGTGCAAGCCCCTGTCTTGAGATGGGGGTTGGCAGAGGAGCCCCCAGGGACAGCAGGCAGGCAGGACACAATGGGGGCAGATGGGCATCCACCTCCACTAACCCTGTGCTCATGACCTGTGGCCTCCCCTTTCCTCCTCCTATGGCTGCTTCTGGGGAAGCCCCCCAGGAGACTTAGCCAAGGATAAAGTGATCCACAGTAAAGCTGGGACTGGGCATTGGGCGAGTACCTGTGATCCCGGGAGCACTCGGGAGGCTGAGGCAGGAGGATTGCCATGAGTTAGTTCCACGCCAGACTGGGCTACATAGTGAAAACTTGTCTCAAAAAACAAAACAAGACAAAAGAAACAAACAATAAAATTGAGATGCTGCCTATACATAAAAGGATAAAAGTATAGAGTCAAGAATAAAAGTAAGATGAGCATACAGCAGTGTGTGAAACATACTAGCTTGTGAACATGTGCATGGCCACACATAAATTGTGTGTGAATAAGCAAGTGTGTGTATGTATGTATGTGTGTATATGTGCAATACACCCCTCCAGAAAGATACAAGGAGAACCAGCCATGGACCACTGGTCTCTTATGTCTCCTAGTTTGCCTTTTTCAGAAGGCTGCATAGTTGGAATCTCAGTAGGTAGACTCACAGATTGGCTTCCTTTAGTTAACAATGACTGTAAGCTTCTGCCATGTGTTTTGTGGCTTGGTAGCTCCTTTCCTGAGTAAGCCTTGAATAAGATTCCTTTGTGAGGATTTGCCAGAGTAATAATCATTGTTATGACTTGTGTCTAGATGTCCCTGCAAAGCCTCTTACGGTCATAGGTGGGGCTTTCTCAGAGGTGGTTGGAACCAGAGTGTGTGATGCTGGATTCATTCATGGTACAATGCTAGGATCAAGGGCACTAGGATTGAGGATGTGAGTGCTACCTGCCCTAAGTGGCCTGGATAAGATATAAGGGGTAGAAAGAGCTGTGGTCATCCATTGCTTGCTTTGCTACCTTCTGCCCACCATGAACTGTTTCTCCTCTGTGATGCCACCCTATGAAGCCAGCCGACTATGGACTGAAACCTCTATAAACTGTAGCCAAACAAACCCTTCCCGCTTTAACTTTGGGTATCTAGTATTTTGTCTCAGCAATGAGAAAAGTAACTAAGATAATTATCTCCTTTAAAAAAACATTTCTTTGCTTAGGTTTCTGTGTAATTATCATCAAGTCGACTCCAATCTTGGCTGAGAGTTGAAAGCGCTTCTCCAAGCCTGCAGATTCAGCAGACTCTCCTGGGGCCTGCTCTTCTGTGCCCATCTGGCCCAGCTACCACAGCTGTCAGCCCAGTCTTGGGAATTCCTTTCACCTCTTTTATTTATTCAATAAACGAGGGTTGAGGATTTAACATATGCCCAGCATTGCTTTAGCCACTGGAATATAACAGTGAACAAAAAAATCCAAAAAATGTCTCCCTATTTAGAACTTATCAGAGACAGACAATGAGAAAAAAAAGTGGGACATTCAGTCCATCCTTTTCAATATTAAAAACTCAGTGTCATTTACTGTATTAACAAACAGAAAGAGAAAGGTGACGAGATCATATCAAAACAATGTGGACAACACATTTAACAAAATTCAACATCTATTCATGACTTTAAAACAAAAACAAAAATCTCTCACGAAAACAGAAAGGGAAGGGAAATTCCTCGCCTTGACAAAGGCCATCTGGGCTACTGGTTAAGGGCTGAATGTGTCTCCCCCAAATCTGGAAAGGCAGTGACTTGTTCCCTTGCCTCTCTCAGTGCCTTGCCAGAAGTTCTAGCCAGTGCACAGGGCAAGAAAGGAAATGAAAGGCAGAGAGACCACGAAGAAGAAATAAAAGCATCCCTATGTACAGACACATTGTCTGCATAGAAAATCCCAGGAAGTTTACAAAAGGCATCCTAGGACTCATAAGTAATGTCAGCAAGACCCTGGGATATAAAAGGCAAATTCAACTGCATTTCTAGGTAGTGCAAGACCAAAGACTGAAATTGGAAATATCATTCCATCTACAATTGATCTCAGCAAAACACAAATATCAGGTCAAGTCTGACAAAACACTCATAGGACTTGGGTGCTGAAAACCACACAGCACTGATAAAAGAAGACAAAGCAAACCTTAATAAATGGGGAGATATAGCAAGGTGACAGTTTAGGAGATTTAATAAAAATATCAATTATTACAAAATTGACCTACAGTTTTAGCTCAATTCCTAACAAAATTCTAGCAGGTGTTTTTGTAGAAAAAGAGAATATTGTTTTAAAATCTATATAGAGGTGGGTGTGTTGGTACACAGTGTCATCTCAGCTCTTGGGAGGCTGAGGCAGGAGGATCACCACAAGTTTGAGGCAACCTAGACCACATAATGAGTTCAAGTCCAGTCTGAATTACCTAAGAGAGACCCTGTCTCAAATCCTCCCCTCCAAGAAAAGCAGCAACAACAAAAAATGTATATGGAAAGTCAAGGGAACTGGAATAGAGAGCATGTTTTTGAACTAGAAGAATGAAGTAGGAATCACTTGAGCCCTGCTAAGGCTCATTGTATAGTTCTGCCATAAAGATAGTGTAGTGTTATTGGCCAAAGACTAGACATAGACTAATACAATAGAACAGAGAGGGCTGGGGATTTAGCTCAGTGGTTCTGCCGCCTGCCTCGCAAGTGCAAGGTCCCAAGTTTGATCCTCCGTACCAAAAAAGAAAGAAAGAAAGAAAGAAAGAAAGAGAACAGAGAACCCAGAAATGGACCCACACAAAATGCCTGAATGATTTTTTTAATGTAATTCAGCCTGGCCTTGAATTCACAGTTAGCATATGCTGGCCTCAAACTTATACTGATCTTCCTGCGTCAGCCTCCCAGGTGCTGGGATTAGTGGGGTGCTCCAGTATACCTGGCCCAACTGAATTTTATTGTTGTTGTTTTTTGAGACAGGGTCTCACTACATAGTTGAGACGGACCTAGAACTCACTACATAGCCCAGGTTGGTCTCGAACTCACAGTGATCCTCCTGCCTCAGCCTCCCGAGTGCTGGGATTACAAGCATGCTCCACCATGCCTGGCCCCAGCTGATTTTTGACAAAGGTCTAAAAGCAACTCAATGGACAAAAGTTGGCCTTTCAACAAATGGTGTGCACTTATCTAAAGGCAAAACTTCACCTTTATTTATTTATTTTTTGGTACCAGGGATCAAACTCAGGACCTCGTGCTTGTCAGGCGGGTGCTGTACTGCTAAGCTACATCATCCTCCCTAACTTGTGCACTATATACAAAAATTAACCCAGAATGGGTTCAAAGACTTAAGTGTAAAAGACAAAACATTGGCTGGGAGTAGGGGCACTCGTCTGTTATCCTAACACCTGGGTGGCTGAGGCAATGTTAGCCTAGGCTAGGGGCTGGGGATTTAGTTTAGTGGTTCCACCCCCTGCCTTGCAAGCACAAGGTTGGGAGTTCAATACCCATTACCAACAACGAAAATGTTAACCTGGGCTACATAGTGATACTCTGTCTCAAAAAACAAAACCAGGGCCAGGGATTTAGGGAGTTCGCTCAGTGGCACCACACTTGCCTTGTAAGCACAAGGTCCTGAGTTTGATCCCCCCAGTAACGCAAAAAAAAATTTTAAATAAATAAAATAAAATTAAAAACTATGAAACTCTTATAATATCAGAGAGCATCTTTGAGAGCTAGAGCTAAGTAAAGAATTCTTAGACTTGACACCCAGAGCTTAATCTATAAAAGGAAAAAAATCAATAAATTGGATCTCATTTAAAAAAAAAACAAACCTCTTGCTCTGTGAAAGATTAAAAATAAAAGCTAAAGCATAAGAGAAATTATATAAAAATCACATACCAGAGAAACAGTATGGTATTTAGAATATACAAAACATCTGAAAATTAGAGGGAAAAACCCAAATAACGGTTCTCTTAGTGTAGTTCAGGCTGGCCTTGAACTCATGGCAATCCTCCTGCCTGAGCCTCCCAAATGCTGGGATTATAGGTGGGCATCACCATACCCGGGGTAAACCCAAATAATTCTACTAGTGAGTGAGTAAAAGACAGAGACACTGCAGGAGTTTGGACATGGAGATGGCAGATAAACCATCAAATCAGCAGCCATTCCATGCCACACAGAGCTGAGTGGCTAAATCTGAAATAGTCACAATGTCCAATGCAGGCTAGGATGGGGAGAAACTGAGTCACCCATACGTGGCTGATAGGAATGCAATGGGTGCAGCACTTTGGGAAAGCATTTGGCAGTTTCTTATAAAACTACATATACATTTAACCCAGCAATTTCAATCTTGGGCATTTCTCCCAGAGAGATGAGATTTCATTTTCACCCAAAAATCTACACACAAATGTTCATAGAACTTTATTCATAATAGTCCCAAACTGGAAGTACCCCAAAGCGTTCTTTAATGGACAAAGTGTTAAACGAACTGTTATATATCCATACTGTGGAATATTATTCGGCAACAAAAAGGGAAGAAGCACTGATATACCCAACTTACACAGGGGAATCTCAAATAATTGAAAGTTATTTCAAGTTAATTGTAAGTGTGAAAAAAAGCCAACGGAGGGAAAAGCCAATCTCAAAATGTTACATACTGCAGGATTCCATTTATACACATTCTCGAGATGGTAAAATTATAGAGATAGCATGGCTTGGTGACTGGCAGGAGTTAGGGAGGGGGTGGAGACAGAGGGTGGGCAGAGCTGTGACTGGGCGACAGGAGGAGTCCTTGCTGTGTCCACACTGTGTGCTGGGCTCGTAATGGCTTCAGCTAAGGCCCCATCTGAAGGCTTCAGTCTCTATAAAGTTATATATTCTGGAAAAGGTCTTGACAGGTGTGATTAAGGGTCTAAAGAGGTTTTCTGGGATTATCCAGATGATCTCCAGAGGCCATCACAAATGTCCCTGTGAGAGGGGCAGCTGCCTTGCTAACTTTCCATCCCCAGGAAAGGGATGGGGCTGGAAGTTGAGCTTTACACTCATTTGTCCGTTTATTTACATCTGCGATGTTGGGGATGGAACTCTTGCTCTACCACTGAGCTACATCACTACCCCTTCATGTTTTTCATTTTGACACAGGGTCTTACTAAGTCGCTCAGGCTGCAGAACGGCCCGTTGTGGGGAAGCCCTGTCTGGTCCCAGACGCTGTGGAGGGCAGCAGGGCTTTCCCGGACCACATGTCCACAGCCACTGTGGGGATGAGTGGCCGGCACATCTGTTCCATGGTGTTCGATTCCGATTCCACACCAAAAAGAACGAACCAGAGCGGGTGTGTTTTACAGAGAGATGCTCCTTCTTTTGGCACAAGGACCTCCAGGCCCCCAGCCCAAGATTCTGGGAAGGAGAAGCAAGCATTCCAAGAGGTTATCCTGAAACAATGGGCATAGCCATCCTCTCCTCTGTGTACTTAAACGACCTCTTCCAGTCTTCTCCGTCCCCAACTCTCCAACCCCTCTGCCTCTGGCAATGAAATTAGCATCTCCAGTGTTGCCCGGTCAGGGAGCTGGACCTGCAGATCCTGGCTCTGGGAGAATCACCTGGTGCATTGCCACTGGCTCATCTAACCTGTCCTTATCTACCCTGTCCTCTCGGGTGCCCTCCACACTGTGAGTCTGTCCTCCTATGGGCGCTGTAACTGGGCTCTAGTGGCCACCCCAGACTCATCAAATGCTGCAAGGGATGAATTCACCTAAGACAACGGCTTCTATGCCCCTGAATTCAGTGCCACATGCCTTTTGCCATCCAGAGTTCCTTACTTGGAGATGATGGTGTATGGGTTACCATGACAACAGATAGGGCATTCTGAAACCATTCAGATGGTGGTGCTGGCAGAGGCAGTGAGTGGGGGGAGCACGTCCTATCTGGAAGAGGAATCCGTTCTTAGGAGGGCGAATGGCCAGCTCCCTCCATGACGGAGCATGGTAAGTTTCCACCGTCTGTATCTGGGAGGCACAGTAGCAGGGATTTGGGGTTGGGCTCTGCTTGGAGTTGGCAGTGTTGGAGCTCAGTGCGATGGTGCCACATAGGCCACAGCAAAGGAAGGGGGCACTGGGACAAGGCAAGAAAGCAGCTGGCTGACATCACACACAGCACAGTGTGGCCACTTCCCTCCGCCGGGCCACCGGGCACTTAGATGGCAGCTGAGCACCGGCTCCTCCTCTCTCCATCGCCTCCTGGCCAGCAGGTGCTGTGGCTCCTGTCTTCGTGCCCTCCGCAGCCTCCTGCCCTTGTGGCCTGGACCACAGACGAGAGGCATGTTACGCAACCCCCCATGAAGGGTAGATCGTCTTCTCTTCACCGCCGAAGATGAGAGGTGGGCAAACAGCAAGAGCAGGTGCCGCGACACCAGCCACCAGCATGGGGGATTTCTTTGTGCCTTGAGCTTATTCTCCCAGATGCAATTTTTCTTTCACTAATGTAAAGCAAGCTGCACACGTCCAGCCTGTGATTAGTGGATCAGATACGTTCAGTTCACTATGAGCCACCCTGCTGCCCTGGAGCCTGGAACCCCAAGACCAGGCTCTCCTTCCTGATGGTCTGGAGCTTCCCACCTACTTGGCCTTCCCAGGCTCATTATTTTTTATTGCATTGCTCGTGCTTCCACCTGGTGTCATTTTTCTTCTTTCCAAACCAACTACTTTATTATCTTCCTGAGTGCAGGGACGTTGGTAGAAGTCATGTGTTGGCCCACACCTGTGATCCCAGCACTTGGGAGGCTGAAGCAGAAGGATCGCCAGAATAACAAGCAAATAAATGAACAAATGAAATGGAATAAAACTTTTAGCTGGCACAGTGGTGTCTCTATAGTTGCAGCTACTCAGGAGGGTTGAGGATCACTTGAACCCAGAAGTTCAGAGCCAGCCTGTGTAACATAGTGAGACCGCATCTCTTCCTCCCCAAAAATGTGTTTCCTTTTTTGTTTGTTTTGAGACAGAGTCCCACTATGTAGTTCAGGCTGGCCTTGAACTTGTGGCAATCCTCCTGCCTCAGCCTCCCGAGTGCTGGGATTACAGCTTGTTTTTAATCAATAGGTTTTACTCTCTTTGGCTAGTGTGTGTGGGTAGAGGGAGTACTAGGATGGAACTCAGGCCTTTGTGCTTGTAAGGTAGGCAGCAGAACCACTGAGCCAAATCCCCAGCTCCTCTCTTTGGCTATTTTTAAGGGTTTTTTTTTTTTCCTTGACTTTGTCTTTTAGCTGTTTTGCTATGGTGGAATTGAGTATGTTTTCTTTGTGTTAATCTTCTTTTTTTCTTTTTCATACCGGGGAGTGAACTCAGGTCCTTGTGCTTGCGAGGCAGGCGGTGGAACCACTGAGCTAAATCCCCGGCCCTGTGTTAATCTTCTTTAGAGATCATATAAGCCTTCTTAAATCTGTGACTGGATGACACTCAACATTTTAAAACAGTTTTTTTGAGACAGGGTCTCACTATGTAGTTGAGACTGCCCTGAAACTCACTATGTAGCTCAGGTTGGTCTTGAACTCATAGTGATCCTCCTGCCTCAGCCTCCTGAGTGCTGGGATTACAGGCGTGCGCCACCATGCCCAGCTTTTAAAACACTTGATCATCTTTATCATCATTATCATTGTCTTTCCTCTCTATCAAAAACAGTGGTATTGGGTTGGGGATTTAGCTCAGTGGTGCTGGGCCTGCCTCACAAGTGCAAGGTCCTGAATTCAATACCTCCCCCATCCCCAGCAGGGCAGGAAATAGTGGTGTCCATGGCATACCAGCAATTAATCTGTCATGGATTTTCCTGTATTTTACTTTTTCTGGCTCTACGTCCTTCAATCTGAGTATTTTCTATTGTTCAATTATTAGTCTCTCCTCTGCTGTTTAATTTACTGTGGAATCCATTAGTCTTTTTTTTTTTTTTTTTTTTTTTTTTTTTTTT
>NW_022900928.1:88304820-88317002 GCF_012274545.1 Fukomys damarensis | reverse complement strand
TTTTTTTTTTTTTGAGACAGGGTCTTGCTGTGTGGTTCAGAAATTTTCTATTAAAAACAGCTCCCAGCCCCAGATTCTAAGCGAGGGGCAGGAGAAGCGCGTTGTACATATATACATTTGCTTTTTCCCACATTTTTTAAATTAGTGGACGCACATGGATTGGTTGTGGGCTCTGGCGCCACTTGGCGGCCATCGCGGGATCGACTTTCCCCAAGTTTCCCCGGGGGCTGCCTTGGCACCCATTTTGCAAAAGCGGGTGAAGCCGATAGGACGCCCCACGTGGCGTCAGATTCTGACCCATGTGGGGTCTCCCAGATCCTAGAAGCTCCCTGGGGCCCAGTCCCACCACATCCTCCCAGGGCCTCCCTTGACTCTCAGGCCACGTGAGTTTACAGGCATATGACCGATTTGGACTCTGGGATAATGGGGTTGGGTTCTCTGTGATTGCTAGGGAATCTCAGGAGGTGGCACCAGGCCCAGCAGGCATGCAGACCATACATGCAATGTTTTGTTTTTTTTTTTTTTTTTTTTTTTTTTTGAGGCAGAGTCTCACTATGTAGTCCAGGCTGGCCTCGGCCTCGATTCTTCCTGCCTCAGCCTCCCTAGTGCTAGGATTACAGGCATGTGCCATCACACCTGGCTCCCTTAGATTTTGTTTTGTTTTGTTTTTGAGACAGGGCCTCATATGTAATTGAGACTGACCTGGAACTCTGTATGTAGCCCAGGCTGGTCTTGAACTCAGTGATCCTCCTGCCTCAGCCTCCTGAATGCTGGGATTACAGGTGTGTGCCACCACGCCCGGCTCCCTTAGACTTTTTTTGTTTTGTTTTGTTTTGGTACCAGGGATTGAACTCAGGACCTTGTGCTTGCAAGGCAGGTGGCAGAACCACTGAGCTACCCCCCTCCCCCAGCCCATCCTTAGAGTTTTGAAGGATTGCTACCTTCTAGTGCTGTTGATAAGTCTGAGGCCATTCTGATCCTTGGTCTTTCCTGTTTAGCTTGTTTTTGCTTCTTTTTGGCAGCTTTTAGATCCTTTACCCTTAAATCTTTTTTTTTTTTCTTTTCTTTTTTCTTTCTTTCTTTTTTTTTTTTTTTCTGGTACTGGGAATTGAACTCAGGACCCTGCACTTGTGTGGCAGGCATGGCACTGCTCAGCCAAATCTTTGGCCCTACCCTGTAATCTAGAAAATTTGTGAAAAATGTGCTTTGGAGGGGGTCTGATTTCACACTGCACAGACAACTTTGGGGAGCTTTCCAAGTTGTATTTCCTGGCCTTCGACTGGGAATTTATTTATTTATTTATTCTATTTACATTCTGTCTCTCTTTTTTTTTTTAAACTGGGAATTTAGGAAAGAAAATAAAAGTAGAAGATGAATCCACGAGTCCCAAATTGGAATTTTGGGATGAGAGAACAATGACTAAAAATTAAAAAAAGAAGTTATTTGTAAAAATTCATAAACTTTCCCAGAACGGAACACTTTAACTCTGCAGATGGAAAAGCCCAAGATGGTCCTCAGCACGATGAATGGAAAAAGATTCCAAGGGGACTCCTGGGGGTGGCATTTCTCAGCTCATTTGAAGCTGCATTTCAAGTCACAGTGATGTCCTCAAGTCTCCACAGAGTCTGGGCATCAGGTGCTGAGGTTGAGACGCAGGTGGTGATGTGTCTGTCTGTGCAGGACAGGTCATCCAGGATGGCTCCAGGGGAGGGAAGGCCCATGGGTGGGCTGGATGCCGTGGCAGGAAGGGAGCAATGACCCTGAGGTGAGTCCTGATGGTGCCCCGGGCAGGGACATGGGCGGCCCAGCTCTCAAGCTGGCCTGGATCCAGCTGGAGCCTTGTGCCTTATCTAGGTTCCCATGGAGAAACAGTGCCCTTCCCGTGCCAACCTGTGCCAGGCCACACACAGGGCCCTGGGGACAGAGGCACCAGGAGACCTTGATAAGCAGGGAAAGGGGTGGATGCACCCTGAGTCCTGCTTCCTGGAGTGGAGGGCGGTGGGTCTGACACATAAGAGACTCGAGGGCGTCCTCTAAGGCCTGCTGCTGGCCCCGTGTGGTGGGCATCCCGGTGCCAGGGACCCCGTCCTTCCTGGGCTCTGTGATGGCATCTCTCAGAGCCACCATATGCCCGGGAAAGCAAGTCTTCCCACCGCACTCCTCCTCCAGACGCTATTCTTGGTCATCTGTGTTTCTGGGTAAATTTTGGAATCAGTTTGTCCATTCCACGCACTCATTAATAAAACTTGTGGGGACTTTGAATAGCATGGCACTGAATCTACAAATGACATTCGGGCAAACAGAGTTCCTCATGCTATTGATTCTTCTAGTCCATACACACGATCTATCTCTTGATTGATTAATTGATTCATTGGCACTGGGAATTGAACCCAGGTTGTTGGGACTGAGCTACATCCCCTGCCCTTTAAACATGTTTTTAAAATTTTGAGACAAGGTCTACATAAGTTGCTCAGGCTGGACTTGAACTTTCAATCCTCCTGCCTCAGTGCTGGATGACAGGCATGTGCCTCCCACCTTAGCAGCTGGGCTGGAAATAGTAGTGGCAGACAGACAGACAGATCAGCTTGCAGGCAGGTGACAGAAATGGGCGATACCCTGAGGAGCACAGCACATCTCGCCTACCACCCATGGGCTTACACAGCAGCGATTCACTGTCCCCTGGTCCTGGGGGGCAGGCGTCTGAGGCTCGGGTGCAGACAGCACCACGCACCCTCTGTGGGTGCAAGAAGGGCACTGTCCCTGGCCGCTAAGGCTTCTAGGTCCTCCGCATCGTGACTCCAGTGTTCCTGTAGTGTCCCCAAGGGTCTCCTGTTGCCACACCCAAGTCCTATAGGGCATAAATCACCTGCAAAACCTTGTTTCCGAAGGTCACAATCACAGCTCTGAGGGTCAGGCCCTTGGCATCTCTGGGGGGACTCTCATTAGCCCAACAGGCTCAGTGGCTTAGCAAGACCCTGCCTCAAAATTTAAAAATTTAAAAAAGGGCTGGGGACGTAGCTCAGTGTGAATGAAGGCCATTGGTTCAATCCTCATACTGAAAAATTACATTAAATTTAAATTTTTAAAGAAATGCAGATCTCAAGTCAAACTGTACAAACAGCATGCCTCCCCTGCCCCACAGCCAGATACCCTGCGCTGGCTCCAGGCTGAGTGGCTGCATGCAGAAGTCCTTCCAGATGGAACTGTCTCATGGATTTATTTTCAGAGGCCACCTGTCCTAAGCCAGGCATAGTGGTACACATCTGTAATCTCAGCATTGGGAGGCTGAGGCAGGAGGGTTGCTATAATTTCAAGGTTGGCCTGGGCTATATGATGAAACCTTGTCTCAAAAAAACTGAAATACACACACACACACACACACACACACACACACACAGCCAAAGGGACACAACCTATCACTCCAGACCCACCTGTCCTTTTTGATCATCAGTCCCCAGAGCAGGCCGAAGTGAGAGCGAGATTTTGGTTGTCACAGCATTTGGTGAGAGGGGACGGGGGTGCCGAGTGCCCTGTAATGCCCGGGGCCCAAGCACACCATGTGGGGAGCACAGACCAGGACCCCTGTCCTGCCTGGGCTCTATGACACTGTCTTCTCTGAGGAAGGACGAGCCATTCTTGTACCCCCCAGTCCTTGCCAATTTTGTGTCATTTGCATCTGCAGCGTTTTAGGTTATTTAACTTGTAAATTTCCCTCAATAATCCCAGCTCTATCTTTTCCAGAGCCCTGATTACAGCATTTAAATTTTTTAGTATTCTGTGCACTGTGGAACTTAGAATTCTGTGCAGACACAACCTTCATCAGGGCAGCCAGGAAGCAGCAAGGCTGCGCCCGCCCGCCCAGTCTGCGTCTGCGGCCCGTGTGTGGTGGCCCAGGGCCCTGCTAGGTGGAGCCCAGAGAGGAAGTGGTGCAGGCGGGTGGCTGGGGCCAAGCACTGCCCAGGAGCTCTCAGCTCCTCCCTGCCAGGCACAACCCTCCCAGGATGCCGCCCTCCTCTTCCTCATCCGCGGAAGACACTGCACTTGCGCACGATTGATTCCCAGCTCCAATCCCTGGGGACTGGGGCTCCCCATCCCCTACCCAGTGCCTTGCCAGCCTTGCCTGTGCCGCTGTCTCCACCACCCTGCAGGGTTAGATCCAAAGTCCCCCAAAGGTCCCCCCAACCATGCGTGTGGAGGGCGATTAGATCATGGATTCGCCCATCGATGAGTTCTGAGCTGAATGAGTTTACTAGGGCCTGTTGGAGGTGGTCACTGTGGAGTGACGCGGAAGGGTGTGCTGGTGTTCCAGCTCCTCCCTTCTCTCTCTGCTTTCTGTCCACCGCACCGTGAGCAGCTGTCCTCTACCAGGCCCTTCTGCTGTGCGGTTTGTACCTTAGAGCTGTCCAACCGTGGACTGAGCCCTCTGAAACCGTGGACCACACAGACCTCTTCTCCTTTAATTTGGGGGTGTCAGCTACCTCAGTGACAGGAAAGCTGACTGATGACAGTGACCCTTCGTCCCCCCCCCGGTCCATGGCTGCAGACTTCCTGGGCTGTATGGCGCATCTCCTCTAGGTCTTAGGATGGGCACTGTGTCCTGCCGTGGATGCTCTCGGGGTGACTTCACATGGTTGGCAGCTGCCGATGCCCACACGGCCAGCTCAGCCCCTTCTGTTCCTGTTGCTGCCAAACAACCCACCTCAGAGAGTCAAAAGGGGCGGGAAGTCTCTGCTCCAAGGTGCGTGGGGCTCCAGCCAGGAAGGCCAGACGCAGGGCGGGGGCTGACGCTTATCCTCTCACGTAAGGCCTGGAAGTGGGGACCGGCCAGTGCCCCAGCGCCTTCTTTGTGCAGCCCCGCATCGGGGCCTGAGCTTTCTCATGCATGCTGGCTGAGGTACCAGAGGCAGCACCGCGCAAGCCCAGAGTGTTTCTATGCTGCCACACGTGTCGCCCTCACCACACAGCTGGAACACGACACAGCTGCATGATAGGGCCCTGACTTCTGCCGCTGCCACCGCTGGGCGGCGCGACACCGGGAGCCTTTGACAGCTCCTGTGTGCAGCCCAGGGGATGCCGCAGGGAGGGGGCACAGCTGACACTTCTGCTCCTGGGGGGGAGGTGACAGATGGCTTCCCCACCTCAGGGCAGTCTGGTCCACAAGACAGAGGACCAAGGTCCAGGACCAGGGAGACCTGGCTCCTGCCCTGTGGTGGCAGGTGATGCTGGGGACTCCACTGTACCCGGCCAGCCTTGGACACGGTTAGATGGAGTTAGCATTTTTCCTTCTTTCAATACTGAGGTTTACTTTGGCTCCATGTTCCATTCCAAGGTCAGGGGACACATCTGGCTATGGTCTATTTTTTTCCTTTTTTTTTCGAGACAGGATCTCACTGTGTAGTGCAGGCTGGCCCAGAATTCACTACGTAGCCCAGGCTGGCCTCAAATTCACAGCGGTCCTCCTGCTTTGGACTCCCAAGTGCTGGGATTACAGGGGTGCCACACCTGGGTCAAAGATTTCAATAAAACAAGTGCCATAGACTGTAGATCTTGGACGTATCTAAAGAATATCTTCCTGAGTTATCTTTAAATTCAAATTAATATGAATGGAACTTGAACGAAAAGCCACAGAGATGAGATAAAGTCAATATAAATTATTCTGACATGGAGAAGCAAACGGTAACAAAAACCTTTCTGCTCACACAAGAAGTGGTAGTGGATTCACAGGAAATGATAAATTTTGAACAAAAGCTATGAATATTCTGGGCACGGTGGATGACACATGCCTGTAATCTGAGCGCTTGGGAGGCTGAGGCAGGAGAACTGCCATGAGTTTGAGGCCAATCTGGACTACATAGTGAGTTCAAGGCCAGCCTGCACTATATACTAAGAACCTGTCCCAAAAAACAAACAAGCAAACAAAAGCAGACATTAATAGGTTTTTGGATTGCTCAACCCAACTGATGAATTATATGAACACACCAGAATAGGGTGGAACTTCTTTGCTAATTTGACATGAAATACTGGCATGGATAAAGTTAAAAGAGAGTCAAGCATGGCAGTGTATACTTGAAATCCCAGCACTCTTGGAGGCTGAGGCAAGAAGATTGTAAGTATCCAGCCCACCTTGGTAACTTAGTGATTCAGCAAGACCCTCACTCAAAATTTTAAAAACTAAAAAATAAAGGACTAGAGGACCAGGGATTTAGCTCAGTGGCACTGCACTTGCCTCGTAGGCACAAAGTCCCAAGTTCAATCCCCAGTACCAATATAAATAAATAAATAAACAAATAAATGGCTGGGAATGTAGTTCAGAGCAACAGTCCTGGTTCAATCCAAAGGAGAAGGGGGGTAAGGAAGGAGAAAGAAAGGCTAAATGCCCCACAGGGTCTGATTTTAAGGGAATAAGTGTTGTCACTTCAAAAGGTATTTAAATTAATCACTAAACAGAAACAAAAATAAAACATGAAAAGCTTTGAACACTTAACAACTTATATATGAAACTTGATAGCTATTTCTCCAAATTTGAAAGTGAAATTTATTTACATATTTTCATTTTAATTAATTAATTAATTAATTAATTTATTTATTTATTTTGAGACAGGGTCTCACTATGTAGTTGAGACTGACCTGGAACTCACTATGTAGCCCGTGCTGGTCTCGGACTCAGCAATCCTCCTGCCTCAGCCTCCTGAGTGCTGGAATTACAGGCGTGCACCACTCACCCTGCTTGAGTGAAATTTAAAATATACAATAATTATTGCCAACAGTGGCCTGTAAAACTATATTAGCCAAAGTCTAATCAGAAAACAGAAGCCACACATTAAACAAGGAAAATTTAACAGAATTAACTTTAGCCAGTAGTGTAGTTCAGTGGACTGCAACTGCCTGGCAAGTGCAGGGTCCTGGGTTCCACCCTTGGCACCCCCCACCAAAGGATTAACTTTAACAGGGGTTGGAGTAGTTAGAGATGAACCAGAAAGAAGTAAAAACAAAAAACCCCACCTCATTTGAAGTGCAGGAAGGGGGCTGTGTGTGCGAGTGCACCTGTATTCCCAGCACTTGGGAGGCTAAAGCAGGAGGATAGCAAGTTTGAACCCAGCCTGGGTAATTCAGCAAAAAGACCCTGTTTCCAAATAAAAAAGAAAAAGCTGGGTGGTGGCGCACACCTGTAATCCCAGCACTCGGGAGGGTGAGGCAGGAGGATCGCTGTGAGTTCGAGACCAGCTTGGGCTACATAGTGAGTTTCAGGGCAGTCTCAACTACATAGTGAGACCCTGGTGAGACCCTGTCTCAAAAAAACAAAAACAAAAACAAATAAGAAAGAGCTGGGGATGTAGCTCAGTGCAAAGTGCTTGTGTTCAATCCCCATTACATAAAAAGGAAGGAAAGAAGGAAAGGAAAGCCAGGACAGGTTGAAGGAGAAGGAAACGGAAAAATGCAGGAAGGGCAGCTGTAAAACGGCAGCCATTGCTGTAAGGCACCTAGGAAGAGGTGGCTCTGCTTAGCTGAGAGCCTGACCTTCCTGGAGCGATCAGCAGTGACCCGGGAGTCAGGTAGGCAGAGCTTGCTGGAAACCTGCTTTCCGGGGAGTCAAAGGGCTCACGCACAGGATGCTAGGGCTGCTGGGAGAAGACGTGCTGGGGTTGCGGAGGCCACACCCACTGCGGGCCTTAGCTGGGGCTGCGGAAACCGCCGGCCCGCAGGAGCTCCGCTCAGATTTTGTAGCAAAGATCCCAGGAAAAGAAGGCTTTGCTTGCTGAGCGACTCGGAGCTTATGCTGCGTACGCCAATTCTGAATCTCACCACCAGAGAGAGCCCTAAAAGCAGGATGATTCTGAAGTGGTTGAAATACTGTACTACCTGGAGTTTTGAACAACCATGTTTTAGTTTCCGCTTGAAAGTTTTCCCCACGAAAGTAAATGGCCACAAAGGGTGCAACTGCCAGGTTATTGTAAAATTAAAATTATAAACTATTATGTGACCTTTGGCTATATGTTCAGTGATCGCTAGATACCATAGGAATTTGATACCTATCATTTAAAATGATATCTTAAAAGATACTTTTTTGCTTAGTAGCCGAGGATGGCCTCAAACTCATGGTGCTCCTCTTGCCTCAGCCTCTGGGGTGCTGGGATTACAGGTGTGCACCACCACACCCAGCTTTAAAAAACCACAAAACTCTTTCTAAATCATTTCTATTTCTACATAAGGTTGTCTTCTCACTCACTTTCCTACCATTTTGTCCTAACAAATATTACATTTGGAAGTCCTATTAAGTATATTCGGCATACCTCCCAGCAGCAAAAATAAATTTGCAAATTGAAATTTATAGAAATTTTCAAAGTTTTTGTACACAGGGAAGGGAGGGGGCTTTAGAGAGGGAATGGGATAAAATAAAATAAAATTTATTAAAAATAAAAAAGCTGGGTGTGGTCACACACCCCTGTAATCCCAGCACTTGGGAGGCTGAGGCAGGAGGATCACTGTGAGTTCAAGACCAGCCTGGGCTACATAGTGAGTTCCAAGTCAGTCTCAACTACACAGTGAGACCTTATCTAAAAAAAGAAAAAAGAACAAAAGAAAGGTTATCCTCTGATCCTAGGTCCTAAATGGTGAAAAGTCCTTCAGATCAGAGTCATCACTGCTATTATTAGTTACATATATTTGATTAAAGCCATGCAAATCTGTGACAGATTGTAATAAATAATAACATTTCATTGAAAATGCATTTGTTAATGAGGTAAATGTTTGTATTTTCCACTCTTTTTATGTATCTGTATGCTAGAATAAGACCCATTATCAACATCTGTTCTGTTTCTCCTCTTTTATTTATTTATTTATTTATTTATTTGGGGGTTTTGTTGTTGTTTTGTGTTTTGTTTTGCTTTGTTTTGTTTTTTTGGGACAGGGTCTCACTATGTGGTTGAGACTGATCTGGAACTCACTATGAAGCCCAGGCTGGTCTTGAACTCACATAGATCCTCCTGCTGGGATTACAGGCATGTGCCACCACGCCTGGCTCTGTTTCTCCTCTTTTAAAAAGTGTAACAGAGGGCTGGGGATTTAGCTCAGCAGCACTGTGCCTGCCTAGCAAGTGCAAGCTGCGCTTGAGTTTGATCCCTCATACCAGAAAGAAAAAGTGTAATAGAGACGTCCGTGATAAGTGTTTTCTTCATATAGATAAGTGGAAAGGAACAAAGCGAGTTTTTCACATTAATGCCACAAAATTTTTTTGAACTCCTGTAGGTCCCAAATCATACCATGGCCCATCACTAGCTAGAGCGTATGCATGTGTGTGACTGAATGTATGTGTGCAAATGTGTATGCTCATGTGAGTATGTGTGTGTGTGTGTGTGTGTGTGTGTGTGTGTGCATTGAGACAGGGTCTTGCTTTGTCTTGCTTTGTAGTTCAAGCTGCTCTTGAACTCATATATGTTCCAGACTGGCCTTAAACTTGTGGTGATCCTCCTGCCTCAGCCTCCTGAACAGCAGGCAACTGATCCAGTTCTTGCTGTCCCTCTTGCTCCTGTGTGGCACAGGCAGCCCAGGTGCTAGCCCTGTTAGGCCAAGGTCCCCAGTGGCCAGCAGGAAAAAAAGTGTCTATGTGGTAGAATCAAAGCCTGCTGGGCTCTTGTCATTGGTACATTGTGCAAAATAAAAACTTCTCAAATGCTCAACCCAACTTTTCTGGACAAAATTTTGTTCACAGCCACTGCAGTGTGTCACAGCCGTAGTTCCGCAGAACTGTGTACGCACTTCTGCAGTGGGGAGCCGCTCATCCCCAGGGTGGAGGCAGCTAGCTTGTGGCTGACTTGTGGCTTGAGCAGGGACAGAGGGAGCAGCTGCTGTTACTAAGGAGGAGCCTTCTAGCCAGGAACTAAAAGCTGTGCTTCTGCAAACTCCATCCAGGGTACCACAGGCAAGGACTTCTCCTACTTTTTCCAGAGGAGCCCTTACATTGAGTCCTCTACTCTGTGAAATCACTGGATCTCATCCTTGAACCTAAAGTATCCTGCTCAGACACAAGCAAACTGTTGCATACAAAAGGAAATGAGAAAGCCAGGTGTAGTTGTGCACACCTGTAATCCCAGTACTCTGGAGGCTGAGGCAGGAGGATCACTGTGAGTTCAAGACCAGCCTAAGCTACACAGTGAGTTCAAGGTCAGCCTGAACTACTTAGGGGAGACCTTGTCTCAAGGGGAAAAAAAGGAAATAGAAAATAAACCAGTAAATAATAATAATAAAAAAACCACAGGAAGACACTGTCCCAAAAGTAGGAAGCACATACTAACATCACAAGAATTGTAAACTGTCCATCTTCCTCTTCACCTTCTCTCTCTCCTTTCTATCCCTGTGCTCTTTCCTATTCCTTCTCCTCCTTTTCTTTCTCCATCTTTTGTCTTTGGAAACTTAGATTGTTTTTATATTGTAATATTGATCCTGGTGAAGGGGTAGAAAAAATAATTTATTTGGATGTATGAAGAGTCTTGAAGATTTGTCCCCTTTGATCCAGCTATTGTGTTTCTGGGAATATTGCTACATAAAAGAAAGCAAAATCAAAGGAACAAAAACCATCACAGAACACCCTAAAGACCAGACTAGTAGAGTATACCTATAATCTCAGCTAAGGCAGGTGGACCACAAGTTTGAGGCCAGCCTGGGAAACTTAGTGAGACCCTGCCTCAAAATAAAAAATTAAAATAATAAAAAGGGGGGTGGGGATTTAGTTCAGTGGTTCCACCTCCTGCCTTGCAAGTGTGGGTCCCGAGTTCGATTCCTGGTGCCAAAAATAAAAAAGGGGGTTAGGGATGTAGCTCAGTGGCAGAGTGCTTGCCTAGCACATGCTAGGTACAATTCTCTAGGTTCTATTGCCCTGAGTTCAGTCTCAAATATAGGAAAAAAAACAAACAACAACAACAAAGCAAAACACCCTAAAGTATAGAAAAAGCTTTACATCAAAGACAAACTTCACAGCACTGCACCTAAGGAATAATTGGAAAGAGCTTTTGCCTCCAATTACAGCCATTTCGCTTTCTCATTAGAACCGAACCCTGACTTTAGCTGCCAAGAACGATGCCACATTTCCCAGCCTTCTGTGCAGCTGGTCTCAATTCCCAGCCTGCTTTGCAGCTAGCCACATTTTCCAGTCTCCCCTGTGCTGGGGTCAACACATGACTAAGTGCTGGCCAGTGGGGGTGTCCACAAAAGTGAGACCTATGACTTTGGATGGTGGCCTCCCCATTATCTTTCCTCTCCCTGCCTAAACATGGACATGGTAGTGAATATGGGTGTGGTGTCCCTAAGACAGGCCATCTGTTTTCTCTGGATCACACCTGTGTCCCTGGCGGTCCTGCTCTGTTAGGTAAGAAAAACATCTTCAATTTCCCTTTGTTATTTTGTGTTATTTCTTTCAGCATGTGAATCTTTATTCCAACACACAAATTTAAAAGGACAATAATAAGGGACAATTAATGAATGTATGCTGTGTGCACTTGGTGAGGCACTGGGTTGCTGTTGTGAATATATTGATGAAGTTCTGAAATAATACAAAATACCTGGTATACAATTTGTATGTGTGTATGTGGTACTGGGCATTGAACTTAGAGCCTTTGTACTAAACTACATCCCTCAGCCCTTTTAAATATATTTTTAGTCTTTTTTTGAGACAGGGTCTTGCTAAGTCACTAAATTGCCCAGGCTGGTCTTGAATTTGTGATCCTCCTGCCTCAGTCTCCCAGAGTGCTGGGATTACAGGTGTGCATCACCACATCTGGCTGGTCTGTACTAATTTTTAAAGTCCAATAAAAAATTGCTCATATGGGATAATGCCTTACTTTTTTAAAAATTAAAAAAAAATCTTATTGGGGAAAATGCTCTGAAAAAATGATATAAACATGTTAATGGTTCCATTTTAGGTAGTAAAACCCTGAGAGATTTGTGTTTATTCTCTAATTTTATTGTTTGAAAATGTGGGTTAGGTGTGGAGCTCAGTGGTAGAGCATTTTTCTAGTATGCATGAAACCCTGGGTTTAATCCCCAGCACTGAAAAAAATAAAAAAGAAAGAGCTTTAATAAAAAAAATCAGAGGGCCACGGATCTAGCACAGTGGTACCATTGCTTGCCTTGCAAGTGAAAGGTCCTGAGTTCAATCCCCAGTATAAAAAAAAAAAAAAAAAAAAAAA
>NW_022900928.1:88293575-88304734 GCF_012274545.1 Fukomys damarensis | reverse complement strand
TCAAAACCAAAAAAAAAAAAAAAACAAAAAAAAAAAATCAGAAGCCGCGTGAGGTGACGCACGCCTGTATTCCCAGCACTCGGGAGGCTGAGGCAAGAGGATCTCTGTAAGCTGGAGGCCAGCCTGGGCTACATAGTGAGTTCAAAGACAGGCTGAACTGTATAGTGAGACCCTATCTCCAAAAATAGAAAGGAAAAAAACTGGAAAATGTGTCTGATAATTCCCAGGACACTTAGCAGATCTTCTTGCAAGATGAGAGGCCGTGGCAGGGGAGAGGTGGTGGCACAAGGAGGGCCGGGCACAGCAGAAAAGGCTGGTGGCTGCAGCTGTGCCCACAGGAAGTTCTGGCTGGCCCAGGTGGCCCACTGTGCCTGTGTTCCCAGGCCAGGCAGAGGCCTGACTCTGAGAAAAGCACAGAAAAATGGAAAAATGAGTTGGTTCACGAGTTGGCTGAGTGGAATGCAGGCAGCTGGTCTGGCTCTGAGAAACTTCCTTGGTGCCAGGGCTGGGGTGGAAGCATTACCAGCAGCATGAGAAATAGATTCACTTCTTAAAAATCCGGAATTTTTAAAGATCCATTTCAATTCCTCGGTTTCTAGGAAACATCCATTCTTCTTCTGTACCCATGGATTGCCAGTTATTTGTTCAGGGAATGGATATGGGATATTATTTATCTGATCTTCTGAGAAATCAGGAGATAAATAATAGCCAACTCCCCAAGGAGGCCATGGGCCAGCAGGGCCGGAAGTCCCCTCGTTTTGACAAGGAAAGCAGCTTTCAGAGGACCGCTCAGCTCTGGGTGCCAGTTGCTGCCATCCACTGCCCAGTTCTGCCCCTCAACCCCATGGCCTCTGCTCAGCCCCTCAGAGCCCCTCTTCCCAAGTTTTAGAGGGGATACCACCCCAATTCACATATTTCCTTAAAGCCAAGTCAAGCTTTAAAGTGTATTGGAATGTTATTTTCTTTTGTTTAGTTTGTTTTTTGGAGATGATAGGCTCTCACTATGTCCTTCAAGCCGGCCTCACTGCATAACCCAGGCTGGTCTTGAATTCACAGGGATCCTCCTGCCTCAGCCTTCTGAGTCCTGGGATTATAGGCATGGACATCACACTGGGGTGTTGTAATGTTATTTTCTTTCTTTTTTTTTTTTTTTTTTTTTTTTTTTGGTTTTTTGAGACAGGGTCTTACTATGTAGTTGAGAATACCCTGGAACTCACTATGTAGCCCAGGCTGGTCTCAAACTCACAGTGATCCTCCTGCCTCAGCCTCCCGAGTGCTGGGATTACAGGCATGTGCCACCACACCACCGGCAAAATTCTAGCTTTCCCAAGTTTATTTGTTTATTTGGTACCGGGGATTGAACTCAGGACCTTGTACTTGCAGATCAAGTGGCAGAACCACTGAGCCAAATCCCTGGCCCT
This sequence comes from Fukomys damarensis, assembly GCF_012274545.1. Classification (NCBI taxonomy): domain Eukaryota; kingdom Metazoa; phylum Chordata; class Mammalia; order Rodentia; family Bathyergidae; genus Fukomys; species Fukomys damarensis. The sequence continues at coordinate 88,303,313 of NW_022900928.1, read as the reverse complement.
GTAATATTATTTTCTGAGGGGCTAATTATAAGAAGCTGGCTGGGGTCAGGGGACATACTTGCTCCTGGCAAGGGCTTTTCCCACAGCCACCTCTAAACTGCGCAGGGAGGGTAAGCAGCTGCACTCTGACTCTTTACAATGCAGTGTGTTCATTGGCTGAATGTTTCCTGGTAGGGAGGTGAGGCAGCTCTCGGGAGACCAAGGTGCCTGCTAACAATTAGAAAATCCAGAGGTCACCTGTTTGCAGGCAGCAGTGGCTGCCAGAGGACTTAATAGTAAACCTGGGAGGGGAGACTCCCTTCTGTCTGGTGTGACCCTTGGCAGCACTGGCCAAGCCTGGATGCAGCTGTGAGGCTAAATCCAGATGCTGAGACCAGACAGGGCCTCTGTGTGTGTGTTGGGGTGGGGTGAACACACCCAAGGGGGCTTTCGGTAGAGAAGGGGGAATTGCAAGATCGTCCACAGAGGGGGCATTTAGTGGACTCGCTGGACAGAGGAACAAATCCTGGGGTGGGATGGAGGTTGGGGGCAACCCCTGACTGGCAGGGCAGACCCCTGACTCTCAGGAGCAAACAAAAGGAGAGAGCTAACGGAGCCCCCAGCCCAGCCTCGACCTAGGATGGCCCCTGATTGGCCTAGAGGACAGGAACAGGGGCCTTCATAATGTTTTAGAAGATATGTTTGGCAAACTGGGTGTGGTAGCTTGTGTCTGTGATTCCTGTACTCTGGGAGGCTGAGGCAGGAGGATTGCAAATTTGAGCTCAGTCTGGGCAATGTCACAAAGACCCCACGGTCTTTGTGAGAATCTGTATCAAAAAATAAAATATAATTTTAAAAGGCTGACGATGTAGCTCAGTAAGAAGGCCTGAGGTTCAATCCTCAGTACTCCCCCCGCAAGAGTGTGGGTGTGGTGGTGTCTTAGTTACTTTTCTCATTGCTGACACAAAATACCCGACACCAAGAGTTGTAGGGGGAAAGGTTCATTTAGCTCACAGTTTGTAGAGGTTTCAGTCCATAACTGGCTTGCTCCAAGGCAGGGTAGTATGGCAGACACAAATTACAGAGGGGAAACAGTTCATAGTTGGCAGAAATTGGCAAAACAATAAGGGATGACACAGCTCTTTTTGTCCCTTCTGTCTTATCCAGGCCACTTAGGACGGGCAGCACTCACACCATTGATCCTAGAGTCCTTGCTCCTAGCACTGCATCATGAATCAGTCCAGCAACACATACTCCAGATCCAACCACCTCCGAGACAGCCCCACCTAGGACCGCAGGAGGCTTCAGGGGGACCTCTAGATACAAGCCATGACAGGGGGTGTGTTCGGCCTCTCAGAAAAAGTACTACAAACTAGAAGCAGTAGCACTGCTCAAGAAGCAGAGACAGCGGGATGGCAAGTCCCAGGCCAGCCTGGGTGGTTTAGTGAGAACCTGTCTCAAAAACTAAAAAGAGCTGAGGCTGTGGCTCGGTGTTGGAGCATTTGCCTAGTGTGCTCCCCCAAAAACTCAGGGCCAGAATTTGGTGGAAGAAAAAAGTTTATTCAAAGCTTGCTGTGAAGGACATTGGGGACCTCAGGGTTGCCTCTAATCTCTGTCCCCCGACATTCAGGGGAGCAAGGACTTTTATTGAAACAAAGTGGGGTGTGATACAGGGAGACAGGGATGGTGGGGGCCACTGCCAGTGCTCCCACCCTCATGGTTCACAGAGGCTCCTCGGGAGAATTTAGCATACAAGGGATGGAGATGGCGCTAGGACTGCCTTGCAAGCAGGAGGTCCCGAGTTTGATCCCCAGTACCCCAAAAAACAAAAACAAAAACAAAAAGAGGGCCAGGGATTTAGCTCAGTGGTGCCACCGCCTGCCTCTCAAGCACAAAGTGCTGAGTTTGATCCCCGGTATATATATAAAAAAAAAATTAAAATACAAAAAGTGTTGTTAAAGACCGGGAAGTCAGGAAGGAGGCAGCTCTATTGCAAAATTACTCTTCTCCTAGGATTCAGATCCATTACAGAGTCACTTGGCATGGGATGAAGGTCAACCATATTTGCATAATTAATTTCTCCAACAAAGAGAGGAACCAGGGCTGAAACTGCATTTGGTGAAATAATAGCCCAGAGTCCAGGTTTCCTAAAACTGATGAAAACCACCGGATTCAGAAAGTCAAAGGGCTGGGATGTAGCTCAGCAGCACTGTATCTGCCTGGTAAGTGTAAGGTCCTGAGTTTGATTCACAGTACCGGAAAAAAAAAAAAATAAAAGAAAAAGAAAGTTCTGAGACTCCTCTAGCAGGACAAATACAAAGGGGATGACACCTAGTACTGAAAAACAAGGACCAAGGTAGAACCCCCCCCCAAAAAAAAATCCCAGGAAAACTGGATGTGGTGGTGCACACCTTTCATACCAGCACTCTGGGAGCTGAGGCAGGAGGATCACTGTGAGTTCGAGGCCAGCCTGGGCTACATAGTGAGACCCTGTCTCAAGAAACAATAATAATACATATAAAAGATACCAAGAAAAAAGCTCCATCACCTTCTAAGACTGTCAGGTGACCCCAGAAACAGTGAAACCAGAAGTCAGTGGGATAAGCACCTTCAACGTGCTAAGAGAAAATGCACAGAGCTAATTAGAATGCCCCAAAGTTTTGAAAAGAAGGAAGCCCAAGGTCAAGCCCACATGATAGCACACACCTGTAATCCCAGAACTCTGGGAGGCTGAAGCAGGAGGATGGAAACTTTGAGTACAGCCTGGGCATTGAGTGACTTAGCAAGAACTTGTCTCAAAATCAAAAATTAAAAAGTGTGGGGTATGTTGCTTAGTACAAAGGCTCTGGGTTCAACTCCAGCACCACACACATAACACACGCGCGCGCGCGCGCACACACACACACACACACACACACACACAGGACTCAGGTGGCTGATTTTGAAAAAACAGTTGTTGCCAGGGATCACTAGTGAAACAGAAACCCACCAGACTGAAAGTATGATTCAACATTCAAATTTCCCCAAAATTCCAGTTGATTACCACTCCCTGAAAATTTGCATTTATAAATAGGAAAGTCAGGAATGACATTTTTGTCTTTTTTGTTTTGTTTTGTTCTGGTTTTTTGAGACAGGGCTAACTATGTAGTTGAGACTGACCTGGAACTCACTATGTAGCCCAGGCTGATCTCGAACTCACAGCGATCCTCCTGCCTCAGCCTCCTGAGTGCTGGGATTACAGGTGTGGGCCACCACGCCTGGACAGTTTTGTTTTGTTTTTTGAGACAGGGTATCACTGTATGGCTCCGCCGGCCACGAACTCACAGTGATACTCCTGCCTGAGCCTCCCAAGTGCTGTGCCCTCTTTTCTTTGTAAATCCATGTTTTCACTTATAAAAAAAAAAATCACTTTCCCACACAAGTCAGTCCATGTACATTGTCCTCCCCAAACAATGAGAGGCACCGCCAAAGGCACTTGCTACTTCTCACTTTTCTATCAAGAACAAATAACATTCAATTTCACTCTCAGGCAGAAGGTGTTCAAGAATTTTCTGGTTTTAGACCTGCAGAAGCAAAATCAGAGGGCAGAGATTCCTTGGTTATTCATCACCACAAATCTCATAGCAGTAAAAACACAAATGCAAACCAGGAAGACTATCCAGAGGAGACACTGTTGGAAGCTCTGTCAGCATTAGAAAGCAGGCCTCTTGCCAAAGTACAGCCAGAATAACAGATGCTGGATTAGTATTGGGTCAAAGAGAATGCACATTGGTCTTTTGCTATGTCACCCTCCTAGGAGTTTTGTTGATGAAACCTTCCACAAGTAACGTACCAGGGTACTGGTTTTCATACAGCCTTGCCATTAGAATAGGTGACAATTTTTTCCCCAGTTTGACAGGTTGGATGCGATAATGTACCTGTCCACCTGTCCCCTGTGAGCTGGGGACTGGGCTTAGGGCTCACACCTGCCAGGCAAGCCCTCTACTACTGGACTCCGTGCCCTGCCCTCTGGTGTATTTTTATTTCTATTTCTTTCCATAGGAGTAAAGAGAGAAATAAAGTCATGTATGCAGAAAAGGTGGTGAATGTTTACATTTTTAAAATTTATTACAGTAAAACACATTGCCATTAATTCCCCTCGAAACACTCAACCTTGATCTGAACACACTTCTCCATTGTTCCGGTCACTCTCTGCAGCAGTTCTGGAAGTCCTCCTTCATGAGTGTCTCTAGTGGCTTTGTTGTAGCTGCCTTGATGTCCTGAATTGATTCAAACTATTTCCCTTTCACAGTTATATTGACTTTGAGGAAGAGCTACAAGTTGCACAGTGCCAGACTAAGTCACGGTGTGACTGAGGTGGATGAGGACATTACAAGCCTGCCTTTCCACTGGATTTGCATTTGGCAGTGGCAGTTACCACATTTTCGATCATACCTCATGAAGACAAACACAAGAGGGGACTTGGCCCAAGACAAAGGGGTTTAACTTCAAAGCTTTTGTCTTTGAGCTCCTAAAGGAGGCTACTGAGGCAGGGTACTCTGCAATGTGGCAGATTCAGAGGTCTGCTGGCTGCAGATGCACCACAGTTGCAGAACTGCTGTGTATCTGGAGGACACAGCCACTCTGCCAGGGCCAGGGTGAAGCCATACATTGTGCCCAGGAGCACAGGCAGAGACACCTGCCCTGTGCCCCTTGGTGCACAGCACCTATATGGGTCTGTAGCAGGACCCAAGGTGTTACCCTAGACCCGGTATGTCTGTTTGGGAAAAGTGTGCCCCTGTGTAGTGAGAGGAAAGGGTGCCTTTGCTTTTGGGCTGTGCTTGGTGTGAAAGTGTCCCCCACAGCCCCTGAGCTGGGGTGTCACCTCCAGGACAGCTGGGTGGAGAGGTGACTTCACTCAAGGGCACTGGTCATGAGTGGGTTGATGTTGTTGCCCCAGGGAGTGGGTCAGTTGTCCTGGGAGTGACTCCTGATAGGGGATGAGCTTGGCCTCTCCCCCTCGCCCCCACTTCTTCCACCATGGGGTGACACAGCAGGATGGCCCTCACCAGACAGCCCCCCTTGACCTGAGACTTCCAGTCTCTGGAAGGGGAGGAAAAATCTGTTTCTAATGAAACTCTCTGTCTGTGGTGCTCTGTTTTCCAGCAAAAGATGCACACAAGGCCTGCACTCTCCAGTCCACTGAGTTTTCTGGTTTGTTGATTGATTGATTGATTGATTGATTGATGGGGCCTCGCTATGTTCTCCAAGCTGGCTTCAAACTCATGGTGATCCTCCTGCCTCAACCTCGTGAATGCTGGGATTACAGACATGTGCCACCATGCTCAGCCCAGAGTTTATTTAACAATGCCTTTACTGACACGTATTCACATGCCAAAAAATTTACCCTTTTATTTTATTTTTTATTTTTTTTGGTTTTTTTGAGACAGGGTCTCACTATGTACTTGACAATGACCTGGAACTCACTATGTAGCCCAGGCTGGTCTTGAACTCACAGCGATCCTCCTGCCTCAGCCTCCCGAGTGCTGGGATTACAGGCATGCGCCACCACACCCGGCTTACCCTTTTAAATTACCCTATAAATTCAGTAGGTGGCTATTATAGGATACATCTGTGATCACCACACTTGGGAGGCTGAAACAGGATGTTCTCTGCAAGTTCTAGGCCAACCTGGGCTACATACTGAGTTCAAGGCCAACGTGAACTATATAGTGAGACTTTGTGTCCCCCTCAAACAAATTTTTTGTAAAGTTTTGAGACAAGGTTTCACTAAATTGCTAAAATGTTCAGGTGGGCTCAAATTTGTGATCCTCCTGCCTCAGCCTCCCAGAATGCTAGGATTAAAGGCATGAGCCACCACACCCAGCTTTGTTCTTATTTAGATAAATAGAAACATAACTATGTCAACTTCTAGTCAGTTCCTGTCACCCAATATTATGTTTTTTAGTTCTAATATTACAGAACTAACATTCCACTGCATGAATATACCACATTTTAATTATCTTTTCTCTTACTGGTAGACAATTATACGTAAAATTGCACAAGTCCACACAACAGTTCCTATCATTATTACCTGCAGAGGACTCTGATGATCTTTATTCTATTCCATTTCCTTACAAATGCTACTTGAGAAACACCTGCTGATACTGAGCCTGTGGGTGCTTGGTCAATGTTATAAATGTTGCACATGAAGCCACTCATTGGAGACAAGCTTTTTTTTTTGATTTTTGAGACAGGGTCTCACTATGTAGTTGAGACTGCCCTGGAACTCACTGTGTAGCCCAGGCTGGTCTCGAACTCACAGTGATCCTCCTGCCTCAGCCTCCCGAGTGCTGGGATTACAGGCATGCGCCACCATGCCAGGCTTGGAGACAAGCTTTTTTCCCTGTGAGGAAAAGGAAAGCTTATTTTAGTGAACAGAGACTAAAATCAGGAATAGATTCTAGCAGCCTGCTTGGAAAAGCCAAGTTTATCACATCTGTGTGTAGATGGGCTGACACTGGGGGAGATAGCAGCAGCTAGCTGGGAGAGATTTCATCTTGAGTGGATGGACTAACACCAGGAGAGAGACATTAGCGACTAAGTGGGAAAGGAATTGGGCTTATACAGGTGTTGAAGGGACTAATGAATGTGGGGTGAAATGTTTATGACTGAATCTAAGGACAGTCTGTGCAGGTGTGTTGAGAGTCACTGGACTTTTTGGTGCTGGGGAGATTGTTGTCTTAGAGACAGAAAGGGGACCTGCCCACTTGGCTTCTCTAATGAGTTTTACTGAGCAAAGCCACGAGAAGTGCGGCAAGAGTACAAGGTGGGACAAAACTACTAATAAGATTCCAAGTGTAGTCGCTTAGGTAATATTGAGCCGATGGGAAATCCCAGGTGGGACAAAACTACGATCGACCAATAAGATTACAAGAAGTATAGCCACTTGGGTAATATTGATTAAATGGGGGTCAAATGGAGAAGCAAGTCATGCAGCAAGCTTATATGGGACAAAGATTTTCTTTTTGGTTGTTATTGGTAAATTCTGGAACTTGGATTTTTCTGAGAAGGAATGGGCTTGAGAGGTTTCAGTTCCCACGAAGGGTGACTGATGCCTGTTTAGAATAGCAGTCACTGCTGTTCTTCCCTGGGGAAGTGCGTGGGTGTAGTTGATTTTCTTTTTCTGAAACCTGGCCTTCAGGGAATGAGCCTCAGGCCACTGTTGTCTTCGGTAGAGGGACCCGCCCTGCCTAACTGCCTTATATTTTCTAACTAGTTTCACCATCTAAAACAGAACCAACTCCAATCCTAGTCATATATTCAAGACAACTGAAAACATATTCACACCCAAAAAATTTTACCCTAATGTTCACTGAGGCATTATTCATAGTAATATCTAAAAAGTGGAAACTGTCCAAATGTCCATGAACTGACAAATAAACAAAATGCAGCACAACTATATGATAGAATATTGTTTGGCAATGAAAAGGAATAAAGTACCAATACATGATACAACAGGGATTAAGATTGAAAACACTAAACTCAGTGAAAGCAGTCCATCGCAAAAACTACATACTGGTCATGGATGTAGCTCAGCAGCATAGCGCCTGCCTGGAAAGCTCAAGGTCCTGAGTTTGATTCCGGTACCAAAAAAGGAAAAAGAAAAAAACCACATACTGTATATGATTCTGTTTTTATGGTATGTTCGTATTCAGCAAATCCAAGGAAACAGGAAGTAGATCAGTGGGTGCCAGGGGCTAGAAGAGAAAGGGCAGTGGGGATAGGTAGTCTGAGCATTAGAAACTGAGAACAAATGAGCACAAGGTGCTTTTTGGGGTGATGAAAATGTTTTTAACTTGTGGTGACGGAAACATGGCTCTTCACACATACTGAAAACCACTGAATTGAACTGAACAATTCAAACTTGTCAGTTATAAGGTATATAAATTATATTTCAATAAAATGTTGAAAAGTTGAAAATATATGCTAATATAACTATAGAGAAAACTTTAAAATCATATAGTAAGATAGGAAATCATATAGAAAGATAGAGATTTTATAATATCTTCCAAAAAAGCATCAACTTTTACTTGATAATGTAAGACCTAAAGTCTCACTTCCACTCCACGGAGCGTGAACAGCCGAAAGGCCTCCACGATGCTGGGCCCTAACACCCAGCGAGGCTCCAGGAGCTCCACGGAGAAACGAGAAACCCAGGATGGAACACACCAGGCTAGATGATAAATAGACCTTTATTAGTCTGGCCAGACGGCACTCCTAGAGCCAGGTGGCTCAGAGAGGCAACTGCTCAGGGGCTGAGGTACTTTTTATAAGGTTTTTTTAAACAAAGAGTCAGGGAATTCACAGAACAAGACTGCAAACACATTGCTTATCTTATGCAGGAAATGTTCTAGGGTCACCTTTTGTCAAACCATTTGCCCCTGGGCGGGCTGTTAACCAAGGTAGCAATTAGCATATGAAGAAGCACAGTCTGGCCTATTAGCATGGAGTCACTTTAGCCTATTCAAGTCTTACAATAAAGTAAATTTGTTATTGGGGGTCATGGCCTGTAATCTCAGCACTCCTGAGGCTGAGACGGGAGGATCCTATGAGTTCAAGGCCAGTTTGAGCTACACAGTGAGTTCAAAGCCAATGTGAACTACAGAGTGAGACCCTGTCTCAAACAAAACAAGCACACAAAAAAGTACCTTTGTTACTTACTCTGTTATAAAGAAACAAACTGACTTTGTTTTAAATCGCTAAAGATTATTTACAGATACTGTTACCTCAGAATAAGGTAACATTTTAGTCCAATAAATAAGGCTTGACTGTAGTTTACTTTACCTTGATAAAGAATGCTGTATCATTTAGCTTTTGCTGGATAACAAATTATTCCAAACCTAAGGCTTACAATAACAACTATTTTACTTGGTTCCTGAGTCATAAAGCCCCTGGCAGTTCTGGGCTGGCCTGGCTCAAGTGTCTCTGGAGGCTTCCCCTCGTGCTGGTGGCCAGCTAGGGTCGCTGTCACATTTCCTAATGTCCCACAGGCCAATGCAAATGAAACCAACCCAGATTCAGACTCCACTTCTTGCTGGCATCTACCCACAGTATGACAAACGCAGGGAATTTCTGGGCATCATGAATATTTCTTCACTTCTCCTTTGCTTGTACAATGCATCATGGACACAGTATTGGGTTGGCCTGAAAGATCACCACTTCCAAATCTAATGAAATTAGGAGTAGCCATTTAGCACAAGTGAAGCTGTTCTTGTCAGAGGCAGAGCTTTTCAGGCACTCTGCACACTCCTCTCACTGGATGCCCACTGCATGGCACAAAAGTAGGGTTCTTGTTACCTGTATTAGTGACTTGCCCGGGGGGGCCCCCCAAGCACTGGTGGGAGCCAGGGCACAGCCAGACGCAAGTAGCACATGTCTGTCATTCCAGCTATTCAGGAGGCTAAGGCAAGAGGACTGCGAGTTCGAGGCCAGCCTGGGCAATTTAGGGAGACTGATTAAAAATAAAATTATAAGGGGGGCAAAGAATATAGCTTAATGGTAGAGCACTTGCTTAGCAAGTGTGAGGGCCTGGTTTCAATCCCCAGAACCCCCCCCTAAAAAATTCAATTTCCTCTGACATTGGGCAAACTGGGCCTGGGTTTCACCTGCAGGAATTTAGATCCCTCAACCGGCCCAGATTATCATCCTCAATTTAGCCCCATTTTAACCCTCCCAGATCTCACCCCGCCCTTCCCACCGCTCGCGTTCCCACTCCTC
>NW_022900928.1:88266545-88293267 GCF_012274545.1 Fukomys damarensis | reverse complement strand
TCCGGCCGGGCCGGACTGAGAGGACTTGGGGGGCCGGCTTCGGGTTCCCCGCGCCGGGCCGGGGGAGACCGGAGGGACCCCACGGGGTGGGGGTCGTTAGCTCGTCCCGAGGGTGCGAAGCCTCTGCTGTCGGAACCGGAGGGTTGTGTGCGCGGAAAACAGCTGGTCTCCGACCTTCTGCCCTCCTTCTGTCCTCATTTTAATACAGGATCTTTTATTACTCTTTAAGTGAAAATGTAACGTATTTTGGGTATATAGGTGTGTTTGCATGTGTCGTTGAATGTACTGGTGGATTGGGTCTGTTCCTTACAAAAGTGAAAGTGAAAAATGGAAAGACCCGCGTTTGGGTGAGAGTTACAGTTCCCTGATTGAACCCGAAAACAGTTTGTTAAACTTTTTAAGAACTTGACTACCATGTGTCATCGCATGTTTTGTTGTCTACGATTGAAGTTTTGTTGGTTACAAGACAGGAATTAAAAAAAAATTTTTTTAAACAGAATCTCGCTGTGTAGCCCAGGCTGGCCTCGAACTCAAAGGCGATCCTCTTGCCTCAGTCTTCTGAGTGCTGGGATTTCAGGCGTGTGCTGTCACAACCAGCTTCTCAATAGTTTAATTTTTTAAACATTGTATCGTATACCCGGTGTAGACTCTGGAGCTGTTCTTTTGCTCCCTGGAGTGTGGGACACAGCCTGGACTTCTGACACTCAGGTTCCTTTTTCAGGTAGTACCTTGGTTAGGGTCTCTGTGTGTTCAGTCTTCCAAATAGCCGGGCTCCTCCTATAAGCAGCCCATTGACATAAGCATCCCCCGCCCCCCGGATTGACCGTTTTACTGAGATGTCTCACTTAGAATTTCCGAAGATTTATGAGTAGTATATAAAGTGTTTTTTTGTTTTTGTTTTTGGTATGGGGGATTGAACAATGGACCTTGCGCTTAGGAAGCAGGCCGCGGAACCACTGAGCTAAATCCCCGGCCCATAAAGTGGTCTTTTAAATTATTTGTTTGAAAAGCTGATGTTCCTAAGCACTGGTGTGCTTTGCTATGAGAAGCAGTTTTAGTGCTTGAAAATCTTTCATTCTTTCATGGGTGCTCAGCACCCTCATTGTGTTTATTCCTTCTTCCTTTTTCTCCTCCATGTTCTGATTACTTCTCCCCGCCTTCCCAATTCCCATAAAACAGCTTAGGACTTTTTAAAAAATTAGTTTATAGAATACTGAAGCCACTACATTTGGTTTAAAAATCAGGTGAATTGGGTTTGAGCACATAGGGAATGGGAAAAAAGTTACTTGTCTAGATTATATCAGTTTGTATGGTTTTTTTTCACTCTAGAACTTGTGTGATCATTCAGAAGTTATTAACTTTTTTTCTATTTGTGTGATTTGGTAGATCCTAACATGCTGCACAATACCTGCTGGTTGCCTCTTCTGTCTCTTAGCAACCTCACATATCCTTTTGAATGACTGTGCTAGTGCAGGATGCCTGGACAGCTCCACTGTGGCTCTGGAAGAGAGACATTGCACACACACTTGGGGCAGACAAGCATCAAGGCATTGTGTGACAAGGTGTAGAGCGCTGTCATAGGCACAAGTCTCAGTGCTTAAAGTTTTGCACATTGCCTAATTTTCTGACCTCTTCCAGATCTTTTTAAAAACCTAAGGCTGGATTTTCCCATTTGTAAAATGACAGCCAGCTGGAGTTGTACTTCTTGAATAGTTTATGTAGGTGGCTTACTAACTGTGCTATCACATGTTCTTATTAAAACTCATCTATTATTGTAGTTTTTTACTTTTTTTTTTTTTTTCTGTACCAGGGATCGAACTCTGGTCCTTGCATTTTCGAGACAGGTGGTGGAACCACTGAGCCAAATCCCCAGACCTTATTATTATTGTAGTTTTTAAATTTAATACATTCTGATCTAGAGAATATTTTTATTGCCAATTTACAGTTCAAGCTAGTTTTCATTGTGTTCAGCTACCAGGTGTTTTTTTTTTTTTTAATTGTTTTGTGTTAGATTAACCAAAGTACAGGAGAATTTACAAGCTCTATATTGAGTTGCTTAAAGAAATGCATTACTATAGGGATTCATCTTTTCTCTTAGATTACAAAAGAATAGGGCTAGGGCTGGGGGTTTGGCTCAGTGGTTCACACTGCCAGCCTTGTAAGTGCAAGAGCCCGAGTTTGATCCCTGGTACCAAAACAAACATACAAACAAACCAAAAACAAAATAATAGGGCTGGGTGGAGGCTGAGGCAGGAGAATAACTATGAATTCAAGGCCAACCTAAACTACACAGCAAGACCCTGAGTCAAAAAACAAATGAATAAATAATAGAGTAAGAGATGGAAAAGTGTAATTTTCTTTGCTATATGTTAACAACTTTAAAATATATTATATTAAATGTAATGTAGGGCCAGGGATTTAGCTCAGTGGTGCCACACCTGCTTTGCAAGCACAGGTCCCTGAGTTTGATCCCCAGAACCCCCCCCCCAAATATATATATAGTATATCAGTGAACATGTTATGAATTATTTAAGTATGTATATTTAGAAAAGTTTAAAGCTGATTAAAACTTTAGTGATTTAGATTAAACTGGGGAGTGGAGGGAAGTTCTACTTTTTGTAGCACCTCAATATGTTAGGTAAGTTTTTTTTTTTTTTTTTGAGACAAGGTCTCACTTTGTAGTTCAGGCTGGCCCTAAACCTATTATGTAGCTCAGGCTGGCCTCGAACTTATGGCAATCCTCCTGCCTCTGCCTCCCGAGTGCTGGGATTACAAACATGAGCCACCACGCCTGGTTTAAAATATGATTGGGATTTTATTGATATACAAATTTGTTTTCAAGGATGGCACAAAAGAAATATCTTCAAGCAAAATTGACCCAGTTTTTAAGGGAAGACAAGATTCAACTTTGGAAACCTCCATATACGGATGAAAATAAAGAAGTTGGTTTGGCATTAAAGGTATATTTTCTTTTAATATGTAAGTAATTAGCAGTGTTATAAATCTCCTTGCTAGTAAGATTTTAAAGTCACCAGAAATTGCCAGGCACAGCCATATAAACTTTGGGTGTCACCAGAAGCATTAATGATGAGCAAGTATCTACTTTTCTGTGACTTGCTGTACAGTAGGTTTGTTGACCCAACATTACCACAGATTCAAGTAGTGTGTTACACTGTGGTATCAACATGGTTACATCATCCCCAGGCAATAGGGATTTTTAGCTCTATTATATTTTATGAGACCAACATTGTATGAGATCAACATTGTGTGTTTGTTTTGGCTTATAAATAATATTTTTAAAGTAAAATATTCTTATTTGCTTTATAACTTTACATATGTCATGAGCAGCATCTTTCTTGTAAATATTTACCTACTCTTCATTTTTAAGTGCTACATAGTATTTTATTATCAGAGATCCCCGCACTGGGTCCCAATCTCCTGTTCAGGGCTTTGACACATGGCAAGAAGAAAGACATAGGCTGGGTGTCATGGCGCAGGCCTGTAATCCCAGCGCTCGGGAGGCTGAGGCAGGAGGATCGCTGCGAGTTCAAGACCAGCCTGGGCTACACAGTGAGTTCCAGAACAGTCTCAACTACATAGTGAGACTCTGTCTCAAAAAACCACACACACACACACACACACACACACACACAAAGAAGAAGAAGAAGAAGAAGAAAGAAGAAAGACATAGAGACGAGATGGGGAACTGGCATGGCTAGCCAAACTGTCAACATTTATTGGTGACACAATTGTTGATAGGTTGGGGTGAGGGGGCTCTGTGTGGTTGCTAAGGATATGCTGCTGACCGATGCAGGCAAGGCTTATAAAAGAAGAGATGAAGCATTCTTATGTTAAGCTGGGAATGAAATTTGGGTAAGAGTCACTCTGACCTCAGCTGTGTGTTGTCTCATATGCTTTGGCCACACTCACTTACAAATAAGACAGTTGCGAGGTTAAGTCTTTACAGCATGCACTGCTTACAACCTGCTTTGGACATAATCATTGGGGCAGTCTGTCACATTGTATTATAAATTTAATAAAATCATGGGCTTGGTTTTTTATTGTTTGCCATTTATGAAATTGAGACATTAAGCCCCCAGAGCAAGTATTTTGGAGGGAGAAAACATACTGACTTCACCGTTAAGTAAAATAACTGGTTCACATCCTTTTTCAGGCTCTTTAACTCTTTGAGTTTTCTTTCTAAATTCTAAACCTCTCTTTGGTAAATAATTTTTACAACCAGTAACTTTGAGTTTTCTCTTGAGTAAGTTGTTTGAGCCTAACCCATTTTGTTCTCACGAATTTGAAATTAGAATGTTTCTCTATTTACCTCCCTTCCCCTGTAGAGGAATTGAACAGTTCACTGTTCTTAATGTATTATGGGCACAAGAGTCAGTCTATCTATCCTTGTTTTTCACCCCCTACAATAGTCCCAGTTATTTTCTTTCTGTCCATCGATCCTTTTTTACTATTGTAGGTGTTTTATTTTTTTCCTGGCTCCTAAGAGCTGTGGCTGGATTTCAATACAGCAGAGCTACCTGTGCTCATTAAAATTGATTGCCCTAGCTCCTTTGTGCCTTTTTCTGCATTTCACTGTTGTTTTGTTTTTTGGCATTGCTTTTGTATTGAGCTGTGTTCCTGATTTTTCTTCATAGGATCTTGCTAAGAGGTATTCTAACAAACTAGGATGTTGTGAAGATGAAGTAGAAAAGATAATAGAAGAAATACGTTGCAAAGCAATTGAGCGTGGAACAGGAAATGAAAATTACAAAACAACTGGAATTGCTACAATTGAGGTGTTTTTACCTTCAAGACTAAAAAAAGTGAGTAATTTCCCCAGATTTACGTAGGAACCAGTACTTACTGATGTGATCAAATAAATTGTTTTTGTAAAGTTGCCATTCAAAGCTAAAGTTTCTTGAAGTGACTTGATGTTGTGGACTTTTAACACTGGCCCATTGCCAAGGTAACTGTCTTGGACCTTCTAAATGTCACAGAGCCATGTGTCATGGTATTAACCCTTCCTAGTTTAATGGTTAAAAATACTGGGGCATCAAAGAGGACACCATGTTTTGTAGAACTCTGTGCAGCAGGACACATCTCAGAGCAATTCATCCTTTTCCTACTCTGGAGGCCAGAGTTTGGCATGCTCAAGCAAGGCCAAGATGGCCTGGTGGGGCCACCTCATCTCAGGACCGTGTCATCAATAGCCCACATTGCTATGTCACTGTGGCCAGGCACTCAGCAGTGCCTCTCAGAAGAAACAAGTGTGTATGTAACAGCCTGAATATGTATGGTATATCTTTTTTTTTTTTTTTTTTGGTACTGGGGATCGAACTCGGGCCCTTGTGTGTGTGAGGCAGGTGCCAAAACCACTGAGCTAAATCCCCAGCTAACCTGCATATGAATATTCTGAGGGGTGCTGCATGACCATCAAAAGATAGAAGTGGGGCTGGGGATTTAGCTCAGTGGTTCCGCTGCCTGCCTGGCAAGTTCAAGGGCCTGAATTTGATCTCTGGTACCAAAAAAAAATGAAAGAAAGAGAGACAGAGAGGGAGGGAGGAAGGGAGAGAGGGAGGGAGGGAGGGAGGGAGGTAGAAGTAGCCCAAATGTCCTTTGGCAAATGAACAGGTAAATAAGTGTGATACACCTGTACCATAGGAACCTGTTTAGCAGTAAAGAAGAATGAAATCCTGGTGTATCTGCAGCATGGGTGAGCCTAGAAACATGCTCAGTCAAAGGCCACGTGTTGTGTGATTCTGTTTCTATGCAATGTCCAGAATAGGCAAATCTGGAGACAAAGAATACATTAGTAGTTGCAGGGAACTGGGAAGAAGAGGGAAGGGAAGGGAAGTGCAGGGCTTGGTGTGTGTTTAAGGGAAGCTGAATGATAGTGTTCTGAAATTTGACTGTAAGAATGGCTGGTCATGTGACAAGCCCCACTGCTGCCTTCTCAAGGACATTCAGGTCTCCAGGTCAACCTGCTTATGTTCAGCAGGCTTCTCCAGGCAGGCTGTATCTTTTATCCTTAGGGTTAAATCTTAGTACGCTTTGTTTTTGTTCTTATAGGACAAGAAAAACATTTTGGAGACCCGACTGCACATCAGTGGCAGAGACCTCCGGTCAAAGTAAGTATGTGCTCTGCTCTCCATGGGCTCACTTGATTCCTGTGACTGTGCTTAGCCCGGCAGGGCATCTCTCCTCACCTTAGAGGAAAGTATGACTCTGTGCTGGGTGTGTGGTGGTAGCTGAGTGGCTTCTTGCTTCTCCACGAGACTTTGATGGGATGGAGGCTGTAGGCCTGGCACAAAGGAGGTGCTTGGTGTGTGTGTGTGATTGAATGGATGGGGTATAGAAGCAGCCTGGGATTCATCATGTTACTTTTTAATTCCATCCCTTTGTGCCCTGATAGCTTGCTGTGCCCTTCAGCAAAGTGTTTTAGCTGACTTCAAGCTGTTGTCCCATCTGTGAAATAAATAAATATGTGCCTGTCACCACAAAAACCCTGATAGATTATTTTATCTACTTGGGATTTTGGGCATTTCTTTTCATTGGCAACTAATTTATTCATTCAGAAAAGAGCAAGTGTTTAAGCCAAATTCCAGGATGAAAAATCTAGCAAGAAAATGGATAAACACCTGTGAGAATTGAATGTCTGCCTACTTGGTGTGTTTTTTTGTTTGTTTGTTTGCTTGTTTGTGACAGGGTCTCACTATCTAGTTCATACTGTTCTGGAACTCACTCTGTAGCCCATGCTGGTACCGAACTCACAGTGATCCTCCTGCCTCAGCCTACTGAGTGCTGGGGTTACGGGCATGCACCACCATACCTGGCGATTCAGTGTGTTTTTAATTGGTGTTTTGAGCACCACTGGGGCTTGGCAGTCACCGTGTTTCTTAGTTGATTGCCTGTTCTCTTCTTGGGTCTGCATCAGGGATGTTAGAGTTGGAGTTGGGAAGCACCATTCATTTGGTGTCCTGCTATGGGCTTCTCCGAGAAGACCCCAGAAGGTATAAGGCGGATTTTCCCCTGAGAAACAGCCTAGTAGTCCCATTTGTACGAGGAAACTCATAGTAACACAGAGTAGAGACAAAGGGCCTTGCCATGTTGCAAGGTGAGCTGATGAGGCAAGAAGCCTAAAAACTGTGAGTTTCTGAGTAAATTGAATGTGTTGAATAAAATCGTTTTAATGGATAATAATAAATTTGCCTTCCTGCAGTTTTTACTGGTTTTATTTTACAGAATAGCTGAAACCTTTGGATTTCAAGAAAATTACATCAAGATTGTCATAAATAAGAAACTGCTTCAACTAGGTATGTTATGGGAGAAAAAAAAAATTGCAGAATTTTCCATCAAGTTAATACAAAAAATAATGATTTTGCATTTTTTTCTCACTTTTCCTCTCTTCATAACTTTCTAGCTTTGTTACATTTATAACCCAAAATCAATTGTTTTAGAAATTCACTAAAAGAAAAATATAAAGCAGAAAACAATTTTTTTTGTTTTGTTTTTTGAGACAGGGTCTTACTATGTATGTAGTTCAGACTGCTCTGGAACTCACTGTGTAGCCCAGGCTGGTCTTGAACTCAGTAGTGATCCTCCTGCCTCAGCCTCCGGAGAGCTGGGATTACAGGCGTGTAATCCACGCCCGACTTGAAAACAATTTTTTAGTCCATGTTCACTGCCTGCTCTGCACTGGTGAGGAAGAGAGATGCTGAAAACCTTTCAGGGTGTCGTTCTGTGAGAGTAGGATCGGGGCTCCCAAGTTCTCCCCAAGGCTGGGTGGGGAAGGAGGGGCAGCACTCCCAGCCTCATGTTGGAGCACCAGAATGAGAGTTGAGAAATTTGCGGGTGGGGCTCCTAAGCATTGACGATGGACAGAGCCCACACTGAATGTTGAAGCTGCAGTTCCCAACCAGGGGCAATTTTGCCCTCATAGGACAGTTGGAGGTATCAGGAGACATTTTTGGTTGTGAGAACCTGGTGGTGGGGAGATGTGCTCCAGTCCTTTAGTGGGTAGAGGCTGGAGAGGCTGCTAAGTATCAGTGCCCGAGATATCGATTGCTGCTGTTAGAGATGAGCCTTAGACCAGAGTCTTTCTCAAGGAAGTGGGAGGGCATTGACCCTGTCATGCTTGGGTCTTGATCACTGGTGGCTGGAGGGGAAGGGACAGAGAGACATCAGCTCTTGTAGCGGTCCTGACAGGTACTGTGGTCTCATCAGTTTCCAGTGGGTTCCTGGAGCCTCAAGAATCAAGTTCACAGGGCTGGGGATTTGGCTCAGTGCTTCCGCCTCGCAAGTGCAAGGGCCCGAGTTCGATTCCCAGTATCAAAAAAAAAAAAAAGAATCAAGTTCACATTGTCTGAATTTGATGTACCTCTCTGTCCTCTCCAGTGCTGTCTGTAGCCATGTCACATTGTGCATGCCACATGTCACAGAAACGTTTTCACTGGCATCTCATCTCTGTCTTCTTGTGGTATTTTGATGGACAGAAGTCCTGGATTTTGATGTTATTAAATCCATTGCCTCATGATTTGTGTTTTGTTAGAGAAGTTCTTTCTCCAACCCCAGGACCACAGGAATATTCTGCATTTACTTGTATATTATTAGTTTGATGTATCAAAGGGCTCTAATCTGTCCAAATTCCCTTTATCTATAAATGCCCAGCTTTCTTCCAGTGTCCTTTGCTAAGAGTGACTAGCCTGCCCTTTGCTTGCTGATGCCCCTTTTCTTTTGCCCTTGTGCCCTGTTTCTATACTTTTTTTGTCCTGTTTGCCTGCACTGTTTACTTTACTGTGGCTTTGTTACAGTCTTAAAACCTGGTGAGTCTCCCTCTTGGGTCTTCTGTATGCAGTTTACTTAAGTTTTTTGGATCTTTATTTTTATATATAAATGTTAGGATGATTGTCAAGTGCTTTTTTAAAAAATCCAGTTAGAGCTGGGTGTGGTAATGCATGTCTGTAATCCCAGCACTCCAGAGGCTGAGGCAGAAGGATCATCACTGTGAGTTCGAGATCAGCCTGAGCTACATAGTGAGTTCCAGGTCAGTCTCAACTACATAGTGAGACCCTATCTTAAAAAAACAAAAAAAACAAACAAAAAATCCAGTTAGCGTTTTCCAGAAATGTGTTCAAAATTTGCATTTATAGTACACAATACTATTATTTAAAAATCTATTTGCATCTGGGTTTATTTTGTTCATTGTTTGCTTTTGTACATCTTTAATGTAATTTATATTAGGTTTGTATATCTAGCTAACCTTTGCATGGAGAGCTAGCTTTCATTTATTTATTTTTGAGGGACACCCCCCGCTTTGGTACCTGGGATCTAACTCAGGACCTTTCACTTGCCAGGTATGCAGCAGAACCACTGAGCTAAATCCCTGGCCCAAGACAGAGTCTTGCTGCGCAGTTCAGGCTGACCTTGGACTCATTATGTATCCCAGGTTGGCCTTGAACGTACAGCAATCCTCCTCCCTCAGCCTCCCAAGTGCTGGAATTTCAGGCATGCGCCACCATGCCCAGCTAGCTTTTGATTTTGTCACTGTATCCCTTCCTTCTGTTTATTTCTACTATTATCCATATTTCCATCCTCTGTAAGGAAACTGAGTCCTAGAAGGTAAGTAGTTCTCCCAGAGTCCCAGAATTAAACAGAGAGGGAACCTGTGGTCTTGGCTTTTAACCACTACAAGGGTTTACCTCTCATAGTATATACTGTGCTGTAGCTTCCTGTCTGGTGGCTTTTTATTTCTCCAACTAGAGGGTAAGAAAATTTGTATACTAATTACACTGTTTTTGTTCTTTAATACTTCCTAGCACGGGGCTCTCCCTGTGATAGATTTTTTTTTTATATATATTCTTATTTGTTGCTTCAATTTGATCTTAGTGTAAGAATTAAAATTGGGAAGGGCGAATTTAGTTGGTTCTGTTTTCTCTGGTTGATTTAAATGCTGTTTAGCAGTAGCAGAGTTGCACAATGAAATTTAAGCACATTCCTACCAATGATGTGGCCTGGTGGTTTGCAAGTGCTCGTTCAAGTTTAAGAATTCCATTTAACACAGGAAGTGCACTGTTACCCAGTAATTTAATTTTTTTATTTATTTATTTTTACCCAGTAATTTTATATGAGACACAGTTCTGATGTTGACAGGGAAAAGCCTGGAGGAGCAAGGAGTGACTCACAATGTCAAGGCGATGGTGCTGGAACTCAAGCAGTCTGAAGAAGATGTGAAGAAGAACTCCCAGGAAGAGGAAGAGAAACAAAGTGAGGCCGAACTAAAAGAAAAGCGAATTCAGAGGACAAAGAAAGGACTGGAGATCCTGGCAAAGAGAGGTACACAGCACTCTGGGCTTGTCACCTCCTCAGCTGCATCGAGGTAGCAGTGGTATCTTGTGGAGTCCCCCACATCCTGGCAATCTGCACATAGTCCCTGCTGCTTGATGCTGTCACTGAATTAATGGGGTTCCTTTGGTTTTGATACAGCTGAGATGGTGGTGGACCCCGAAACTACACCCTACCTAGACATAGCGAACCAAACAGGCAGATCCATCCGAATCCCCCCGTCACAGAAGAAGGTGAGTTCTGGGGGCTCTGTACCTCCTTCTTGATCTGCAGTCAGAGCAGAGATGGCCTCAGATTGTTATTGTTCTGTAAGCCAGGCCCAGGTGCTTCTTAAATGTGGTGCTCCAATGATAAGGGTCAAATTACTTTTTTCGGATACTGGAACTTGAACCCAGGGCCTTCACACTGAACTGCAGTCCCACCAGCCCTTTTTTATTTTTTATTTGGAGGTAGGGTCTCACTAAGTTGTTCAAACCAGGCTCAAACTTGAGATCTGCTCAAACTGCAGTCTCCTGCCTGAGCCTCTGAGTGCTGGGATTACAGGTGTATACTAACATACCTGGCAATTTTTTCCTGTCTTTAAAAAATAATTTGAAAGTTGGGTGTGGTGGCAGAAGGATCACCACAATTTTGAGGCCATCCTAGGGTAAATGGTGAGTTCAAGGCCAACCTGACAAGACCCCATCTCAAAAAAAACTAAAGAAAAAAAAATTTAGAGTGGGCTTCTCTATTTAAATTATTCTGTTTAAAATTAAGAATTACAGATAAGTTTTAGTGAAAAAACTATGTGAATTGATGTTTGAACTTTCAGGGGATCGAAGTTTATTTTTTTAAATGTTGATTATTTATCTGCTTCTCTCTTTTTTTGGTGGGGAGGTGAGACTGAGATTTCCCTGGAACTCACGATGGATGTAGTCTAGGCTGGTCTCAACTCACAGTGATCCTCCTGCTTCAGCCTCCTGAGTGCTGGGATTACAGGCGTGAGCCATCACGCCTGGCTATCTGCTTCTTTCTTTAACATTGAACGATGACATCCAGCTCTTTTTGGAAAGATTATGAAGTCAAATGATTGAATTTTATACAAATTCACATCTGAAAAAATTAATGAATTTGAAAATTTTTTGGATCACCTTTTCTGTTACTAAAACAAAATACTCAAAACCAAAACTTATGAAGAAAAAAAGGTTTATTTTGGTTCACAGTTGAGGAAGTGCCATTTCATGATTGGTTGGCTCCATATCTGTGGGGCTGTGTCCAGGCAGCACACGATGGGGCAGCAGGTAGCAGAGCAAAACTGCACACCTTATCATCTAGGAAGCAAAATATGGCAAGGCAGCTCGGCGTGGTGGTGCATGCCTGTAATCCCAGCACTTGGGAGGCTGAGGCAGGAGGATCACTGTGAGGTGGAGACCAGCCTGGGCTACATAGTGAGTTCCAGGGCAGTCTGAACCACATAGTGAGACCCTGTCTCAAAAAACAACAACAACAAAAAACCCCAAAAGCCAGAATAGATACTTCAGTAGGAAGTGACAGTAGCCATGGGGGGCGGGGAGGTTTGTACCTGCAGTCCCAGCTACAGATGCCAAGGTGGGAGGGCCCTTGAACCCAGGAGTTTTATGTTTTTGTTTTGTTTTGTTTTGTTTTTTGAGACAGGGTCCCCCTATGTAGTTGAGACTGCGCTGAAACTTACTATGTAGCCCAGGCTGGTCTCGAACTCACAATGATCCTCCTGCCTCAGCCTCCTGAGTGCTGGAATTACAGACGTGTACCACCACACCCAGCAAGTCCAGTTCTAGACCATTTGGGGCAATAGCAAGACCTTCACTCAAAAAAAAAAAAGGGAAGGGCCAGGGATTTAGCTCAGTGGTTCCACCACCTGCTTCACAAGTGCAAGGACTGGAGTTCCATCCCTGGTACCAAAAAAGAAAAGAAAAAGAAAAAGAAAATAGAAAGTGAATGATTTTTTTAAAGGAATGCAAGAATAACTGGCTGCCTGCTTATGTTTAAAAAGTGTAATAGAGCCAGGAGTAGTGGCACACGCTTGTAATCCCAGCACTTGGGAGGCTGAGGCAGGAGGATCCCTGTGAGTTTGAGACCAGCCTGGGCTACATAGTGAGTTCCAGGTCAGTCTCAAGTACATAGTGAGATCCTGTCTCAAAAAAACAAAAGCAAACAAACAAATAAGTGTACTAGAATACTAGAAATGGCTCTAGGTCTACAAACCCTAAAGTAAACTGATGAACATAGAGATAGGTGCTGCTCACTGAATGGATAGCTTGGTTTTAGCATTTAAATGAAATCAAGCTCTGATTATATTTTTCTTAATTTTGGCGTTTAGGTTGAGTTGTAATTTTGTGGGGTTTTTTGTTTTGTTTTATTCTTGTGTTTTGTTTTGTTTTTTTACCTTATTTGTTTTTCCTTAGAATGAATATGCTTTTGATACCGTTTGTTTTGTTATATTTTAAAATAATGTTTTTTAAAATCCACATTCTTTCCTAGGCCCTTATGTTAGCTATGGGATATCATGAGAAGGGCAGAGCTTTCCTGAAAAGAAAAGAATATGGAATAGCCTTGCCATGCCTTTTGGATGCTGACAGATATTTCTGGTAGGCACTTTTGTCCTTGGTGTTCACCAATTTAGGGAAGGTAACCTGGATCATACACAGCACCCCTTATAATTCAAACTCAGATTGTCACCCAAGATGGCTTCATGTAAAAGAGCAGTTAGGGTGTAGACTACTTGTGAATTCTTTCTGCCCTTTCTGTTTTTAATTGGCATCTTTTCCCTGCACAGAAAAGAATTTTACAAACTCGCCCCCCACTTTTTCAAGAAGCATTTTGTATGTTTTCTTTCTCTCTCTGCTTTGTGATCTGTTGCTGGCTGAACTATCTGCAGTAGCGTTTCCCATTAGTTTTTTGCCTCATGGTTTTGGCATAGATGTCGATGATCATTCCCCAAACTCACTGTTTCATTAGGGGCTGCACTATGGTTGTTCCTTTTACATTTATTGCTAGAGTTCTCTGACAAGAAATATTTTCCTCAGCTGTTTGGTTATGTTGAGGTATGATTTGTGTAAGAAAGAGAATAAAATACTCTTTTTTTTCTTCTTCTTTTCTTGTCTTTAGAATAAATGAGTTAGTCCCTCAGAGGTGAACAATGAATTTTTTTTTTAAGTGGCAGGATTATGGACTCATGGATGTGCCTCAAACTTGATTGCTTAAATTTGTCCTCTTTGGCTGGAGAGTGGCCCTGTGTCCTCTAGACTGGGTCCTGGTAGTAGACTCACTATGGACCCAGTGATATTTCAGGGAACTCCTTGGGCCAGGAGTCAGCAGTATCCCAAGGATCCCTGGTTTCTGTTCCTGCAAAAGGGCGCTTAAAGACTATAACTCAGGTATATTCAGTGTTTGATTTGATATTAGAAAATGGTCAAAAGTTAGCAGTGATGGGCCAGGGATTTAGCTCAGAGGTGCCACTGCCTACCTGGAAAACACAAGGCCCTGAGTTCAATCCCTGATGCCAAAAAACAAGCAGTGTCAGCGTCAACGTTCTATTTTTGTGAAATCCAAAGTTAATCCTCTATACGTTAAGAAAATAAATATAAATGTTTACAGTTCACATTGATCAACACCTTTGGGTATTAAATGAAAAAACTGCAGCTTTAACTTATGCACAGAAAGGGTTTATTGTCCCAAATGTTTGGGAGGAGGAGGTTAAGGCTAGGAGCCTCCAGGATCTCCTGCTTTGTCTCTGCTGCTTTCTGAAGTCAGCTTCATTCTCTTCTGCTGCAAACAGTATAGACTTTTTAGTTCATTTTTTAAAATCCAGGTAATTTTATTTCCTTGCATAGTTGCTCTTATAGTCTTATAGCTGTTACTATAAAGAAAATTTTAAATGTATATTAAAATATAAACTAGTATATTAAATTTCTCTCTACTGGCAATTATCAAGAAATGGTAAAGCTGGGGATTAAGCTTAGTGGTACTGTGCCTGCCTCACAAGTTCAGGGTTCTCAGTTCAATCCCTGGTAGCAAAAAAGAAAAAAGAAATGGCTGACTCAATTCATCTGTGTGATCTTCTCTTAACCTTTTACCTGGACAGTCCTTGAAATAATTTTCAGATCTCAGAGAAGCCATGAATAAAAAAACTTGGTCAGGGATTTGGCTCAGTGGTTCTGTCGACTGCCTTGTAAGCACAACAACCCGAGTTCGATCCCTGGTACCACAAAACAAAAAACTGTATCTTCATGATACATCAACATGTTCAGTAAACCATAGATAAAATAATCATTGTCAGTGTCTTTTTAAGTAGATGTATCACCTTTCTGTCACGGTAACAGATACCTGTGATTATCAGCTTAGAAAAGGTCTATTTTACCTCACAGTTTTGGGGGTTCTTAGTCATGGTAGCAGAAGCTCACGACTAAAGAGCCTGTTTACCTCCTGGTGGTTGGAAAGCAGAGAGGGGGACAGAGAAAGTGGCATCCCACAATACCTTTCACGAGCATACCCCAGTCACCAAAAACCTCTCACTGAGCTCCACCTCCTAAAAGTTTCTACCACCTTCCAGTAGGGCCAGCCTTCAGACCAATCCTTCACATGTGGGCCTTTGAGAAACTGCCACAAAAAAACAAAACAAACAAACAAAAAAACTAAAATTATAAGCCAAAGTAATAACAACAATATACTCTAAAATGCAATTTTATACTAGATTTCTAAAAACCTTTATTTTTTCTAACTGAAATGATCAGGTTCAAAAATAACAGTTTCAAAATTACCAGAGATTTAGCTCAGTGGTTCTGCCACCTGCCTTGCAAGCAGAAGGTCCCAAGTTCGATCCCTGGTACCACAAAGAAAAACAAAAACACAAACACACATAAAAAAAATTACAATGTGCAGATGAAGATTTCTTGAAACTCAGAATAAAATATACCCCTGTAATAGGAGACCTGTGCTTTGATGTATTTTGGGTTTTTTGCTGCATATTCATTCAATTTTGGGTCACACTTGAGGACATGTCAACTTTATTTTCAGCTGAAGGGAGGCTGTTTCTATTCTTAATGTTTATTAAACATGAAAGCCCGTTCACACATGTGAGAAACTGAAAAGTGTGGCAAAATGTCTTCTGCTCCCATGAATGGCAGGACCATCTCTGCACAGAAACCTGAACATGTTACAGACAAGATCAGAAATTCTCCCCTGGAGTGTAAGATTAGACTACAGTTCATAGAATCCTTTCCCTCCTCTCAAAATTGGGTTCTCAGGCTGAGCAGCAGATTTTAGGAAAGTGTTCTTCACCCAGCCCTGCATCTATGTGTGTGCAAAATATGGTGTACACGTTACCAAATGGAAACAAAGGAGGCAGGCAGTGGACCCACTGAGTTACATCCCTGACCCTTAAAAAAATTTTTTTTTGGGTACTGGGGATCGAACTGGGGTCCTTGTCCTTGCAAGTCTGGTTGGTGGCAAAACCACTGAGCTAAATCCCCAGCCCTGGACACAAAGGAAACATTAAAAGAAGAAGCGATAAATAAATGTAAAAATACTATTCTAACATGTTTTTATTGCCCCCGCTGGATTAGATTATAAGCAGGTTCTGCCCTCAGAGACCACTGTTTTAAAGGGTAAATGACAAAATGAGATTCCATTTGATTTCTCTTCTTGCTGAACATACGTTGACATTCAGGACAGGAGTTTGAGGATGTGCATTTCATTTCATGTATGAACAGTCTTATTTTAGTAGAATCCCGATGAAAGCAGAAAACATTTCACTGCATGGTTCCATGTTTTCTTTCTTACTGAAGGCCTGAGATCTACATTTCTATTATAAATGTTAGTGCAATCACAGCTAAAGTCCAAAGAGGTAACCCTGATGGCTGTCTTCCTCCATGTTCTGCTTATTGTCTGGTCTGTCTGTCTTCTGTGCCTGGGTCCAGCCCAGAGGCCCAGCTGCAGAGGACCCTTTTGTCTGGACATGGTCCTTCAGAACACAGTTAGACTTCAGGGCCTGGTGTTTTTTGGTTGTGCTTCCTCCCAGCCTATATGTGACTGAATGTGAGTACCCTGGCACAGAGCAATCAAGGTGCTCTTAAGATGTGATGATTTGGGATGGCTCTTAGCATTTCCTCTATGTTGGAGTCACCTGGGCAAGTTAGAAATACAGTAGAACATCCAGCCACCATTCCTAGAGACTTTCGTTGGTCTGGGTGGGGGTTCCTACATCAGTAAATCTAGGAGAAAGGAAGAAGAGAGAGATTGAGAGTCCTTATGTCTAAGCAATTCTGATCTTCAGTCAGGGGCGCAAGGCACTCTGTTAAACTTTGGTCACTGATGTGTACAGTGGGGCATTGATATAATGGCAACAGCTCAGGCCAGAGGGGTAGCTCCCATGGCTGAAGTCTACTTCCTGCTAGGCCTCTTTCAAGCCTAGAAAGGGGCATGCGTGTGTGTGTGTGCACGCATGCATATGCTCACGTGCGCACGCCTTTGTGTATCCTGGAAGCGTTCAGATTATAAATGAACTCCCATCATAAGCATTGGGATCTCTGTTTTCAAACAGTCTTTGAAAATACGCCAAGAACTGGGAAAGAATGCTAGGAATTCACTTGAAAAAGCTCTTATAACTCAGCAGTGACATGGTCCCCTTTCCTTTCAGTGAGTGCAGTCGAGAGCTGTTGGACATCGTGGATAACTATGCCGTGCTCCAGCTGGACATCGTGTGGTGCTACTTCAGCTTAGAGCAACTGGAATGCCTTGATGATGCAGAAAAAAAGCTCAATTTGGCGCAAAAATGCTTGAAAAATTGTTATGGAGAAAATCATCAGCGACTGGTCCACATAAAAGTATGTTACTTTAATTTCTGTATTATTAGATCTGTTTCTAAAATTTATGTTTATTCCCATGAATGTCTTTAGGCTGATTCAGAGATGATTTTATCCTGGTAGTAGCATGCAATATGATTTTTCAGATCTGTATTTTACAAAGTACTCAGTGTGTTAGCTGCCTGGCTGTTTCTTTGGTATGTACTGAGCTCAGAGGAACAGTTTTCTAAGCCTAGACCCCCACTTTCAAGCTCTCTGGACAGGAAACAGTGACTTCTTACATTCATTCACATGTAATGCAAGGTATAGATGCAGAAAACAGGTATCTGAATACTGACAGGTGACTTGAGTCGCATGCAGCTCCAGAGCTGTAAGTCAGATTAGCATCTTTCTGTTCCCACAAGTCCTCGGAGTCTCCCTTATGTGGAACACCTTCTGCCTGCTGTGAAGCTTTGCGTTCTTCCAATAGACCAGAAGGGCCAAGCATCTGGATACAGGTGTCCTGACCCTATCTTCCCCCATGTGCTCTAGGGTCTCTGCTTTTGCCATCAGCAGTAGTGATGTTACACAGTTAGTGCTACCATCTGCCCCTAAGGAGGTAGAGGGATGTGAACATTATGTACCTACAATTAGAAATAAGACAGTTTTATCCTTTTTTCCCTGATAACTTTAGGGAAATTGTGGGAAAGAGAAAGTGTTGTTTTTAAGACTTTACTTGCTTCAAGGGATCCGAAACTATCACAGTGGAAATGGAGAAGAGGCCCATGAGTATCTCAATAAGGTAAGAAGAGCACATGGTGACCATTTTCACTGGCTTTTTTCCTGCTCCCCAGAAGTGAGTGTTGTATAAATTCAGCAGTTGCTGACTTGTTGGAACCATGCTTCTCCATGCCTGTTCTCCCTCTTGGGTAGCATGGACACACTTGTATTTGTTAGGGTCCAGGCAGGGTGCTATAATGAGAACGCTTGAAAAAGATAGTGACTTTAATTGCATAGCTCGCAAGAGGCGACAGGCCAGGCCAGAGGGGCAGCTCCCTTGGCTGACCTGCTTGTCAGTGCCTCTGCCACCAGCAAAAGGGTCTGGAGCATGTGGGGGACAGTGGAAGTGCACCTGTCTTAGCTACGTGCCAGTCACCTAGCCTTGGCTGCCTGAGCTCACCTAGCTGTAAGGGAGGGTGAGGAATGCTGCATGTGCAGCTCAGGTCCAGGGAGTTTTACCACACAGATGGGGATAATGGGTCCCAGTCATGTCCAAAACTCCCAGCATGTTCGCTCAGGTTGTGTTGTAGGTAAGCTGTGGAAGCAGAGTTCTGGTCTTTCTGTTCATATTGGTAATAAATTAGATGTTGAGTTTTGGTCTGAAACCCAATAAGCTGTAATTCACATTGGGTTCATGCTAGTTCTTTTAGGCTTTCTGCCTTCTGTTACATTCTAGCGTTGTTCCAGCCACCTGATTCTTAGTTTCTCCCTCTCTGTAGGCACGACTGCTCTTCAAAGAGTTGCATATCGACCCCTCAAAAGTGCACAGCCTGATGCAGCTGGGGTTCACACCTCAGGAAGCCCGGCTCGCCCTGCGCGCCTGTGATGGCAACGTGGACCATGCAGCCATTCACATCTCCAACCGAAGAGAGGTAGCTCTTCATGTACCCCACATCTGTGCTCTGAGAGGTTGTGAAACGAGAGGCATAGCATGTGTGTTTCCGAAATGCCAAGCTTTCTTGGGTATGAAAGAACACAAAAGATAAACCCATGAGAGGTGTCAGTAGCAAGGCATTGTCACTCCATATCAGAAAGGAAAGAGTAATTTTTTTGTTTTTGTTTTTGTTTTGTTTTTTTTTGGCGGTACTGTGGATCGAACTGGACCTTGCGCTTGTGAGACAGTTGTGGTGCCACTGAGCTAAATCCCCAGCCCAGTAATGTGTCTTTTAATTACATTAGTTTCCAGGGAGTATAGCTTCTTGCACAGTGGAGGTCGGACAGGCAATCTTCTCTCACTCTTTCTTGCTGTCTTGATACCACAGTGTATTTCTGGAAACCATTCTAAAGGAGGCTGGGTTGTTCCATGGGGCCATTGCATGGAAATGCTCTGGATTTACATTCATTTTTTTTTTTTCTTTTGTGCTGGGGATCAAACTCGGGACCTTGCACTTGCTAGGCAGGTAGCAGAATTACTGAGCTAAATCCCTGGCCCTGGACTTACATTCTTGCCTAGAAACATTAGTCAAACTATAGGAAGAAGGATCATTACATTATGAAAAAACAATTTTTTAGCAGAGTACTACTCAGCCTTAAAGGATGAGCTTTGAGACATGTATAGCTAACTGGATGGACCTTGAGACCATACTCTTAAGTGAAATAAATCAGACATACCTGTTTAAATACTGCATTGTTTCTCTGGTGTGAGAAACCAAAAGTGGAAATAAGGACAGAAACGTATAGTGGATGTTAGGAAACAGGAAGAAAATATTCAAATGTGAAAGGGAACAAAGGAGGGAGAGAGAAAGGAAGAAAGGGAGAAGAAAAAAAGTGAAAATAGAAGGAAAAAATGGAAGCAAAGCTTTTGGACATAGGGAAGGGAGAGGGCTTGAGAAGGGGAATGGAATAAAATAAAATTGAAATATGTATATATAGAGAGGAGAGCTGGTATGGTGGTGTACACCTTAACCCCCAGCTACCCAGGTGACTGGGCAGGAGGATCACAAACTTGAGACCAGTCTGGGCAACCTAGTGAAACTATGTATGTTAAAAAGAAAAAATAAAAATAAAAGCTGGGAATGTAGCTCAATGATAGAGTGCTTGCTTAGCATTGACCAGGCCCTGGGTTTTGTCCCCTTAAATGCCAAAAAAGTACAGTGGATTTATATGTATATTTACAAATTAAGCTCTAGGAATCACAACACAGACACCTCAGTTCCCGAGACTCTCAGTATGAACGTCCACAGAGCTGAATGGAACAGGTAATTCTTGTGCACAGGGCCCTGAGTATGGCAGAGGAAATGGGTGTGGCATACCGTGCTGCGGCACTTTGGCTGTGAGCTGTAGTTGCTCACCTTCTCAGAAGGCCCTGATGCCTGCCTTGTCCAGGCCTCGCCTTCAGTTTGACTTGAGAGTCCACTCACACAGCAAGACGGTCTCTACTTTATGCAGATGTTCCAGTGCAGTGCTCTGAAACATTATTTGCAGCGTCATTTGGTGTAACTCTTGCTAGTACAAAGAGAAGTGTCCAAAGCACTTTTCCTCCCATGTATCTATGAGGTTGAAAGAAAATAGACATAGACATCTGTCATTGCAGGAGGAGCTGCTGGAGCCTCCAGTGTGGTGCTGGCTGGGGTCAGGCAAGGCTTAGAGTCCCTGTTTTGTGGTGGGTTTTCCCGGAGAGGCAGGTGCCTCACATGTTCTGGGAGTGCATCAGCAAGTCCCTGGTGGTAGAAACAAGTTGGGCTATGGATGCCTTCACTCATTGAATCTGCCTAGTAGTTCTCCTGCCAACCCTGTGGGAGTTTTTACAGTGCTAACATGGTGTTTGCTTTCATCTCCTAAGAGATGTAGGCCTTTTCCTACTGTAGGAAGAAATGAGGGGTACCAGGGGCCAGGTACCCAGAAACAGCAGCATAGGCCACTATCCCCTCTGCTCACTGCTGCTCTGTGTCGTGCAACCAGGGCCCAGTCATTTAGCTTTCTGGGAAAATTTGTCTCATTGGAAAATGAGATTGGATTAAATTAGTTTTCAAATTTGTGGGGGTTTTGAACTTTTTTTTTCCAGTGCTAGGGATTGAAACCACCCCATGTGAGGCAGGTGCTGTACCACTGAGCTACATCCCAGCCACAACCCATTTATTTGAGCAGCTAAAAATGACACTTCTATGGGTGTTTCCATTTGTAAATACACACTTCTTCCAGTCTGGGCAGGAGAAGGCAAGAGACAAGCAGCCAGCTCAGACACTTGTTAGAAGCAGCATCTTCTGTACCATGGGATTAAATGGCTTTTGTCCCTTCAAGCATTCCATGGAACGGAGCCTTGCCACCTCAGGTTTGCTGGGAGTCAGCATTATGGCATCAGCTGATTCACATGAACCTGGGCAGCTCCTCACAGGCTGGGACATGGTCCCTGTGCAGAAAGCTCTTCGGCCCTAGTTCTGGAGCGGTCCCCCGCCTCTTCCCTGCAGCCTCTGGCCATGGTGCTGGCTGGATTCTGATGTTGCACTGTGGGGCTTATGGAGGCGCCCCTTCCTGCCTGGGCTGAGGCTTTATTTACCCTAGTTGCCCAGGACTCCTCCTGCCGCAGGACTGGAGGGGCTGGGACAGAGGCATCCTTCCCTCTGTTCAGCCTGCCTGGTGACTGGAAGCCGGCTGTAAAATCTTGACCTCTAACCTGGTGGGCCTTGCTTTTTTCCTGAAGGAGCTGGCCCAGATGAGGCAAGAAGAGAGGGAGAAGAAGCGGCGCCGCATGGAGAACATCAACTCTTTGAAAGGCATGGGCTACTCCGCACGTGCTGCCAGGCAGGCCCTGCATCAGGCTGGTGGGAACCTGGACGAAGCACTGAAGGTGATGCACCCTGCTGGCCCCTCCTCCCGGCCGTTTCCC
The DNA here is from genome assembly GCF_012274545.1 of Fukomys damarensis. Classification (NCBI taxonomy): domain Eukaryota; kingdom Metazoa; phylum Chordata; class Mammalia; order Rodentia; family Bathyergidae; genus Fukomys; species Fukomys damarensis. The sequence goes on along the minus strand of NW_022900928.1, from coordinate 88,271,520 downwards.
TGATTCCTGGTGTGCACTGCTGTGGGCCTCCAGCCAAGTGGCAGAGCAAGAGCAATACCTTGGCTCCAGCTCAGGCCAAGGCCTCCTGGCTGGGGACGTAGTGCTGTTCACACTGGAAGTCCAGCTTCTCCTTCCCCTACTTCCCCTTCCCCTTTGGTTCTTCCGTGACTTGTGGCTCCTGTGAACACCGCCCAGCAGGGTGGGGGACCCTGTCTTGGCCCCAACGGGCCCTGTACTTGACTTTCTGACCTTCAAATAGCCAGGTCAGGGTTGTGGCCAGGGTTGTGGGTGTGGGCAGTCGTGAAGAGTAACAGGGCCCCCACACTTGCAGATCCTCCTCAGTAACCCTCATATGTGGTGGCTGAATGACACGACTCCCGACCCCAGCAGCTGCCGCGAGAGTCCTTCCCAGGAGGGCATTGACCAAGTGAGTGCAGCCTCCCTCGACCGGCTGGGGAGGCCTGGGTGGCCAGGGTCCAGGTGAGTTTGCACCCCACAAGCAGGAGGCATTTCCTTAGGGGGGACTGGAAAATGCAGAGAGCATCTTGTTTCTCTCAGCCCCATCTCTACCATGGAAACCCAGCTCCTGTGTGCCAGTGATGGCTGCATGCCTGGTGCCCCCATTGTTGTGTAGCATACGGTGACCATTTAACTCATGGTGCTCCTGGTGAGCGTGATCACACTTAGCCTGAGGTGGCTCATCCCAAGATGAACACTCAGCCTTTCCTGGAGGCCTTCTACATGTAGAGGCTAAGGGGTGAATTGTCAGGAAGGGCAAGTGGTGTGTGTGCTGGAGTTGTTTATAAGAGAAGGCCGTCCTCACTGTGCCCTGTGGTGACAGTCATCCCCCTGTGCTCTGCCCTAGCTGGTGTACATGGGCTTTGACTCGGCAGTGGCTGAAGCTGCACTGAGAGTGTTCAGGGGCAGCGTTCAGCTGGCAGCACAGACCCTCGCTCACCATGGCGGCAGCCTCCCTCCTGACCTGCAGCTGTCGGAGGAGGACTCCTCGTCCACACCGTCCATGTCCCCTTCAGACTCTGCAGGTAAGCCCGCAGGAGCTGGAGCTGGCAGGACCCTGATGTCCCTGGGACAGTTGTCCTTGGTAACCCACTCACCCCTGCCGTGTTCCCTGTAGGGACCTCCAGTGCCTCGACAGATGAGGACATAGAGACAGAGGCTGTCAATGAGATCCTGGAAGACATTCCTGAGCATGAGGAAGATTATCTCGACTCTACTCTGGAAGATGAGGAAATCATCATTGCAGAGTACTTATCCTATGTAGAAAATATAAAGTCAGCAACCAACTGAGCTGTGAACAGGAATAAGTACATTTCTGCGCATAAATTCTGTCATGAAAAGTGCAGCACAGGTCTTTTCTTCTTGCTGTCCTCTGATGCTGCTCGTGCATACTTCCTCCTCACAGTAGGAGAGGCAGGCAGGGTACCCCACAGGGATGAGAGGTTTGCTTGGGCAAACCCTCTGGTCCAGCCCTGCTCTTCCCATCTGTCCCAGCTTCTGTGCCCCTCACTCTGCCTGCCTGCTTGGATTCCCACCCAGCAATGGGGAGCTGGCTCTCTGATCTGAAGGCCTGGTGGCCCTGGGGAAGGTTTCCGGGGGTGGGGTGCAGGTAGGGGCACGCAGACCTGGCTGCCCCCCTTCCAGTCTCACAGCCTTGTGCCTAGCTTTCTCCCCCACCTGCTGTGGAAATCCTGTTGTCCCACCTGTGATGCTAGCTATACTGGAGCCGCTGTCCCCCAACCCGAACCACCACAGTTGTACCTTAGGTCTTCATTCCAGCTGCTGTGGGGTATAAAGATGTGCCATGGGCCTTTCTCCTGAAATGCTGATGCTTTCTGCATAGTTGGTAGAATATGCACTTGAAATTCAAGGTTGAGGTTCAGATTTCATATGCATCCAGAATGCTTCACACAGTCTTTTATTAAATGTGAAAGTTTTAAAGCTAACCAAAACAGCTTACAGTTTTTATTTTTATTTTTTGGTACTGGGGATTGAACTTTGGGACCTTTGCGCTTTCGAGGCAGGCAGTGGCACCACTGAGCTAAATCCCCAGTCCAGCAGCTTATAATTTTGAATGAACATTTTTAGACTGCTGTCCTAGGAACGCACTGCTGGGATCTATCAGATTTAGACATATTTTCTCCCCGTTTGGGATGAGGATTTTTCTGACAAGATGGTTCCCAAAGGGAACAAAGCAGTCAGCTTTGTATGGCTCAAATAACTTTCCCCTTGGATGTGTGTTAGATGAGCGCCTGCCCAGTGCCCTGCCAGCCACATGTGGAGTGGACCAAGTGCCGAGTGTTCCCGAGACCCTTGCTTTCTGGAAGCCCCTGGACGCTCCTCTGATTGAAGGCAGGGTGGGTTGTGCACCACTTTTGGGAACCCACTTGCAGTGTTGCGATTTTTGCAGTGACAACAACCCATATGGGAGATGAGCAGGAATCTTATCTTTTAAAGTGGATGATGATGATGGAAATAAAAGGTAAAAAGTGTATTAGAAGGTGTCTGCCTCCCTACAATCAGTCACGCAAAGCCGTGAGGGTTTCACCTGTTAAATGACTGATGACCAGGAGCCATTTCCAGCGCAAGTGTTTCGAGGAAGGGGAAGACTAGCCTCACAGCAGCAGGGGGCACTGCTCGGGGGAGGTTATGTGGAAGGATTGACCTGGGTCTCAGGGTGGATGGAATGTGGCTGTCAGCCAGGTGGCAGGGAGTCTGGGCCTCACATGACAGTGTCACACTTGGCTTTGGGGGCTTCCTGAGCACTGGCTGACGAGTCCAATCCTGGGCACGGCAGGCTGGCTTCTGCTTCCTGACAGTCTTACACTTGATCTTAGCCAAAAGACAGACGCGATTCCTGCCAGCTTTTTTTGCGGGGGGTACCGGAAATTGAACTCAGGTGTGGTGCCACTGAGCTAAATCTCCGGCCCTCCTGCCTGTTTTAATGCGGGTGGAAAAGGACAGGGAAGGACAGCCACACCAGGCTGACGAGCACCAAGTTGGGGCTGAGACTCACCCTGGCCCTTTAGGGGCATTAGAGTGTGTAGTAAGAGATCATCGCCAAAGGGCTGGGGGTCTCCTTAGGGAGTCGGGTGAAATCCCACTCCTGATCTGGGACAAGTGGCTAGGTGGGGAAAGGCTGAGCACCTGGCTTCCTGTGGCACCCTTGGGCCCACAGGCGTGACAGAAGGGAAAGGTGGGGGTAGAGGGTGGCTTAGTTCAACCCTGGAGCCCCGAAGGACAGGCAGGGCCCAACTGGAGGGAGCCCAGACAGGTAGACGACCAGCTGGGGAAGGCATTGCAGAGGCCAGATCAGCCCGAGGCTGTGCAGTGATGGGCTGTGCTTGGCTGGTGCCCTTGATGCTGATCCCTGCTCATCAGGTTGTCTGCTGTGGCCCTGGTGACTGCCGTGCTGTGCATTTTTCTGCCCAGATGTCAAGTTTTCTGTCCCTCCCTTGGCCAACTAAGTAGATTGACCAAAGGCAAATAACCATTCTTTTCCTTTTAAAAACATTTTTTTGTGGTGCTGGGGACTGAGTTTTTTGCATGCCTACATGCCCAACCCTGCTTTCTCCTGTAGAGCAAGGGAACTGCGTTGTAGCCAGAGGGGACCAGTCTGGTGCCAAGCAGCCAGTGAACTGCACTCACCACATGACCCAGGCTAAAAAGCCCAGGAAGAGGGACATGTCATCCTTGTATCCTCAGCACCAGCATGGAAATAAAGTCATCCATGATATAAATAGATGTAAAACTGGTTTCACAGCAGCCTACATCCAATCTCTGAGAGCTGCTGCTCTGGGCAGATGGTGATGGGAGGGTCTTGCTCTGCCATGGCAGGAGACAAAGCTTTAAGCCCCCAGTGCATGTCACCTGGCTGAATCAGTGTCACTTCAGCAAAGGAATGAGTTCCAGCCCAGGACAACTCCTGGATCTCTGCCTTGCCTCCTGCAGCATTACTTCTGCCTGGCAGGAAGCCTCTCGCTGACCGGCAGTGCTGCGAGGTGAGGTGGTGGTGGTGATGGCCCTGCTCCCATGGGGCTGAGTGCTCCAGTGCCTCCAGAGGACAGCGCCTGTGCCAGGAAGCCTGCGTGCCCAGGGTTCCCAGGTCCAGCCCAGAGCCCCATCACAAACCTGGGCTTCTCCCCCTGCCCGTGTGATGAGATCGCCCACCAACCCTGGCATCCCAGAGAGTGGGTTGCATCTGTGGGACAGCATACCTTGGCTGAGAAACATCTGTGCTCCAAGGAATACATTGTGGGCTGCCTGACTCCAGGCTGCTGGTCCAAGAGCCTTCACAGTGAGATGCCAGGCTCTTGACGTCACCTGCATTGTCTTAACACCGGGAGCCAGCCAGGGACTGGCACAGCACTGAGGATGCACAAGGTGGCAGCACCAAGGGGCTGAAGAGCACCTCTTGGGAGGTCAAGGATGCCAAGGAGGCTCCTGTCCTCTCCCCTGCAGCTCCTGGCAGGATGGCACTGCTCCAGTGGCTCTGCCACCACACCTGGCAGTGTGGGCACCTGTGCACAAGGCCAGCAGGCCCAGCCACTGGTCTGCGCACCTGTGAATGGTGAGGCCCCTGGATTTGTGCTGGAAAATCTCCAGAGCAGGAACCTGATGCCAACTCCTCATTCCCCACAGCTGCTGTCCATGGTGACATTGATGACAGCCCTAATCTCAGCCAGGTGAAGGCAGAGCTGTCCCCTGCCCACAAAGGGAGCCAAGATTTGGTTTACAGAACAAAATGTACCCAAGAACACAGTTAACTTTGAAGATGTGTATTTGAGCTCTTCATGAGGGCTATGGTTGACAGTTTGTCAAGGAAACAATCTGGTTCTATGGCTTTTGTAAAAACGTCCCACTTAGCACTCTGCATAAAGGGACCCCCCGGGGACCTTCAGGTGCTTGGGGCATCATTTATGGGGGTCCCAGGGTGGGTGGGTGGGGCTGTGCTCTG
>NW_022900928.1:88248043-88266463 GCF_012274545.1 Fukomys damarensis | reverse complement strand
TTCATGAGGGCTATGGTTGACAGTTTGTCAAGGAAACAATCTGGTTCTATGGCTTTTGTAAAAACGTCCCACTTAGCACTCTGCATAAAGGGACCCCCCGGGGACCTTCAGGTGCTTGGGGCATCATTTATGGGGGTCCCAGGGTGGGTGGGTGGGGCGCTGGGCTCTGGATGGGGAGATGAGTCCCTGGAGGCTTGAAGCCAGCAGCTTTCGCCTGCCCTCTGGTTCCCAGGCAGCAACGTCCCCTAGGTCATGTGGGCTGCAGGGGCGCAGCTGTGACACAGGCCACCCTGTTGCTGAAGAGACGTGACAGGCTGCGCTTGCCTGAGGACCTGTGGCAAGGGGCCTGGAGCCCACGCAGGTCCCAGAGGCGCAGGGCACCGTCGTGCGAAGCTGTGTACAGCACATGGCCGTGCACCTGCAGGGGTGGGCAGGCTGTCAGGCACGGGTCCTCGGAGAAATGCTGGAGGGGCTCCCCTTCCAGGGATGTGAGAAGCAGGGCTCAGGCCAGGCCTACCTGCAGGCAGTTGATGACGAGCGTGTGGCCCCGGAATACCCTCTGCAGTGCTCCTGACTGGGCATCAAAGGCCCTGGCGCAGGCATCCCCGCTGCCTGTGAACACTGTGGGCAGACAGTGGCACATGGACCCTCTCAGCTTCCCAGGCCACCTCCTCCCATGGCGCGACACAAGACAGAGTGGGGCCTCAGAGGGATGCCCCAAGTTTCAATCAGGTCCCCACTCAAGCTCCTCAGGGAAGCTGACCAGGTCCTGGGAGGCTCCTGGTCTTGCGATGTCAGCCCAGCAACCATTTCCCCTTCTCCTGCCTGTGCACAGCCTGAGTGAGCTCCTGGGTGAACATGGCCTCTGACAGGGGTTCATTGGTGCTCTCCTCAGCTCACCTGCCCCCCCAACCCAAGAATTGGGGTCCCAGGAAAGCAGAGTGGCCTCGGGCATTGGGTGAGAGGGCAGAGGGGCAGGAGTAGTCTTAATTGGCTGGCTGCTGCTGAGGGGATGCTGTAGGGACCTCTGTCTTCCATAAGAGGTCCTCACTGGGGAGCAGGGTCACATGGACACCAGAAGAAGGCAAAAATAACCTCTCCACAGCTCATGCCTAAATCCCAAGGGCACACCAGACTGTGTTTACAGAAACCCATTTTATCCCCCAGCACCTTGGCTGTGGGGTCAACTGGAATTTTCCGGGTGATTCTCCCCTCCCCCATTCTCGGGGGACACTCAAGCCTGGGAAGCACTGATTGCTGCTGCTGGGCTCGTGAAAACAGATAGGGAGCAGAGGTGGGGCCCTGGGAGCCACGATCCCATGCTCTGCTGGGGTGGGGCTGCCTCTGGACGGGGGCCACGTCTCGGGTGTAAATGTGTCCAGCAGCAGTTTGAGACAATCCGCCCTTTTTTCTAAAAGAAGCCTAACTCAACTTCCCAGTAATGTCCCCCATGAAAGACCCTGCATAAACCTCTCTCAGGCAGAGTTCTAAGAGATACATGCAAAGGCCTCTCAGTTGGGCTTAAGGAAACCATCTTAATGGGCCCTTCTCAGCTAAGAGATGCATCCCTTTGCCCTTCCGGCCTCTCCTGCCTGCCTAAAACACAGTACAAGCAGCTGACTTGAAACATGAAGCGCAGACGCAGGAGGAAGACTGAGGATGAATGGTGAGACAGAGTGACAGAGGGAGCTGGGTGCCCTACCTCCTAGAGACCAGCCCAAGAGATTTTTTTTTTAACCTCAGAGAAAAATATACACTGCCTCATTTTATGAGACACCTGAATTTTCTCTTATCTGAGGTCAAACCTAGGGCCAAGTGAGGCCAAAAGGACTGCACCTCGAATCTGGCTGGGTTAAAGGGTAGTACAGTCTCCCTGAGAGAGTCAGATGTTCTTGGGACAGGCATTCACCCCAGGACCTCAGAAAATTTGAATCACTATACTTTTTTTATACTGTCAAAACAGCCATACTCCAAGCCTCAGCAGAGGAACAGTTTTTTTCTGAGACAAGGTCTCAGTGTGTAGTCCACACAGCCTTGAACTTACTATGCACCAGGACTTGGGCTCAAATTTGAAGCAGTCCTACCTCAGCTTCCTGAGAGCTGGGAATACAGGTGTGCACTACCATGCCCTGCTTTCGGTTTTCTCCTAGAGGTGGGAGTAGCCCCCCACCATGAGACCATCTCTGAACAGATTCAGAAGGGCCCTGCCTTTGGTTACTATATATCATTTTCTTTTTTTGGAGATCGAACTCAGGTCTTTGTGCTTGCAAGGCAAGCAGCAGAACCACTGAGCTAAATCCCCAGCCCAGGGCCCTGCCTTTGGGACCCTGGATCCGGGATCCCAGCCGAGGCTCAGGGAAAACCACACCCAAGCCTGCAGCCGGAGAGACAGTCACTTACAGGTCCCCGCGTGGAACTTGAGGGCGCTTACGCTGCGGCGGTGGGCGGGGAAGGTGCGCACGCGCTGCCCCGTGTCTGCCAGCCAGCACTTGACGGTCCTGTCGGCGCTGCCCGAGTACAGCAGCTGCTCTGTGAGCTGTGTGGGGATGGATAGGATCGGCCAGGTATCAGCATGGGGAGGCATGTGCGTGCAGATCACAGTGGGGAGTGGGGAGAGCCTGGCCCAAGGCTCCCCCCTCCCCCTTCAGAAATACCGAGCCTGGCTTCTCCTTCCCCACAGCTCAGGATCTGCAGAGCTGAGACAGAGCGGCCACCAGGCTTCACCCTGCCCAGAGCCAAGCCATAGAATCACCCTCTCTGCCCACGGAGGGTGGTGACGCTGGGGGACAGAAAGGGACACCTGGCTCTAGAGGGGCCTCCACGCAGGACTCTAGCTGCAGGGAAAAGGGTCTACCAGGATCAGGAAGACCTGGCTGGCATGGAGGTGCCTTTCTGCTAGAACCGAAGCTGTGCTACCACAGGGTCACTGTTCCCTGCCCAGAGTTCCCCCGGGTCTGTACCCACTGGGAAGGCAGAGAACCTGAGACCGGCTCGCCCTGGCCATCTGAAGTGGCTCAGTCCAGCAGAGGGAGATAAGTCTCTGCTAAGAAAGACAGGTCCTCACCCAGCACCACCCTGGTCAGTGAGTCACAGGGCATTTAGCCAGTGCCAATGATGGCCCAGGATCTCAGAACCCTGGGGCATCTGGGACCAGGAAATAGATGGGGCCCTCAGAACCTTTGTCTGGGGAAAGCCAGTAGTGGGCGTAGTATCCATCCGCGTTGGCCACCAGAATCTTCAGACGTTCTCCAAACCTGTCCATCTCAGCCACATTCTGGGTCGCTTATGGGTCAATGCCCACAGCTAACTCAGTTTCCCCTTAATATTTCCCTGTGCAAACCTTAGAGGCCAGGGTTTTGAGTAACCCAGCTCATTTATTTATGCTGGCCACAGCCCAGGTCCAAGGAGTTAGGTGGCTTTGGGACAATCACTATAGTGGCAGCAGGCTTGTGGGTGTGGTGGGACATGTGGTACATGGTATGGCCTCCAGGAAGCAAGGGCTGCAGGGTAGGTCCCACAGAGTGTCACTGGCATCTCTCAGCCCTGCCCTGGCATCCTACTAGAGTTCCCTGGCATCCTACTAGAGTTCCGGTCGGCTTCTGAACATGTAGCCTCCCTAATTGGTCCACTCCCAAAGGGAGAGATACATGCAACCACCCACCAGCTCCAGTCAGCTCCAGCAGGGTACTAGAGCATGGTTCCTGCCAGCCAAAGGGCCCTTCTTTTTTGTTGTTTTTAAAGACAGGGTCTCTAGGGCTGGGGATTTAGCTCCATGGCACCATGCCTACCTCTCAAGAGCAAGGTCCTCAACTGAGTTGGATCCCCAGTAACACACACACACACACACACACACACACACACACACACACACACGGGGGGAAGTCTCACTGTATAGTTCAGGCTAGCCTTGAATTCCAAGTGATCCTCCTGCCTCAGCTTCCTGAGTGCTAGGATTACAGGCGTGAACCACCACACCTGGATTTTGTGACTTTATTATTTTGAGATAGGATCTTTAAAGAGGTAATTTAATTTAAAATGAAGTCATAAGGGTGGGTCTTAATCCAATCTGATTGATTTCCTGATGAAAAGAGATTAGGACACAGACACACACAGATGACTCATCCACAAGCCAAGGAGAAGCCTCAGGAGCAGCTGGCCTCGCGACACTTTGATCTCTTCACTTCTGGCCTCTGGAACTGAGACAAGGGTTTTGCCCTCTAAGCCCTGCCCGTGGGGCTCTGTTCCCAGCCAGAGCCAGTTGGCACACAGAGGCAGGGCAACTCCAAGGTACACCTGGACCTCCAGGCAGCCTGCAGCTCTCACCTCCAGACAGATGATGGAGCCCTGGTGCTCTCGGAACACCCGAAGCTGCTCCCCACTCAGGATGTCCCAGGCGCGGATGGTGGCGTCGGTGCTGCCTGTGAAGGCCGTGCGGCCGGGCCCATCCAGCACTAGGCATAGCACAGCACCAGTGTGGCCCCGCAGTGTCTGGCGGCAGCAGCCACTGGCCACCTGCCACACCTTGGCTGTGCCATCTGTACTGCCTGTCACCAGGAGACCCCTGGCCTCTGCCTCCTCGGCACAGGAAGTGTCCCAGGGGGCAGAGTAGGCCAAGGTTAGGACGCAGTTGCGGTGGCCCCGAAACTCCCGGGACACCTGCCCCTTGTCCACAGTCCAGACGCGAGCTGTCCGGTCATAGGAGCTGCTGAAGAGTTGGTTGTTGGCAACCAGGATCCTGGAGCAAGAGGTAAAAGGCCGTGGTCAGAGCACAGAGCATTGCTGGAACCCATTCAACCTCCGTGAGCACTGCAGCAAGACAGCCTCCTGCTCTCTGGCTACCCACCACACTTATCTTCCAGGGTCAAGGTCAAAATGTCCTTCAACATGAAGCCTCCCTGATACCCTGGCAGGGACCTCTCCCTGATGGAATCCCCTCCATGTGCTGAGCCCCTGCTGGCCCAGCCCCTACTGCAGCAGGGACCAGGGATCACACCTTGTATCTTTGCTCTGCTATGAAGCACTACAGCTTGTGTCTAGGTGTTCCCGCAAAGCTTCATGGGGTCATAGGGGCACTTGTCACAGTGGCTAGATCTAGTGTGTGGTGCTATGATTAAGAGTGTGATTACTAAATCAGTTCACTGGTTAGTTTTATATAGTTCTGGCTAGGATTAGGGGTGTGAGTGCTATCCCTGCCCTAGGGCAGGTAGCCTGTCTAGAATATAAAGGAAAGAAAGAGGGCTAATGTGCTCTCACCTGCCTGCTTGTCATGGGCTGTTCTCCTCTGTGATGTCCCTCTGCCATGCCACCCTGCCTTGCAGCCAGTCAACCATGGACTGGAACCTCTACAAACTAACCCAAGTAAACTTCTCCTCCTTTAGCTTTGGATATCGGGTATTTTGTCTCGGCAATGAGAAAAGTAACTAAGACAGAAATTTGGTACCAAAAATGGGACCTGACTATACCTGACCATGTGGTTCAGAAGGAACCTTTGGAATTGGCTTTTGGGAAGAGTCTGGAAAGGCTTGGGGATGCCAGCTGGAAAAGCATCCCTGGAACACCGAAGACTGTACTCGATGGGAGATTCTGGTCAGAGCTCAGAAGACTGGAATGCTGATAGAAGGGCCGTGGTAAGTACCAGGCTCTGGAGGTTTCTGCTGTGAAGGACTGTGTTGATTACTGGACTACAGATGATATGTGTTATGTCTTGGCAGAAAGTCTGTCTGCATTTTGCTCATGTCCAGAGACTTTGCCTGAGACTGAGAGTAAAGGCAGCAAACTAATTAATCCTGGAGGATTAATTTCAAGGTGCTTTTAGCCAGATTTATGTTGAGAATCAAGAGCAAAGAGGGCTGGGGATTTAGCTCAGAGGTTCTGCCACCTGCCTTGTAAGCACACGGTTGATCTCTGGAAAAAAAAAAAAAAAAAAAAAAGAGCAAAGAGCTCAGCAGAATGATTCAAAATGTTAGTTTGGCCAGAAAGGAAGTTTTAGTAAAGTTGCAGCCTACAAAGATGGAAGAGAGGAGAAACTGGTCCCTGAAAAGACTTACAAGAAAAATCCAAGTATTTCAGAAGACTTGGAAAAGATAACCTGAGGGCATCACATGAACCAGTAGGACTCCAGCCTTGAATCCTCAGAGTTGCAAAGGTGAAAGACTTTGCTTTGAGAAGAGAGCCCCAGAGCACCACATTCCAGAAAGGTGGCAGCCTAGAGAATCTGTTCCCTTGGGACTGGTTCAGAGTGCTCAGGATCCAGGAACTCGAGCCCTACAGCCAAAAGAGAAGGAATCCTGCCTACTGCTCCAGCTGGTGGCAGACCCAGTGTTGCCCACATGGTGCTGGCTTTAGGTGTATGCAGAATGCAAGAATTGCTGGGCATGATGGCATGTCCCTGTAATCCTAGCACTTAGGAGGCAGAGGCAGGAGGATTGCCACAAGTTCGAGGCTATTCTGGGCTACATAGTGAGTTCAAGGCTGGCCTGAACTACAAAGCAAGACCCTGTCTCAAACAAAACAGAAAACAACTCAGAATGCAAGAGTTGTGGGGTCAAGAAGGCTTCCACTCAGATTTCGGAAGGCCTGCGAGGCAGCATCCCAAGCAGTGTCTCCCTGAAAGGGCAGTGGGTAAAGCTTCAAGTGTGAAGCTGAAGGCACAGTGGAGACCCCAGAAACATGGGCCATCTGAGGAAAGCTGCAAAGAGGGAGCAAAGTCAGTCCCAGCGAGAAGCCACAGGAGCTACAATCACCAGCAGTGCGGTATGGGTGGAGTCACCAGCCCTTTGGAGTTTACAACTCTCACAGATCGCTGGGGACACTGGAAGTGGAACTATGGGACTTAATGTTTGCCCTGATGGATTCTGGATTTGCTTTGGCCCCGTTCCTTTGTGTCTCCCTATTTTTTAAAAATAAAGTTTATTTTATCCCCTAGCCCCCTCCCTATTTGTACCTTTTGGGATGTAAATGTCTGTCGGGTGCCATTGCATGTTGGAAGTGTTTAGCTTTCTTTTCATTTGTACAGGGGCTTGCAGCTAAGAGTTCGCTTTAAATCTCAGCGGAGACTTTGGACTTCTCAGCCATGGTGAAAATACTAGGACTTTGGCAACTCTGGGAGATGGCTTTTGCATAAAGGAAGGTACATGAGTCTTTGGGGGCCACGGAATGTTATGGCCTGTGTCTGGATGTCCCCCCAAAGCCTCATGTGGTCACAGGGGTGCTTTTCACAGGTGGCTGGATCCAGAGTGTCTGGTGATGGGATCAAGGGTGAGTGATTACTAAATCAGTCCACCGATTGGTTTGGCATAGTCTGGCGAGGATTAAGGGCAGGTAGCCTGAACAGGCTATAAGAAAGAAGGTGCTTTCCTCACCTGCCTGCTTGCCATGGACTATTTCTCTTCAGCCACGCCACCCTCCCTCTACAAGTACGAGCCAAATAAACCTTCCTCCTCTCAGCAACAGGAAAGTGACTAAGATGAGGGGAGAGCAGGATGAAAGGGACAGGTGGGGTGGCCACCCCTTCTGGTCTGCCCAGGTTTCTGAGAATAAAGGGCTTTCCAATGAAAACCGGGAAATTCCAGGGCTAAATGAGACCAGCTGGCCACCGTGGGAATGGCTCTGACCCACTGGCTGGCAGAGGCATTTCCGAGAGGGCGGTAAGGAATTCGAGCCTTTCCTGTCTCGTGGCTCTGGTGTGTCCCCCTGGGTGACAGGAGGCAAAGCTACAATGGTGGGGTGGACTCTGCTATCAACTCACAGGGTGACCACCACACAGGTGAGGCTGAACTGGCTGGGGCTAGGGAACTGTTGGGTGGAAGGCCAGGAGGATCCCTCGATTCCTTGAGTTGGCTGAGCTCAGGCCCAGGCCTTCTAGGCAGGAAATATTCATGACTTCTCATTTTACCAAACTCTGTAAATTTCTCCTCAGGAAAACAGGAAGCATGTTCACCTTTAGTACAGAACTTCAAAGGCTGTTTGCGCTCCCTTGTTAGGCCCCACACCCGGGGGACAAGGCTGCCCAGGGCCTGGTCAGGCTGCAGCTGGACTGGGTTGCCTCCCTGCTGGTTCGCTGCCCAGACCAGGACTGGCGATGGCCTCTGCTCCTCCCAGGAAGCCTTGAGCCTGGCGTCCTTTCCTACAAGTGACAACCTGACAACTACACGAAAATCCGACTCCCCTGACAGGCTTCTTCCCTGGGCCATGAAGTAGATGTAGGGTTTTTCCTTTTTGCAGTTCTGGGGATGGAACCCAGAGCCACGTGCGTGCACACACACACACACACACACAAGGCAAGCTCACTACCAGGGGACCACGCCCCAGACCCAGGTGTGGATTGTGCAAGTGATGTTTTGGGAAGGCTTTGGGGAATGGGGATGGTGGCTGAATCCTGCCAAGGTGTGACATGGTGTGATGGTTGGATGTAGGTCACTAAAGGATCAGTGTCCCCAAACTCACCTTCCTGGCCATCTCAGAAACAGGAGGAAGTGAGTTCCAGGTCCCCACAGTGGAACTCAGCTATTTCATGGTGCCAGTGTGTGTGTGCTCAGAGCTGTGGGCTGAGACATCCATGGATGGAAGATAGTATCTGTACAGTGTGTGTGTGTGCACAGGTGTGCACTGTACAAGTGTATATGTGTGCATGCATCATGCTGTGATTGTGTGTTTGTGAGCTGTGTACATGCTGTATGTATGGGTGACGTGCTATGTACTTGTGTATGAGTGCATTTCTCTTGTTTATGTGCACACATTGTGTGCATACTTTTTTTTGGTGGGGGAGACAGGGTCTCACTCTGTAGTTGAGACTGCCCTGGAACTCACTATGTAGCCCAGGCTGGTATCGAACTCACAGATCCTCCTGCCTCAGCCTCCCAAGTGCTGGGATTACAGGTACGGGATACTACGCCTGGGTTTTTTTTTTTGTTTTTTTTTTTGGTACCAGGGATCGACGAACTCAGGTCCTTGTGCTTGCAAGGCAGGCAGTGTAACCACTGAGCTAAACCCTTGGCCCTGAATACATGTTTATTTATTTACTTTTTTTTGTGTATGTGGTACTGGGGATAGAACTTGGGACCTTGCGCTTATGAAGCAGGTGGTGGAACCACTGAGCAAAATCCCCCATCCATGCATACATGTTTAAACTGTTTGTATGCACCTTGGAGAATAAACCTGGCAAAGTGTAATTTCTGTTTGTTTATTTGTTTGGGGGCTTTTTTTTGAGACAGGGTCTCGCTATGTAGTTGAGATTGACCTGGAACTCACTATGTAGCCCAGGCTGGTCTCAAACTCCCATCGATCCACCTGGCAAAGTGTAATTTCAACTCTGAATCACCCATTTCTACTTCTGAAAAGCAGGTGACAGTAGTCCAGACTGTCCGTGAACTCACAGCAATATTCCTGCCTCAGCCTCCTGAGTGCTGGGATTACCACCATGCCCGGTCTGTCTCTAAGGCCCACCAGCAGCCCTGGGTTTGGCACATCCTCATGTTTGTACCTGCTCAGCCCAGCCCTAGGGCTCTCCCCAGGCACAGCCCTTCTGCCAACGTGGCTATTAGGAACCCTTGGGAGCCTGGGGAAACCATCACAGGTCGTGCAGTGTCAAACGGATCTGATCAGCAGAGGCATTTGCAAGACCTGGCTCCACCCCAAACTCAATAAGGGAAGGAAAATCTAAGCCTAGAGGAGGAGGTGGGGTGCTTTCCACAGCTGTGTGTGAAGAGAGGCTTATAGACACTTTCAACCGCATCTGCAGGACAGTCTCCCCCCGCAAACTGAGTCTACCCTCGGGTACCAATCTGCAGCCCCCCTGGAAGTGTCCCCACCAGTAGGCAGGGTAGCTCTCCCTGCACCCAGGAGGGGCAAGCGTGGTGCCAGGCTCCCAGTGGGTGTGTCTGGCCCGACTCCTCCTCCCCCCCCCTCCCAGACCTCCACGCGGCCCCCGGCACCTAGCACTTGGGCCTGGGGACACTTCTGTCCTGGGTCTCAGGTCACTGTGTGCTACCTCCCACTTACTGAGTTTCCCCAGGAACCCACATTTCTGGCCTCTGTCCCCCTCTGCCCGGCCAGGAGCCCTGCCCGCCAGGCCAACCTGTTGACAATGGACGTGTGTCCCCGGTACACCTGCGCACACTGGCCGGTGTGCACATCCCACCGCCGGATGGTGCAATCAGCACTGCAGGTGAAAGCGGCTCCGTCCTCCAGCTGGCAGAAGGTCACGTAGCTCTCGTGCCCTGCAGGTGAGGGGACCTATGAGTGGCCCCCCAGGGGCGACGCCAGCTCCTGTTTTCTTCTGGGAAGAAGATTTGGAAGGACAGGGGAGAGAGAAGGGCCAGGTGGCAGGACAGGCAAGTTTTTAGTTGGAAGTGTGGGTCTCGGACCCCAGGTGCACCGGGAACAGTGCAGGGAGCTTACCTGCCCCCCAAACCCGTTCACTCCCTCTCCCATGCTCTCCTTTCTTCGCCCTTTCGTCGTCTCTTTTCTTTTGCTTGAATGTTTAGTTTTTTTGAGACAGGGTCCAGCCTTGAACTAACCTGGCCTCACAGTGATCCTCCTGCCTCAGCCTCCCAACTGCTGGGATTACTGGCATGCACCACTGTACCTGGCATCTCCTTTTAGTCTTCCACATACTTGTAGCTCTTTGTGCTCAGCAAACCCAACGTTATGGAGGTAGGACAGGGGGTGGCTGGGCAGGACCTTGGTGCTGCTATTGCCTGGGTTCATTCTGCCTCTTCTCCCCATGCAACTTGTCCCTCACTTGGAATGGGGACATGGACAATCCCCAAGGCACAGGTCATCATGTAGTTACAGTGGAAACCACCTGGTGGATGCTGTGTGTTAGCTACTTCTCTTATGCTCAAGCAGAAACACTGCAGTGGGGAGACAGCAGCTGTCAGGTCCTGGGCAGTTACAGGGCTGCCAACGTCACCTTACTCAGAAAAGGTACATCACAGAAATGACCAAGGTGAGAGTACTGATGGAAGACAGCCCGGACTGCACAGATGGGCACTAAACGGATACGTCAACCTTCAACAACTGGGCAAGATTAAGCTGTATGGGCTAGGGATTTAGCTCAGTGGTTCTACCACCTGCCTCAAAAGCACGAGGTCCTGAGTTTAATCCCCAGTACCAAAAAAAAAGAATGAGCTGTAGTTGCTTCAAGGCACCAAGCGTTCCAATGATGGGAACATGGGACACAGGGAGACACTGAGGATTCCTCTCACCTTCTGAGGACCTAGCCCAACCATAAAGAGTCAGCAGGAGGGGCCTGCAGTTACAAGGCCAGGCATCTTCAGGGGACACTGAGGATGGGGCGTTTCTAGCAGGGGAGGGGAGAGTCAAGGAGGTGCACGCTGGAGACTTAGGGAACCTCTCAAGCCAGGTGGTTGGTGCTACACAGAAATGAGGCTGGGGTCCAAGGGCAGAGGGCCACGCTGGGTCAGAGTTGGGGCGTGCACACCTGCTTGGTGTCAAGCTGGCCCTGTCAGCCATCACCTTCCAGGGCAGATGCTGTATCTTTTGCCAATCACAGTTGTGGCAGTGTTTTTGTCTGGAATGTGATCAAACAGCCCTGGAAGCCCTCAGGGTCTTGGATCCAGTTGGGCTTGACCTCCAGGGAAAGATGTCTCACCTGGGAGAAGAACTTTTGACACTGAATACATCTTCGAGGAATTCAGAAAGCACAAAACCAAGAGAAGCAAAGGAATCTGGAAATATTTTTACAGAAGTGGAAACCGATGAATTCAAACACCCACATAACTGGCAGGCCGTATTATTGCATTAAGGATCTTGTTTTAAAGACTTTTTGATCTTAAATTAAATCAAGAAGAGCACTTAAGAGTGAGGTGTGGCTGATCAATGGCACCTCACTCAGTGGAACTATGGCCACCAAGCTAGGGCTGCCGACCGTCAGAGATGTGGGCATTTCAATCTTATTTTAAATCTCAGCCAGGAGTCGTGGCAATGCTTTTAATCCCAGTACTCTGGGAGGCTAAGGCAGGAGGATCAAAGGTTCTAGCCCAGACTTGATAACTTAGTAGGACTCTGTCTCAAAACGAAACAAAACAAAACAAAAACTACCAAAAAAGGGCTAGTGAAGTAGCTCAGTACAAAGGCCCTAGGTTCAATCCCCAGTACCACCAAAACCATCATCATCATTATTGTTAACACTGTCATCTCATTTAGGTTGCTAATGTCAGGTGGACAAGGATTTCAGACTCTCCTAGGTTCTGTGAAACTGATTCATCTTTTATTTTTGCTCTGGGCTTCAGCTTACTTAACTTTTGGATGAACTCGACCTCCTGGGTTCTCAAAACCCCAATTAAAAAAAAAAAAGAAAAGCTTTTGTCGTTTGGAGAGCACACACACACCAGGCTGTTCTGAAAACAATGTAAGAATTAAGTAAACACTTGAAGAAATGGCAGATTATGTTTCTCTTAAAATACACGTTGGTGTAAAAGTTAAGGGCAAAATATGTTTGGTAAAACACAGCCAGGATTTTTGCCCAAGGAGTTTATAAAATATTTTAAGGCTGTCAACATTCTTGCTTTGAGACCAGATCGGTCCCCATCCTCCCTGCTGCCACTGCGGTGAGGGCAACCGGAGCACAGAGCCCAAGGAAGAGCCACCCCAAGTCCCCAGAGTGCCGGGGACGCCCAGGATGGGGGCAGCAGGGCCAAGGAGCCTGCAGAGGCGGCCCCTCCCCTGCCACTTGAGAACCTTCTGCCACAGCTGGCTGAGGCCAAGAGAGTCTGGTCCAGCTGCACCAGCTGTTCTGTCCCTCCACGTGGCAGAAAGGTAAAATGGAGGAGTGAGGGGTAAATTAAACCGAAAAAAGCGAGTGAGTGTAGCCAGTGAGCAACAGATGCACCTCTACTTTCTAGAACCAAAGCGGCCAACCACCAATGGGAGCTGCTTCACGTTAGGGGTAAGGAAAACAAGGATATAGACACAGCTCACAAATCCCTAAACATGAAAATGCACATAAAGACTGAGAGAAAGAGGCGATGATAAACAAAAGTCAAAGGCTTTGATTCAGTTTTGTTTTTGTTTTTTTTGCAGGGCTGGGCGCTCAGCCACAAAGCCATACCCCAGATCCTAGGTTTTTCAACGCACCAAGCCTTGTCTCTGAACCTGAGCCAGGCTGGCCTGAGGTCCCCTGCCCTCTGCCATCTATCCAGGAACTGAGGCCCTCTGTTCTCAAGCGCTCTGGCCCCTTTAGAAAGTGGCCTCACTGTGATCCAGGGTGGAGCAGCAGCAGAGGGACTGGAACTCTGCCAAGCGCTCCCCTCTCCAGTGCCACCGCACAGCATGGCCGTGACCCCATGACCTGTGTTCTGCAGAATCTCAGACAGGTCAGGCCCAGGGTTCACGGGCCATCTGGAGAGCGGGAGGAGCCACAGCCCCAGAGCCCAGAGCCTGCCACACCTCGGGGGAGCACTGCACCTTGGCCTTCAGCTGTTAGTTGTGCAGAGTAAGCAGAAATGTAAAACTGAAATATTTTCAAAGGAATGAAGAATGCAGATAAGATGCAGTTATGTTCAGAAGAACAGACTGAGACTCCAGGATTGCTTGCCAAGGATTCAGTCCTTCCCCTCCCTGCGCCCTGAGGGCTGCAGGGCGGGGTCACACCGTGCCTGCCCTTCCAGGAAAGGCAGCTTAGGGGGCCTAGGCCATGGGTGATCCCCAAGGGGAGCATGTCTTGGATAGCCTGCCCTCTCTGGGTCCCAGCGCTGAGGCAGCCAGCTGTTCCCACAGCCAGGAGGGATGGTCAAAATGTATGGTGAAGAGATTTATTACAGCACAAGACACACTCATTAATTCCTCCTCGCTCCGAACGCGCTGATCCCGTCATCATCCTGGCCACTTCCTCAGCAGTCCTTGAAGTGCTCCTTCCTGGGTGTCTGCGCAGGTAACAGCTCAGTGAGTGCTGCCACTGAGCGCCATCCGATGGAAAGGCAGGCTCATAAAAACATGTCCCTGGGGCCAAGTGTGATGGCACCTCCCCATAATACCAGCACTCCGGAGGCTGAGGCAAGAGGATCACCTCGAGTTCGAGGCAAGCCTGAACTACATAACAAGACCCTGCCTCAAAAAAAAGACGATGATGTGTCCGCATCCACCACAGTCACTGGATCTGGCACTGTGCCATCTCTGGTCACAGAGTGACCATGGAAGGTGAATGTTTTGAATCAGTTCTGGACTTCAAGGCAGCCACAATAGTGAATTAAAGATTCTCAGGAAAGGACTTCCAGAGCTGCTTCAGAAACTAGCAAGAGTGGGCCGGGGATTTAGCTCAGTGGTTCTGTTGCCTGCCTCGCAATCAAAAGGTCCCAAGTTCAACCCACGGTACCAAAAAAAAAAAAGAAAGTAGTAAGAGTGATAGGATGAGTGTGCTCAAAGGGAAGAGGAACATTTTGAGGGGATTCATCACAGTGTGTCTTTTATTGCCGTAATTTAAAAAATTTAAACATTGGCCATGTGCTTTGATCACACTGCGTGCATGGTGACAGGGATGGCCACTTGTTTTGGGATTTCCCCAACCCTTGTAGCACATGGGAAGCATTGTCCTGGCCACCTGACCCTGCTGTCCACACCAGCCTGTCCCTCACCGGCCCTGTTCCTGGTCCCCACTGCATGGACTGCAGGCACTACTCCTGGTCTTCCCACTTCTGGGTGGATTCTGACGACAGCCCACAGGGAGATTTTGGTCAGGATTCCACCCTTCTCTAACCCAGAGGGCTATTCAGGCTCACTGTGCATCCAGTGAAGGTCACTATGTCCTCAAAGGAGCCCTCTTGGCACAGCTGTCTCCAAGATTCAGTGACCATGGCCCTGGGAGAGATGACAGCCCTGCTGGTTCTATCCTCTGCCCACTCTGCAGTGCCCCCTCTTTGACCCTCCCCAGCGACCTGCTTGGTAGGCAATGCAGCAGGAAGCACTGAACCTGTGGCAGACCTGACAAGGGCTATAGCTGGGGCTCCCTGGACCTCTGTCCCCAGCCTCCTGTCACCCACATGTCGTAAAATGGTCCACTCCTTCTGGCACATTCTCTGGCCAAGTGGCACCACAGAGGGCACTCCATGCCCCACAGCTGAGGATACCCCTGGGCCCTAAGCCTGTCCAAATACAACCCTGGCTCACGGGACACATGAGAGACCAAGGACACTACAGAGGCAGCCACGGTGGGCTGGGATCTTTGGGTTGAGCCCTTACTGAACCAGAACTGAACAGAACAGGCCCTGCCATTTGAGGAAGCATTGCACGTCTCAGTGACCCACAGAATGAGATACCCACTGGGTGTCTCTCACTGTAATAATTTTTTAAAATTTAAACATTCCCCATATTTTAATCATGCTACATACATGGTGACAGGCATGGGACCATGCTCTTGGCATTACTCTGACCCCTGTGGCACAGGGGAACAGCTGTCCAGGCCAGGGAGGCCAAGGGATAATTATAGCCTAAGCAGTTCTTTATGGAATAACCCGCAATTAAGCCTTCTTTCTCTGCTGGGACTTCACCAGCTGCATCTGAAAGCCCATTCTGATTCATAAATGAAGCGGGCAGCCCTGGCACCCGGGTGACAATTCTACAGCTGTCCCAGAGCCCCCTAGAGTATCCATTCACAGCAGGCAGCCCCTGTCCTGTCTCCATTCCTCCCATCCCTTGGCCCAAACTTCCAAGCTTCTGGTCTCCACTCTGCCTGCACTGTGGTGAGGAGGAAAAGCTCTGGGCAGAGGCGCCAACCCCAACCATTCTTCTCAGGAAATGAGGACTGAGCCAGCAATTGGCTTACAGAAAGATGCCCATGAGGCCTAGGGGTCAGGGCTCCTCTGGCTGGCCATGTGGCCTGGGTACAACGAGTGCAAGCAGCAGCCACACAGCAGGACAAAGCCCTCTCTGCCATCTATCAGCCTGAGACCTTGGACAAGTCCTACAAGGGGAACCTCAGGGGACTCTAAGCCCCCCCCCCCACACTGGGCCAATGAATGTCTAGAAATCAGGATGTTCTGTGTTGGTAAATAAGTCTATGCCTCCTGGTTCTCATCCATAATCCTGATGTGGGTCACATCTGCCCCCCCAGGATTAACCACATAATAAAGATGCACAGAGATGCATATCTATTGGACATACAGTACTACACAGATGTTAAGACATCTTATTAAATTTCACTGGAACAAAAAAAGCCCCTCCAGGAGGAAGGAATTGGCAACATCTTGCTTTGGAAAGGGAGCACACAAAAGGACTGTCACACACCCACAGTGCTTCCTGCAAGTGAAGTCTATAAGCAGAATGTCCAAATAAAGAAAGGATTCCTTTGTCCTCTCTGTTCTTGAAAGTTTTTCTGGTTTGTTTGTTTTGTTTTTTGAGACACTATCTTGCTATGTAGTTTCGACTGGCCTTGAACTCACTATGCAGCCCAGGCTGTCCTTGCACTCCTCCTGCCTCAGCCTCCTAAATGCTGGGACTACAGGTGTGTGCCTTGAAAGTTTTGAAATGCCACCTGTGTAAGCACAGACTCAATTCTGGCAGTAATAGGAAGCAGTTCTTCAACACATTTCTGCTGGAGTGGGGAGGGCCCTCCGGGGAGGCCAGGCACCCCAGGTGTCAGTGCCTTAAGTGGACAGATGGCTAGGCTGTGACAGCCCCAAAATGGAGTGGAGTCTTGGATGGCAGACACATTGCCATGGCTTGGTCAGGCTGCCCTGGGACAAGCCCGTGCCCACCTATAAGAAGCAGCCTGGACAAGGCATAGCTTAACTGGGGCACTGAGGCTCCCATAGGGGCCCCACAGCTCCTTGGGGTTGGCTGTGTGTCAGAGCCCCTGAAAGCCTCTTCCAAATGCTACTTCTAGGATTCTCAGGGGAATCCATGGAGTTCAGCCCCAAGTATCTGCATTTCTTTCTTTTTTGAGGGTTTTTTTGAGACAGGGTCTCACTATGTGTTTGAGACTGACCTGGAACTCACTATGTAGCCCAGGCTGGTCTTAACTCACAGCGATCCTCCTGCCTCAGCCTCCCGAGTGCTGGGATTACAGGCGTGTGCCACCACACCTGGCGGAAATCTGAAACACACTCCAAATAGTCATGTTTGGGAAGCATACATGAGGCACCGAAGCTTTCTAAATGACCTCAGCTCTTACGGGCTCCGTCAGAGCATGTGGCTGTTTAGGGAGGACGGAGGGCCATGTGTTATTTGTGACCAACTCTCCATTATCCACCCCAACTCTCAAGTGACCAGTAATCCACATCCACCCCCAGTGGACTCTGAGACATCTACCCTAACTGTGCTCTGCCTGAGTGCAGTAGTGCTGGATCAACTGAAGCTGAGGCCAATGTCCTGTCTTAGTTGAAAAGGCTGAGCGTGGCCACCCGGGATTTGCTAATTGTGGCAGAAACACCAGCACTCAAATAAAGAGCTACATCGTGCAGAGAGCTCTCCTCACCAAGAGGCCACAGTGCAGGGGCTGGGGCTGGGGCTGGGCTGGGAGGGACCTCAGGGGAGCATACACTGGAGAGGCCTGGGCAGGAAGTACCTGGAGTCACACTCTCCACAGAATAAAAATGCAAATATAAATCAAACACGTGTACAAGGTCTTCACGCAACTATGGCAACCCTTGGCCACTTGATAGAAACAGCTCTGATAAAACAGACCTAACACCCCACACACACTTAAGGGCGACCCACCAACATCCCTTCCCTTCACAGCAGCAGCAGAGGTGGGCCAGGGTGGTGGCTAGAGACAGTGGAGGAATGTACTCTTTACTCACCCTCACGGGTTGAGGCTGAGAGCCCCGGGCAAGTTACCGAACCCTGAGCCTGTATGTAAGGTGATACGCTAAAAGGACACATTGGGGCCGCGGATTCAGCTCAGCGGTGTGGCCACCTGCCTCGCAAGAGCAAGGTCCTGAGTTCGATCCCCCGTACAAAAAATAAATAAATAAATGAAAGGACACACTGATCACAGCACCACCACCCCAACACGTTCCTCTTGTTCACCCTATGGACCCAAACAGGAACTGTCATCACAGGTCACCACATCAACGAATTATATAGTCAAGGTTTGCTTAGATGGAGTTTAGGTACGACTTTTTAAAATTTGCTGAAATTGGTGTGGTGATGACTTCATGCAGCGAGTTGACAAAGGACCTTGCCTTGGCGGCGGCGTCCCTCCGCCCCCCGCCCCGCCCGCACCCGCGGACCCACCTGAACCTCAGCACCCATTCCGGCCCAGTTCCCCACCTCCTCCTTCTGCCGCGCCCTGGGCACACAGGGACACAGGGGTCGGACGCTCCCCAGGGTTCCGCGAAGGGCAAAGCTGGATTCTGGTAAGGGGTCGGCGGGCAGGATTGCTGGGGTCCCGGGTCTGGCGCAGGTGGGCGCGCGGCTAGGAGGCCCGGAGGGTCGCGAGCAGCTGTACCTTGCAGGAGCGCG
>NW_022900928.1:88225370-88247684 GCF_012274545.1 Fukomys damarensis | reverse complement strand
GGGCGCAGGCGCAGACCACCCCTCACTAGGGGCTGCGCGCCCCAATGGGCGTCCCAGGCAGCTGCGTCGGGGGTCGCGCAAGGGCTCCTGCCTCTCCTTGCGCCCACAGGATCAGGGCGGTCAGGGGAGCCCGGGAAGCCAAGCGCCTCAGGCGCCCTCCCCAGCCCGCGCCACTCACTCGGGGAGGCAGAGGAGGAACAATGCGGTCCGGCCTGGCTCCTCCTCAGAGACCACCCCCAACCTGTCCCCTCCCACAGTTCGGCTGGGCGCCAGCTCCACCCCAAGCTCCCATCCTCCTAGGCGGGCCGGGGTCCGAGCTTTGCGCTCGCGCCCCTCTTCGCTCCGACATCTCCAGGTGCTGGGGCTGCGCCTCTTGCGGCCTCGGCCCCCAGGGCCCAGAGTGGAGAGGAGGTAGGTTGGAGCTGACAGAGGGGTCTTGAGATTTGGGGATGGTCCTCAAGGGGGAGGGAGCGACCGGGTAGCCCCGAGTCCGCTATCACTAGGAAGTCACGCAGGCACCCCAAATTCTACCGAAGTCCCTCCAGGGAGGACGGGCCTGGGCGCGGGGGGCGGGGCTTCGTGAAGTTTCGGGGTGGTTAGGCTCCCCGCTACATCTTTGTAACCCCCTCCCACTTTCCCGTCCCTGAGCCCCAGAAGTCCGGGAAGGAATCCCACCCTCCCCCCCGGCCGCAGCCCTCCCGGAGCGCGGTCGCCTGGTTCCCATTAGAGCAGTTCCGGTGCCGGCTTCGTGGGGGGCGAAGAGGGTGACCCCCCCCCCCGGATCCTCCAGGTCCTAGAGGAAGCAGGGTTTCCCCGAGTCCTCCAGGCAGGACTCTTTCAGGGAAGAAGGGCAGGGAAAAGGTTGCCTCGAGGAGCCAGCCCACAGCTCACCGTGTCAGATTCCAAGAAAATCCCAGGTCGAGTCCCGTCGAGCAGCGAGCAGCGGGCTTCGTTCCCAAGCGGCCCAGCCAGGGACTTCTATTCTTTGCCCCTCCACCCTGCCCCTGAAACTTGTGAGGTAGTCTGCACATAAACTCACAGGTCTCCGTCCTTTCTTACATCCCAGGCATCAGGAGCCAAGGAAGGGATTTTAGTGGACCTGGAGGTCCCTGGAGGTTCACGGGAGAGAGGAAGCAGACAGAGAGGACCTAGGATCTGTGTCCCCTTGAGCCAAGGGGCTGGGGAAAAGGGGACCGAGTGACGGGGGTGGTTGGGGAGGGGGGTGTGGGATGATTGCGTTGAGATCCCATCTGTGGGATCCCAAGTTCATCTTGTAACCTGGAGCTCCAGGGCTTTTTGCAACACACAGCTGTGAACACAGGAGCACAGCTGGCCTGCAGGTGTAGCCTCTGGGTGAGGCCAGCTGGGTAGAAAGGACAGGAGCCTTGAGCATGCCAGAGGGGTGAGGAGACCAAGCCAGAGTCTTCCTGGAGAGCAGCCAGAGTGGACCCAGATGGCAAGGGGAACAGGAGATTGTTATCCTGGGGTGCACAGGGCTTAACCAAGTGGTGAGCATCCAGGGTAGTCCCACCTGCAAGAAGCTTGCCCAGTGGCAGGCCAGACAAGACCACCATGCTGAGAGGACAGTTCATTTTTCAAGGGTTCTGGGACAAAATATTGAGCAAGACGGGACCCATGCATTTCTAGTTCCTCCACCCAGCCGCCAACAAACCACCTGCTTCTATTCTCAGCCCTCAGCAGTCAGAGAATACACAGCAGCCACCAGCTCCTGAGCTCAATTCATATGGGCCCACACGATGCTGGCCTCCATAACTGCCTCTTCCCCAGACGCTTTCTTGTTCCTGCTCTTCTTTTATGCACAACTCCCACACCCTTGATTTGGCTCACAGTGGACCCCTGGTGGAGGATAAGCGCCATCTCTGATTTGGGGGTAAGTGTGTGGTGAAAATGTATTAAACCAGCTTCTCATCCTTTCTTCTTTGCAGGTTGCAGATCACAGGCTGCTCTGGGAATCTAACAAGAACGCAGGAGGTGGGAAAGTTAGGAAGTGGCGCCTGTTTCCTCTGAATCTAGGTTCATCTAGGTCTTCCCCACCTTGAGATGACAAAGCGCAGAGATGCAGGAGTCAGGCTGGTCTGCCTGCAAAACTGTGACATCGGGAAAGCTCCTCACCTCTCTTTGAGAGCCCCCTGCCAGGACCTCGATGCTTGTGTACCCAGGTTTCTTTGAGGGAGAATCATTTTATGGCAGTAAGGCATCAAAGAAGAAGTCCTGGTGGGCAGGAGAGGGAATGGTTGGTCACACCTACAATTCCAGTTGCTTGGGAGTCTGAGGCAGGAGGATAGCAAGTTAGAGCCCAGTCTGGGCAATTTTAGCCAGACTCTGTCTCAAATAAAAAGGAGCGGGCATGGAGGATCACACCTATAATCCCAGCACTCTGGGAGTCTGAGGGCACAAGGAGGACAAGTTAGCAAGTTCAAGACCAACCCGGGCAATTTAGGGACTTAGCAAGACACTGTCTCAAAAACAAAACAAATAAAAAGCTAGGGTTCAATCTCCAGTACTGTAAAAAAAGGAAGCGGGGAGGGGGGTTGCTGGGGCTGTAACCCAGCACTTCCCAAGTTCAATGGCCAGTACTGAGGGGTAGGGGAAAGAAGCAGGAAGATATTTAACTAATGAAAATGGGGGAGAACTCCCTGCACCCCACATGGAAGAGAAATCTTGTAGCCAGAAGCGCCCATTCCCAAAGGTACACAGATAATCACGATTTCACCTGCTGGACAGGTGAGGGGCTCTGTGAGAAACATCAAGAGAAGTGGGTGTTCTCAAGATGGAAGATGACAGGGGAGGGACCTTTGGAGTACTTCATGGTCACTATTGTCAGAATTGTTCCTTCCCTCCTCATACAAGCTTATTATGGTTCAGATCTAGCCTTCTCCCCAAAGTCTCCACTGGTAGGCAGGGCTTGGGGAAGGTGATTGAACAACAGAGGCTCATAGCTGACTTGCTCTTGGGAGGTGGGGCCTACTTGGAGGAGGTGGTCACTGGGAGTGTGGCCTGGCAGGGTTTATCTCCCTAGCTCCTCTCTTCACTCTGCTTCCTGTGCCTCATGAGGTAAGCAGCTTTTCCTCCGCCAGGCCCCTCTGCCCAGCTGCCCTGCCTTGGAGCCTGCTGACCATGGACTGAAACCTTTGTAAACCATGAGCCAAAATGAACCTCACCCTCTTTGTGGCAAAGATAGGGTATTTTTCCCTAGCACAGAGGAAATTGACTAAGACACAGCTCTTGCTGTTGGTAGTGAGTGTAACCACAGTTTATTGGAGACTTACGTCTCTTTCTACTGGGATTCCTCAAGAGGTTGTAAGCCTTCCCTGTCCATAAGTCATTCCCAGGAGAAGAACCCAGGGATTCTAGAAGGAAATGGGAAGCCCCTGGAGATTTTCGAATCTGGGGTGAGTGGTACAACTCAGTTGCATTCTGGGAAGATGCTAATTTTAAAATAGAAAAAGGACTTGAATAGACATTTTCCCAAGAAAGACAGACAAGTGACCAACAAGCACATGAAAGCTGCTGGGCTGAGTCACCAGGGAAATGGGAGGTGTTACTTCAACCACTAGGATGGGTGATCAGAGGAAATTAAAAATCATAAATATGGGAAAATCTGAGCAGACACTTCTAATGGGGATGTAAAATGGTGCAGCTGCTATGAAAACAGACTGGCCATTGCTGCAACTATTAAATCCAGAGCTACCATGTGACCCAACAACTCCGCATGCACCCAAGAGAAATGAGCATTATTCATACTCACCAAAAGGTAGAAACCACCCAGCCAGGTGTGGTGGCACATGCCTGTAATCCCAGCTACTCAAGAGTCTGAGGCATGAGGATTGAAAGTTTGAGGCCAGCCTGGGCATCTTAGTGAGACCCTGTGTCAAAACGAAAAGTGAAAAGGGCTTGGAATGTAGCTCTGTGCTAGAGCATTTGCTTAGCACGTGTGAGGCCCTGGATTCCATCCCCAGTGTCACACATGCACACTTATATGCACAGATGGAAACACCTAAAGGTTCATTAACCAATGATTAGTTAGATAAAACGTGGTATGTCCATACCGTGAAGTGCTACTCAGCCCCAAACAAGAATGGAGTACTGATGTGTGCTGAAAGACGGAGAAACTCTGAAGATGAACAGACTGTGCTGTGCTCATTCAGTGGAGTGCTGCCGTTCAGCTATAAAGGAAATGAAGTTTTGGCCCTTGTCACAACACAGAACTCAGAAAATATGCTAAGCAAAAATGTCAGAAACAAAAGGACATGTACATACAATTCTGGTTATATGAAATGTCCAGAATAGACAAATCCTGACAGAAAGCAGAATAGGAGTTGCCAGGATCTAGGAGGAATGGGACTGGGAAGCATCATCATTCCCTGTTTCCGTTTGAGGTGATGAAAAAGTTGTGCACACAGACAGCAGTGATGGCCAGGTAACCTTGTAAAATGTGCTTATTACCCCTGAATCATGCACTTTAAAATGGTTACAGTGGTTCATTTAATGATGCATATTTTGACCTATACACAATTTATTGTGGTTTTTTAAAAACTTTATGGAGCTTCTATGTTATTACAGTGGTACCTCGGTTCATGAACATTTTTGTTTGCAAACAATTTGGTTCATAAACAGAAGCATTTAGCAAAATTTTGTTTTTGTTTGCAAACTCTGCATCAAGTGACATAACCATAGCCAGCCATCTTTCCCACATGAACGCAAGTGTGGCCATCTTTTCCAAAATGATAGAATAAAGTAAGTTCATGAACCGAGGCACCACTGTATTAGTACATGTAATAAATGTTGCATGAAAAATCGTCGTGGAACCAGGATTCCCCACTCCCCAGGCTCCTGTTTCCTAAGACAGCATCCTTTCATTCTAGTTCCAAAGAATCCAGTCAGGCCCAAAATTAAAAAGGTGGCAGCATTAGAAAAACCAGTCTCCTGGGCTGGGGATTTAGCTCAGTGGTTCTGCCACCTGTCTCACAAGTGCAAGGTCCTGAGTTCGATCCCTAGTACAGAAAGGAAGAGGAAGAAAGAAAGGAAGAAAGAAGGACAAACAAGTCTCCTCACACTAAAATTTCTCTGTAGAGGCCACTGCTGGCCCTGGCCCCAGCACAGCCCAGAAGTCCAGGGCTGCCCTCTAGGGAACCCACATCCTGTACTGGAATGTCGGGCCTTTCCTGGGTCTGTGACCAGGGCCATGCATATAAGGACTTGACTGTTCTGTAGCTGGAAAAGACAGCTGGAAAATATCCCATCTACCCTCAAACTTCCACTTAATCTCCCTGCAGCCTCCTCCTGGAGAAGTGTCAGGGGCTGACTAGACAGAGTGCATGCTGTTTTGAAATAGCTTTCAACATTCACTAGCTTTGTGTCCACTTCTAGCCAAGACAGTCACCAGGACCCAATTCCATCCCCTCTTCTGTCTGCAATAACCAAAACAAACTCAAAACTTGTGAAACAATTGTTTTCATGACCCTGGATATCAGGTTATGGAGGACACTAATCCCTGAGGGACAGGGAAAAGGGAGATTGAGCCCATGACTGGGCCAAGTCACTGCCTTGAGAGCCTGCCCAGATCACAGAGCAAGAAGGGAACCCAGGTAGAGCCCAGCAGTCTCCTTGAGCTGACAGTGGAGTATCCAAGACAGCCAAGGCTGGAGTTGGACGAGAGAGAAGAGGACCCAGAGGTCTGGCTCTAGCATTGCGCCAAATGCTGGTCAACACAGCATCAATGTGCCACCCCCAGGCATCTGAGTGGAGATCTTTCCTGTCTTCCTCTAACTTTCTTCCTGCAAAAGTGTGCTTCAGTTGTGGTTTTTTAAAAAAACTCTGGATCTCCTAAGTCAAGGACCCAAACCAGCCAAGGACAACTCTACCCTATTTCACAGATCTTATTATGCATTGAACTGCACTCCAAGAGTCGTGTGCAGACCCCAGTGTGCCTGTTTGGAGATGAACGATGCTAAATGAGGTCATATGGGTAGGGCCGTAAGCCACTGAGATCAGGGCCCTGAATCGGCTGGCACCTGGATTGTGGCTGTCCCATCTCCAGGTCTGCAAGAGATCAATGTCAGTGTGCACCTGCCTGGCTCTGCTGAATTGTCTCAGCATCTGAGCTAAGGCAGATCTCATCCTAGCTTAGCTGAGTGCGTTGTAGTGACCCCATAAAGCCACAAAGGGTCCCTCACCAAGGCAGGGCTCTGAGGAGACAGGCTGGCATTTCTGGGAAGGCACTGGAATGCAGGACTTGGACCTGTTCTATGGCCAGAGCAGGAGACGCCCCTCTCACAGCCTCTCTGTCCTCGCTTTTAATGAAGGATAAGCCTCATCCTGTCCAATGGGGAAGCACCAAATGTGAAAAGGACCAGGTGCAGTGCTGAACACCTGTTATGTCAGCATTCTGGGAGGCTGAGGCAGGAGGATCACAGGTTCAAACTTAGCCAGGGCAACTTAGACTTAGCAAAACTCTGTCTCAGAAAACAAAGGGCTGGGGAAGGAGTGGGGCCCTTGCCGCTCTGTCATGCTCCCTCACGCCTTCTCTGGAATTCTGGCAGGCATGGAGAAGGCAGAGGCCTCTGGAGCCACCTGAATGTCAACTTGGCCCCAGATGACAAGGAAATAGGAGCAGCTTCTATGGCCAAGGAAGCAACCAAGAAAAAGAAACAGAAGCAGAAGAAGAGTAAAGGCGCTGTTGCAGGGCAGCCGGAACCCGATAAGGAACGAGGAGCCTCTGTGGATGAAACAGCAAAACAGTTGGAAAGACAAGCATTGGAGGAGAAAGAAAGAGATGCTTGGGCTGGGGATTTATCTCAGTGGTTATGGCACCTGCCTCATAAGCACAAGGGCCTGAGTTCAATCGCTGGTACAAAAAAAAAAAAAAAAAAAAATAAAAAAAAAAAAAAAAAAAAAAAAAAAAAAAAAAAAAAAAAAAAAAAAGAAGAAAGAGATGCTGATGGTGAAGATGCTGATGTTGATGGAAAGAAGAAGGGGGGAGGGGGAGGAGAGGAGGAAGAGGAAGAAGACGACCAAAAGTTCAGACAGACCCTCCCTCCTGCCGATCCCTGACCTGTACCCTGGCGGAGTGTTCCTGAAGGGACAGGAGTGAGAATACCCACCCACACAGGACTGGCGAACAGCTGCTTGGAGAACTACAGGGGAAGAAAGAAAAGCATTAGATCAGGCCAGTGAGGAGATTTGGG
The DNA here is from genome assembly GCF_012274545.1 of Fukomys damarensis. Taxonomy (NCBI): domain Eukaryota; kingdom Metazoa; phylum Chordata; class Mammalia; order Rodentia; family Bathyergidae; genus Fukomys; species Fukomys damarensis. Next base: position 88,240,476 of record NW_022900928.1, on the reverse strand, counting down.
ATGATTTTCAAGGAGGTGTGGAAGCTCATTGACAAGTTAGAAAATACGTCATGAGCTGGGTCGAGCCCGGGATGACGATGACAGAGGACTGTTCACACAAGCTCATCAAAGAGAACGGCTTGAACGCAGGCCTGCCCTTTCCGACTGGCTGTTCCCTCAGTAACTGTGCCCCGCACTACACGCCCAACGCGGGCAACAGCTCGGTGGTGCAGTACGATGACATCTCTAAGATCCACTTTGGAGCGCATATGAGCGGTAGGATTATCAGCTGTGCTTTTTACTGGCACCTTTAATCCCAAATGTGATACATTATTAAAAGCTGCAAAAGATGCCACTAATACTGGAATAAAGTGGGCTGGCACTGACGTTCGTCTGCGTGATGTCGGTGAGGCCATCCAGGAAGTTGTGGAACCCTATGAAGTAGGGATAGATGGGAAGACGTGCCAAGTGAAGCCGATCCACAATCGGAACCGGCACTCGACTGGCCCACACCGAATCCAGGTGGGGAAGACGATGCCCATCGCGAAGGGCGGAGGTGATGCGGATGGAGGAAGCAGAAGTGCATGCCATGGAAACCTCTGGTAGTACGGGCAAAGGAAAGGCGCTGCTCACAACGACAAGGAGTGTTCACATTACACGAAGAATTTCGTTGTTGGACACGTGCCAATAATGCTTCCAAGAACAAAACACTTGTTAAATCGTCATCAACGAGAACTTTGGCACCCTAGCCTCCTGCCGCAGATGGCTGGATCGCCTGGGAGAAAGCAAATACTTAGTGGCACTGAGGAACCTGCGTGACTTGGGCATCGGGGACCCATACCCACCACGACGTGATGGTAAAGGGTCGAACACACTGTACTGCTGAGTCCAACCTGCAACAGCACTGTCCCTCCCTCCCAGGCTTATGACCCAGGAAAAAGCTGGGGCAGAGTCCATGCCAGAGTCAGCTGCACTGTGACCCCAAGCCATCTTGCTCCTCAGGGGAGGGGCCCAAGGTCTCCAGGGTCAAAAGCCTGGGAGGGAGGGACAGGCTAACCACCTGGCTGCACTACATCAGCTGAGCCCTGGATCCCAGCCTAGCTGGAAGCAAGTGGGGGGGAACCTGACCCCTGGTGGTGACCACAGTAACTACACCCTGGGAAGTGGCAGGCCAGGCGCAGTGGTGCGTGTAGCCTGATGAATTCAGTAGCAGGGGAGTGATCAGAGCGACTCTCACAGTGTCCAGTATGGCCAGGCACCAACCAAGGCATGACAAGTATCTTTTCATCAATTCTCTGCATGATCGTGGGAGGTGGGGATTGTTGGGATCCCTACTTTGCAGATGTGTAAACCACGGTCCAGAGTAAGTGAGCAATTTGCCCACAGTCACACAGCAAATCATCAGTGAACCTCTGATTGGAATCTGAGATGCACGCTTCTTACTCTCACAGTTAATTATTCCTTCTAACGTTTCTTAGCTGTTGTTTTTAGAGCAGCCTGCTTTACCTGTTTATGTTCTGGTGTTAGATCTGGCATCTTCAGCCTGACACTTCTGGATCTAGGGACTCAGACTGAAGATGGCCTTCAAAGCTGTGCCTCCCAGTGCAGACTAAAGCACAGTGAGAATTGGTGGCAGCCGCTGGAGTGATGAAAACAAACAACAAACAGCACTAGAGAGCACTAGAGCCCCTAATCCCTGGTGCCTATGAATGGCATTATTTGGAAATAGAATCTTTTACTAATGAATCAAATTAAAATGAAAGGATTAGGCTGGGCGTGGTGGCACACACCTGTCATCCCAGCACTCTGGAGGCTGAGGCAGGAGGATCACTGTGAGTTCCAGCCTGGGCTACATAGTGAGACTCTGTCTCAAACAAACAAACAAAAAGATGAAAGGATTAGGAAGCCCAGTCTGTGTGTGTGTGTGTGTGAGTTCAAAGTCAACCATCTATACAGTGAGACCCTGTCTAAAAAAAAAGAAACAAAAACAGGAATAAAATTAAAATAGACATAAAGGAGAGTCATTTTAAAATTTTGTTATTGTTTTATTTTTTGAGACAGGGTCTTGCTATGCAGTTCAGGCTGACCTTAAACTCACTGTGTCCCAGGCTGGTCTCCAACTGTCACTGATCCTTCCTGTCTCAGCCTTCTAAGTGTCAGGATTACAAGTGTGCTCCACCACACCCAGCCATTTAAAAATTTTGGAATTAAAATAGTTATTGAAATAAAAATTTCATGTGATGAACGTTCAGTTGGATCCAAATGAATTAGGAAATTTGTAAACTCCCCTGAAAAATGGTGTGGCAACACACACCTGAATCCCCACAAATAGGAGGCAGAAGTTGGAGGGTCACCAAGAGGTCAAGGCCAGTTTGAACCACAGAGCAAGACCTCACTCCAAAAGAGAAAAAAGATACCAGGGAGAAGTTTGTCCACAAATAAACCACAGACTTCTCACCAGCAGCAATGTCGGCCACATGGCAGTCAGGAGGGGGTTTAGGAGGCAGGAAGACAAACAGCAGACCAGCAGGGTCTCTGTGAGGGAGCAAGGCCACATTTCCAGGCCTGAGTGACCTTGGGCTCCACCCTTTTCCCTCCTTTTAGTCCTGCCTGGTGGAGACTGAGTGGCTTGGGACAGGGCTGAGCAGAGGTCAGTGGAGAGCAGAGGCAGGAGGAAGAGTAGGAAAGCAGCTACATCCAGCAGTGACTCAACGTCCCCAGTTGTGCTCCAGATATGGACCTTGTGCCAGGACAGGACTCGCGTTTCTGAATCAAACCCAGGCAAAGCAGGTGCTCCCATCATTGAGCTGACCACCACCTCGGAGATGGGTGTGTCTGCTTGTTCCAGCAGGGCCGGCAGGAGACAGGATGAGTACTAGGTTGGACACTTTCAATGGGGGTTTTCCATGGCCCACAGACAACACAGGGCTCTAGCTCTGAGGGGCTGGCAGGACCAGGCCATCTAGGGACAGAACAGCCCCTTGCCAGTGCCACCAAGGTCCCAACCCCTCAAAGAGGCCACTTGCCACGACTCAAAGCCAAGTGTACTGGGCTCCACAGCCCAGGACCTGGGCCCCTTCCACTACTGGGCATCTGTCATTCCCTGCTGCCAGGATGACCCAAATGTGGGGCACTAGGCACAGCAGATGCCCATGATATTGGGGCCTCACCATTCCCAGGGAACCCACACTTCTAGGTCTCCCACCACCCTGAACCTGGAAACAAGAGTTGGAACCTAGGAAGGTGAGAAAGGGACAGAATAGGGAGGTTGCTGCCTCGGGCAAGTCACAGTCGCTGGCCTTTCTCCAACTCTGGGGGACAACAGAGCACACACAGCCACACCTGGTGCCCATCCTGGCCACCATGCAGCATCAGGGCAGACAGCCACCAAGCACTGACAGAGCAGTGACGGAAGACCTGTTTCTAATGTGAAAATGTGCACAGGACTAGGCAGGCACAGCTTCTCTGAGCTTCAGCTCCTTCCTTTTGCAAATGTGATAGTCCTAGCAGCCGCCTGTCATTTGGCTTCCTTGTCTGGGCTTGCCAGGGACTGTCTGGTTTTAAAAGGGAAAGTCCCTGCCTTCCTGCTTTACCTGTAAGTACTAAGGCTAACTGACTGCACCACTGGAGCCACTGGAGCGCCCCTTTCCTCCGGCGGCCATAATGAAGTGCTACAGACTGGGGGACTTCAAGGAGATTCACTCTGCATTTTTGGAGACCCGAGGTCAGAGGTCACAGCACGGCAGGTACCGGCTCAGGCCTCTCTCCTGGCTCTGGTGTCCACCAGCAGTCCTCGGTGCATACGTATGCCCAGTTATTCTTTTTGTAAGGACATCACGGAGGGAATAGTGGCACATATTTGCTTGGGCAGGAGGGTCAGAAGTTTGAGCCCAGCTTAGACAATTTAAGAATTTAGCAAAACCTTGTCTCAAAATACAAAATAAAAAGGGTTGGAGATTAGGTCAGTGCCAGGGCTCTGGGTTCACTCCCCAGTAAACACACACACACAGACTGGGCTTCCTAATCCTTTTATCTTTTTGTTTGAGACAAGAGTCTCACTATGTAGTCCAGGCTGGAACTCACAGTGATCCTCCTGCCTCAGCCTCTAGTGCTGGGATGACAGGCGTGTGCCACCACGCCCAGCCTAATCCTTTCATCTTAATTTGATTCATTAGTAAAAGATTCTATTTCCAAATAATGCCATTCATAGGCACCAGGGATTAGGGGCTAAAATAAATTCAACCTCTAACACCCCTTCAGTCCCAGGCAAACAAAGGTGGTTGCTTACCCTAACAGACCTTCACATCCTGAAATTCCCTCTCTTGCTCTCCCTTTTTAGATTAAGAATCTTTATCCATTACTGTCCCAAACATGGGCTGTGAGCAGCCTCGGCAACAGCTGAGCTCTGAAACTGAGGGAGGCCTGGTCTTGAGTACTTCCTTGGCCTGTGGGATCAGGGACTCTAGGGGTGACGTTGGCCTGCTCGGTGACCCCTTGAGGTGACCAATGCATGTGACATCACAGTCCACCAAACCAGGATTTCCAGTCGAGGGGGCTGTAGGCACAGTTCTGACTGCAGGCACAAAGGGCAGAACTTCAAAGGGTGGCCAAGGCACAATAGTGACACTGCACTGATGTCAGTGTGGAGGAATGTGACCTTTCCAGCTGCCCCAGCTGGCAGGCAGCCTGCGTGTGTTTATCCTTTTAGGGTAAAGTTCAGGATGCATTCGCCTCTCCAGCCAGGTCTATTTATCTGAGGTCTAATCTGATGATGGGGACAGGACCAGTGACCCAGTGCCCAGACAAATCTCTGCTGGGACAGGAAGGTAGTGAGGGTTTTGCTCCTGTAATGAATACAATCAAGTGGTGCTGCCTGGGCTTTTCTTGGGAGTAGGAAGAACAGGGTCCAAGTTCTTAATTGTTGAAGTGACAGTATTTCTAGAATCTGGACGATTTCTTGTGAAATGGATTTTAAAAAACACAGCCAGGGGCCAGGGATTTAGCTCAGTGGTTCTGGCAACTGCCTTGCAAGAGAAAGGATCTGAGTTCGATCCTTGGTACCAAAAAAAAAAAAAAAAAACCCCAACCAAAAACCCCCCCAAAACACAGCCAGGCCAGGCCAAGTGTGGTGGCCCATGCCTGTAGGGTGACCCAGGAGCATTGAAAGTTTGAGAGCAGCTTGGACAATTTGAGAGATCCTGTCTCAAAATGAAATTTAAAAAGGGCTAGGGATATAACTGCCTAGTATGCATGAGGCCCTGGGTTCAATCCCTAGTACTGCAATACCAAAAAAAAAAAAAAAAAAAAAAGCTAGGCATGGCCGCTGATGCCTGTGATCCCAGCTATGAGAAGCTAGGGCAGGAGGATCCCTTGAACCAAAGAGTTCATGGACAGCCAGGGCTATACAATATGACTGACAGACAAACCAACCAACCAAGCAAGAATCTCCTGGGGATGTAGTTCAGTGGTGCCACACCTGCCTGGCAAGTGTAAGATCCTTAGTTCGATTTCTTGTACTGGAAAAAACCAAACCAAACCAAACCAAACCAAACCAAACCAGGAGTCTCCTAGGTTGTAGCAGGTGTGAGACCTTTAACATCACCTCCTACACAAATCCTACCTTTTGTGAGGGTCTGAGCCGCTCAGCCAGGTTCCTGCCCAGGAACATGCTCCCCTGCATTGTACCAGGGCAGGGCTGAGCAGGAGTGGGGCGAGTTCTGCGGGCCCAACTATGACCAAGGACTGAAGAACCCGTGCCTGTGACATGTGAACGATGGCAGGCCTGCTGCCCATCATCATGGTGGCAGAATTGGTGTCCTGAGACCTTGGGCCAGCCTGGCCTGAGATGGTTTCCCAGAACTCTCTCCAAATGGCCACTTTCCCGGGCATGGGACCAGGAGGGAGGTGGCCCTGCAGGAATCAGTGGGGACCCTGCTATCAGGTGACAGATCTCAGTATGGCAATCAAGGTAGACAGTAACCCTTGCCACTGTGAGTGTGACTTGCATTTGTCTAGGGCAGTGGGAATAGCTGATCCTGCAGATTTGGGCCATTTCAGGAATCTCTGGCAGGTTCATTTGTGAGTGAAGGAAATGAAAACAGAGTATACGAAGTTTCACCTGCAGAGCTGGGCCAGCCAGTGTGTTTTGGTGCCAGGCTGGTGCTGTTTACCTGGCATGGGGGCTGTGTTCAAACGCAGTGGAGCAAAGTGAGGGGTGAAGAGGCCATCTCTGCCAGTTGCCCTAAGCTCCCTGAACCCCCGATCTGCCTCCTGCTAAAATGTGGCCATTCTGAACTGGAGGACATGGCGACAAGATAGTTTGCTTAATGTAAGTGTCTTGCTCTCAAGGGAGGAAAGGTGCTGAAGCAGTTCTGGAGTGTGGAAGGACTGCTCAGGGGGCTGCTTTTAGAATGGGCATCAGCTCTGACCAGCTAGATCATCAAGGCCACTATGTCCAGGTGGTGCTGGGGCCATGTGGCAGCACACACCTCCCAGCCTGCAGGTGCCACACATCCCAGCACAGAGGCAGTGCTCTTCTAACATGGTGACGACAGGCAGACTGACAAAGCTGCCGCACCCTGTGGATCCCACCACTACTATCTGAGGCTGCATTTGTCACGCACGACACAGGGCACCAAGCAGCAGCGCCTGCCTTGTTAGCAGGCACAGGAAAGGGAACGAGAGAGGATGGAGCCCTAGTGACTTCACTGGGCACTGTGCCAACAGTGGAACCTGAAGTCCAGTAGGCAGGGCCACAGGAAGCTCCTGCTTGTCCCTTGCTGGGCTAGACAGCACCAGGATCAGTGCTTGGGTCCACTGAGGACGCAGTGAGAACACTGCGGTCTGAAGAGTAATGCTTCCTCTGGAACTCAGGTTTGCGACATGCTAGGTGCGGTGGTGCACATCTGCAGTCCCAGTACCCAGGAGGCCAGCTGGCAGGAGGATCACAGAGTGACGTCAATCTGGGCCATGCAATGAGTTCAAGACCAGCCTGAAGGACACAGTGAGACTGTCTCAAAAAAGAACAAGAATTGCTCTTGAGGCGAAGGCACGTGAGCTCACAGGGAGGGTGAATCAGGTTGACGCTTCTGCTTGCAGCTGTGACCTTGAACTGTCATCTGCATGTCCAAGATGGTTTCCTTGTGTTGAACCAGGAGTCTCCCATGTCACTGGATAATGAGGCAGAGAACACAGGATAGCAACACATCATGGGCACCCAAGTGACTTCCTCGGAGACTGCAACCCAGGCCTTGGCAGGATACCAACTCCACGGGGTACAGGGTCCTCAGCTGTGTGCACGGCCCTTGGACGCACAGGTCCTCAGAGCAGGTGGATTCTTCTGTAGGGCTTGCACATAGCATTATTTGAGGAGCTGTGAGACTGCATGAGCTTCTAGTGAGCTCCCTGTGCGCTGCTGGAAGTTCCCTTAGCACAGGAGGAATTTCTCAGATGAAAAGGGCTAGCTGGGTGAACTGGATTGATTTAATGCAGTCCCATACATTTGATACTAACATATTTTTAGTTCTAAGATTAAACCATGTTAATAACAGCTTGCTGAAATTAGTTTACTTAAACAGCATTTGGTGGAAGTCTTCAAAGGCTCTGATTTCATGCTGGGATAACAAGTGAGATAAAAATACTTAAGACCCAAGAGAATGGCATATTCTAAGAACATAACTTTTTATTAAAAATTAATTGCAAAGAAAAATGGTAAGACAATGGCAACATCTGCTTGTCAGAAGCAGCCAGCCTGTGAAACCTGAGCCAGGAAAGGGCCTCATATGAAATACACGGCTCAACCCCAAGTCTGACCAGACAGGGTGAGGGCCGCATGCCAACGCCCCACACCTCGGGTGCCCCTTTTCCAGCTGAGGATGCAGTCAAGGCAGGCGAGGCTGACTCCTGACCCTGAGCACCTGCTTGTAGTGTACCCCATCCTCTGAACTTCCAGATGTTCTGGAATGAGGACAGGGGGACAAGCAAATCTTTTCTTTTTAGACAAGGTCTCACTACGTAGTCCAGGCTGGCCTGGAACTCACATCAATCCTCCTGCCTCAGCCTCTCACGTGTTGGGACTACAGGTGTGCGCCACCATGACCAGCAAGCAAATCACTTTCTAAATTCTATCCTCACGTGGACATCAAGCTGAGATGGACAAAATGTGTTTTATAACAGCTCCTTTTCTTCAACCAGCATCAGAGACACAAAAGGGGAACTCGAATGCTCCACCACCAAGTGTTCCAGTCACGGCTTAGGGTCCTGCCCTGCAAGGTAAGCAGTCACTACCCTCATAGGCCAAGGCCACTCAGCTCCGTCATCTGCGCTCCTTGGGGCCATGGGAAGGCTCCAGAGCACCAGGCCAAGCACAAAGAGTTAAGGTTTGCAGCTATTTTATTTACAAGTATACATTTAACACGATGAAATAAACACTGATATATTGAAGCCTAGTTAATAGTAGTGTAACAATATGTATCATTTTGATGATTACATTATTTTAAACAACAAACTACACTGAAAAATTAATGCCGATAAAATTCTTGGTCATAATATTATTAAGAAATACAATATATAAATTGAAAATATGATTGCTTAAAATTTGAAAATGGAAGTGAACTCATTTGGACAGAGTCAGAGTTGAACATAATCTGAAAGGGGAGGGGCTCTAACCCAAATGACGTCTCTCAGGTTAACAGAAGAGAAGAAGCAGAGTTTTCTCCGAGAGGTGCGGGGACCGCTTCCTCAGGCAGAATATGTCCCAGTGTCCTCAGACCGCCTGGTTGTGCTCACATCACTGAGCAAGAAGACTTGCCTTGTGAAGCTGCCCCATCGATCTTTTCTGCCTCCAAAATTATCCTTCTAAAAACATCGACAGCAGTCTGAAAGGAGAGAAGCGAGCACAGGCTTAGTCCTCTGGCGTCGGCTGTCATGACTGGGTGGAATCAGCCCTTCTTCAATGAAGCGGCAAGCAGCGGCCAATCCCTATCTTCTAAATGCAGCCTCCCAGGGTGGGAAGAGGCTGCTCTCCTCAACAGGCAGCGCCTGGCATCCTCATTTCCCTAGCTCATTTTCTCTCAATCCCATGGGACCCTAACCCAAACTGCTGACGTCACTCTCCTGCCACTTCTTGACCCCCCTGGGCCAGCTCAGGGTCCCCATCTGTCCCTCTCCCAGAGGAAGACCGTGTGCCTTGTCCTTCTCCTGACTCCCCCGTGCTCACACTGGGCTGATAAGCTTGCTTCACATTTCCCTGAAGACAGAAGCGCCATTCACATGAGTGCGCTGCGTCCTCCAGCACCACTCCACACTCAGCAGGTCCTGCTGCTGTCAATGAGGAGGCCTGGCCTAGCCCTCAACCTCCCGGACCCCTCTCTGTCTAAACAAGGCCATGCTAGATCACTGGATCGTCAGAAAGCACTGTGTAGAGTAAAAGGGCCAGATGTAGTTTTACTTACATTTAGCCCTACTTCTTATACCACATAAAATACAGGGTAATCTCAGAGACATTATTAACTTTTTTGGATCATAATTTTCTCACTTGTAAAGTAATTCCAGCACACATTTGAGACCAGTCTGGGCAATTTAGTGACTTTAAAAAAAAAAAAAAGTGAAATAGTTCAACTAGATAATCTCAAGGACAGAATAGTTACTTGATAAATTCTGATTTAACTCAATTAAAATGCAAGTATCTTACTACTAATCTCAATTTTTTTTTTTTGGGTACCGGGGATCGAACTTGGGTCCTTGCGCTTTCGAGGCAGGCGGTGGAATCACTGAGCTAAATCCCCAGTCCTACTAATTTCAATTCTTATTTGAATTCTCACCATCTACAGTATGGAACTAAGTGGATCCAGAGAAAGCCCTTGATACCTGTGACTGGGAACCAAGGACACAGAATTAACACACTGTTTCTGCACCCAGGGACAAGAGCATAAGTAACCAGACATGGAAACACTGCATTCAGCACTAGGAAGGAGGGGAGGGACCCCCAAGTTCAAGGTCCACTGGCCAACTTAACAAGACCCTGTCTCAAAATAAAATGTCAAAAGGGCTTGGGATGTAGCTCAGGGGTGGAGTGCTGCTTGGTATGTGAGAGACCCTGGGTTCCACTCTCCTGGACCACAACAAACAGGGCTGCGGATTTAGCTCAGTGGTTCCACTGCCTGTCTCCCAAGCACAAGGTCCTGAGTTCAATCCCTGTTACCAAAACAACAACAACAACAAAAAAACAAACAATTTTTGCCAGGTGTAGTGGCGCATGCCTGTAATCCCAGCACTTGGGAGGATCGATCGCTGTGAGTTCAAGACCAGCCTGGGCTACATAGTGAGTTCCAGGTCAGTTTCAAGTACATAGTGAGACCCTGTCTCAAAACAAAACAAAAGATTAAATACCACCGCCTGCCTCCCAAAACACAACAGAGAAAAGCTCTGAATGAAATGAGCACAATAAGACAGGGATCAAATGCTGACTCAGGAAAATGCTGCCCAAAATGCATTTAGAAACCACATACCTGATTTTCTTTAGCAGAAGATTCCAAAAAGGCCGCGTTCCAAGATTCTGCCAAAGCTTTCCCTTCTTCGTAACTGATCACCCTGAAGAACAAGAACATTCTAATTTTTGTTCCTCATTACATGAAGCATGCATAATTAATGAAACTGGCTCCACTCTAGGGGCTGTGTGTCACCATCAGGAGTAATACGTGAGCATTAATCATGCCAGGCTGGGCAACAGGACAAGTGCTGCATGTCACCAGCAGTCCTGCAGCCCAAAGAGGCAGTGGGGGAACTCGGCCATATTTTCCAGTGCTGCCCTTCTCGAGGCCACGATGCAAGTGGCGTAGTCCAGGCCTTGGCGCTGGGCTCCACTGTGCTGTGCTGTGTAAGGCTGCACACACCCAGCCTGGCTTATGTGATCCTAGCCAGAGATGCAAAGGCACACAGTGAAAACAACGAACCCTGCTGCCTTTGTCACAGCAGAGCGCCTGGAGAGAATTCTCTATCAAGTCTGATCTCTTCAAAGAAATGTGGTATTCACACTGCAGTGAAACACATAAACACTACAACCAGAAATATCCTTGCCATCAGAATAATTAAAAACGCTCCACCTGTGATAAATCAGCTTAGACTTGATTTTATAACTCAACAATTTAAAAGCTACATACCTTTCCATATGCAGGTCTTTCTTATTGCCAACCAACATAATAGGTATTCTATTTACAAGAAAGAAATGAATCAGTTAATGCCAGATCATGTCACCCGGAAGACTCCATGATGGAAAAAGGCCAAGTAGCACTACTTACTGCACTTTCCCCACCATATCCAACAATTTGCCATGGATAACTTTAATCACTTCAAAACTGTAAGACAAAACGTATGAAATCAAGATATCCATTTCAGTACTGAAGTTTTCAGATGAGTGTTACAAAGCAGAGAGAATGCACAGGTCATAAACTCACCCTTTTAACATAAAATTACACAAAAGATTTCCTTTATTTTCCCTACCTATCCCTTCCCCCTGCACATGCATCTGACACTAAGAAATCCTTCCCAATGATACTCAAAGTGCAACAGGTGCAATATTTTAATGAGAAAGTCTCAGGCTGAGCTGACAAGCCACAGAAACAAAACTCAATTTCCTACTCATCTGACAAAGAATGAGCAGTGTAAATGACTCTCTGAGCCAGCGCCCCTCAGCACCAGCCTCAATGCCCACTGTCTGGATGACTGGAGCTCTGGATCACTTGTCGCCCCTCCCAGGTGCCGTCACAAGACAACTTCCCCAGCTCTGGTCGGATTACTCACACTCCTGGCTTCGGCAGACAGTGCAAACCGCGCCCATTGGCTTAGAAAGCCTGTAAGCACCAGTGACATCACTGCCTCTGCTGTGGAGCTGTGCAGAACTGACCCCCACCACACTGCTCCTTGCTCAGCCAGACATTCACTGACATCCCTGCCAGTGTACTTTACCTTGGGGGCACTGTCACAGACAGCCCACGCAGGCAGTGTCTGCTTTACTCCCCACTGTGTCAGGCTTTCGAATGAGTCTGCTCAAGTCACGCATTACACATTAGGCCTTTTTTTGGGCCCACTGAGTGCTGGGGAAGGATCCCAGGGGCCACTGAGCATCATCCCTAGCCCTTATGTTATTTTAAAACTATGCAGTTATTTTTTGTTTGCCAAATGGGAATTGAGCTCTGTTTTTTAAAACAAGGCCTTGCTACATTGTGCAGGCTGGCCTCAAACTAGTAATCCTCCTGCCTCAGCCTCCTTAGAAAACTGGAGGGATTACAGAGCAGCTGGAATTATAGGGGGTACCACTGTGGCCAGTCACATGTTATTACTTTGATAAAACTATTCAGGAGTCAAAAACAGGATATGGGAATCCTAAGTACTGTAGGTTGCATGACAGAACAAACTGGACTGTAATACAGCCATGGGCCAGCCTGGAACGGAATGAACAGAGGAAGCATGCCCAAGACACCAAGGTCCATATCATGAAGTGCTACAGACTCATTTTTATTTCACATGCACCAAGGATGAGACCCTTTCAGCTGACTCCTCCCATGGGGCTGGCTGGGCTGACACAGGCTCAGTGACTGAAACGGCAGCTCTTGAATCACTTAAGTAACAGGGTGTGATCAATTCATAAGCCAAAAAAAGTGTGGGAAGAGGAACCAAGTTTATTCTAAATAGTGGCCTCATTTTCATGTAGGCAGAGGAGACCTTATTACGTGAAGGTCTTGTTCCATAAATTCGAAGGGTAAAGTATTCAAATACTGAAACCCCCAAACTGTCCTCCACATAGTCTGGTAAAAACAGACAAAATGTAAAAATTCATGTATTTCTTGTTTAAATTATCAGAAAATAGAAGGTCATCTTCAATCATTACCTAGGCAGCCTACAGTAAGAGATTTTATTCTACCAGTGTTACAAAACATCTAATAGGAACAATGTTTTCTCTTTAATAACCCTGTGTCCATAAGAAAGTCATTAAAAACCACCTAATCAAGTCTGTCACTACTAACCCTATCATATATGCCTTTAAAAGAATTCACACAGTCTGTGCATAGCAGATAAACTCAAGCCAGCATCCGGTGTCTTACCTTTTGATTGATGTAACAGAATACACAAGAATGTAGCCATTAATATCTATGGAATATGTCTGAGGAAAAATGGAGTATTCATCCTGTGGAAGAAAAAATAATCACAAGAGAGTGAAATTTTCACAGAACCTGACAATGTGTACGTAGTTTTTCCACAAAAACCAAGGAAATTCAAGTAAAGAGAGAACACAGTATCATCACAGAAGTGTAGCCTGAACCCTGAAGGTTTAAGAACGCTCTGGGTGATAATGTGCTTCTGACTATTCCAGGACTCACAAGCTGAGGGTGTCACTGACTTCCCAAGAGAAGGAATGCACAATGGCCCTGAGCCTCCTACCAGGACAGGGCCACATTTCTTTTATGGATGGAAAGTCCAGAATCTCTCAGGCCCCTCGGAAATGATGCACCTACAGGTTCTGTTTTGCAGAGATCTAGGCACAATCTAAGGCTATCATAAGCATTTGAGAGAAGAGGAAGAGATGAAAAAATCAAACCACTAGGCTCAATCAGGGTATGTACACTTTCAGGTATCAAGAAACATTCTTCAGAGCCACTCCAGGAGTGATTCAGTGTACTCAGTCCCTAACCTTACAAAGCAGCCTCCCAGACCTTGGCCTCAGACACGGAATTATGAAAATGTACAGAGAGTTCATACATTGATGCAGTTTTCAACAACACACACAACTGCCTGTTGCAGACCTCTCACTCTCAACTGAGAGATGACTGTCACTAATGCAACACAGTCCTGAGCAGCACCACAGGACAGGCGTGTCACGCCGTCACCACAGAAGCAGCAGCTCTAATGATGCAAGCCCGCAGCAGGGTACAACTCTTCCTGATGACTGGGGATTACTATCTGTGGGAAAGTTCTTTAAAAACAAATCAAAGAAGACCAGGGATTTAGCTCAGTGGTTTCATCGCCTGCCTTGCAAGCACAAAGTCCCAAGTTCGATTCCCAGTACCAAAAAAAAAAAAAAAAAAAACGAAAAAGAAAAACCATGAAATTTAAAAATCAAAGAATAATTAAGTTTCACTTCAGTTCTGACATCATAAATAGTAATTAACCAGAAAATAAGCGCTACTATTTCATATAACAGTGTATGTAAAATAAAATCCTAACTTATTATTAATAGTTTCATTACATTAGATTTTAGTGTCTGTTTTTGAAGAGATAAGTAAAAACAAAATCGGCAATGATCGTGGTTATAGCTTAGCTACTGTAGGTCCAAAGTTTAACTTTCCTTTTCCCTAAACAGCAGAAGTGAAAATAAAGAAAAGCAGCACTGTGTACAACCCAGCCAGACACAGGGATCTCAAGAAGACACCCACATGCAAGCTACATGGCCATCAAAACAAGATACAGTTCCTGCGCACCCAGCAGCAGAAACAAATTCCTAAGGATGAACTTAAGGCAAGCAAAGCAATGATTCATATGAAGTCTTAAAACACTCCAGAGGGATGAAAGAATTAGATTAAAGCAACACTGTTCCAGTTTCAGGCAAAACTATGCAGGATTCATTACTTGAGGAACAGCTAGTTAACACACACACGAACACACCATGATTCTGGAAAGAAGCAGACGTTCTGAGAAATCAGAGCAACTGTGGCACACAGTGAATATAAACCAGTTACAGAAACTACCATGGTACACAGGATCACAAATGAAGAGACTGGAAATTCTCCAAAGACCCAAATAGGTATGGGAATTAGCTATGGGATTCCCAACACTCTAGGAACCTGAGGCAGGAGGATCACAAGTTTGAACCCAGCCTGGGCAATTTAGCAACTTAACAATATCCAGTCTAAAATTAAAAAATAAAAAAAGGCTGGAGATGTAGCTCATTGCTCTGGTTAAATTCCCAGCTCTGGGCTATGGGGATCTGAAAACTATGGGGACACAGGAGAATTTTTTTAAAACTAGTTAAATAAAAAGTAACAAATTCTACCGTGGAGCGGAGGATTTGGCTCAGTGGTTCTGCCACCTGCCTCTCAAGCACATACATGGTCCTGAGTTCAATCCCCGGTAC
>NW_022900928.1:88218837-88225330 GCF_012274545.1 Fukomys damarensis | reverse complement strand
GATCCCAGATCCCAATGATGAATGTAACTGTACTTTATACCTAAAATGTACCAATAAACTCAATGAGAGAAAAAAAAATTCTACTGTAGAAAATTAAAATGTTCTTCATAACTGAAAACCTCTGGAACAAAAACCACAAACAAAAGAAAAACAAAACCACATCTCAGATCATAAACAAAACAGTAATTTCCTTCACACATTAAGGGGTCTGAAGGCAGCAAGCACAGACCAACCATGAGACAGGACTACAGTCCTGCATGATAAGGAAAACAATGACAACGCTCAGGGTGCAAGACTAGGGGAGATGTCACTGCCAATCAGTGATCCAGTAATCAACTTGTGATGGATCCAAACTGGGCCCAACAAAGTGTGGGGTGTATGGGGGAACAGGACATGATTTCTAAGATGGAGATGTATTACTTTCTGTGTAAAAAAAAAAAGTAACTCAATACTGTAACTCATGTATGAAGGACATATTGTGTAAAAAGTGCATAGTACTGGAAACTGATATGGGGCTGCTGGGCAAGGGGGAGGTGTGCTGAGACAGCCAGGATGGGGAGGGAAAGGGTGGAAAGAATGGAGCTGCGGCCCATACATGTACAGCCCCCACAAGGAATGCGATCACTATGTACTGCAAACAGGGACTAAATAAAACAAAACAGAGCAAAACAAGACAGCCAGGATGCCTGTAATCCCAGCTACTTGGGAGACTGAGGCAGGATGACTCCAAATTCAAGGCAGGTCTGGGAAATTTATCAAGATTCCATTCTAAAATAAAACATAAAAGCCAGGCAAAAAGCCAGCCTGAACTACGTAGCGAGACTCACTAAAAAAAAAACCAAAATTAATAATAAAAGTAAAAAATAAAAAGGGCTGGGGATGTAGCTCAAGGAAAAAGCTCTGGGTTCAACCCCTAGTATCATAATTACAACCCCTCCCCCCAAAAAACCAAGAACGCTAGCCAAAAGCCACCTAAGACTCCCTCACATCCTAAGGGTCAAAGATGGGCCACAGAGACAATAGAGTTCCCACAGGGTTATAAACAGGCTGTAAAGTCCCTACCACATAGTGAGGTAGGGTGGCTGTAACATCACAGCACTCATGCCTGTGGCAATACGGATGTAAACACATCCCCTGCACTGAGCCACACAAAAGCACAACGCACACACACACACACAGAGTACATATTTTCTCAGTAATGATAATGACTGTTACTGGTTTCTGTATTTACTACACTATACATTTTAATGTTTTAAAGCATACTATATATTTTAAAAAGTAGAGGCTGGAACATAGCTCAGTGATACAGTACTTACATGCCTGGCATGCTTGCAGTCCTGGGTTTGATCCCTAGCATTATAAAAATAAATAAAAGACTTTACTGTAAAGTAGAGTGTTATAGCCAATGACTGTAGTGGTGCTTGTCTGTAATCCCAGCACTCTGGGCGGCTGAGGCAGGAAGATCACAAATTCGAGCTCAGCCTGGGCAACTTAGTGACACTTTCTTAAAATTAAAATTAAAAAAAAAAAAAAAAAAAAAAAAAAAAAAAAAGGACTGGGAGATGTAGCTCAGCGTGAAGGCCATGGGTTCAATCCCTGGTACTGCAAAAACAAAGAGGAGGTCACATTACACGGCAGAAGCCTCATAGATCTCATTCGTGCATCTTAGTTGAGTCAGTTTTCAGTTTTGCCTGATTCAATCTTGTGTTTTTGTTCATGGTCCCAGTAGCAGTAAATTATACTCTGAATCCACAGTGGGAAAACTGGCTTATGTCACATTTCTCAGAATGTGTCCCCCATTAAGTGAGCAAAGGCTATATGCATACTGATATATACTAGAAAAATAGTAGTATTTGTTATTATGTATAGTTTGCTATGCAGCAATATTGTGAGCAATTTTATTCCTTAAATGTACAAATTAGTGAACAATTTTTTTGTTTTTGGATCACTTTTTTGAGACAGGGTCTTGCTATGTAGTTCAGGCTGGCCTTGAACTCCCTATGTAGACTAGGATGGCTTTGAACTCACAGCAATCCTTCCCACCTCAGTCTCCCAAGTGCTGGGACTATAAGCGCACACCAATGCACCTATCTGGACTTCCTCTTGAAGAGCTGGGACTTTAACAGGCTCACTTTTTTTTTTTGGTACTGGGGATTGAACTCAGGTCCTTGCGCTTGCAAGGCAGGCCACCGAACCGCTGAACTAAATCCCTGGCCCTAACAGCCTCACTTTAAACATGCTTACTTTATAACAGATCACTGTAAAATGATTTTACCATCTCTCTCTGCAATCACCTGCCCTGACCCACAACTAGCCTGAGTCCAAAAGCAGGGGTTCACTCTCAAGAGTTTTCTACAGTGTGAGAGAGGGACCATAGCAGAGACAGTGTGAGTGGTTTTGGCATCATGAGTTATAAATAAAACCACACTATTTCCTCATCACCTCCCTTTAAGAACTACCAGTTACAATGACAAATTATTCAAAGTAGCCAAAGCTATTTGGCCCAGTCTGGCCTTGAACTCAAGTGATCCTACTGCGCTAGCCTCCCAAGTGCTGAGATTACAGGTGTGTGACACCACACCCAGCTACTCTGAATACTGTTACCTAAAGGATCAACAGAGGTGCAAATCCAGCCACAGCTCTCACACTACCACACTTCATACATTCACTCCCTAGAACGGGACCCCTTCTGTTCCACTACCTATCTGTATTACCCTAACACGTTTTGTGCCCCAGTGTACATTCATGTTGTAGATCAGTGATGGCGAACCTTTTAGAGACGAGTGCCCAAACTGCAACCCAAAACCCACTTACTTATCACAAAGTGCTAACACTGCAACTAAACCTGAATGCTGAGATTTTAGTTTAGGAAAAAAAACCTCATCCATTAACATCTTTTGTATTTTTTTAACACCTTTTGTCTTAAAAGAATAATAACACACATGCCAGTAGTTGGCGACCACCACTTTAGAGCAAGCAGTAGTCTCTGCTGATAAGGAAGCGGACACAAAGATGCTCTCCTTTGCAGTTCCTCCCTGCTGCCCACAGCACTGCACTAACAGCTCGGTGCCTGCCAACCTCAGGGCTTCAGGGTCTACATGCTGTCTGTGGCATCTCAGCCAGGCCGGATGCTGCCCTCCCTTTACCTATATACAAGGCAGTTCGAGGTACAGCAAGGTCCCCCTCTTTCCTGACAGGCTAGGACTCCAGCCCACACTCAACGCCTGAGAAGCACTGGTCTCCATAGAGGTGAGTTTCTAATGCTACATGGAATTGACTTTCAAATTTATAGACACACCCTCACATTCCAGGAACTTCAGGAAGATTCCAAAGAAAGATACACAGCAAACTTGAATTTGCTGCTGTCAGATGCCACTACAGGTGTGAAGGGTGCACTTCTTCTCCAGGTCATACTAAGCATGCACCTGCTGTCCCAGCACAACCATTAGCAGCAGTCCCCGGATGCTAAGTGTCTTGGTCCAGGCCAAAACCTACCCAGTCACCACCTTCATCCTAAAGATAGACACAAACCCAAAGAATCCCACACATGTCCCTACCCAGAAGATCCTCTCTGCCAGTCTAGAGTAGCCACGTCCCTTTAGCACGGAGGCTGCTACTTGTTGTGATGAGGCCTGACTCACATTCTGTCGTGGGACAGGTACCCAGGGTGGCTGTGCTCACAGACAGCTGCCAGCGTGCCTGGTTCCGAGACACATCAATCACTGCTGGGGTGTGGCATGCAGAGCCTGGGAGGGTGTGCATGCGCCTGCAGACTACATGTTTGCTTTATTTCCTTTCCAGCTTCCAGAATGGAAACCACAGGGTTTCTCCAGTGCTAACACCACTCAGTATAGCTATTTCTTTCTTCACAAAAGGGCCACAGTTTCCTTCTCTGTTCATTTCAAAACAAAGAGAAAGAATTCATTCCCAACCCACAGGACGTGTCACATTGCTCTATAGGTCTACTTCACTTCCCCAGGCTCCAGAAAAAGCCTCCTTTCAGTGCAGCTGACCAGATTAGCACACCCACCTCCCACTTGCCTGGCCCTTTGTGGTTATAAGCAGGAGGGAGGAGGAGTTAGGAACCAGACACCATCCTCTGCGCACTCCCCACCCACCCTCGAGTGAACAGGGACAAATTCAGTCTAACAGAATGGTTTCTAGTCAAAGTGGGGCCAGCTACCATGGAAACAAGGCAGCTAGGCTGTCAAAGGGCTTTTTCATTCCCAGCAGTACTCATTTTTCCCCCCTTGCTTCCAGTCAGTTGCCCTGGTGAACCACTCCACGTATCACTGTCACAATGATTAACTTATATGTATCCTTTTGGGGGGCAATAATTTAACTTTTGGCAATCACTGTCTAGCAAATCAAATCAAAATCCAAGTTTCATGGCCCAAGCCCTCCTGAGATCTGCCCTTTACCTTTCTCACGTTGGTTCAGAGATTTATTTTTGCTCTTAAAAGTAGAACATACATTACTGAGGGAGAAAAAGCACTAACATGATTCTCTAGTACAGAATTGTTATTCAGAAAATAGAAAACCACTAATCTATAGTAAGTGTCAATCTACAGAATTAAGAAAATGTAAAACTTTGTTAAAGCAGGGAAACGAGTTCCCTGGAAAGGCACCACACATGTGTCTCAGAAGGGAGGACAAAGCCACAGTGCATCAGCATCCAAAGACACACACAGCTCAGAGTCCGGCAGGGCCAGCCGCCACACCATGCCATGGGAGAGAGACCCTGGGGTCCCGAGGTCACTTACTTGCCCAGCTGTGTCTACAAGCTGAAGATGATATTCTTGTCCATTTACTGTGATCAACTTTGTGAAAGCTAGAGGGAAAAAAGGGATTAAATATTAGTTTAAATAAATTAATTCTATATTATTTCAAGCTTGAATAATGACAACAGACCAAGCAGAGTCCCTACACTCTCACAAAAAGTTCCCAGGAAACAAAAAACAAGTATCTTGAGTTGTACAGGTTCTTCCCTATCTATTACTGTGGTCTGGCTTGGGTAAACCTTGACTCTTCCAGAAAAACTAATTAGGCTACTATTCGTATCCAATATCAATAATGTGAATACTCTGTGGAGAGTTTCTTCCTTTTGTGAGGAAGCAAAATGTACTACATAAAGTGCGAGGTCTAGGAGGAACCAAAAACCACAAAAGTCTTCCATTAATTTATAGAAGTCTGGTGTCAAGAGCTAAAGGAGCTAATATTAATTCAAGTATTAACTTCCAGTTCATAAAAAATTAACAATTTTATTGGTAGATAAAGCAGCAATGGAACAGATGTTCTGCACTGAAGCTACCACCCCACTTAGCTTAATGATCCAATTTATCACAGCTTCTTTTTCCTACCAAGGGGGAAGAAATCAGATTGCAAGGGAGGAGATAATTCAGAATTGTTAAGGAGTCAGGCTTCAAACACAGGCAGGCAAAGAACTATTAAATGCAACAGAATATTAAAAATAATAATAATAACCATCTGGAACGCTCCGCAGAAGTGGAATAGATTTCCTATGCCTAGCCCCAGCCAACCTCCTGGCCACCCCGCACCATCAGAGCCCAGCAGTAGTATCAATGCCTCAGATAGGTGAGAGTGCCACAAGGCAAAGCAACAGTCAGATAGGAAATTCTCACTGGATCACAGGAGTTTCACAGGTTGGAAGGTAGCTGTAAGAGTTGTACTAGCACTGCCTCTTCCAGTGCAGGCAGGTGCACGGAGATCACTGGCCAGCCACCACACTGCACATCACTGCAAACCCTTCTGGAAATGATCACTTTAAAGAAAGGGGTAAGTCAGATGGAAATTCAATCAGACTGTTCCAAGCCTTTAATCCCAACTGCTCCAGAGGCTGAGGCAGGAGCACTGCAAGTATGAGACCAGCCTGAGCAATTCAGGGAGAGCCTGTCCCCCAAAAATAAAAAGGGTCAATGATGCAGGTCAGTGGTAGAGTGCCAGGTAAGTGCAAAAACACCACCACTCCAAATCAGATTACTTCGAGATGGGGGGATTCCCACTGTGACATGTTTTGCTGATTTTAAGAAAGTAATCCTCCTGATTCAAAAATGGACATCTGAAATGAACAGACATATCCCAGATAAAGAAGTAAAAGCAGCAAGTAAACATATGAAAAAATGTTCCACATCACTGGCCATTTGAGAGAAGCAGATGAAAACAACACTGAGATTCCACCTCACCCCACAAAGAATGGCTGCTATCAAGAAATCAAACAATAACAAACGTTGGCAGGGTTGTGGGGAGCAAGGAACCCTTCTCCACTGTTGGTGGAAGTGCAGACTGGTGCAACCACTATGGAAATCAATATGGAGATACCTCAAAGAGCTGGGACTAGAGGTTCCATTTGACCCAGCCATCCCTCTGCTGGGTATCTTTCCAAAAATATCTAAAGAATCATATCACAGTGGTATATGCATACCTACGTTTATAGAGGCACAGTTTGTAATAGCTAAAACTTGGACAGCCCATC
>NW_022900928.1:88200095-88218706 GCF_012274545.1 Fukomys damarensis | reverse complement strand
CGAATAGTTTCTCTGGTGTGAAAAACTGTTAATAGTACATAAGATCCTAATGAGATAATTGACAATGTGAAATAGGAAGAAAAGTGCTAAAGGTGTAGGGAAAGTGGGAAGGGTAGGGGAAAGGGAATAAGGGAAAAGAAAAATATAAGAAAATGAAAAAATGGAAATAAAGTGTTTGTAAATGGGGAGGGGAGGAGGGGGTGAAGGGAGGGCAGGGACAAGGGGAAAAAATGAGAACCAAGACCTGTCATGTAAAGGTATTAGATCCCAATAATGAATGTAACTGTACTATATACCTAAAATGTACTAATAAACTCAATAAAAAAAAAAAAAAGTAATCTAAGGTACTTTTCACACCGTAACCTCTCTGACTAGGATCATCTGGCACATGGAAGCTTTCAATCACTGTCAGCCAGGGGGCAGTCATGATGCAGCTGTGAGAAACCCTTTCTGGAGGTAGGATCAAGGAGTGCATTTCAGATTTGAAGAAAATTATGTAATAAACACTAATGGCCAATGAAAGCAGTGGCTTTCAATCAAAACTAAGTACCAGTGGTTATGAAGTACAATGTAGGGTTGGGGATTTAGCTCAGCGGTTCCGATGCCTGCCTTGCAAGCGCCAAGGACCTGAGTTCGATCCCCAGTACCAAAAAAAGAAAAGAAAAAAGTACAATGCAATTACTGTGACAAGATTAGTGGAACAAACATCATATATTCATTCAACAACTACTTCCTAAATGCCACTGCTATTACCGCCAGCCCAGCAAAGGAAGGCAGACACATACATACGCACCCAACTGCCACATATTGCTTTCTGTCTGGCAAATGACAGAGGTTCTGTGGCAAATGAACACAGCATGCAAGTCAAGACAACTGGAGCTGAGAGAAGGCAGGCAGGGGACTCACAGGAGCACAGCCTGGGATGTTTATTGGGACTGAGGTAAAACACTCAGGGTTTTTGAGCAGGGAGGAATGAGATCTGATGCATATCCTTGAAAGACCATTCTGGTGACTGAATAACAAGCAAAAAGGACACAGGGAAAAGAGATGGGAACCCCAATACAGTGACCAATGCCATCAGGGAACAGACTAGACCAGTGGTGCCCAGCCTATGGCATGCATGCCACAGCAGGATGTTATCATTAAGCTCTAAAAGGCTCATCATCACTGGACTAGTCTTATAGAAGAAGGTGGTGGCCCATGCCAGGGCAGAGATTCTGCATGTACGGGGAGGCAGAACCACAAGGATTGTCTGACTGGTGGGAATTTGAATGTTGGAGAATGGAGAGTCAGGATGACACTCAAGTTTTTGGCTTGAGCAACAAGATGAACAGAGCTACCATTCATAATGAAGGAAAGAAGGGGGAGGAATACCAGGGCTGCAAGAGGAAGGAATCTAAGAATGGAGTTTCTTAAATTTGTGATGCCTATTAAGAATGCAAGTGGAAAGGTGGGCAATTAAATAAAAAAGCCCAGAGATCAGCAGAAAGCTTGGGGCTGGGGTAACATTGAGAGTCCACAGCAAACTGCAGGAAGGAGATCACCGGAAAGCAGGAGAGACCCGATTAAGAGGACAGGAGACATAATATGGACAACAAAAGAAACTATTAACAAACAGTTGAGTGTATCCTTGCACATAAAAAAAGTACATTTCTTACACAGAGCAGAAAAATCAAACTGAAGACCTTCCCATCGTGTCATGGGAAACTGTCACATTCTGATACTATAGGTGAGGGAGAAGTATCCCTAAGAAATAGGACAGACCAGAAGTACATTCTATTCGGCCCTCTAATTCCAACCTTGTGCAGAAATGGAAAGCTGTTTTCTTCCTAACATCACCTTCCCCAAGTGCTCTTATTCCTCTTTTTTCAATCAGTAGGGAGATTGGTCCATGTTATCCCTAAATCCTGCAATCCCTAAGGAGTGTAACACCTATTCAGTAGGAAAGGCTAATAAGCTAGTAAGCATCCCCCCTTTTTTTGTTTTTTTTGAGACAGGGTCTCACTATGTAGTTGAGACTGACCTGGAACTCACTATACAGCCCAGGCTGGTCTCGAACTCACAGTGATCCTCCTGCCTCAGCCTCCTGAGTGCTGGGATTACAGGAGTGTGCCACCACACTTGGTTGCTAATAAGCCTTCCTAAATTTGGTGTTCACAAAGTAGGATTTGTTACTAAAGTATGCTGAGGCCTCAATTCAAACCCCTCTGAGAAGTCTACTAGCAGGCAAGCTTGGTAATTCAAAACTCCTATTAGAGCTTCCCACTTTGCTGTGAGGGAGCCTTAGTGTTCATCAGTTATGGTGCTCTGAGATGGCAGAGGTGGTAAACTGTGGCTATTCTGCTTTTAAGTCACAAACTCACACTAGTTCAATTTTGATGTACTTAGTTGCTATTGAGCAGTTAGATTAACATAATAATAAATGATAAAACACACCCAAATAAGCACTATTCTGGTCTACAAGTGTCCCAAAATTAGATAATATAAGGTTTTATTAATGTTATTCTCCTATATCCCTAAATTAAAGACAGAATCCCAAATTTTTTGCTTTTAGAGTGAGACTCTATGAAAATGTTCTCAGTGTTTGCTATAAACAGCCTTTTCTATAATACTATAAAGTCAAGTACTAAATTACTGGACTATTTCTAGATCTACAGAGTATTGCACTTTCAAAAAATCATAAAACCATACATGCACACATTTATGTTACTAACAACACATTCATAGTAACTTTGAATTCAGTGTTACTGCTAAACGTTTTTCTACCAAAGAGTGCGTGTTAAGAGTAGAATAAAAGTTTTTACCCTACGTTGAGACTATCAGAAGTCTAGTAAATATAACATACAATCTGATGAATATGCCTAAGGGAGGGCTTGGGAGTTAGCTCAGTGGTGCTGTCATCTGTCTCAAAAATACAAGGTCCCAAGTTCAATCCCTGGTACCCAAAAAAACAAAACAAAAACACAAAATCCCAATACATGCTAAACTCCTAAAGGATACATAATGTAACTGATATTCATTTCTGCTCTTGCCTAAAGACTTAAATAAACAAATACTCTGAAATCATCTTAGAGATGAAAAAAGTCTTCAGGGCTGAATTAAAAAAAAAAAAAAAAAAAAAAAAAAAAAAAAGAAAGTAAAACACAAAGAGCTGGGCATGATGGTGCACACCTGTAATCCCAGCAGTCTAGGAGGCTGAAGTAGGACTACAAATCAGAGCCCAGACTGGGCAATTTAATGAATTAGCAGGTTTCTGTCTCAAACTAAAAAGATTAAAAAGGGTTTGAGGTATAGCTCAGTGCAGACACCCCAGGTTCAATCCCTTGTACAACAAACAAACAAACAAACAAACCTCACATGCTATTAAAGATGAAGTGCATAGTCTTAAGTAACCAGGCAAGTGGGATACAGTGGCATGTGGCTATACCAGTGGTGACGAGCCTACAGCACGTGTGCTGCAGTGGGCTGTTTGTTATCAAGTGAAAGCTCTAAAAGGTTTGTCATCACTGATAGGCCCAGCTACACAGGAGGCTCCCTTGAGTCTAGAAATTCAAAATCAGCCTGAACAATGTAGCAACACCCCATCTTAAAAAACAACAACAAAAAAGTTAAGACTTTCTTTTGAACCTTTACATATCTTTAAAGAACACATATTTATATACAACACCATGACTTTCTTTCCAACTCAATTTTAAGTGGCACAGGATACAAATCCACTCAGAGCATAAAACCTCCTTTCACTAGGGCTAAATCTCCCAAATGAGCCATATCTTTTAAAGACAATGCCCAATGTGCTATCTTTGCCAAATTCTAAGGTTAAGATAATGGTTTTCTTGTGTTCTTAAATCCAGGGGACACCAGACTTGCATTCAGATTAACCTGCTCCTCTCATTTGTTTACTATTCTCTAAGTGACCAGCTGAACAAATCTGCACAGGATGCAATCAGGACTCCTCCCTGCAGACACCAGGGGCTGCTTTCAAACATAGGTCAGTCTTCCCAGAGTTAGCTTAGCAACCAATAGGCTTCCTTCTGTGCCACCAGCATAAAAGGACACAAAGGACTGGGGCAGGGTGGAGTGAGGTACTGGGGTTTGAACTCACTCTGAGGTAACCCCAAGCCCTTTTTTTTTTTTTTTTCATTTTAAGCTTTTTATTTTGAAACAGAGTCTTGCTAAGTCGGTATCCTGCCCAGGCTGGACTCGAACTCCTCCTGGTCCTGGACCTGTAAAGGACCAGTACATATTTCAGGCTCTTCAGGACCCATGATCTCTACTGTAATCACTCAGCAACTCTGTCATTATAGAACAAAAGCAGCCTCAGATAATATGTAAAGGAACAAGCAGGCTATACTGCAATAAAACTTTATTGATGCTAAAATTTCAACTTCATATAATTTTCACATGTCATGTATGTCATTCTTTGAACTTTAAAACTATTTTTAGCCCTGGGGCTGTACAAAATTAAGCTAGCATTCCTGGCCTGCAGGCAAAGATCTGCCAACCCAGCTCACCAGCACTTTCCTGCAACCTTCAGGAGGTAAAGGTCTGTAAACTTAGTTTCAAGATTACCAATCAAGCCAAGTCTGCTTCCTCCCTGACAGGATACATTCCATGTTTAAATCTGTGTGCTCCCAGTGACAAGTCCTAGGCAAGCTCTGGTTTAAGAATCTAAGCAGAATGATCCCAAGGCTATATGGGGCTCTAGTATAGCTCCAAATAGGACCAGCTTTAGCTTTCAAAGAACCAGCTGATTCTCATTGATCCCTATGAGTTCTTTAGGGAGATTCTGAAACTGAACTCAAATCGAACAAAGTAAAAGTTGTGGTTGTTTCTGCTCATTCATGCTTTTTTTTCTTCACATGGCCTGTGTGACAGTTAACCTTGACTGGCTTAAGAACTGCCCAGGCGATTAGGATATACATGGGTGGGTCGTGGAGGTATGGGCCTGGGGTGGTGGTGATCTCTGTATGGTTCCTGGACCCTCCTCTCTGGCACTGATAACCAAGATGCTTCCTCTGGCTGCCATGAACTAAGCAGCTTTGCTTCACTATTCTCTTCTGCCATGATGTTCCTGCCTTGGAGTAGCTGGCCATGGACTGAATCCCTTGAAACTGTGACCCACATTCAACCTCTGCTCTGTTAAGTTGGGGGCATTGGATACTATGTCCAGCAACAGGAAAGCTGACGGACACAGCCTGAAACACCATGAAGCTTGTTTTTCCACAGCCTCTTTTATGTATTTAGGACTGGGGATTCTTTTAAGAGTAAGGTACAAGGGTCTGAAGAGTTTTCATTCTTTCTTTTAAATCCTGAAATCTCTAAAAAGAGTTACTGCTAAGAAGAAAGAAAAGAAAAAATAAGACTATGCTCTCTATTCCTGAAACAGATTCTAGATATGAAGGTTCTAGTTTCCCATTCCTTGAGTAGAAATCTCCAGATGGCAGGGGATCTGGACATTAAATGAAATATCCTTCAGGGCAAAGTGTTACCCACTGGAAGTTTTCTTTGATCCCAATTTGAGAAATACAGATTAACCAATGGTTCCCCATATTCAAAGCCTCTAAGACTACACAATGGCCATTTGTGCGAGAGGAGCCCTGTCAGTGTATAAGTACTTGAAAACAATACTCACTGTTTTCTATGGTTGGATCGTAGGAGTCAACAAATTGGCCTTCAACAAACTGAATTGTCAATGAGGATTTCCCTATAAAAGAGAACAATTTAGAATTAATTAGCCTATGAAACCATTAATTCTGTTTTACAAAAAGCTACTCTAAGAGATGAAGAAGGTACCTGGCTCAGAAAAACATGTTTCTTTTTTGGGGCGGTACTAGGGACAGAACTTGGGACCTTGTGCTTGCAAGGCAGGCAGTGGAACCACTGAGCTAAATCCCCAGCCCAGAAAACATGCTTCTGATTATTATTTGAGCAATTTAAAGAAGCAAAACCAAATTTTTTTTTTTTTTTAGAAAGCGTCTCACTATGTAGTTGAGACTGACCTGGAACTATGTAGCCCAGGCTGATCTCACAGCAATCCTCCTGCCTCAGCCTCCCAAGTACTGGGATTACAGGCTCGTGCCACCACGCTCAGCTTAAAACCAATTTTGTTTATTTGCCCTATTTGAGAACTCTTAAGCAATTAAGCTATTACAAATTAAATATTTCTGTAACATTAACAAATATTACTGGCTCAAGCATGAGCTATTCTTCGAAAGGCAAACAATTCTGTGTTATCTTTCATCGGTTTTTAAGAGTCATCTATAAATACGTACCATAAAATTGTTATTTTTCTTGTAGTGCTGGAGGACTAACCCATAGCCTTATGTAAGCTCTCTTTTATCTAAAAACTCTTTTTGACAGAAATCCTGTCCCAATTAGTACCAAAGGCTGACAGTATTTAGACAATTAAGAAATATTTTGGATTTCACAGAATCACCTGTAACAACCAATCCTGTATGCGAACATATCAAGAACTAGAATGCTAAGATCTCACTCCTCTAATAGTTCTCTAAAATTTCTACTGGACGACTTCAGAAGCAGGTGCATGCCTTGTGAAGAAATGGCATGAGGACAAGACCCAGGGTACTTTACTTCCTGAAAGGAGGAAAAAGTTTCTCCCTCAGGGAGCCCTCATATCCTCAGGAACATTACCAAGTATATACTCCCTGTGCACAGCACACCTGAGGTTGTCTCCAAAGTTCTGTAACACCAGCCCTACACTGCTGGGGCTCCACTGCTCCTCTCCTTCCCCTAGTCACGAAGAGGTACATTCATGGGCTGCAAAACGCTTGCAAAACATGACACCCTCACATACAAAGATTAAATTAATTCACTAAAAGTTTAGACTGAAAGCAGAATCTGCTAGGAAACAACTAGAAAATCCACAAGTGAACAAACCCATTTACTCCTCAGCGGAGCTCAATGCTCACAGTGAAATGAGACTGAATTCCCACTCTGGACATGGCTCACAGGACCCCCGATCTGCCACTCCTCACACTGCCCCAGGCTTACATAGCCCTTCTGCTCTGCCAAGTTCCTGCTGCCTTGACCTCCCCTCAAGTTCTTTGAGTGTATGACTCACTTCTGTCATTGTGGTCTGGGGTCAAATGACAATTCTACAGCGCAGCATACCTATAGTGGCACCCACTTCTTAACAGTCACTCTCTTACAGTTACCCTATTACATTTCTTCTCACCACTATTTTTTCTTTTCTTTTTTGGTACCAGGGATTGAACTCTGGTCTTTCTGCTTGCAAGGCAGGTGGCAGCACCACTGAGCTAAATCCCTGCCCTCCCCCTTTTTAAACAGGGTTTTGCTATGTAGTTCAAAAGCTGGTCTGGAACTCATGGCAAGCCTCCTGCCTCAGCCTCCCAAGTGCTGGGATTATAGGTGTGCACCACCACACTCGGCTGTCTTCTTACTACTTTAAATATCTGAAATTATGTCCTTTACTGTTCATGAAGACCAGCACAGTGGCCTGACACCACTGACAGCCTTTCGGAACAAATGAATGAAAGTAAAGCTCAGAGGCACAGACTTCAACATCTTCTACTGAGACATTAGAAAAGATCTCCATTCAAATTAAGTAGGAAATACAGCTCAAGAGAAATGAAAAAATAATTCAATTATTATCTAATAGTATGGGCATCCCTGTGAAACAGGATACAACATTTCAGGAACTTCATAATGTGCTCAAAAGAAAGCATGCTATACATACTCTCCTATAAAGGGAAATTTAACTCAAAATACAGCAAAGCCATTTTATATAATGACAAGGGGGAAAGTTCCCCTTTTATGCTAGTAAAATGAAAAATTAAAAGAAATAGGAAAATTCTTACTTAATCGACAGTACTGTTTGAAGCAAAAGACATAATTAGAAATGGTCAAGAGTTATAAAGAAAAGGGGCAAAAAAAAAGGGATTAAAAAGATTTCTGTAACTTTTGGAAGTAGAACTGATTTAAAAAATAGCAAAAGATAAGGATCAAGTGTGAGACACATGGTAAGCTCCTAGTGACAAGAGTTGGGAAGTAGCAGAGACTGTGAAGGGGACTTTCGCTGCACTGGCCCTGTGCTCACCCTCTAGAATTCACCCACCTTACCTGTAGGGGTAGGAAAGGAAAACACCTCAAGGGCTGTCTGAAATGCCCACATTCAACCATAAAGAAAGTGAAACATCTTAACCAATACGGTATAAGAGAGGCTGAGCATGGTGGCACACGCCTGTAGTCCTAGCACTCAGGAGGCTGTGGCAGGAGGACTGCTGCAAGTTCAAGGCTAGTCTGGGCTACATAACGAGACTGTGTCACAAAACAAAACATAAGAGAAAGTGCAAAGGGCTGGGGCTTTAGCTCAGTGGAATAGCCCCAGTTATGAGGGAGAGAGGGAGAGAGGGGGGAGAGAGGGAGAGGGAGAGGGAGAGAACACAAAACCAGCAATAAATAAGTGGACCACATTTTAAAAAAGTGTAACCAGCTGTACACATTTAGAATTCCTTATTTGTATCAAGGGAATAAATTATTTGGAAAGCTAAGTCAACACTGAACTTGAAAACATAAGTAGTAATTCCGGCAAAAGCAAACAATGTGGCCTATTCAAAATCCCCATGAAGGATGACAAGTCAACTACTGTCCCCAGGAATAGTAAATTGGGTTACCAAAATTTAAAACTTCATTCTCCAGGGTATAAACTCTATTTCTCAATCAGACTGGCTGCTGAGAGAAAGGTATTACTCATTAGCAGAAATGGGACTGAAGCAAAACTGAGTTTCCCTTGGGTCTCTCCTAACAGCATATCATTAATTACTGAAATCAAGAAGGGACAGGAAGGCTGTACTCACTCAGGAAGGCAGTTTTATGCTGTGTTCACTAAAAGTGGGATTACTGGCAGCTGGCACTGAGATTTTTACAAGCCACTGTGGAATGAGGATCTGTACAAACTCCACCATCCTCCTCCAGGGCAGGGCCCTGGCTCTGGGGACGCCTCTGTGAAGTGGTCCTGCTCTCCTGGGCAAGTGCTGCAGACAGTCTTCCTGCAGCTACTATAAGCATTACTGGCCTATAGAAATCATGTCCCCTACTGTGATCACCAATTTTACAGAGGCCTCAGAATTTCATACATTTATACTTTGGCTTCTGTCTCTGACAAACTGATTCTGCAACACTAGCTATTCCTGAAGAGGCTTCATTCATCAACAACTGTGCTGTCAAAGGCTTCAAATCTGTACAACCTAAGGAGAATCTCAAGATCTCCAGATCAACTCTGGAGAAATGTTATACAAAACAACCTAAGAGTGACCAGAAATAAAATGAAAAGCAGCACCTGCCCAGGAATGTGCATAATGTATAGAAATAGACATCAAACATACATTTGATGGCACTGCTCATAAAAGATGGGAAAAGACGACATCTCAACTCTCATGATTAACTTCCACATACTCTCTCTCCAAAATAAAAATCACCAACTCTGAAAACCTTACAAATTACTTAAAAAACCCCTCTGAACTTTTACCAGGCAAAAA
Organism: Fukomys damarensis; assembly: GCF_012274545.1. Taxonomy (NCBI): domain Eukaryota; kingdom Metazoa; phylum Chordata; class Mammalia; order Rodentia; family Bathyergidae; genus Fukomys; species Fukomys damarensis. The sequence goes on along the minus strand of NW_022900928.1, from coordinate 88,209,188 downwards.
CAGCACTATCGTCTTTTTTTTTTCTTTTTCTTTTGCAATGATAAAATGGTATAACCAGGGTTTTTTAATGTTTTTACTATGGAAGATGTACTTTCAAGGCCACTGACTGAAGCTCATGCTTTGTAATTACTGCAAAACAGGTACTATTGATAAAACTTCTTAAACCATTTTCAGGTTAATTTCAGGTTAACACATCTGGGATTCCACCACTTCAAGGGTTGCCTTTCTAGTTGCCCTTGATTATTCTTGAGTTCTTTTATTTTTGGGGTGCCAGGTACTGAACCCAGGGCCTCATGCACATTAAACACAAGCTCTACTGCTGAGCTACCCCCTTTTAGCTCCACTCCCAAACTCTAATGCTGCTTGAAAGGGCTCTGATGTCTGCATCCCCAGTTACCTAATGCCAGCCTCAAAGCTCCTTGGTCTTGCCCCAGCAATCTTCATCCAGACACTCCGGCAACCCACCCAAGTGCACCAGGAACACACTGCTGCTGTGCTCCCACCTGGGCGACTCCCACTCAACTGGCAGGCCTGGGTCACCCTTGGCACCAGACTGGCTCTGAGGCAATGTCTTCAAAACAGGGTCTGTGAGCCACTGGGTCATGAGATCAGCTTACTATACCATGACCCACACTGTTTAAGAAATAGAAACACCAGTCTGGACTGCAAATAAAGGTGTCATGAATCCTCCTTATTCAGGTACACACACATTTATGGCTGAGTAACAATGTAAAATGTATTTCTTAACAAAGGCTGCAGTCAAAAGGTTAAGAGATCCATTACTGCAAACCATGGCCCTCAATCTCTAGTCTCCACAGGTTTCACTTCCCTCTCTAATTTAAGCCCCAAGACAAATCCTTTCCCACTAATCTTTTGTCAGGAGCTTCCCTCTCCTTTCTCTGAGTCCGCCACTAAACCTCTACGATCTTAATCTAATCAACTGCTATTGTGAGCTTACTGCTCAAGTGGAGAGGTCACAGCTTTGTGGACAGGTGATCAATAAGCTATGCTGTTTCCTTCCTTCTTGCCCCATCTCTGCTAGGATCCTCTGTGGCTCTCCTTCCTCCTCCTCAAGTAGTTCTGAGTGACTGGTGTGTGCCCAGTAGCCTAGCACCCAGGTACTTGTTGCAAATGCAAATTATGAAGCCCACCCAGGTCTCCTGAGTGAGAAGCTCTGGAATGAGAGTGGTATTAACAAGGCTTCAAAGGTGATTCAGCCACACAGTAAAAAAAAAAAAAAAAATGTTTTTTTTTTTGTACTGGGGATCAAACTCAGGACGTTCTGCTTGCAAGGCAGGCGGTGGCACCACTGAGCTAAATCCCCAGCCCCACAAAATAAAATTTAAGGGGGCACTGTGATAAAAAATCCAACTATTAGCACCTAGTTCCTCAGTATCTGGGGTGTTTTCTAATATTCCAGCTCCCACCAGCAGCTCAAATGGCAAACATTTAAAGACCACCTAACAGAAGTCAGTCTAGGGATGCAGCCATAATTAAGTCAAGCCAAGAGCACAGAGGAAGCTGGGAGGCTCACTCCAGCTCCCGGCTGCCAGAGTATTCCTCCATACCCTCTAGGGAAGGGCCCATGTGTATGGGAAGCTAGGAATGGAGCCTGAGCTGTGAGATGGAGGCCTGGACACTGGACATAACTGCTCCTGGCTCAAAGGAAGAGACCAGCTATTCACCTCCCACAGACGTCCTATCCCACTTTCTCTACCTATTCCCTCCCTGTCTCTGCTATATCTCCTTCTCCTGAAACAATTCTAGGTAGTTTCTCTACTGGTTTTCTTCAGCTCACCTGGCCTGTTATAACCCTGTCTCCACATGCTTGACATGAAGATGACTGCATCCTACAGAAATCATCTCAGCCACTTCTGGCCACACTCCACTAACACAGGTTAAATGCACACCTGCGTGTCCTGCAAGGAACTGACCACAACACTTGACAAGAAGTGTGCAGATTTTGGCTTGATAAGACTTAAGCCAGAGGTCAGATAAACAGATGCTTAAGTTCTGGAGGCAACTGAGGAAGAGAAGCAGCTCTCAACATTAAAAAAGAAATAAAACATCAATGAAACTCTCTCAGGATAGAACTGAAAGAATACTAATGTAAGGATGCCACTGAAAAACTATTGGCCATAGGCAAACTGTGACTCCTGAGTATCTATCTCCAGAGGGATAACCTATGACATCCCCACCCTCGGGTCACTCTCCAATTCCTTTGGAGCTAAATGCCTTCTGTGTTCACTTGAACTTTACCCCTAGTTTCACCAGTGACAGAAAGACTGTGTTTGTAAAACAAGATTAGCTCCCCAACCTGTCTGTCTTTCTCCCACTTCTACCTCCTACCAGCAATATTTTTACAGTTCCCAGCTTGGCAATAACACTTCAGTGCACTTTGAATTCTGAATTTTCAGAGCTCAGACTATGGACTAATTCATCTACTTAAATATTTGTTAGGCAACTCTTACGTGTGAGGCAAGCACAATTCCAGGCCCTGGGATGTATTACTGAACAGACAGAAACCCCTTCCTAGCTAAGGTTAAAATGGGAGAAATACAGGAAAATAAGCACAATAAATGCAATATATGGGAGAAACTGGGTGGGTATCCATTTCTTGTAACCAAAAGAATACAACTTAAACAATTACAATGGTTTCAAAAACTAAAGAACAAATGTTATTCAAGCAATTATGATCAGCAGCTATTAACATCACAAAAATCAAGACTAGCCTGGGATGGTGGTGCACACCTGTAATGACAGCATTCACAAGATCACTGAGTTCAAGGCCAGCCTGAACTACAGTGAGACCACCCTGTCTCAAAAACAAAACTTTAAGTACATTTGGATGAAACATTAGACAGTTTAGGTATGTGGGAAAACGCCAAGTCTGATCAAACTGCTTTAAGTTAACTACCAATTTACAGAAAACACAGGAACCAAGTGAACACATAAGTATTATAGAAATGCAGTAGCCAAACCTAGATTCTGAGTAACACCCCAGCACTCCCAATAAATCATAATTTCTAGAGGTGGAAACTATGCTTTAGTATTTTTTTTTAAAGAAAATGCACGCACATTTTATACAGTGTGTTTGTATATGATTTTTTTCCTCTCTAGTACTGGACTCAAATCTACATCCAAGTTTGAAAACTTGTACAGAATTTCCTCATTTAATGACCGAAATCTGTTTCTGTGACCAGGTCTTTAACTGACTTGGTTGCTAAATGAGGAATTGTATATAGGACGGACATGATAATATTTAGAACAAAGAAATGAGCAAAGAAAACTTTGACTTGATGACTTTGCTTTCATTTGCATAATCCTTATATACAATACTGTATATGAAACATTTTATGTAGAACATAAAACTATAGTACCGTGCTGTACAATCAGCAAACATTACAGTACTGTATAAACAAGGTGTATGGGGCCAGGGATTTAGCTCAGTGATGCTGTCACCACCTGCCTGCCAAGCAAAAGGTCCTGAATTCGATCCCCAGTACCAAAAAAATGAAAACCCCAAGGTGTACTGTCTAAAAAAAAAAGTTCTATAAACAAGAGATGTATGGAATACAAACACAAACAAACAAAAAACCAAAAGACTACCTGTGGGCTTTAAGTCCAAACAGCTGTTAAAGAGGAAATGTTAAATGAGGAATATCTGTATTTATTCCAAAGCAGTGCTTCCCAATGTTAAAAAACAAGAGTTCACTCAGGCCTGCATATCTGAGGTGAGGCATGGAGTTCGTATTTCTACCAAGCTCACTGAAGGTGCTGATCTTTAGAGCACTCAGAGAAGCTAAATTACAGTTTAATAAACCAGTTAACTAAGCTTCAGCTGCACCCAACAATCACCTAGGGAGTTTCAGAGACTACTAGAGCCTGGATCTCACCCCTGGTGATTGTGGTCTAATTGGTATAGGGAGCAGGCTGGGCAAAGGGACTTTTGGAAGCCCTCTAGGTGATCCTCTATGCCACACAGTTTAGGAAACATGACCTAAAAGCCACATCAAAGATGGCAGGAAAAGACAGAAAGAACTGTGCTCTTGAGTTGACTGACCATGCAGTCTCAGGTCTTCCTGTTATGTAAGTTAATTAACTTTCCTTAGTGTTCACATCCTAACTGATTACAGTATTTTGTGACACAGAATTGAAAAATGTGGATGTTCTTGAAGAGCATTCAAATTGTTCCTCTTCTATTTGATAAATTTGTATCTCACAGATAGGCATCTTTAGCTGCTTCTCTGCTTTAAATTCTCAAGGAACCTTTAGGTCTTTGTAAAAGAAGCATCAGTGCTGTCTTTGATCTGAATGACCTCCATAGGAAGATGCTAGAGCCAGAAACTCCAAAGAAGCTCTAAGCCTGGGGCCACATGTCTCGCATATATAGGGTTAGAATGGCATAAGGGGCAGGACACGTCACACACTTCAACCCAGGAATCAAGCACAGTCCCACTAGAGACCTGATGGCATGATGACAAATACAGGTGGGAGGACAAAGGGAGAAGGAAAATAACCCCAACCCAAACAGCTCCACCTTCTCAAACTCATGAAGAATTCCATTACTGAGGAAAAATAGCCATCAAAAATCTAGGTATCTTAGGGCCAAGGACTTAGCTCAGTGGTGTCGCCGCCACCTGCCTAGCAAGCACAAAGTCCTGAGTACAATACTTGGTACTGGGCTGGAGATTTGGCTCTGTTTCTGTGGCCTGCCTCCCAAGCTCAAGGGCCTGAGTTTGATTCCCAGTACCAAAAAAAAGAAAGATACTCGGTACAAAACAACAACAACAATAACAAAAAACAAAACCCCAAAACCTAGGTTATCTTTTGAAAGAAGTCCTGTTCCTAGTATTTGACATAAAATATAGATATCAAGTAAATAATGGAGTAATTCTGACAATCTGCACAAGGCAAAAAGTATTTACCATGTGACAACCATCATACCCATTTCTCAGAATTCATTTATAATAGAAGGCATCATCCAATAATGACAGTTTGTAGGCAAGGGCATGGTGAGGTACACAGTGAATCAAACTTAGGATACACCCTGGTTTCAGAAACAACAGGAAGAGTAGGTAAAGAGTTAGGATGTGAACTCAAGATGATGTATAAATCCAGGCTGGGTCTCTGGAGAAGTAAGCTCTCTGAGACTCAAAGTATGAGGCCAGCCTGAGCCACACAGTGAGTTCAAGATCAGCTTGAACTACATAGTGAGACCCTGTCTCAAAAAAGTGGCCATAGCCAGGGTGGTAGTACATGCCTGTAATCCCAGCACTAGGGAGGTTGAGGCAGAAGGATCAATGAGTTCACCAGCCTGGGCTACATAGCGAGTTCCAGGTCAGTCTCAACAGCATAGTGAGACCCTGTCTCAAAAACAAAAACAAAACAAAACAAAAAAGTGGCCATACAGTGTCTTTGAGGACATGGAGCAACTGATACCCTCACCCACTGCTGGTGGGAGTGCAGAATGCACAGCCACTTTACTCATTCATTGTGGGTGAAAGTGTAAAATGATACAAATGTTTTGGGAAGCAGCTTCATAGTTTCTCACGTAACATAAAGTTGACATGTATGTGATCCAGCAATCTCACTGCTAGGAATTTACCAAGAAGAAATGACTATCCACAAAGACATACACAAATGTTTGTGCCAACAGTGATTAAATAGCAAAAACAGCTCAAATATCCACAACTGGATAAACAAACAGGCAGAAAGACTACAGATTCTTCTGGATTGCAATCTAAATACATTACCACTGTTAAAAGGGCCCGACAAACACTGAAATGCAAAAAAAGGTTCTCTGTTGTTCACAGTGCCAGTTGTATGTTTAACAATTATGTGCACTAGGGCCCGGGATGTAGCTGAGTGGTGCTATGCCTGCCTGGCAAGTGGAAGGTACTGAGTTTGATTCCCGATACCAAACCAAACCAAACCACAATTACATGCATTCACATCAGCAAAGGAAAGCATAGCCCTGTCCACGGTAAGGCTGGTGGTTGCTGTCTTTTGAGGGGGAAGAGGTGATCTGTACATACATCAGGGTCACCAAAGGCACATAATAAAGAAATACCCCTCCTTCTGCATCCTACTGTTGTCGTTTTTTGAGACAGGGTCTCACTATGTAATTGAGACTGCCCTGGAACTCACTATGTAGCCCAGGCTGGTCTCGAACTCACAAGAGATCCTCCTACCTCAGCCTCCCGAGTACTGGGATTACAGGTATGCACCACCACACCTGGGTTTATTTTGTTTTTTTTTGAGACAGGTCTCACTGTGTAGTTCACGCTGACCTTGATTTGAACTCATTAGGTAGCTGAGGCTGGCCTCAAACTTGCACAATTCTCCTGCCTCAGCCTCCTAAGTGCTGGGATCACAGACACGCACTGTCATGCCTGACTCACATCTTACTCTTAACAGAGGGCACATACAAAGCTCCTGTGTGTTTCAGTGAAGTGCCACTGTATTCTAACATGAACACTCATCTCCACAGAGCCAGCCTAGAGGCAGGCCAGGGCATACAAACTTCCATTGTTTAACAGAATATTCAAGTGCGATGCCGTGTTAAGACTTTACAAACTATTTTCACATCAATTATCTCACTTGTTCCTATGAATCAAGTGGGGTTGACATCATCTGTTCTTTCTCACACCCATCCCCCAATTTTAAAAACAGATGGTGGAGGGCTGGGGATTTAGCTCAGTGGTTCTGCCACCTGCCTCACAAGAGCAAGGGCCCGAGTTCGATTCCCAGTACAAAAAACAAACCAATGAACAAACAAACCCAACAACAACAAAACAGATGGTAAAGGGCTGAAGATTTAGCTCAGTGGCACCATGCCAGTCTCACAAGTGCAAGGTCCTGAGTTTTATCTCTGGTACTGGAGGGGGAAAAAAAAATGATAAAAGAGGAAAAAATTAAAGTGCAATTGTTATTACCACAAAGACAAGCAGAATATATAAAACTGGTTCATAAAAGCATTCCCCACTCAAATACCACAAGTACCACTGCTGCCAGGCACTATGCTACCAGAAAATATTCCACTGAGGAAAACAAGAGGAATTTCCTTCAAACACATTTTAACATGAAAGAGTTACCATATATGAATTTTTTCACTGGTAGGGTTTAAAGAAAGTGCTACATAGGAGGGCTATGGAATTTTTGCTAAAGACTTTTTAAAATAGGATATTCACTGCTATATGATGACTCTAAGGTAAAGTGTAGCCAAGCCAAACAATGGAGTAGACTTGATAAGCTACGGAAAATTAAATTTCTGGTAACAAAGAATGAATATTCTTAGATTTGGGGCAAAACTCCACAGAAGGCTAAGGATGAGGGTGAGGATGAGAAAGAGCTAGAGAAAGGCAACAAGACAAAAACCTCAAGTATAACACAATCTTTAATAATTAAAGGGCAGGAAATCTGGAATTGATTAAAGCTAGCAATAACAAAATACAGTATTGGAAAATAAGATAAAATAAAGCATATTCCTCAGTCAACACGAATGGTTCAAAATACAAAGATCATTTCATCAAAGTTTGTAAAAAGCCATACTGGCTGCATATTCTGTAGTGTATCTGCGCTGTTCAATACCAGCAGAAGCCACACAGGGAGAGTGAGCAGCCAAAACATGGAGTAGCCCTGAGATGTGTTGTGGTGTAAAAATATACACAAGACTTGGAGGATTTACTATGAAAAATGTTAAAATGCCAACAGTATTCATTGCTTGTTGAAATGATAGTATTCTGAACATCTTAGGGCAAGTTAAATTTACTAATTTCAATACGTCTTCAGCAGGACTACTAGAAAATCTAAGGTCACATGGCCTTCCATTCCATTTCTATTGGACAATATTGCTCTCTCTATACCACAGGCTTAAAGAAAAAGGAACATCCTATTTGTAAAAACATGGCTTCCTAAGCAGTTGTGCAGAATGAATAGCTTTAGACACAGAGTTCAAGTCCCCTCCTCCCGAACAGGAAGGACAAACACTGCCTGTAGATAACATGGGGCCCTCAGCACCCACGCCACTCAAGAGTGGGCAGTGTTGAGTATGAGTGCTCATCTCCTGTTCTGTCCACTAGGCAACAGGGGACGCTAAGTCATACCCGTAGGTGACAGGAGGACCTAGGACCAGCAGACCATCAGGAGGGACAGCCACTTGTCTCTAGGACCTCAGGAAATGTACAGGTCATAGCTAAGGCCTCTGCAACCAGGAAGCAAGGCAAGTGTGGGGATCTGGCCAGCATAAAAATGATGCCCAGCCACCACCCAACCCTACCACTACCTTACTGGCTTCTCACTGTAGTCAGCAGTAATGCTGCCCACACACTAGCAGCCTGAAGCTTGCAGCTCCCACACCACAAAGGCTGTTTCGAATTGTGTCCTTCTGTGCCTCACCAACCACACCCATCCACGACAACCTGGCTGGTCTTCCCATTTCTACCCCCTCCCACACCACACTTTGCAGAGCACAGAACGGTCTCCTGCAGGATCGGAAGCAGGGCGAGAAAACTACAGACTAGAGTTGGCCCCACAGCCTATTTTGTTTTTGTATAGCCTATGAGCTAAGAGTGGTCTTTTCCTTCTATCTTTAAATGGTTAGGGGGAAAATCAATAGTACTCTGTGACACAAGAAAGTCAGATGCAATCCCAGTGTCATACTCCTGAATGAAGTTTCCCTGGCACAGTGCCAGCCACAGCCTCTCAGATGTAATCCTCTCCAGTAGCTTTTGCATTGTGGCGAAGGTGAATACATAACTTACAATAGATGGCACTTGGCCTGCAAAGCTGGGGCCATTTACTATCCAGCCTTCTGTAGAAACAGCCTGCCAATCCCTGGTGAGATTATCATCTTACTTGATCCTTAAAAGCCTTCACTGACTTGTCACTATTTCTAAGAAAAGAAAAGAAAAGTCTCATACTTTAACATGGTCTCCATATCTGTTTCCCCCACCCAGATCTGCTTTTGACAGACCGCACACACAGATTCAGTCCCATGTACCCTGACCTTTACAGTTCACCCTGTCCTCACTCTCTAGAGGGGAGCCACACTCTTTGGTGACAAGCCCCCACTCTTGCTCCTAGACATAG
>NW_022900928.1:88194774-88199443 GCF_012274545.1 Fukomys damarensis | reverse complement strand
TTTTTTTTTTTTTTTTTTTTGGTACCGGGGATTGAACTCGGGTCCTTGTGCTTGCAAGGCAGGCCACCCAACCGCTGAGCTAAATCCCCAGCCCGATAGTTCATTTTTTGATTATCTCTCACAAGCACTTATCCTAATTATATTTAAATAATTTTTGCAGCACCTGGCTAGAGTGCCCTCTCTGTAGCCACTGCCGGCATTCAGGAGGTGGCTTTGCCATTGCTTGATAGTATTTAACATGTGCCTCGACATCAGTAAAATCTTCAAAAACACCAAACGTTATTGTCAGTATCATAACTATTTCCTGTGGCTCACTCACTGGGTTGAAGCTCCATGTTGCAAGGGTCATGAATGCCCCGGCCTGAATGACTACGTACATACTCCGTTCCTGGTACAGGGTGGAATTCATTCACACACTTGCTCTGCGGCTCTCTCTCTTTCCACGAGCACCTTGGCGTGCTCTGGTCCAAAAACTGCACAGCTCTCCCATACCAGAGCCAGGCATCCTATCCTTGTGCATACAAGGTCACACAGGCAGGGCAGAAATTCCCCCATATCACATTCAGGAGTTTCCTACAGAGGGAGTGGAAGGAAAGTTCAGTTTCCTCACTTGCCTCATACCTTGGAGGGCAGCCACCACTGGGAACTTTCCTTTATCAGTGCCTGTCAGGTACAAACCTCCAGGCTCCTCTGGTTACCGGTGCACTTCATTCTCACCCCATGACCTCAACTCCTTTTCTCCATTCCCTTCACCTTCTCTAACAGTCTCCCTCCTATTTTCTCAAATGAGAGTTTCTGTCATTTATGTTTTATTTGGTCATTCACACAAATCATAACCACAAAGAGAAGCTATCTCTACAACATAAATTTCAAAGGTAATTTATATTTTAAAACCAGCAAAGTATCACTAAGACACATTTATATGTAAAACATACAAACCCTAGAAAAGCATTTTCATTTTACAAACTATATATACATACTGTAAACACCAACAGTTACATCCTTTGTTCAAATAATGTACTATGCCATTCCGTAGTAGTTAACATTGACTCTTTATCTCCAAAAGAACACGATTTTCATTACAATACCAATTTCTGTTTTAAAAGTCCGAGTCATCTTTCCTCAAACAAGTACAACAAAAAGAGAAATGATGGAGAGGCAACTCAACTGTATTAATCAAGACACAATACTATGTATTACTTAGAGCCAGGCAATCGCCAGGCATGGTGGTGCACACCTGTAATCCCCACACTCGGAAGGCTGAGGCAGAAGAATCACCTCTAGCCAGCTGGGTATACACAGAAGACCCTGTCTCAAAAAAAAGAGGCACATGTGGTGGTACATGCCTGTAATCCCAGCACGCAGGAGGCTGAGGCAAGATTGCCTTAAACTGGAGGCCAGCCTGAGCTACACAGTGAGTTCAGGCCAGTCTGAACTATACAGTGAGACCCTATCTCAAAAAAATCAAACATAACAACAAAAATCCCCCAAGCAATCAGGACATTGAGGAGTTAATTCATTAGCACTCTTAAATATCCTGCTTCAACTAACCCACAGGGCAAAATACAAAGGCTTCTAGGGCTTCTGGTTCTAAACTAATACCAATTTAAATTTAAAATTCCAATGTCCCACAGGGAATTCTTTTTTTATTTGAAACCCGGTATACATCAAGAATATTAAAACACTAAAATAGTATTCTAGGACCTTTATGTTTCTGATATTAAATATATTTCTAAGTCAATCAAGCAATTCATGGTAAAGTAGCCAGCAGTGCACTGCTGGTTGGCAGTGTGAATTTAAGGTATTCTGTAATTATCACAACTCTCAGAGATCTAATTAGGCAATTCATAATGAACTAGAACTAAGAGTAAAGGTTTTGCCTGGCATGGTGGTACAGGTCTGTAATCCCAGTACTTAGGAGGCTGAGGCAGGAAGACTACTGTGAGCTCAACCTAGGCCACACATAGTGAATTCAAGACCAGCCTGAACTACACAGCGAGACAGTCTAAAAAAAAAAGGTCAAGGTTCTTTCAAGCATGTTCACCAAAGATTTCACAATGCTTTTGCTTGCACAATCATGTCCAAGTTCAAATCTGATTTACTGAAATAACTACATACAATGCACTCATGGGAAAGATTAAAGTTACTAACTTATTATTCTGGACTTTAAGTGCTGCACATTTATGACTTCCACAATCACAAGAAAAGGTGGCTGCTGGTAATTTTGCAATAAAGTTGCTGCTTTTATTTAGGTACTTCTCCCAGCTTTCATCCTTATACTTGCACGTAAAAGTGACATTACTAGTGTAGGAGTCTTGGTACACTGCCAGCCTTAGCAAGTTTAGCAGTCTTCATAAGCCTCACTATCTCTAAGTCCAAAGATGACAACACACCCCAAAGTGCACCCCAAATGGAGACCAAGTAGACGAGACGCAGATGCCTGTTTCTCCAGTGCTCTCATAATTCGCTGCTTACTATGCACCAAGAACTATTCCCAGAGTTCCTGCAAAGCCCTGCACCTCGCAGCGCCTGACTACCTTTCCAACTTCACTTCCCACACCCACCTTATCATGTTCTTGCCACCCCCAGCTTCCTTCCGTTCTCAGTCCTGCCAAATCTTCCTGCCTCACCACCCTTGCGTGTGACAATGCTACAGGGACTCTCTGAGAAAGGCAGCACCCCCACCACGCTGCTGTCGCCTCATCTAGGACTCTGCTGTTCTCATTCAGCTCTAGGAGACAAGCAGGAGTAAGAGTAAGACCTTGGCAGACCACAGCTCCACACTCTCAGACTGATGGCTAGCAGCCTTCTGGAGGCCCCTGGACAAGATTCCATGAGACTGAACTTATTTTCACAACAATACTAAGACACCACATGCCTTCCTCACGCATTTATTTGTACAGAGGCACAGACTGGGTGAGGGTAAACTGCTAGCTTGGCACCCCTTGGCATGAATCAAGACAGCGGGTATGACTGGGGAGTAAATAATCTTATTCTTCACTACCACACACTCACAGAAGGAGGGGCACTTTTACTTCACATTCTTGAGAAATCAGTAAAAATGATTAAGTGTACTGAATCTTGACCCCTGGGTGTGTCTCTTTAGTATTCCACTACTCGAGTCCTATGAATACTGAAGCACCAAGTCTGCCTCCAAGAAAAGGTACTTGGGCAACTGTTTGCAAAGTGCTTTGCCCTAGCACTTCTATCACGGAACATCTTTCTTACATTGCAAGGACAAACTATCATTTCAAGATGGGTAAATGGAAGATTTTTTTCCTTTGAAATTAAAGAAATGAGATTGTCAATTCAAGTAAGAACATTAGCACATCACCAAAATTAGAACTGGAACTCTGAAGGAGGAATATTAAAATTTGGGCTGGGTGTGGTGGCGCACGCCTATAATCCCAGCACGCTGAGGCAGGAGGATCGCTGTTAGTTTGAGACCAGCCTGGGCTACAAAGTGAGTTCCAGGTCCGTCTTAACTACATAATGAGATCTTGTCTTGAAAAAGAAAAAGAAAAAGAAAAAAGAAAAGAAAAGAAAAGGAAGAATTTGGGAAAGCTTTAAAAACAATCCTTATCCTTAGATTTATCTAAGATTGGTGGTAACAATATCAGTATCTGGAATATTTGCATAACACAACTAATGACCAAGCTATGATGTTCCAAAATCAGACAAGGGTAGAAGATCCATTCCAACCAAGTACAAAGCCAAGCTGTGCAGTCTAACGTAACAGAGCAGGACAAATCCATCCACTCTCAGTCTGCACAAACAACTAGCTTCAAGAAGTTATGACTTATGAATATTAGTGAAAATTAAAGAAAAGCCACAGTTTTCTGTAAAAGCCATTAAAATACCCGTCTTCCACTACACACCTGTGTGGGGCTGGATTTTAATCTTATGTTTCATTGACTTAACACAGTGAATTCAGAAGTAGATAGGAGAATGGTCTGTTTTTAAAGTTAGTTATTAAAAGTCTTCAAAATCCATAAAACCCCCTACTGCAATGCAAAATTTCAGTTACTTTTTGGCAGAAACTGACAAGGTAGTCCTAAAATTTATATGGGAACTCAAAGGACTCTGACCAGCTGGAATAATCTTGAAAAAGTGACTGTGATCAAGACTGTCATATAAGGACAATTATACATATCAATGGAATGGGAGTCCTGAAATAAGCCCTTAAATCCATCATCATTTGATTTCCCACAGGAAAATTCAATTGAGTCTTGTAACAGTGGACTGAAACATACAGAAGAATGAAAATATACCCCTTTTTAACACTAAATACTAATTTCCAATACATCATAAGAGCTGAACACAAGAGCACAGAGTAGGCCACGTATAGCAGTCCATGCCTGTAATCTCAGCACTCTGGAAGGCTAATGCAAGATGACTGCAAGTTCCAGCCCAGCCAGAGCAACTTGGAGGCTTAGTGAGACCCTGTCTCAGAATTTTAAAAAGTAAAAAAGGCTGGGGAAATGCTCTCTTTCAGGGATTTAGCTCAGTGGCACTGCACCTGCCCGGCAAGTGCAAGGTCCTGAGTTCAATTGCCAGACCCTGACCCCACCAAAAGGACTGGAGGACCGGGGATTTAGCTCAGTGGTTTTGCTGCCTGCCTCACCGGTGCAAGGGCCTGAGATGGATGCCTGGTACCAAAAAAAAAAAA
>NW_022900928.1:88190390-88194753 GCF_012274545.1 Fukomys damarensis | reverse complement strand
GAAAAAAAAAAAAAAAAAAAAAAAAAAAAAAAAAAATTCTGGGGATGTGGCTCAGTGTGAAGGCCCTGGGTTCAATCTCCCATACAGCAAAAAGGCAGGGGGTGGAGTTGAAAAACACCAAAGAAAACAAACATCTGGAAGAAAACAGTATAAACCCCTACTTGGCCTTGGATTAGGCAATGGTTTGCTAGTTGTAACACCAAAGCATAAGTGACAAAAAAAGGTAAAATAAATAGATTTCAAACATTATTAAGTTGTTTCTAAGGACATCATCAAGAAAATGAAAAGGGCCTGGGTTGGAAGCCCCAGACCAAAGAGAAAAAGGCAACCCACAGATGGGAAAAATTATTTACAAATCACACATGATAGTACTTCATGCCCACTAGAGCAGCTAAAACTGAAGGACAGACTATAACAAGTATTGATGAGGGTGTGAAAAAAAAATTAAACCTTCATATACTGTTGGGTGGAATGTGGGCACCTGCTTTGGAAAAGCCTGACAGTTCCTCCAAATGTTAAACAGGGATACCACATGACCAAGAAATTCCACTCCTAGAAATACAACCAACAGAAAAAAAGCCACATCTATATAAAAGTTTGTACAGGAATGCTCATGACACCATTGTTCTGGTAGTCAAAAAACAGAAGCAACTCAGGCATCCAAATGATAAATAAATAAACATTATATGCTAAACTCACATGACGGAATATTATTTGGCCGTAAATAGAAATAAGTACTAACACATGCTACAGAGTGGCCGAAGCCTGAAAAATATTACACTAAGTGCAAGATTCTGGTCACAAATAACACAAATATGGCTCAATTTAGAGGAAACATCCAGAATAAGTAAATATATAGAAATAAAGTAGTGACTTAGGAGAAGGGAAGAAGTGGAGTGGCTGCTGATGAGTATATGGGGTTTCTCTTTGCGGCAATGAAGGTAAGTATGGGCAGATAAAATTAGCATGGACATCCAAATAAGACATGGCACTGGAAAGCCATAATCACAAAGTGAAAGCTGATTATTCTATTGTATAGAATAATGAATGGGACACCCAAGAAAGTAATTTTATACTTCAATACAATGTATGAGGGGGGAGGGAAAAAAGGGACAAGAAAAAAAAAAAGAGAAAAGAAAGAAAAATTTTAAAAAATGGAAACAAAGCTTTTGTATGTAAAGGGAATGGGGGAAAAAAGAAGCAGCAAGATATCACGCACTGGTGCAATTTCCCTTGATGAATATTATCATTATGTATATCTGAAATGTACCAATAAATGTTTTGCTAAAAACAAAAAACAAAGCAGCCACTATAGGACCACCCCCACCCACAGGTACACAACGATCAAAATGTTCTAAGTACCTACAGACACAATTTCCTTTGACAGATTTTATACATGGCAAGTATTTTTACCTTTTCCCAATGGAATGCGTCAGAAAGGGTCAGGATAATTCCAAATTAGAATACAATTTGGTTGTGTTCTCCTGGGAATGACCAAATAGCTAATTTTTTCCCTATCAAGTATCCCAGCACCACCTATAGCATCCTGACAAGGTTAACCACCTGAGTACTTTCGCTGAGTTGGCTTTTCCAAACCACACACAGCTGATTCACTTTCTCTGATAATCACTCACATTTGTCTTGTTAACCATATTTAAGAAGCTTATATATCACAAACAAGCTTCTGATGATTGTCTAATGGTATTCTAGATTACCCAAGTCCTCTAAGACTCCCAGGACAGACACACTGGATTGAAAGCAGTTTACCTGATGCTACTTAATTAAATTTAGTAATTTTTTACAGTGAGACTATGAGGCTTTATTAATAACAAAAGAAAATCAGGGAACTAGTACATTTGGCCACCACGAAAACAATGAGCACAAGGCACTTCCCTAAGGTGACGTATCCTTAAAGCTTTAACACCTTAAATGACAGAGAAAGTACTTTGGGGGGATAAAGCTGTATAAATTAGGGACAAGGATTCCGCTCACTGGCACTGGGCTTGCCTCACAAACCCAAGGTCCTGAGTTCAATCTCTGGCACCAAAAAAAGGTGTATAAATTACCCGACAATTGTATTCTTCCTATTGGTCTTATCAATGTTTCCAAACAACACAAAATTTGAAAACAACCACATCATTTCATAGATTTAACTAAAGGTAAACTTTAAAAATAGTTTGGGACGTGAGAAGTCACAACAACAAACATTCCAATCTAACTAGCCTAAGACATTTAATCCAGGGAACACTTAGGGAAGGTGTAGTTCCTGGATAAGCCTATTTCTACAATGATTTATTGCCGGTCAATATGACCCATGGGCTTGGCATCACAAAATATCCCAACCTAGGAACACACATACTCAAATTTCTCTAGGAGTAAGGTAACCTTTCCAAAATGTCTTTAACGTTAATCACCACTATTCTTGAAATGAGTATGGAAAAATAGATGTAGAATTAATTATGCAATACAGAGGGTACAGAAAATGGGTTCTAGGGGGACAGCGATTTAGCTCAGTGGTTCTGCCACCTGCCTTGCAAGGGCAAGGTCCTGAGTTTGATCCCAGGTAACAACAACAAAAAGTTCTAAAAGTTACTGTTATCTCTCTGCAAGCTAAATTAGCACAGCATTTACCAAACAACAGCTGAAAATAAAAGTGAAAAAAAAAGATAAGGGGTAGGGCCGGGGATTTACCTCGCAAGCTCAGGGACAAGTTCGACCCCGGTACCAAAAAACAAAACAAAAAAGATAAGGGGTAGCTGGGTCGCACCTTGGTCTTTAAGAGGTTGCTGATTAGAGGAAAAGAATGAGTTTCTAGAAGACAAAAGGAACTTTTTTAGCAAAACAGTGACAAAAACACTTTCTAGCTAAAGATAAGAATCTTATTTCAAAATTTTCAAATGGTAAAGAAAGGAACGGCCAGAACTACCTTGATTGAACCTCGTGTCCCAGGTACTTGTCGCGTGCAACCTGATCATTCAAAGCCCACTGCCTAAAATTAGCTGGCGCTGTGTAACTGATAAGACAAGAGCAAGACGTGGTCCTTTCCAAAATACAGAGGTGGAAACAGAACAGAGAGAACAGTAGAAGAACCAATACACTCGATCTTAGCCAAAAGGCAGAGAAGCGATTCGACCACTAATACAGGCTGAATCTGGGTCCATTCTAGCATTTAGGACGTGGACTCTTTGTAACACTAAAAGGCACGATTTGATGCATAGTTACTTCAAAAATCCGGCTATTAAGGTTGTCATCTACAAACTCTCTCCCCCTCTAACTTGGCACCACCTCACAGAGGAGTAACCCCTCTTGGCATCCCGCATCTCTAACAAGCCTCTCCCAGACTTATAACCCCATGGTCCTCAGCGCTTGAGAGGGAGCGACAGGAAGGATGAGTAAGCACGCGGGGTCCGGTCAAAGAGCACAGACCCTGGCCCTGGCTGCGGAAAAGTAGAACAGAGGGCAGGCTGGGGAGGTTATCCAATGGCCGGCAGCAGCTTCAAGCTTTGTCCAGCAGATACTGTCACCTCGTTCCGCAATCCCTAGGGCCCTCAAACCCCGTCCCGCGGTCAATCGCACCTTTGCTTTAGTTATTTCTTGAAAACAGCATAAAAACACAAACATAACTTCTCGTGACTTCTGTTGCTAAAAGACACTAAAGCCTCACCCAGAAGCCGGGTTAAATTCAATTGTTTCTTCCCGGGCTGCAGAGAAAACTCCTTTTCTGACACCCTGTCGCGCCCCCCCCAGCACACACACCTCTAATCTGCAAAGAGCCGACTTCCAGTTACAGCTTCAAATGTATTCCAACCGTTCGGTTGGGGGGGACCGAGGACAAAAAGACTTTTGAATTACTTGAACAGCCTGGTTCCAAGTACCTGACCTTATTTCCTCCCAGAGAAAAATAGGGCACCGGGCAATCAGAAATGTCTTTTTCTCTCCCTTCCTATTTTGGCTGCCGGGCAGTTCTCGAGTCGGCTTCCAAAAGGTCTGTGAGGTGAGGGGCTGTTCTAAGATTCACGAGTAGGAAAGTTGCCCTCTTTGCCCGAAGCCCCTTGCAACCCCCGGTTCTCTAAAAGACTGAACTTCACCCCCAAGGGACACCCGGATGCCGCTGGGGTTTTCGCGCCCAGGACGCCCAGACAAGGCCCCGATCCTAGAGGTGCCCGGAGGCCGCGCCGCCGCGCCCCGCCGCACCACTCACCCACAGACCGGTAGCCCAGGATCGCGATCTTCCGGGACTTGGACTGCGGCATCTTGGCGACCTCCTCAGCCCCGGCCCAACCACATCAACTGCGGCGGCAGTTGCTGCTGCTCCGATCAACGGCGGCCGTACCAAGGCAGAACAGCATACAGAGCAGGGGCG
>NW_022900928.1:88138688-88190053 GCF_012274545.1 Fukomys damarensis | reverse complement strand
AGGGACCAGGGTGCGTAGAGGACACGTTTTACTTTAAAGGGAAAAAGAGGGGACGCCGAAATGCCCCCGGAAAGTCACGACAGAAACTCGCTGCGTCATGACCCTCCCACCTTCTTCCGCCGCCTTTTAATGACGCCAGTTCTCCCCGAGCGCTGATTGGACAGTTCTCACCTGCCCGCGTGGTGACGCGACGGAAATTCCGTCTCCCATTGGGGGCGACGAGGAGGCGGAGCCAGAAGGGAAAAAGAGGGGACGCCGAAATGCCCCCGGAAAGTCACGACAGAAACTCGCTGCGTCATGACCCTCCCACCTTCTTCCGCCGCCTTTTAATGACGCCAGTTCTCCCCGAGCGCTGATTGGACAGTTCTCACCTGCCCGCGTGGTGACGCGACGGAAATTCCGTCTCCCATTGGGGGCGACGAGGAGGCGGAGCCAGGAGCCGGCAGCTTGCTAGGGGAGCTAAAAATATATCCCGGTTGCAATAGCGCCTCTGGGCGCCAGCTAGGTTGGGGCGCCTCTAGCTGCCAGAGGGTTGGGGCGCGGGCGGGAGAAGCAGAAATAGCTTCGTGGTGATTGGTCGGAACGAGATGTGGGGCGGGGCAAGCGGCGAGAGGCGCGGCGATTGGCGGGACGCCGAGCGGTTGGCGGATTCGCGCCGGCCCAGCCCTTAAAAGGCGCGAGGTGCGTATACTTTGCGTTCCTGCAAGTAGGTTGGCTAGCGCTTCTCTTGGGTTTTGGGTTTTTTTTTTTTTTTTGTTTGTTTTGTTTTGTTTTGTTTTTTTAAATCATGGTCTTACTGTTTTAGCATTAGTCATTCTGGCCTTGATGTAGATGGTGACTAAGCGTCATCCGTAGCTGAAGTGCCGTGGGAAGAATGGAATCAGCATTAACTTGAAATGTCAAGAATTTGGACCGGGAGTGGTGGCACGTGCCTGTAATCCGAGCACTTAGGAGGCTGAGGCAGGAGGAAGGGGCGAGTTTGAGTTTGAGACCAGCTTCGGTTACATAGCGAGAGCCTGTTTAAAAAAAAATGTTATGCTTATTTTGTGAATTTAGATGCCCCCTTCCACGGTAGTTATTGAATTTAAAAAAATGTTATGCTTATTTTATGAATTTAGATCTCCC
The DNA here is from genome assembly GCF_012274545.1 of Fukomys damarensis. Taxonomy (NCBI): domain Eukaryota; kingdom Metazoa; phylum Chordata; class Mammalia; order Rodentia; family Bathyergidae; genus Fukomys; species Fukomys damarensis. The sequence continues at coordinate 88,188,928 of NW_022900928.1, read as the reverse complement.
CATCCACGGTAGTAATTGAACTAATAGCACTAAGTTCCTTGGTGGATTGTAAAATTAGTTTGGTGGGGTGTTATTTTTTAAAAAAGTAGAACAGAAGAAACACTCAAGCCTGGTGGCGCACCACTGTAATCCTAGCCCTTGGGAAACTGAGGCAGGAGGTTCACCGTGAGTTGGAGGCCAGCCTGGACTACCACCAGGTGAGACTTGTCTAAAAAAAGAGACTGACTTCTGTGTCTAAAGTAGCTCTGCTTGTTGACCCCTTTAACTGTGTAAGCAGCTGAAAGCTCATGAACCCCACAGGTTCTGCTGCTCATTGCCCTGTGGCCTCTGCTTGCTGCCTTGTCTGTTCTTCCACTTTGTTAGTTTTTGGTTTTGTTCTTTGAGACAAGATCTCGCTATGAAATCCAGGCTATCTTATAGCCCAGGGTACAATCATCCTGCTTCAGCCTCCTGAGCGATGTGGTATTACAGGCTTTCACCACCACACAAGCTGTTCTAGTTCCTATTTCCCTGTAAGCGAAGAACTCCAGGTCTTTCGTCTAAATTCCCAGAGAGAGGGACATAATTGGTTCAATTAATTACCGTGGTCTGTTGGGAGAGGAGCTCCTGCTTGCCTTGTGCAGGGGCGATGGCACTTATTTGAAATTTAATCTCTTTGATATCATTGAATTTTTATTAGCTCTCTCAGCATTTTCAAGTTGTTGGATTTGCAGTTGTAACTTTTTTTCTTTCTTTTGAGACAGGGTCTTACTATGTAGTTAAGACTGACTTGGAACTCACTCTATAGCCCAGGCTGGTCTCGAACTCACAGCGATCCTCCTGCCTCAGCCTCCCAAGTGCTGTGATTACATTCATGCACCACCACCCCTGGCTGCAACATTTTTTTTTAATTCCCAGAGATAACATACAAAACTTTTTTTTTCCTCTCTTGTGTTAAGAGTTTACCATAGGACTGGGAATTTAGTTCATTGGCACCACACCTGCCTCACCTGCCTCGAAAGTGCAAGGTCCTGAGTTCGATCCTCAGTACAGGGTGGGGTGGGGACTTTACAACCATTGCTGTGTTTTACTTTTACCAGGAGGACATTTGTGAAATTATTTTGCATGGGGAAAAGGCTGACCCTCATTAAGGCTGAAATATAAAAGTGTTTTGTTTGAAAACAAAATTGCTTTTTGTTTTTTTCTTGAGAAAGAATCTCACTATGTAGTCCAGGCTGGTCTTGAACTCACAGCAGTCCTCCTGCCTCAGCCTCTCGAGTGATGGGACTACAGGTGTGTGCCACCATGCCTGGATGTTGTGAAGTGTTTAATGAGGGAAGACTGGAGAGGAATTAGATTTGTTTTAATCGTGGTGTAAGCCAAAGGGGGTGGATCTGTTACATTAGGCAGGAGGTGTTCAGAGTCAGAGGGCTGCAGTGGCCGCTTAGCAAGGACCTCAGAGGGTAGGGCTTTGACTGCGAAGTGGCCATGAACTGTTCTCAGCTATTGTGGGTCTGGGCCCAATCAGAATGGCATTTTAAACTGGGCGTGATGGCCCACACCTATAATCCCAGCATTTGGGAGGCTGAGGCAGGAGGATCACTGAGTTCGAGACCAATCTGGGCTACATAGTGAGTTCCAGGTCAGTTGCAACTACATAGTGAGACAAAAAACAAACAAAAAGAACGGCATCTTACCTGGACAAAGTGCTGCTGCAGATGAAGTAAGATGAGATCACCCCATGGCAGGGCCATTGTGACTGGGACCTTACAGGAAGAGACACAGACACCAAGGGAAGATGTCCATTTGACAGGTTGCCGTGAAGCTGCCACCAGCTGGGCAGCTCTGGGGGCCACTGGAAGTTGGGAGAAGCAAGAAGTGTCTTCATTTTGAGCCATTTTAGGGAGTCAGTGGGCCTCTGTCAACAGACACCCAGAGTTCAGACTCTCAGCCTCTGTAACTGAGAGATGACAAATTTCTCTTGTGCCAAGCCACCCAGTTTGTGATGTTTGTTAAGCAGCCATAGGAAATTCATACAGCAGCTATCCTCATATAGTGAACAAAAATTTGGTTAAAGGCACGTGTGATGGTGAATGCCTATAATCCCAGCACTCTGGTAGGCTGAGACAGGAGAATCACAAATTGGAGCCCAGCCTGAGTGATTTAATGACTTAGCCAGACCCTATTTAAAAATAAAAATTTAAAGCCAGATGTGGTGCACACCTGTAATTCCAACACTTGGGAGGCTGAAGCAGGAAGATCCCTGTGAATTTGAATTCACACTGGGCTACATAGTGAGTTCAAGGCCAGCCTGACCTACAGAGTGAGACCCTGCCTCAACCCCACTCCCCCAGTATGCAACTATTGAAACCAAGTCTTGAAATAAATCAAATGCAAGATAAACAGTATCAGCAACAGAGATCTCATGGGGGTGGGATGGGAGCACTATCTGTAGTTTATTTTCGGTCAGGATGTGTTTGAGATTCCTGTTTGAATTCCAAGCAGAGATGCCAAGTAGACAGTGGGGTATATGAGTCAGAATTCGGAAGAGATGTGGCTAGAGAAATCCCAGTGCATTTGGGGCTTGTCAGCAATTCGATAAGAGATGAAACTGCCTGGCTGGGGTCGTGGGGGACAGGATGTACAGCAGGGAGGAACTCGGGGCTGTGGAACTGTGGGAAACCGGGCTGACACTGGGGACTGGTAAGACAGAGGCCCAGAGGGGGTCCTGGACACAGGGACAGTGCTCCAGGGTGGGAGCAGCTGTGTGTGTCCCAGGCTGTGGGTCAAGTAAGGACGGAGAAGGCTGAGGTTGCTGAGGGTCCTGGCAAGTTCTTCCTAGGCTACTGGGCCCCAAACCGACCAGACCTGGAATCTGAGACAGGGAAGGGACAGAAGTCTGCACGCACAAGAGGCTCTTTGTAGTTCCATTGTAAAAGAAGAAAAGTAGGAGGTGGCCGGCGTGAAATGTGGAGTCAAGAATTTTTTAAAAAGCTAGTATATTTGTAATGAGATACAGTGGACCCTTGACTTATGAACTTCATTGTTTCCCAAGGGCTGGTCATAACTCAAGTTGGTTGTAAGTCAATACAGCTGAGGTCTGGATGTTTACCTGGGTACATACTATAGATAACAAGAGGTAGAATTGGGTCCATTAACCTAATTAACCCAAGAAGTTCATATGTCAAGTCTTAACTTGGGGGTCCACTGTATTTTGAAAGGGGAATTTTGGGGAACACATAATTGAGTTCCAAATAACCCACGGACCAAATATTTTACATTTTAACATTATCGAATGAATTTTGTGCAGATTTGCATCACTTTTATGGCGATAGAAAGGAGAGTAAGCTGGGCATGGTGGTGCATACTTGTAATCTCAGCAAATGGCAAGGCTGAGATGGCAGGATCATCTTGAGTTCAAGGTCAGCCTGGGCTACATAGTGAGACTGTCTCAAAAAAAACTTTTAAAAGTAAAAGTGGCTGAGGATGTTGCCCACTGTGAAGGCGTTGGATTTAATCCCCTGTACTGCAAAAAAAAAAAAAAAAAAAAAAAAAAAAAAAAGAGTCCTGAATGTGACCTACAGTATAGGACAGGATGCTGGATACAAAGTTTCTGCTCAACTTTGATTTTACCTTTCCTCAGGTACTTATTTTTCCCTGAACTCTTCCCTAATAGGAATTCCGATCTTATGGCTTGTTCTTTAATGTGGTTTTGTTAAAAGTTTCATTTCCAAGACCAACTTGTCTTTGATCGGGATGGAGGCAAGATTAACTACATAAATCTTTTGAAATGAATGCAAAGCAAACAGAACACTAACCTGAAAGGCCCTTTTTAATTCCAGTGAATTAAAAGCACTTCTGCCCTGGGCACTGAGTTTAGGAGTCCCCTCCTGCCTGACCTCCCAGGAGAAAAGAGAGCTCACCAAAGTGGGCAGAGGGAGGAGGAGCCGGCTCAGGGGCTGCTCTGGGCTGGAGGGAGAAAGCCAGTCTGGCTGCAGGGAGCTGCGTAGATGGCTGGCTGCGACCCTCCAGCCTCGCAGAGCCAGGATGGTTTTCAGCCTCTGTGCCCGAGGCCAGGGTCACGGGAAACTCACAAAATAGGTTGAATACGAAGAAGAAAGTGATATGCCAGTAAGAACCTTGGAAAGAAGCCAGCTGGAACTCATTGTGAATAAGAAATGTGGGCTGTTCGTTTCCATGAGGATTATAATTTTTTAAGATTAATGCAAGCATAAAATTAGCCAACTGTCTATAGCTCAAGACAGTATGTCATTCAGTCTGCCACCTGTCAAACTAAAGATACTCAAAGTAGGAAAGATAAGGGAAAAATTGGAAAAACTTTGTTAATAGGCTTCATGTCCTGCCTGAACAATGATTCCCTTAGAACAGCGATGGTAAACCTTTTAGAGCTCTCAGTGGGAAAAGCAGCTGGCTGTGGCACGTGTGCTATAGGTTCGCCACCACTGCCTTAGAGAGCCTAGCAATACATATGTTCTCAACTGAAATATTCAATCCTTACTTGGCATGTAGCCTTATGGCAATGTTTGCTGAGATGTGGAAGGTGAAGGTGATGATTATTTTGATTTTTTTTTTGGTACCGGAGATCAAACTTGGGTCCTTGTGCTTGCGAGGCAGGTGGCGGAACCACTGAGCTAAATCCCTGGCCCTATTTTGATTTCTTGAGACAGGGTCTCATTATATAGTCCAGGCTGGACTCAAAGTTGAGGGAATACTCCTGCTTCAGCCTCCAGAGTGCTGGGATTACAAGGGTGCACCACCACAGCCAGCTGGAGATACAGAAATTTGTAAGTAACTGGCCAGCTAATATTAGATTCTGGGCATTAAATCAGTGCTCTGGGTCGGTGTTGAACTTTATTTCCATTTTTTCCTGGCAGATCAATGCAGTGCTTGCAGGTTAGTGATAGAGCTGTGTTCTAGGGTGATCACAGAAGGCTGCTCACACCCAAAGGACCCTTCTGGGGCTTCTTTCTGCACTTTGTCCTGTTTCATGTTCTGACTGTGATCGGTCTACAGCTGACTGGTTTGGGCACTGATTTCCTAGTGCACGTAGGCAGGTAGGTGTGAGGAAGGGCTCAGGCAGGCAGAGTCTCTGGGACATGGCAGAGACTAACCCTGATGCAGGGGCTCAGAGAGGGGGCATTGTGGCTACGGTGGCACCTGCTGCCCTCAGAGATGGCAGCACAAGAGTAGGAGGGAGCATCCTCCTCTAGTTCGTGCTGGCTGGGCTCCTTCTAATAGGATGCTGTCACTGAAGTCCGCAGCTTGTGCTGCTTGTCAGGCCTGGAGACGCAGCCACACGCCCTCACTGGTCCCAACTGCTTCCCACTAGCTGCTCTTGTGGTCTCGGTGTGAGTTTGGTAGTCTGCCATTGACTGTCATTGTTTAGCTAGGATACATCTGGGCTGGTCGGCCTGTAATACAGCCAGGAGACCTCTTAGAGGTTGGGTAGTTAAATTCCATAAAATTGGAGATGTCTGAGAATTTATGGGGATTCATGGCTGTTGTGTATGTGTGTGTATATGTGGGTGGGATTGAACCCAGGGCGTTGCTCAAGCTAGACAAGCACTCTAGCACTGAGCTATACTCCTGATTTTCTCATTAGTATTTATTTATTTATGGTATGGGGCATCGAACTCAGGACCTTGCACTTGCCAGGCAGGCGCTGTGCCACTGAGCTAAATATCTGGCCCTTCTCATTACTTTTTAAATTTAAGATTGTAAGCTGTGCATGATGGTACCCACTTGTGATCACAGTACCCAGGAGGCTGAGGCAGGAGGATTACCTCCTGTTTGAGGCCAGCCTGGACTATGTAGTGAGTTCAAAGTCAGCCTGAACCACACAGGGAGACTATTTCAAAAAACAAAAGACAAAAAGAATGAAATAAAAAAAATTCTTTAAATTCCCATATCCACAGGTGACCATTATTAGTGACCTTGATATAATCTAATTGTAGATCTTTTCTAAACACATCTCTATATATTATTTATAATCTACAAAAATGAAATCATTGTGTCCATACGATTTTATTTATTTTTTAGGTTAGTTGGTTGAGATTGGGTCTTGCTAAGCAGTTCAGGCTGACCTTGAACTCACTAGCCTGGGCTTTCCTCCAACTTACTATCCTCCTGTCTCAGCCTCCCAAATTCTGGGATTATAAGCATGTGCCCAGCTTTCATGCCTTTTTTGGGGGTGGGGGTGGGAGGGGGCTAATACGAATCTATTACTGCATAATTAATGTAGTTTCCATTGTATGTATCATAATCACAAAGTAGAAATTTATAGAGATTTTATTTGGTTTTGTATGCATTACCTCAGCTGGTCCTACTCCTGTCCTGTGTCCTATGAGGATGGGTGTAATGTCAGAGCTCCATTTACAAGCAGAAAACAGCTTCAGGGCTGAAAACTGCCCCAGATTGCTTATTTATTTCACTTGATTTTAGCCAAAAGGCTGAGAAGCAATGATTGCTTGTTTTTTCCACCAGAGAGATTGGAATCCCAGCACACACTTTTAACACTTCCTATCTTTGAGTACCTTGTTGATTTCCAAAAAGTGAATACCAGCCCAGAGTGGTGGTACATGCCTATAATTCCAACATTTAGGAGGATCTCCACCTGTGCAAGTCCAGCCTGGGCTACATAAGCAGCACCTTGTCGTAAAAATAAATAAATAAATAAATAAACAAACAAATAAAATAAAGGAAAACAGCCTTATCAGAGCGAAATTCCTTTCAGGTGTTCTCAGGAGCTGGAAAGAATTTTTGCAGAGATGAGGGTTAAGCTGCTTCTATTTATACAAAATAAAATCAGCAAAACTTGGCAGAACTACAAAGATAAATAGAAATCACGTACGATATTTTAGTACCTTTTTCTTTTTTTGGGTGGGGGTGCAGGGGATAAAACTCAGGACCTTGCACTTTCAAGGCAGGCAGTGGATCCACTGAGCTAAATCCCTGGCCTCAGTACCTTTTTCTTAATTGTTGGTAAATTACCTTTAAAAATTAGGAAGCTGGGCATGGTGGTACATGCCCATAATCTCAGCACTTGGGAGGCTGAGGCAAGAGGATTGCTGTGAGTTTGACGCCTGACATGGCTTCACAGTGAATTCAAGCTTAGTCTGAAGGACAGAGCAAGATCTAAAAAAAAAAAAAAAAAGTAAAGATAAAAATTTGAACAGCAAAGATAAGAAACTTGTCTAGTGGCCACTTAAAAAACATTGCACCTGACAGAGAGTCCAGATTCTTTGCAAGCAGATATAAAAAAAATATGAATATTGACCACATAATAGGCCAGAAAGCAAATCTCAACAAATTTTCAAGAATTTCTTACATCAACCACATTCTCCAACTTCATGCAATGAACTAGAAATCAATAACAAGAACACACAGAACCCCATATTTGTGGAAAACAGAAAATCTACTTTTAGATAATTCATAGGTCCAAAGGAGCTACATGGAAATTGAAAATATTTAGACTGGTATGGTAGTAAGAATGCTATACAAACATTACTAGTAAAAATGCATAGGATGTGAATGCTTATATTAAAGGAGAAAAAGAAAAGCTAAACATTAATGAGTTTAGGGACCAATTTAGGAAGTAAGCATAAGAGCAGAATGACCTCAGCTAGGCATGGCTGCGCAGGAACGCCTGTTACCCAGCACAGGGGAGGCTGAGGCAGGGAGTTCAAGAGCAGCCTGAACTACATAGCAAGACCCTGTCCCCCAAACCCCACAAACAAAAGAATAAACTTAAGGAAAGCAGAAGGAAGGAAAGAAGGAGCTGAAATCAAAGCTAAAGAAAAGATTCAATGTTTTCAAAAGAGGAAAGTGTTGGTTTTGGAGAGGCTAATGCACAAGTAGCCTCTGGCCGCGTGGCAGGCAAGCTGGGAAAGCCCTTGGTCCTTGGTCCAGGAGGCCGGGTAGGTGGACAGGGGCATCCCTACAAAAAGTGGGCACAGACAGTCACTGCTGTCAGACTCAGTGTGAGACAGAGGGTTTGGTTTCCTTTCTAACTTTCCCAGGCAGCTGTGCCGGTTTGTGCTGTGATCAACGGTGTACAAAGGTCCCCTCTGGAGCCGGGGCCTGAGCACGTGGCAGTAACATGTCGGTGATAGCTGAGGAGGTTTGTCCTCAGGGTCCACGGTCTTTTGCTTGGTGACCTCACACCTGGATGCAGCAGATGTGGGCATGGTAGGGCTGCCCGGCCCCTGCCACACGGGAGACAGGACGTCCTTTCCCCGCGACACTCTGCTTTCCTCCACGGCATCCTCTACAGGTCCCCTAGACCATAATTTTAGCTTCCCAAACAGGACAGTCACATTCTCTAAGAAAATTTGCAAATAGCAGAGATCACACACTTTTCTCTCTTTTTAAGAATTTTATTTTGGTTTTTTGGAGACAGGGTCTCACTATATAGTTGAGACTGCCCTGAACTCACTATGTAGCCCAGGCTGGTCTCGAACTCACCCGGCTACTTTTCTCTTTTGAAAAAAAAAAGTTTGAACTGTTCGTGGTGGCACACATTTGTATCCCAGCTCTTGGGAGGTTGAGGCAGGAGGATGGCCATGAGTTTGAGGCCATCCTGATTATATAGTGAGACCCTGTAACAGATAGGGCATTGCCAGCGGGGCAGTATGAGTGACAGGGGCCTCACCGGAAGTGCCGGTTGGTATGGGCCGTGGGAGATGGGCTGAATTTCTTTCAGTTTTTTTTTTTTTTTGGTCCTGGGGATTGAACTTGGGTCCTTTCGAGGCAGGCGGCAGAACCAATGAGCTAAATCCCAAGCTTTTTCAGTTTTTTATTAGGCCACATTTGTAGTACATAATGTTTACATTTATCTTAGGGTATTGGTACATGTATTTAACACATCTTAACTTGTATTCCCCTTCCCCTCCTCTCTCTCTCCCTTGCTCCATCTCTAGGTTCCTTTCTCATTTGCAAAAGTTCTATCTACTACTTTATTTTTTTGGGAGGAGGGGTTTGAGACAGGGTCTCACCATGTAGTCCAGGATGACCTTGAACTCACTACGTTACCCAGGCTGGCCCACTGGGATTACAGGAGTGTACCACCACAGCTGGCTCTATCTACTGCTTTCTATTATCTTTTATTTTTTAAAAAATAATTTATACCCTGAGTTTCTCATATAAGAGATGTGTGTGTATCTGATTTATTCCACTTAACATAATCTCAAAGTGCTTTCATTTTCCTACAAATGACTCACTTATCCTTCTTTTTTTTTTGATACTGAGTATCGAACTTAGGACCTTGTGCTTGCAAAGCAGGTGGTGGAACCACTCACCTAAATCCCTGGCCCTCCCTTATCCTTCTTCGTGGTGGAGTAGTATTCCATTGCATGTGAATACATTTTCTATATCCATTCATCTATTTATGGACATAAGGCCACTTACAAGATTTAGCTATGACAAGTGTGCTGCTACAAACATGGGTGTGCATGGACCACTGTAATGTGATGGCTTTAACTTTTTCAGGAAGACACCTAGAAGGGGAATAGCTGGATTTCTCTCAGTGGAGATGAGGGAATCCTGGGATGCAGAGGGGAGCCAGGCAGGGCTTTCATTTCTTGGCTCTGGTAGTCAGGCTGATATGATTTCCCAGTTTAGGCAGGGGGATTCTAAAAATAATATGCCTAGGTTTGGTTTCAAACTGCAGTCAACTATGAGGATGGGGAGGAACAACTTTTAGGGCTGATCTATCTGGATACACTGGAAAGCTTTGTCAGAAATACCACCATTTGACTGGGGATGGTGGCACACACCTGTAATCCCAGCACTCTGGGAGGCTGATGCAGGAGGATCAAAAGTTCCAGCCCAGCCCGGGCAATTTAGTGATTTAGTGAGACAGGGTCTCCCTAAATGAAAAAATGGCTGAGAATGCTGCTTAGTGGCAGAGCCCCTTTGGGTTCAGATCCTCAGTAATGTGCACACACATCCAAAACAAGGCCATCATTTTTGTTTTCTTTAGGGTAGTGAGGAAGAAGAGGGATTAGAGTAGCACAGAAAACTTTGGGGTTCTGCTGGGCATGGTGATGCATACTTATAATTCCAGCACTTGGGAGGCTGAGGCAGTAGGATTGGTGCAAATTTGAGGCCAGCCTAGGCTACATAGTGAGACCCTGTCTCAAACAACAAACAAAAAACCAACAAAGCCAGTTAGGGTTCTAGCTTCTCTGTTTTGTGTGTGCAAATGGCAGTGCTACAAGAGTGGGGAAAAGTGGGATACCCTCCTGCAGAAACTGAGGGAACCAAGGGGCTGGGAACCTGACTTAGAGGTCTGGTGAGAGCCGGTGAGGTGGGAGAGGCTGCCTGGGAGTACAGCCAGAAGGTGGGCTAAGGGCCACCTTAGGGTCCCTGTTGGAGGCCTCAGGTGGGCACGGTGCCCATGGTGAAGAGATGCTCCTGTTCTGAAGCCCTGCACACAGGGGTTCTTGTGACGGAGACAGTGGCCCTGGAGCAGCCCTGGGCTCAGCCCCATCTTGGGAAGGCACTGCAGAGGAGGCTGGGGCACACCTTGCCCACCTTTGGTGACAGGAGAAACTGCGGGCTGCATGTGTGCTGTGAGCTGGTCCTGGCCACATGTCCCAGAGATCAGTGTGTGTCATGGGTGGTGTGCATCCAATCTGCCTGGCACCCAGGGCCCTGCTTCTGGTTGGAAAGGTCTGGACACACAAGATGTGCAGAGGTGACAGGTGCAGTGCTTGTCTCTGTCCCCCCACCTCAAGTATGTGTACTGTGTCTGTCTCTGTTGGGAGTGGGATATTCCGGTCTGCAGACACTGGAGCCACAGGGTACCTGAAGTAAGGGCGAGTGTCTGGTAGCAGCAGACTGGGACAGACATGGGGCCCATTCTTTGTTGCCCAGAGAGACTAGTGAGGCAACTCTGGGGGTGCCGGGTCGCTAATCTCCCCCACCCTGGGCCCTGTTTACTTACTGCAGGGTCCAGTCCTGGGACACACTAGACAGGTGTGCACCATTGAGCAGGAAACTGAGACCTGCTGTGGGTTTCTTAGGAGGAAAGACAGGAATCATAAAGGGTTTCAGTGGTTTCTGGTTTGGAACTGAGAGGCCTCACTGGTACTCAAAGCACACAGTTGCTGGAGAACTGTTCCTCCTTTTTCTAGACTCCCTGCTGAAAGGAACCCAGACGTTCTGTGAGTGGAATTGTCAAAGAAACAAGATTCTGGTCCCCATCAGGGAATTTGAGGGTCTTCAGGTAAAAGCATTTTAAGTATGCTCTCCAGGTGGTCTTATAACTATGCCAGCTTTGGGGGAATTTTATGTTAAACATAACTTTGGAGTCTGTTCCAGATGTATGCAAATAAACTGAGCAAAATTTACTTTCAAGTATTCCCCCAAGGGTAAGGATTTTCTCCTGGGGGCACTGTTAGGCAGTCACATTTCCCCTTGGGAGCAGGTTCCTGGTGGAAAGCATCTGCGATAAGGACCCTGGGGACCTGTGTGTTCACCCAGGAGTTGTTTCTATCCGCCCTGAGGGCAACCTGCTGACCTTTTCTTCCCAACATGGGGAGGGCTGGTTAGAGGGTGACAAAGGCAGCCAAGGTCCCCAGGGGGGTTTCTGACCTCAACATGTCCCGGCTGCACTTAGGGCTGGGGAATTGCTGTGGGCACCCTGGCTTTCCACGGAGGACAGCAGCAGCCCCTCCCCATCCCAAGGGGTGACAACCACTCACATCCCTATGCTGCCAAATGTACCCTGCCCACAGGCCCTCTGGCTGGGAAACACTGGGTTGGAAGACTGCAGCAGAAATATTATCTGTGTTTTTGTTTTTGTTTTTGAGACAGGGTCTCACTATGTAGTTGAGATTGACCTGGAGCTCACTATGTAGTAGGCTGGTCTCGAACTCACAGCGATCCTCCTGCCTCAGCCTCCCGAGTGCTGGGATTGCAGGCATGCGCCACCATGTCCGGCAGCAGAAATGTTTTTTTGATGTTATGAAACAAAATTCAAGAGCAAAATAAGAGAGAATAGGAAATAGGGAAAGAGATCTTTTGCTAAAAGGGAGGGGACCAAGAGATGGAGGGAGAGGGAAGTAAAAAGAGCTGAGATGTGTTACGTGCGTGTACCAGTTCCCCAAGAGGAATGGAATCATGTAATGCAAACACAGACTCATAAAACATTTAGAAGCTGAAAGAATTGACATCACAGATTCGGCTTAGAATTAGAATGCCGAACACAGCACACACCCTCCATGTCTGGAGCAGAGTTGATGTTCCGGGTGGCTCATCTTATTCTTGACAGTGGCCACTCCGAGTCCCTGCAGGGGAGCTGGGCACCACCAGGTGCAGCCTGGCCTGCAGGGAAGGAGGTACAAACACCCCAGGTGAATGTCATATCTGTCTTCTCTTTGCAGTGCCACTTTTCCTTATTACTAGACAGATGAGAGAACACATTGCCCATCCCAAGCCTTATCTTGGGCCCTTGGATGACATAGCACACAGACCCTTGTTAGCAGTGGTCTAGTAATGGGAGGAGGTGGCTCCAAAGCCTTGCTGTAGACACAGTGAAGAGACCCTGAAAAGGGACACCTAAGAGACCAAGCCAGGCACTGTGGCACACACCTGTAATCTCAGCACTCAGTGATGATGATGCAGGAGGATCGCTGTTTGAGGCCAGCCTGGGCTACACAGTGAGGCCCTGTCTCAAAAAAAAAAAGACCACTAACTAATTTCAGAGTGTCCCCAAACTGTCTTCTGAAGCAGATCTGCGCTGTCACACACAGTGTGCACAGTCTCTGCCCACACTCCCCTGTGCCACACTAACAGTAAAAATGGGCTGTTACAGGATTGTGTGACTTTTCTCCTAAATATCACCATTAGTGTAACTCAAACTGCTGTAGTTTCCATGAGGCAATATGTATACTTTCTTTCAGATGTGACCTACTAGGAAACAAGACAATGTAGCTCAAGTAAAGCTGTGTGGTGATTTTTTAATTATGTTTATATTTATAATAATGGAGAGAGTTTATGAATTAAATCTTTAAGTTATTTTTTCCTCTTGACAGGTTAAAGGTGGTAAAAATTCACTCACTTTTTTTTTTTTTCTTTTTTTGGTACTGGGGATCAAATGCCACTGAGCTAAATCCCTGGCCCTGTTTTATTTTTTGAGACAGGATCTTGCTATATGGTCCAGTCTGGCCTTGAACTATGTAGTCCAGGCTGCCCTCAAAGTTTCCGCAATCCTCCTGCCTCAGCCTCCCGACTGCTGGGATCACAGGTGTGCAACAACACCATGCCTAGCTTATGTACTTCTTTATTCAGGGAAAAATAGGTCAGTGGCAAACAACATGAGGAATTTTAATGAACACTTGCTGAAACATGGCACTGAAAAGAACTTTAACAGAATGGTTGATAGTAGGATTTATTTTAATTTTTCAGTCTGAAAAAAAGAAACCCCTCAAAAAACAAAACCTCGAATTCTCCCCATATTTATACAGTGTTAACATTTGCCAAGCACTCACAATGAGGAAACCCTGGTTTCCTTCAACAGCATGACAATACTGTAGGTGCCACAATAAAATGTACAATCTTTTTGGCAGTTGTACAAACATCATGATTTTATAAAACAACCCCCCCCCAAACATCTCTGGCACTTGGTTCCCATTTCCACACTTGCTTTTAAGAACCCCACGGTGGCTACTTTAGAAGTCATCTCCTGTCAGATCCTTAAATTATGAGAAATTGGCTATTTTCAAACAGGAACCAAGTTTATTAACAGACTCGGTGAAGTTTCCCAATCAAAAGATGTGTGAAAAGAAAAACTGTATGGAAATAAAAATAAATAGAGCTGTTGTCAAGCAGCCTTGTTCACAGGGTAGCTCAGAACAGAAGCACTTCAAACAGAAAAAGTGTCACAGAAATTGTCATTACTTATATTCAGCTTTTGACTTTTCAGCAAGTCTGACGGAAATGACTGGTTTGGTAGGATGTTCAGACTTCCACATTCGAGCTGGGCGTTGCTCCCTGTGCTCGGCTGGCGGCAGCAGCGGTCACATATTGCTGGTTTGGACATAAGGCACTGGGATCTGAGAGTGTCACACACTCACCTTATGTCGCATCACCTGTCCCAAACCAGTGCATTCTTTGAAATGAAAAATTAGGAGAATTTCAGGACACAGTGCACTTTAATGACATACAGCATTTGAAATCCTTCAGACGAATGTCTGAAAACAGTCTCTCAACGAAAGCCTGCAACTTCGAGGACAGAAAATCTTTTTTGTTTTTTATTACATCACTGGAAAAAAATACCCATTGCTAAACCCTGATATACATTCTTAGTCACTTTCCTCTCTTCTGTTGCAGCCAGTGTTCGTGTGGCAAGACGAGCCAGAAACTTTAGGTTCTCCTGCGAGGGTGTCTTCATTCACAGGGGTCATTCTGCTTCTGTCTCCTTTGGCGCTGTACCTGCAGTGGGGAAACGTGGAAGTTGCAAAGTCACCCTAACAGCAGTGGCAGTGGGGCACCTGGCAGTGGCTCCCACCGCTACTCTCACTGTCTTCCCTCTCACAGCTTGTCAGTCTTTCTTTTCTTTTTTTTTTTTAAACAGGTTCTCACTATGTATCCTGTGCTGGCCTTGAACTCATGGCAATCCTCCTGCCTCAACCTTCTGAGTGCTGAGATTACTGAGATTACAGCCATCATGCCCAGCGTGCTTTAAATCTAAGTAAGCCAGATTCTGCTTCTGAGCTTTTTCATTTTTGGTGATTCTGGAGACTGAACCCAAGGCCTTCACAATGAGCTACATCCCCACTCCTTTTTATTTTGAGACGAGGTCTCAGTAGGTTGCTGGATTGCCCAGGCTGGGTGGGCTCCAATTTGTGATCTTTCTGCCTCAGCCTCCTGAGTGCTGGCATTACCGGTGCATGCCACCACCACGCTCTGTGTTAGGCTTTTGGAAGAGACTAACAACCTGTTAAAAGAAGGGGCTAAAACCTTGCAGCTACCATCACGATTGCTTACTCTTCGGATGAACTATTGCTAAAAACATCTTTGAAAAAGAAAATGTTACTGACTGAATCACGTCCTTCACAGGGAGCGGTGATGGTGAGCATCACCTGTGCGACAGTGGCCACCTCTCACATGCCTCTTCCTGGGTGCGCTGTGTGCACCCACTACACAGGGCTGGTCCTGGGCTCACGTCTCAGGAGGAAGGCAGGCCTAGGAGCCAGCTCGGGGAAGTGATAGCCCATGCTCAGACAGCTCTCAGGTGGGCTTGGGCCCGTGGGCTGACAGTGCTGGGCTTTTGGGGGTCTGCTGTGGGTACTATGCCATCTCCTGGCACCCCTGGTTCCAAGTGAGTTCTCCCCAGGTGTCCCTCGGAGCCCTGTTATGAGGACGCTGAATGTGTCCCTCCTCAGGCAGTGCTGTGAAGAGGGTGCCACTGAGAATTCAGATGCAGCCACCTGTGAATTCATGGTACAATTTCTTTTTTTTTTTCTCCTGGTACCAGGGATCAAACTCAGAACTTTGAACTTGTCAGGCAGGCGCGGTGTCCCTGAGCTAAATCTCCAGCCCTTGGTGGAGCAATTTCTATGTGATACACCCCAAATTCCAGCTGGCAGATGGCCTCCTCAGGGCCCTGCAGGGAGGGGAGTGGCATGAGGGCTCGAGTTCCTCAGCCACCAACAGACACCAAGTCTAGGTGGAGACTCGAACTCTCCAGCCCAGCTGCCTCGGGATCAACCACTCAACAGCTTCCTCCAAGTTTGTCATGACCAACGAATCCTGGTCAAGGACACAGATGGCCTGACGGTCAGCCAGACTGGGCTGAGGACTACATGTCTGGGCCCAGGTCCAGCCCCTGGAAAGGAGAGCTTTTTATGAAGGTGTCAATCTATGGCTCTGCGGGCATGAATTTGACCTGGAAGAAACCTCTTTCTAAGCTACAGGAAGGTGCTGTATTATTTTTGGCTAGTTGGAAATTTATACAAATGGAATCCCACAGTGAAGGCAAGCATAATTTTTTTCACCTTGGTGGTAAGATCCCTGCACTGCTCAGTGCTATGTAGTATTCCATGGCATGCCTGGAGCACAATGCATCCATTCTTTTGAAAGATCTCTGGGAAATTTCCAAATTTTAGGTGTCACAAATAATGCATGAAGATCTTACATTCATTTAATTATTATTATTTCATGATATAAGGATTATTGAGGGGCTCAAGAAAGTACTTGAAGTCTGATGGTACATGTGGCCCATCTCTGATTCTGAGGGTGTTTCTGAGTCCATAAACAAGGGTGCCCAAGTAGGCGATTCTAGTGGGTTCCTGGTGACACTGATACTGCTGGGCCGTGCCTGACCTGTGCAGGTTAGGCTGGGGTCTCTGTTGGTAGAGAAGAAGGGAGTGGTAGGTGGTGGGGATCCCTTTAGGCTGAGTATTTTTAGACTACTGTAAAGTAGCCTTTGCTGAGTCTGAATTGCTGGACTAAAGACAAATCAATACTGTGGCACACATAGGGCTGTGAGGAGGGCTCAACTCCTGAGTGTCTGAAGTGCTTGCCTGTGGTCTCCAGTCTTGGTCTGGGGTCTGTGACCTGAGACTCCCCAAAGGCTGCTGGTTCAGAGGCGACAGGGACCAGGGAGGCAGAGGAAAGAAAACAGAAGGGAAAGGCGAGCTGAGGGTTTAAGATGTCACGGGGCCAACTCTTATCACTAAGTATGTGACAGGGAGAAATGCCAACTCCTGTCCAAAGCCCTCTTTCCTTATCTGCCCCTTTAAGTATTTCCTGTAACTTTTCTCATCCAAGTAGAAATTAAAATTCAAAAAGGAAGCTGCGTGTGGTGGCGCAGCCTATAATCCCAGAACTTGAGAAGCTGAGGCAGGAGGATCACCAAGAGTTTGAAGGGAGCTTGGGCTCCATGCTGAGACCCTGTCTTAAAACAAACAAACAAAAAAATAAAATAAAATTTTAAAACTGAAAAGAAAATGAAAATGGGTCACAAAGTAGAGTAAAACCCCCATCGGCAGGTGGGTATCACTGCTCTGAGCGTCCAGTCTCCTGGCTGACAAAGCAGATGGGCACTATTACCTGCCGGTGTGAGGACCAGGGCTTGCAGGATGTCAGACAGAGAAATGATGCCCACAATACTGTCGGCCTCGTTCACCACCACCAGCCGATGTACCTGCAGGAGGGAGACAGGCCACATGGGATGTTTCAGCTTCAAAATGGACACTGGGCAAGCGCCCTTCACATACCAGCCCACGACGCACAGCCCCACCAGGGACAGCAAGTGACTGTGGCCTGAGCCACAGGAAGTGTTGGCTCCAAAGTTAAGATGCACCTCAGATGTGTCTGGTCCTAAGAGAAACAAGCCAGCCATGTCCTGCCAAGATTTCAGATGCCACAAGAGCAGTGCAGGAAAGCTACAGTTCAAAACAGAGCCACAAAGCGGTTACAATAATCTCAAATAATTTTGTAAAGTTGTATCTCAGCTTCTAGCAAGCAGTGGGCAACCTGCTTCAAATGGGAAAGAAGTCCAGATGATTATGGAAACCAGGAAACAGGGTCATTACTCTTAAGATTTTATTTTCTTGAGACAGAGTCTTCTATGTAACCCAAGCTGTCCTGGAACTCTCATGATCTTCCTGCTCAGCCTCCCGAGTGCTGGAATTATAGCTGTGCGCTACTAAGCCTGGCTCTGCTTTTAAGATTAACATTATATGCGTTACTGAGGATTGAACCCAGGGCTTTCAAATTGAACTACATCCCCCTCATTTTTATTTTGAGGCAGAGTCTCACTAAGTTGTCCAGGCTGGGCTGAAACTTGGGGTTCCTGCCTCAGCCTCCTAGAGGGTAGAGATGACAGGTGTGAGCATCTGATTTTTTTTTTTTTTTTTTTTTTTTTTTTTTTTTTTTTTTTGGTAGCGGGGATTGAACTCGGGTCCTTGTGCTTTTGAGGCAGGCGGGGGGGGGGACCATATATTAAAGGATAACATCAAAGAGGATAAATGAACTGTTAACAGTGAAACAGATAATGTTCACCTCTAGTTTTCTAATCTAAAATCTTTTACAGTGTGGAGAATATCTGGTGGTTTCCAGCAACAACAGCAGGCAAGAGAGACAGCAGCTGGTTACCTGGGAGACCCTGCAAGTATTGAGGACAAAAAGGGGATACAAGAAGGAGATGGACTGAAGGGGACATGCTGGTTTTTTGTTTGTTTGTTTGTTTTTTTGAGAAAGGCTCTTGCCATGTAGACCAAGCTGGCCTTGAACTCATGGCAGTCCTCCTGCCTTAGCCTCACAAGTGCTGGGATTACGGGCATGTGCCACCAGGCCCAGCATGTTTTAATATCTGGTCTCCAATGATCTATGTTGCTGATACTCTTGACATCATAGTTTGCTTTAGGTTAGAAAAATGAGTTATATGGTCATCTTTATCACGTGAGTCAACAAAAATTTCTTTAAAAAGCTTCTCTAGTAAGATATTCAGTTCCTTCAGTAATCCTGTAATGCTGCACAATTATTTGCTCTAACTATAAATTAAATTGATGGTTAATATCTGGGATCAGAGGATATTTTTATATTCTATGCTAGACATATTTTATTAACATTCAACAGTGGTAATTAAATATCTTTTGATCTATTGTGGGTCAAGGAGAAATCATGTCACCCAGAGGTTGACAGAAATGGGCACCAAATGTGTTTTTTTGTCATCTGCTGCCAAGTCTAATCTCACAAATGTTCCCTGCTGAGGTGCCAGAAAGTTAACATCATTTGTCACTTAGAAAAACTGAGTCTCAGGGCAGGAGATTTAGCTTAGTGGTTCTGCTGCCTGCCTTGCTAGAGCAAGGTCCTGAGTTTGATCCCTGGTACAAACAAAAAACAAAAAACAAAAAAACCGAGTCTTCACTAGTCCTATTGGCCCTCTCCTAACAAAGTGCATAGAAACTAAACACTGATATATCCCTGGGAGGAGGCATGTAATGGTAGAATTTTATTGAGGAAAAAAGTCAAGATGGGTAACTTGAAAAAAATGGTCTAATGACATCTTTGTTTTCCTCAGTGACGACTTCCACATCAGAGCTTTCTACACTGCCAAATGACCACAGCAGAGGCTGGGCACTGTCCATGTCCCTGTGTCCCCCCCCCCATCCTCGTGTGACCGCTGGTGTGACCAGAAGGGACGCTACCACCAGGAGCAGCTGCTATTAGTCCTGTGCAGTGTGTGCTCTCAGGCAGTTTCTCCTATCTTGAACACACAATTAAAGGAGGACTGCAGATTTCTAGTAATGATGTTGCCTATTACTAGCTGGAAAAATAATCAGGTACTTTGCTGCTGGGTTTTACTGTCACAATTACAGTAATATGAAAACGGAAGGTCATTATGAAATCTCTGCCTAATTAGGAGTTGTTCCAGAAGGAATGGAGTTGTTCCTTCAGTCCTCAAGAATGATGAGTAGGACAGCATTCCCCTCCCTGTCTAAGCAGAAAGGAGCAGCTGTGGGATTGTGTGGGGGGAGCCTGCTGGGCCTGCTGTACCATGACCCCTCTCCTTTTCTCTACAGGGTGCTGTGCAGAGTAGCCCTGAAAATCCTCCATACAGAGCTGTGAGTGCTGGATCCCAGGAGACTGAGGCAGTGGACCACTTACTATTTGGCTAAATCAGGGAAGACTAGGGCCAGGGATTTAGCTCAGTGGTTCCACTGCTTACCTTGCAAGCTCAAGGGCCCGAGTTCAATCTCCCGAACCAAAAAAAAAAAAAAAAAAAAAAAAAAAAAAAAGGCAGAGCAGGGGAGACTAGGGGAAGAGGGGAAATTAATTAACTTGAAATAATGGTTGCTTTGTTTTACTGATTTATGAGTCACTTTATTAAAATAACTATATCTCTAAAATTCTGAATTCATAGGTACCCTAACAGAACCTAAAGGTCTTGGGGTGACTTTTCTCAAGTATGCATTTCACCAGTCCTTTTCAATTAGCTGTGGATATCTGGACTTGAAACCCAATGCAGCCAAATCCAACAGCCCTGTCCAGAACAGCTCCCACAGAACGTTCTGGAACAGGACTCTCTCTGACAGAGCACAAAAGTCACCTTGCTGGGCCTTTTTGGGGATACAAGTTCATGAGGTGCCATTTGCCATGGGGTGTTTGTTCCAGGAAACTTGGGGGGAAAGTGGTGGGCAGGGGCCTGGGCCTCACCTCGGCTCTCACTATCCTGTCCACAATGGTCTCCAGTGTTTCCAGCTTACTGCACTTCACCACACCTTCGAAATACTGCGATCGGTGCTGCAGAGCCTGTGTCACGGTGATGTCCAGGTTATTGTAGGTTTTCTCAGCAGCAAGATTCTAGAACAGAGCCACAGAATAAACTTATAGCCTTGGTACTGGGAGATCGAACTCAGGACCTTGTGCTTGCCAAGAAAGTGTGGCACCACTGAGCTAAATCCCTGGCCCAGTATGGTAAATTTTTATAGCATATCCTGTCAAAACCTGTGTGTGTGAATGACATTCTTGGGGAGGTGGCCTGACATCTGTGAGGGTCACAGTGCCTCCAGAGGATGGGACCTAATATCAATGGACTTTCCCAAGGGGCTTCCTGGAAAACAGGGTTTTGGGGAACCATCAAGGTCAAGCACTGGTGGAAGAACAGGCCCAGGAAGTCCTATGGACCCAGATGGCATCTTAGGGTCCCACTGCAGCCACATTGTAATTAATAGATATTTTGGTGTCTGTTATGTTAATCATAAGGCTGACCTGAAAGATTTAAGACAGCTGTGAAAGAACATTCAATACCAGGGTCAATGTCACAGCCAAAAAGGTTGGTGTGTACACTTGGGGTGATCGAAGTATGGGCTCCCTTTCTTAGGCACCGTAAAACTTTAAGTATATTCATGCATAGATGGGGAGAAAAGAGTCAAATGGAAAGACGTAATGTCAACAACAATGAACCTAGTAGACTGAAATCAGGGATTCGAATGCAGCACTCACTACAACTCTGTTAAATGAGTAACTCTAATCCATTTGCTGTCATCTTCTTTTCTTTTTTTCATTTGCTATCTTCTTTAGAACAATGACACCAATGAGCCAGCAACAGACTGCATCTAACAAGTCCACATGCATGGATCTGAGTGGACTCACACGTACACAAAGCTCACGTCTGCAGGCAGGCTAATGATGCTCACATACACATACCAGCATTTACAATGTATTTGTGTGCTACAGGGTTGGGTACAATATACAGATACTGACACGATGAATTACAAATAATAATATATACTTGTGTATGACTAACTGCCAAGCCAGTGAACATTACAAGTATGATCACTATGAAGAGTATGGCATTCTCTAGTCCTGAGACTCAAAACAGGAAATTATGAAGTCAGGGAACCAGAGGAAAACAAAACACACTGCACAGGATTTAAAATGCATTCAAAATGACAGATTTAAAGAAAATGAAAAAATACTTACAATTACATCAAATTTGGAATAAATATCTACAACTTTTCCTAAAAATGAAAACACATGTTAGAAAAATATTTTAGGAACAACAAAAATCCCTCTTTTTTTTTTGTACTGGAGATTGAACTTGGGACCTTGCACTTGTGAGGCAGGCGGTGGCACCACTGAGCTAAATCCTTGGCCCAACAAACCCACTCATTTTAAAGTCAGTCTTAAATAGATAATTACTAAGGATGGAAGACAGATAAACTTGTCTATTTTAATAGACACAAAATGATATCTTTCTATTTGTTTTTGAGATGGGGGTCTCGGTATATAGTTCAGGCTGGCCCTGAACTCATATGTAGTCTAGGCTGGCCTCGAATACTTATGATCCTCCTGCCTCAGCCTCCAGAGTGCTGAGATTATAGGTGTGTACCACACCTAGGTATGAAATCATATCTTGATGGAAGTATGAAAATGCAGTTAAACTGGGGAAAACAACAGACCTGATTCATCCACTACAGGTAGCGCTGATATCCGTCTCTCCACAAATATGTTCAGGGCTTTGATGATGGGCGTGTCTGGGTGGATGAAGGCAATGTTGCGGTAGGTTCCTATCCCCAGCTCCTGCAGGTTCTGCTTCATGAAGGCGGGCTTTGGCATGTCGGACATCTGAGACAGAGAGAAACCAAAGGTTCTGGGACCCCTAAAGCCCTCTGAAGAAAGCTCACAAGTCCAGGTCTGAGTGAAAAGCTACGTGTCTGCATGGCTGTCTCAATTAGGATGAACAGGCCAGAAATGAATCTTTCCTTCAGACCAGTCTGTCTGGCTATGAGTTGCATATGCATTGTAACATTTCTCCTATTCATTCACAAAAGCATGGCTAGAAGGAGTCATCAGGTCTGTTTGAGAAATTAAGACCTGTGAACCACCAAGAACAGACCTGATCTTACTTATCTGTGTCAAGTGCCAGGCACAGCTGCCAGTGTGGAGTCATAGTTAAGAAGCCCGGCAGCTCCAAGCCCGAGGCAATGGACGGTGTCCGAGGCCACCAACCCCATCCTTGCTGTCCCACCTCCATGCCCTCCTTCTCTCTGGAGGATGCCAGTCTTTGTCTACTAGGATCAAAGAACAAGCCAGTTGAACAGAATGAAGAGAACCTTTATGGTTCCTCTGTATGGCTATTTTAGAGGAGGAATAGGTCAGCAGAGGGAAGTCGAGGACCATGTTTGGCTCTAACAAAATAAGTTCTATGGTTTCAAAAGATCCACCTTTTATAAAGGGTATTGTTGATTCCATCCTCCTGGTGTACCTTATCAGGAAAAGATGAACAATTAGAAGAAACAAAATGTTCAAGTCAAAGAGTTCATCAATATTCAAATCATGAGAATCCTAGAAATTTAGAGAAAAAAAAAAGAAAGACCTATTAGGTTGCCTAGTGTATCTCAATGCAGGATAGTCCCTGTTCTACATGCTATGCTCCACTAACCTGTGAGGTCTTGAAGGCTAATGCTACTTGTCTTGGAAAGTGATTCGTTAACTCAGTAAACATCAGGCCATGAAAGTTTTTTTCTTTAAATTCTGTATTTTTATCTGAGAACTTGTAGCTGAATATTCCAGTGGCATGATTCTAATTACCACATTGGCCCAAATATAAGGCAGCCCTGGGCAGAGGCAACTTCCTCTGCTTATGTAGAGACAGTTTCTCATTATGTAGCTGAGCTGGCCTTGAACTCATAGGTAGTGCAGGCTGGCCTTGAACTTGCAGTGATCCTCCAGCCTCAGCCTTCCAAGGGCTGGATTGCAGGTGGGTACCACCACGTCTGGTAACCTGTTTTTATAGACAAGTCTGAAGCAGTTCTGCAGAGGAGCGATCTTATGACAACAGAGGTGGTCCCAGCTTGGGAGTAAGAGAGAGTCCTTGGTGGAGACCCCAGCGCTAGCAGTGATAATCCATCAGAGGTTTGCAAGGTGGCCACACAATCAGATGCTACACTCGTGGCCCATCCCTTGGCCATGTGGCTGAACCTCCTTATGTAGCTGCCTCCCCTATGAAATGGGTTGATAACAATATTGACCTGACAGGGTGGTCATGAAGGCAACATCTAGCATGTCAGGGGCTGAGGACAGAGCTGGACATACAATGACCAGGGCTCGGGGCTCATGTCTTCTTGGAATCAGACTCTTAAGACAAAGGAGTATTAGGCCCAGCATACGTGGCCCTGAAATGTGCCTTCTCTCCTGTGGGGTCTCCGTTACTGAGGCAGCTGCCTCTAAGGAATGTACTTTGGGAGGCTATGCTGATCTGTCCCCCCATTCTTTTTTCTTAGATTTTATTAAACTTTTGTTTTTGGTAAATTACTCTTCTCCATTCTACCTTCCTATGTAGCATTTATTGATTTATATATGGAGTCTGCTAAGACACAGGACCAGTCTGATGGACAAGGTCTCCCAATCACTAGACCCTCTGCTCCATGGAGCCCCATACCGGGAAGCAGGTGCTTAATAGAAAAAGTGACTTTTCAAGTGACCTCTTCTGAAGAACAGGTTTCTCCCACTGCTTCTAACTGACCGATCACTTTAACCTCAAATTTAGTGCATGGAATTAAATGGAAAGTATACTGGCCCATGGTGCAGTCTCCATTGCTTGCGCCTTGCTGCTTTTGATACTGCCCAGCAAAAAGCCTTCAGGTTCTGGATGATTCCGAAGCCAGCTCATCTCACAGGGAGCGGAGAAAACCTTCAGGCAACACAAGCCTGATTTGGACCAACATGGTATTTATTCTCCTGCCAAAATTGTATCTGCTTTGGGATTTTCTGGTACTGTTTTAATTTATAACAGGATTATCTCAGGGACAGTATTTTTGGATCAGATTTCTAAAAATCATGACACCAATAAACACATCATGAAACAATTTCTTCCCTAAGTACCGGCTCAGTTTATCTTGTGCAGTGGATTTCAATTAAACAGACCAGCTTTAGTGCCCCTTGTATGTTAGGTGATAATAATCTTCTAATTTAGATGAAGAATTGCAAATGTTGTCATTATTTTTATTCTTGTATGGAAAGGTGACTGATTTTTAATTGGAATCACCTTTTTAATTAATTAATTAATTAATTTTGAGGCAGGGTCTTGTGAAGTTCAGGCTGGCCTTGAACTCACTGTGTGCCCAGTCTGGCCTCAAACTACTGGCAATCTTCCTGCCTTAGCCTCCCAAGTGCTGGAATTGCAAGCATGCCCAGCTGGAATAAATTTTAAGAATATATCATTCAAATAGCACTAAGCTGAGAAATTAAAGTTTAGAACAGCAGACCTCAAAACTACTGATTTCTGCTACTGAGAGTAACAGGAGCCAACAGATTTAAAGTAAATGAAAATAAAGGCAACTATTCTTTATGAACACTCAAAACTACTTACAAAAAGCTGGAGGAACTTGAGGATTCTTTTGTGGGTAAGGATATAAAGTGCATTCCCACTGATAGGGTCAATGACTGGCAATCTGTGGATTTTATTTTTGATCAACGAGTATACAGCGTCGAAGAGGCTGCAGGAAAAGCCATTAAAGTTGTTAGGAGGCTTTGAAGAGAAACCAGAAAGCTCTGGAACACCCTTGCTTTCAATCGTTTTTATGTCTCCGTAATAAAAGGTTGATCAAATTAAAACAGCATGGGAGGGTTAAAATTGGAGACCTCCACTAACTTGGTTTCCACAATCTCTTACTATATCTCAAATCTAAGTGTGAGCTACACATCTTTTGTGGGTTTGTTTTTGAGACAGGGTCTTGATAAGTTGCCTAGGCTGGCTTCACACTCGTGATCCTCTGTCTCAGCCCCTGAGTAGCTGGGGTTATGGGTGTGACCCATTGTGCCCAGCCACACAGCAGTATCTTTTGTTTTTTCAGTACTGACAATTGGCTGCACTGAGCTACATCCCCAGCCATTTTCTATTTTTTAAAATTTTGAGATAGGGTCTCAAGTCTCTAAATCGCTCAGGATGGGCTTGAACTTGTGACCTTCCTGCCTCAGCTTCCCCAGTGCTGGGATTACGGGTTTGCACTGCCACACCCAGCTAGGACTAGGTAACTTTAACATGCTCCCTACTGATCCTGCTCCAGGTCTGGATTTTTCAAAATGCTTAGGGTGATCAGTTTCCTAGCTGTTGCCTGGAACTAAGAGTGGCTGTAATTGCAAATGTCCCTACATTTACGGAAATTAAGGTTTGGAGTTAAGAAGGCTGGCTTTACCTGGACTGTGGACCACATGTGTTGGTTTGTCTCTATTTTGCTGTCATGGTTATAAAACAGATATCAGAATGAATGTTTTCAGTAGAAAAAAATCTACAAGTTTACCTTGCATCTGGAGATATATTCACTAAAGGCTTAAATGTTTCTTGTAAATAAAGCTCTGTATTTATAAAAAGAAAATATGCAGTTAATAACATGTTTGCTACTGTCAGTATACAATAAATTCAATATCCTTCAGTTTAAAGATAATTACAAGAATTATGACTCCAAATCAATAGGAATTTAACTTATCCAAAACTATTGTTGTTAATTAAAGTCTTAGTTACTTTAACTAATTTCAACCATTTTCAGGCTGTTGCTTTTGAAGAAAAATTCAACAGTTAATAGTATTTCAATAAATGTAACATCAGGAAAAAAAAATTAAGAAATCAAACACACAACACCAGCAGAGGTCACTAGAATGCCATCAAGCAAAATTATCCTCAGAAAGGAAGCATTTATAAAATCATTTAAAGCCAATTTTTATCAGCTGTAAGATAAAATCAGTTATAACAAACTGTTCCTCAAATGTTCTTGATTTATTTTCTTTATGAATGTTCAAAACCTACTGCATCTTGAGAATCTTCCTAGCAAACAAATTTTCCTTGAAGAGCTATAAACTGTAATTAGTTTGCTTTATGAAGTTTATATACAAAAGGCATTTGAGAATATCTGGGTATTATCATTACTACTACCAAATATTATGTATGGCAAGATGTAAATATGCTTAGGGTTCAGCCCATAGAACTTGGACATTAGGCTTCAATGGGAAGAATGTGTCGGGTGTTAAGTTACATAAGCCTTTCCTACAGGCCATATGGTCTCACACTGACTGAATTCATTTTGCTTGGCTCTAAAAAGCCATAATAAATATAACTCGTATGGAATTAAAAGGGCTGTAGAGTTTTTGGGAACCCTAATGGATGTTTAATTTTCTCAGCCAGTTACATACTTGCTTAACCTGTCAAACATACTACAGAAATGCAAATTCAGACTCTTCAATTTCAAATCTGAAATTTTCCTTCAGTTGCTTTCTCCATTTCTTTTTGTTTTATTTTGCTTTATGAGACAGGATCTTGCTATACAGTTCAGGTTGGCCTTGGACTCATGGTGATCCTCCAGCCTCAGTCTTCCAAGTGCTGGGATCATGGGCATGCGCCTGGCTCAGAGGCAGATTTCCGAGGATGCTAGCTAGGGGACAGATTGTGCACCTGGCATCCCAGCATATCATACAGCCCATCCCCAGCCTTAGTGTTAACATGGCGGACTCCCCACGCAGAGACAGAAATAAGCAGAATGTTTTGCTTAACATGTTATTAAGCAGTGCAAAAAGAATCTGCACTATTAAGACATACTTTACACACTAAGCCTAACATTTTCTTCTGGATATGAAAGGTTTTTAAACCCAGTGGTGCTTACCCCTCCATGTTTCAATTTTATGTTCCTCTAATTCATAAATCTGTACCTGAAAATAAGACAAATTCTAATTTATAAAATGGTAACACATACAACACAGGAACAAGTTACATAGAACATGGAATAAAATAGAGCTTTCATAATTTTCTGATTACTTGTTTCATGCAGATGAGGGGAAATATAGTGTAAAAACATAACTTCAAGTATCAAGAAAAAATAATATAGGCTATAAATTTAGATCTAACTACTTTTAACTAGGGTTAAATTTTCTTTTTTTGGGGGGGTTACCATGGATCGAACTCGGGTCCTTGAGCTTGTGAGGCAGGTAGTGGAACCACTGAGCTAAGTCCCCAGCCCTAGATCTAACTACTTTTAAATTTTGGTCTAATAAAATACTAATGCTGTGGGCTGGGGATTTTGTTCAGTGCTGCTGTGCCTGCCTCGAAGTGGAGGGTCCTGAGTTCAATCCCTGGTACAAAAAAAAAACCTACTGCTGAGGTTTGTTATGTGGGATTTTGGCAGAACTTTCTGTACATCTCCTTATTTATTTATTTATTTATTTATTTTTATTTATTTATTTATTTATTTATTTATGGTTTTGTAAGACTAGGTCTTGCTATGTAGTTCAGGCTGGCCTTCAACTCTCAGTGACCCTCCTACTTCAGCCTCCTGAATGCTGGGATCACAGATATGCGCTATCATTCCCAGTGACATCTCTCCATTTAAGAAATCATACTTGTGCTGATTCTGATAGTCCTAGAGCAAAGACATGATCAATATAAAGACAACCAGTATTTGTGTGATCAGTAGGGTTTAAGAAATCATGTGTATCATGTGATATAACAATATTTACAGTCCCCGGTAAAATTTTTCTTGCTTTTTTTTTTTTTGCTTGTTTGCTTTTGACTCAGGGTCTTGCTCAGGCTATCCTTGAGCTCACTATGGAGCCCAGGTAAAACTTCATTCTAAGTATATATCTTATGAATAAATTAATTTTGTATTTTATGGAGGAACTGAATTACAGTCATTTTGGTCAACAATGGGCCATGTGTGTGACTGTGGCCCCAACTCTGTCATCACCCAGAAGTTCCGTGGCTGTCATAGTTCATGTAAGAACACTCTACCACACTCCCACAAAGGCAAAATCAAGTGATATTTCTTTTTGGTACTAGGGATTGAACTCAGACCTCGTGCTTGCAAGGGAGGCAAGGGCACCGCTGAGCTAAATCCCCAGCCTTCAACTGATGATATTTTTGAAGATGTATCCCATTGTCCATGCTGGGTAACTGTCACACAAGCACAGCATTTCAACTGTGCATGGTGGTGCACACCTGCAGTCCCAGCACTTGGGAGGGCAAGGCAGAAGGATTGTCTGGAGTTTGAGGCCAGACTGAGCTACACAGTGAGTTCAAGGACAGCCTGAACTACGTAGCAAGACCCTGTCTCAAAACAAAAACAAAACAAGTGTTTAGTGGGTTGACTTACAACTTTTAAATACCCCTGGCACTACTAGTTGAATGAAGTATACAACTCTGTACTTCCCAAAATTCAAAAACAAATGACAACCAAGTGAAAGCTGTCAGAATCACACATATCCCATTGTTAGAAGACAGAAGTGGTCTCCCAACTGCTTTTCCTGAATAGCTGGACCAGGTGCCAGGGATCTGCCACTGACATCATCCAGTGTCTCTTCCTTATCAGCACAACAAAGTCCAAACAGAATCTCTTCAATTTTAATTTTCATTTCTTTTTTCTACCTTAAAACTACACAACCTAGGGCTGGGGATTTAGCTCAGTGGTTCTGCCACCTGCCTCACAAGCACAAGGACCCAAGTTTGATCCTTGGTACCCAAAAAAAAGTAAAAAAAGTAAAAACCATACAGACCATATGGTTCAGAGCACCCAGCTCTGTCACCCTGCTGGGCCAGCCACCTGCGCAGGTGCGGTGGACAGGCTCTGAACTCCATGCTGCCAGAGGTTGGGTAACAAACTGGCGTGACACGGAGATGCTCTGGGTATAAGTAATCGTGCGGAATTCTCCTGACCAGAGGACCTGCAACAGCTGAACAAAGCAGCTATTCCTTTTGACTTTTCCTGAGAATTCCTCCTTCAAGCTGCAAATGTATAGGGGCTGGGGATTTAGCTCAGTGGTGCTGGCACCTGCCTGGCAAGCTCAAGGTCCTGAGTTTGATCCCTGTTAGTGGAAAAACAAAAAAAAGCTGCAAATGTATAACTTAGAGTAAAGCGGGCTGTTTACTAGGGTTTATAGTTCTTTTGTTTTGTTTGTTTGTTTGTTTTTTTGAATAAGAGTCTCACTATGTAGTTCAGGCTGGGCTTGAACTCTAAATGTAGCCCCGACTGGCCTCAAACTTGTGGTGATCATCCTGCTTCAGCCTCTGAGTGCTGGGATTACAGGTGTGTGCCACTGTTATGGCTTGTGTCGAGATTGCCCCCCACAAAGCCTCATGTGGTCATAGGTGGAGCTTTTCACAGGTGGCTGGATCTAGGTGTGTGGTGCTGGGATTAGGGTGTACGATTACTAAATTAGTCCACTGGCTGGTCTGGCATAATTCTGGGTGTGGATAATGGGAAGACCCATCCTGGGTGTGGGTGGCACCACCCAAAGGGCAGGTAGCCTGGATGGACACAAAGAGGAAGAAAAAAGGCAGGCCTGCTGCTGCTGCTTCACTGCTTTGCTGCCTTCTGCCTGCCATAAGCTGTTCCTTATGATGCCTGTCTTTCATGCCACTCTGCCTTGGAGCCAGCCCACTATAGACTGACACCTCTACAAACTGTGAGCTAAATAAACCTTTCCTCCTTTCACTTTGGGTGGCAGGTATTTTGTCTCAGCAATGAGAAAACAAGCTAAGATAATCACCATGCCTGGTTTCAGGTAGTAGTTTTATACTGAACTTCCTTATACTATATTTATTTGGAAAATCAACCATTACAACCCTGTACCAAAAATATCTCAAGACACAGCCACAGCTTCTACACAATAGACATATACAGTGCTAATTAGTAAAAGATGGTAAAGATTGCTGCCACTTACCATAGGTGATTTATAGTATCTATGTAGTATATTTATGAAATCTGTGATTGTTAGCATTCCTGGAATAAAGAATTAGATGTTAAAAACAAAACTATAGATACATCACAGAAAACTTTATATGACATTAAACCTACAATGTATAACTGGCTACATAGTGAGTTCTAGGTCAGTCTCAACTACATAGTGAGACCCTGTCTCAAACCCACCCCCCCAAAAAACCCCCCCAAACAAAACCTACAATGTTTATTAAAAAGCTTATATGACATAGTTTAACAACCTTAAGAACAGTTTAGTACATTATTTAAAGCTGTTAATTTATTGTTTATTCCAAACTAGATCAAAATGTAGCTGAAACTAAACTTGATTAAAAGTTTGGAATTCATCAAAGTATGTGGCAAATCAATGAGAGAAAACTGTTAAGAAATATCAAAAAAGAATTGTAGCTACTTGGGAACGACCTATAAAATAAGTGTAATTTGATAAAGTAAGAGAAAGGATCCCATAAGCCTCAGCGCTGTGACACCTAAGAAGAATTCTCTTTTTTTTTTTTTGGTACCAGGGATCAAACTCAGGACCTTGCACTTGCAAGGCAGGCTCAGTAGCACTGAGCTAGATCCCCGGCCCTGGAATTCTAAACACAGTGGTTTTAACAGGGTTGTCAGTCACTCTGTACCTGTTCTGAGCCACACACCAGGACTGCATAGATGAGAAAGCTTCTCCCTGAGAAAATTATAATCTAGAGGGGGAGGCAGACATAAGCAGGGGTTGTTTGTTCGTTTGTTTGATTTTTGAGACAACATTTCACTATTTAGTTCAGGCTGGCTTTGCCTTGAACTCACTGTGTAGCCCAGGCTGGCCTCAAACTCGTGGCGATCCTCCTGCCTCAGCCTCCTGAGTGCTACGATTACAGGTGTGGACTACCATTAGTGGTGGCAATTACAAAATATTGAGCTGAATCTTGATAGACAGTAACAGTGTCATTACATCTCCTGTGATTTACTGGGTGAGGAATGAGTGTTTAAACAAATGTAAGTTATACAATACCGTGAACAGTAAGGACACCCAGCACATTCACACCTTTCATTTGCCCTGTCTAAAGAAAGATGACAGACAGTGACAGAGCTTAGCTGTCACGCAACTCAATGGACTGGCCCAGGGTGGGGTACTAAATTGAGTCTGTTCTCTGCATCTATGAAGATTTGGTTCCCAGGGCTAATAAAGGCATCTGGGCCAAAAGTTGCTAAATGAAAAGAAATTCAACTGTGATTAGGGATGTAGCACAACAGTGCAATGCCTGCCTGGCAAGCATGAGGACCTGAGTTCAATTACCAGTACAAAAAAAAAAAAAAAAGGAATTCAGTTGAAGTGTGATAGATAGCGTTTTGAATTTATCCAGGATGCAAAAGTGAGGACACAGGGCTGGGGATTTAGTTCAGTGGTGCCACCACATGACTTGTAAGCACAAGGTCCCAAGTTCGATCCCCGGTACCAAAAAAAAAAAGATGACACAGCTAGGCATGGTGGTACACACCTGTAATTCCAGCACTCAGAAGACTGAGGCAAGAGGATTGCCATAATCCTGAGGCCAGCATGGGCTACACAGTGGATTCAAGGCCAGCTTGCTTGCTCTACAAACTGAGATCATGTCTCAAACAAAAAAACCAAAATTTGGTAAAAGGTCTACCAGGCTGATGTCAAACCCGCCCAGTGATAAGCCTGGGGGTGCCACACCTGAAGGTCACCCTCCCAAGTCCCATCCTCCCCAGGCCCACACTGCTCACCTACAAAACTCTGCTTTTTACTCTCCCACAGTGGCGCTGCTCGGACACCATTGGCTACCAAAGCAAAAAAGGCCTTTTTCACCTAGAGAAAAGCAAGGAGAACAAAACAAACTTTTAGTGTGTTTTTGGTTCTTTGTTTGAAAAGAGGTCTCGCAGAGGATTCCCTCTGCCTCAGCCTCGAGAGGAGCTGAGATGTGGCACCAGGCTGGCAAAAATAGGCTTTTAAAGTCCACAATTAGGAAGGAAAATACGATCAACCAAATACTCTCAGTTATCTTTGATGACAGACTGCAACTTTGGTAAGCTAAAAATAACTAAACATAAACAAAAACCCTTTTGTATCATACTGAAAGGCATATTGGCATTAGAGATTTTTTTGAAATGGAAATATAATTACCTTCAATTATTTTTTCCCCCCAAGGAAAGTGTATTTCTACTGAATCCCTGTGAAGCCAGAAATATACAATAAAGATGAAATAAATCATCTTCAGAAAGCTGTCTAGTATGACAGATTGATAAATTATCACAATTCAATGTGACTGATACCACCACAGAGATTATACATAAGGTATATATAGTGGAAATCCAATTACAATTGAACATCATAAAATGTTCACAAAATAATAGCTGAGCTGAATTTTTAAGGATAAAAAGCATACTCTCAGCAGATAAGGACAGAAATGCATTCTAAAAAGAAGGAATATGTGTATGTTCTAAAAAATATGTTCTAGTATCTAGTGAAGCTAGAAACCCTAAATTTTTAAAAGCAACATGCTATACCCACTTTGTGATTTTTTTGCCAGCAGCTCAGTGCTACCAGTATTGAGCAATTGTAAAAGGTAGATAGATGGGTTTGAAGAAATCTAGTAGAAAGACAAGGACAAGGCAACAGTTATACAATACCTATTTATTGATCAAGACCCAGGTGAAATGTCATTCCCTCTGTGACAGAGTTTATAATTGAAAATTTAATCTAGCTGTTTCTACAGTACTTTGTAATCAGCTTTATCACATTATATATTACAATGCATTAAAATTTATCTACTTCCCATCTACCAAGACCACTGAACTCTCTAGGACAATTATCAACTAGTATATGGTGGTGACTAATTAACTTATATAGAATTCCATTTCTGCCCTTACAAAACTTATAACTGAAGAAATGAAAAAAGCATACACAAAAAAATATACACTGACATAAACTTGAATTCAGGAAAGAATAAACTTATGGAAATATTAAAGATGAGGCAGCTGCATTTTATATATATATTTTTTGGGGGGGGTTTGACCTGCTCTGTTTCCAACCTGGGCCGGTTCACCCCTCCTTAGGCAACCTGGTGGTTCCCTGCTCCTGGGAGGTCACCATATTGATGTCGAACTTAGTGCGGACACCAATCGGCATAGCGCACTGCAGCCCAGAACTCCTGGACTCAAGTGATCCTCCCTCCTCAGCCTCCCGAATAGCTGGGACTATAGGTGTGCCACCACACCTGGCTTATTTTTTGTTTTTGTTTTTTTTTGATACAGGGTCTCACTATGTAGTTGAGACTGACCTGGAACTCACTATGTTGCGCAGGCTGGTCTCGAACTCACAGTGATCCTACTGCCTCAGCCTCCTGAATGCTGGGGTTACACGCATGTGCCATCATGCCCAGCTTAGCTGCATTATATTTATTCAATTATTTTTCTTATTGTGACTAAAGACTCTTGTATACATAGAGACTTTTATAATTAGCACCACACAAATCAGTGTCAGAGCCTAGTTTCCCCATATGTGGTCAATAATTCATTTGAAAACACTGAAGTTCCATCAAAGTACTTGCATCAATAATTTGCTTTTATGGCTGCGATGTAGCTCAGTGGCTCTGCACCTGCCTGGCAAGCCCAAGGTCCTGAGTTTGATTCTTGGTACAAAAAAAAAAGTGTTTTTTTTTTTTTGTTTTCAGTATGTTCAATAACAAAAGAAGCAGATTTTCTCAATTTCAAGGCTGAGAAAGAAGAGGTATAAAGATATAATATACTTGCACTTTTATACCTTGAGAGACAAACATTCACTTTGTGTCCATTACATCCAGGCACTGTCAGACACGAACCTCTGGCACATGTGCCACAGGGGGCTGTTCATATCACTGAAAGCTCTCAAAGGTTTACCATCCCTGGTCTAGTATCGCAATTACTGTGCACAGCAACTATCCTC
This sequence comes from Fukomys damarensis, assembly GCF_012274545.1. Lineage (NCBI taxonomy): Eukaryota > Metazoa > Chordata > Mammalia > Rodentia > Bathyergidae > Fukomys > Fukomys damarensis. Next base: position 88,154,788 of record NW_022900928.1, on the reverse strand, counting down.
TGTGATACTGCAAAGTATCAACCTTCATGATTTAGTAACAGACAAAAGGCCAGGGGTGAAAATGATGGTCTAAATACAGGGCAAAGACAAACAGGAAAAACAGTTCAATCTTATTACTGTGTTTCCCCCGAAATAAGACTAGTTCCCCTATTAGTTTTTGCTCCAAGACACAATAGGGTTTATTTACAGGGAATGTCTTACTTTTTCATGTGCAACAATCTACATTTATTCATGTACAACAATCTACACTTACTCATTTATTCATGTACAAAAATCTACATTTATTCAAATACAGCCAGGCCATCTTCTGGAACATTGTCACAATTCAGTATGACCCCTGTGTTGTAGTAGATGTACTAAGTGCTAAACCTGGCTGACAATCTTAACTGAGGCTTATTTTGGGGGTAGAGATTATATTATAAGCATTCTGAAAAAATCATGCTAGGGCTGATTTCCAGGGAAATGGGGTAATGAACCACGAAATGTATATTAGGGGCCGGGGATTTAGCTCAATGGCACCTAGCCTGCCCTGCAAGCACAGGTCCTGAGTTCAACCCCTGGTAACACACACACACACACACACACACACACACACACACACATACACGCATATTAAAACATATCTAAAAAGCCCATGTAGTGAACGCTTGGTTTCCAGGTCATGGTGCTATGGGAAGAAGTTGGAACCTTCAGGAGCTGGGGTCTGGTAGGAAGTGAGGGATACTGGAACTCTGTCTTCTTCCATCCCCTGTGTCTGCTTCCTGACCACCAGGAGTTCCAGGCCTCCTGTCACGTGTTCCTGTTATGATGCATGGTGCTGCCATAGTCCCTAAAGCACAGAACCATGTACCCATGGACTGAACCCCTGAAACTGTGAGCTGCAACAAACCTTCCCTCCCTGCCACTGCCTCTCTTGGGCATCTGCCACATGAGCCAAAGTGCACTCCCAGAGCTGCTAAAACAAGCTACATTTTAAAGTTCTAGCTCCTAATGCAAAGGTCATTCCAAAACCACTGCTGGTCCCATGAGATTTTTTTTCGCCACAGCTTCTGTCAAGAATCATAAAAAATCCCACTATTTGTGCCATAGATTTTCCTCTGTTGAATTATTTTGGGGAGTAGGATCCCTGAATCAAAGATGTTCAATGTGGCATTATTTTTAGTAATGGAAACTGGAACAGTACCAACATGAAAACTGTGAAATACTAGTATAACAATGAGAAAAGTGTCAAGTAGGGACTAAAATAGTGTAATTATGGAGACTATGCTGAAGTTATCTTACAATAAAAAGTGCAGACTATAAAATGATATATTAAGATAATTATCAAAGAAAAGTAAATAATTAAACTGCTATATTGAGCTGTGGCAATAAGATGTATATTTCTTGTAAAATATTGGTATGCTGTGGTACTTTTTTAATTAAAAGAAAAGTATTATCTTCTAACCAACTATATTAAACTATGTATATATAAATTATATACAAATTATCTTCTGACCAACTAATTATTGATTTAATAGTGAAATGGGTAGAATTAATGGCGCCTAAAGCACACTCTAGGATTAATAATTCACATCAACTTCTTCACTTATTGTGATACTTTTTTTTTTTTTTTTGGTTTTTTTGAGATAGGGTATTTGGGGCTGGGGATTTAGCTCAGCGGTTCGGTGGCCTGCCTTGCAAGCGCAAGGACCCGAGTTCAATCCCCGGTACCCCCCCTCCCCGCAAAAAAAGAGATAGGGTATTTACCCCTATGTAGTTCAGGCTGGCCTTGAACTTGCTACGTAGCAGGCTGGCCTCAACCTTGCGGAGATCCTTCTGGCTCAGCCTCTTGAGTGCTGGGATTACAAGTGTGTGCTACCACACCCAGAATATTTTGTCTTTATGTATGTTTCTGGTTCACCTACAAAGAATCAGAGGGACTACTGGTGGGTAAGAGGGAATCATATTAATTACTTTACATACTTTTTTTTTTTTGATTCAGGGACTTGCTATCTACTCCAGGTAGTCTTGAACTCACTAAACAGCCCAGACTGGCCTCAAACTCACAGCAATCTTCCTTCCTCAGCTTACTGCTAGAATTACAAACACATGCCACCACGCCCATCTCTAGCTTGCTTGCTTGCTTGCTTATTTATTTATTTATTTATTTTGGTACCAGGGATTGAACTTGGGTCCTTGCACTTGCAAGGAAGGCAGCAGAACCACTCCCCCGCCCTTATTTATTTATTTATTTATTTATTTATTTATTTAGGTACCAGGGATTGAACTTGGGTCCTTGCACTTGCAAGGCAGGCAGCAGAACCACTGAGCTAAATCCCCCGCCCTCTAGTTTGCTTATTAAACTGGTTGGAAAAGGTTAGAAAAGGAGCCATCTTTAAAGCCATCAATTGTTTTTCCTGAAATGTGGTTAAAAAAAAAAATTAAAGCCATTTTTTTGGAAGTGAGAAGGGGAGGGATAAGGAAATAATGAAAAGAAAATATGTGAAAAAAGGAAAAAAATGGAAACAAAGTCTTTGTAAATAGGGAAGGGTTAAGGGGGTGAAGGGAGGGCAGTGTATGGGAAAAAATAAGAACCAAGATATACCATGTAAAGATACAAGATCCCAATGATAAGTGTAACTGTACTGTTTGCTTTAAATGTACCAATAAACTTAATGGAAAAAAACCAAACATTTTTTAGGCTCTGTCATGAAATCCAAGTGAGCACAGCCATTGAAAAGCTACTCTAGAAAGCTCTGCATTTGGCCAAAATGAAATAGCCAGATAAGGTGATAAGGTGTTCTCAGGGCATGTGCAGTACTCAAGGAGCTACCCATTTTTTTTTTTTTTTTTAAGATAGGGTTTCCTATGTGGTCCAGGCTGACCTCAAACTCATGGCGATCCTCCTACCTCAGCCTCCCAAGTGCTGGGATCGCAAGCGTGTCCACTATGTCTGAGGGACCTAACATTTTTGAGAGAAATGAAAAGGAAAAGAAGTGTATGGACTGAGGCACACATTCATCCTGGAATTTTTCTGAGGGTATTTTCCAAATCATTGGTAAAGCAATGAATTTCAACAGAAACCTGGAACCTCTTAAACCCCAGACAGGACAGATACAAAGAAAATCATATCTAAAAGCTCATCACAGACAGGAGGCTGAGGAACCCAGGCAGAAAGTCAGCCAGGAGGAATAAAGTCCTTAGCTCTCAGAGGAACAAGCACCAAAGCGCAGCTGTCTTTTCACAAGAACAACAATCAGGAGATAACAGGAAGAGCTTCAGGATGCTAAAGGAAAAACCTACCAACCCACAGAACCATCTGGTAAAAACACCTTTCCAAAAAGCCCAGCAAAGTAAGATTTTATTTAGACAGAGTTGGAGAAAGCTGTCCCCAACCTGCATTGCAAGAAATACTGAGGGAGGTCTTCATCTCAGAAGGGAAGATTCTAGAAATGCCAGGGACTGAGGGGAAAGTCAGCAAGGGTAGACATGTGGGCAAACAAAAATACACATGGAGCCAGCGTGGTGGCGCATGCCTGTGATCCCAGAACTTGGGAGGCTGAGGCAGAAGGATCGTGTAAATTAGAGGCCAGCCTGACCTACATAGTGAGACCATGTCTCAAAAAAGACAAAACAAAACAAAAATAAATCAATCAATAAGTAAAACCAAATTAAAACCTAGGAAAGATATTGCTGTTGGCTTAATTGGCTGTTTCACTATTTAATGTTTATACTTTGTACAAATGATCACATATGGTTCCAACAGCTTTCAACAAGTATTTTAATATTATAGAATTTCATCAAAATTCAAATTGAAAACAATGACACCTGCATACGTGGGGGTTTAATAGCAGCACTCAAATATGATGACTGTTCTTCCAGAAGAGAAAAATTTTCTGCTTCCCCACAATAACTTCTCTGACTAAGTTGCTGCCTAAGCGCCCTTACTAAATGTCTCAGGGCCACTGGAAACAGAACACAGAGCAAGTGACTAAACAGCACCCGATTTTTTTGGCGGGGGTAGGGGTATCAAACTTGGGACCTTGTGCTTGTGAGGCAGGCAGAGGAACCACTGAGCTAAATCCCTGGCCCCCAGTACCCCCAGGGGTACTGAGCATTGAACCCAGTGTCTCTGCACCAAGCTACATCCCTAGCCCTTTGCATACATTTTTATTTGAAGACAGGGTCTTGCTACATCACTAAGTTGCCCAGACTGGCCATGAATTTGAGATGGTCCTGCCTCAGCCTCCCAGAGTGCTGGGACTACAGGCAGGTGTCACTGTGTCTGGCCAGCACGATGGCATGGATATTACGAATGGACACTGTGTGCTGAACTGAATTAATTCTGAGTGTAGCTTAACTGAGATGCCACAGGGCCAGTGGCAAGGTTCAGAGGGAAAAAGACACTAAAATTCAGTGTGAAGCAGCATCCACTCTGCAGGGAAGTAAAACCTGCACTAGAGTCAAGTGACTGCCACCCCTCTGGTCCAGGGCTGAGCTGCTGAACTGCTAACATCAAGGCTTTACTTTCCACTTGAAACATTATTTCTGTGTATCCACCCTGCAGCAAGGTCTCACATCCCTCTGGTTCCCTGTTCTCCCCGTGAGAGAACAAACACTTTCATTTCTTACCCTGCACTAGCATCACCAGGAGAGACTTCGATTTCCTATTTTGATGTCACCCAAAGGAACTGTGGATATGTGTATACTGTGGAGATCCTCCTGCCTCAGCATTTTCAATCTTCAGAGACCGAAGATAACATTCCAAAGTGCATAAGCTACTCTGCTTGAGTCTCTAAGGCGTTGATGTTCAGTGAAAGAAATCAGATGCACAAGCTTAGCTGGACTTGGTGGTGCATGCCTGAAATCCCAGCTCTTGTGAGGCTGAGGCAGGAGAATTGCTAAGAGTTTGAGGCCAGTGTGAGCTACAAAGTGAGTTCAAGGCCAGCCTGGACTATACGGTGAGATCCTGTCTCAAAAGATAAACAGAAAGCAAAAGCTTAAATATGACATGGTTAACCTAAAGTATAACTAAAGACTGAAGTGCACAAGACACACACAGAGCCTTCAAGAGGGACACAGGAGTAAGCAGGGTCATGGCACCTGCAGCTTTTGTTACATAATGCCTACTGAAAAGTGGCTTTCCTAACAATCCATGCAGGGCTTGAGGGGCAACTCAGAACTACACTTAGAAAATTTTCCATTACAGAGGCTCCAGTGTTTCAGTGAATCGGTAAACAGGACAAGGTGAGAACTGGTGGTGATCTAGCTCAGATTTAATCTGCAGGGAAAAAATCTTTTCTTTTCCATGGACACACATTTGGTTCAATCTATCCTTTAAAAAATTTACATTGTAATAGGATTCTCCAAAGACCAAATGTGGTAATTACCTGTCACGGTGGGGAATACAATATTAATTCAAAGATGAGTTTTGAAATAGTAAGCAGGCCTGGATGTCTCTGTGGGTTCTGGCAACCAGATGCCAAGCAGTGCACCTGGGCTCCCAAAAATGGGGCGCTGGTCCCTAGGATGCAGCGCTACCGCTATAGTTTTGCTCCAATTTGCACTAATTAAGTTAGCTGCGAAACTTTTAGAATGACTGCTGATGAAAACCTAAAGTCCTTCCAAATGTCCTGTTTGCTAGGAGAGGTGGTGCATGCCTGTGATCCCAGCAACTGGGAGGCTAATGCAGGAGGAACTCTGTGAGCTGAGGCCAGCCTCGGTTACATTCTGAGACCTTATCTCAAAAATAAACTCCCACGATCGCCTCCTGGGAAATGTTGTGGACTGAATGCTTGCGATTATGTGTTGCGTTTGGCAGCTACATGGGTTGTTTCTGGGGAATAACAGGGAGGGTGAGGAACAGGTACAGCAACTGCTATTTTTCACTCTGAGCTTTTTGTACCACATGACATTTAAAACTGCTTATATGCACTTTGAAAAATTCTAAATTAGCCAAGAGTGTACATTTGTCTCATGTTCAAGTCCCTCAGAGCTCTTGGCCTGCAGTTTGAGTCTTTAGTGGAAAACTGATTCACTATTGTTTTCTTAGTTCTATATATAACATACTATAGCTCAGTGGTGCTGCCATCTGCCTCGCAAGCTCAAGGACCCAAGTTCGATACCCAGTAGCCCTCCCCGCAAAAAAGAACTAAGCATTATTAGCCACAGCAATAAGACAAGAGAAAGAAATAAAAGCAATAAAGATAGGAAAGGAAGAAGTGAAACTGTCATTATTTGCTGATATGATACTCTACATAGAAGACATAAAAACTCCACCAAAAGACTTCTAGACTTAATTGACAGATTCAGTAAAGTAGCTGGATATAAGGCAAATACTAAAAAATCAATAGCCTTCTTGTACACAAATAACAGACTGAGTGAAATCTGGGCAACAATCCCTTTCACAATATCATCCAAAGAAATGAAATATCTAGGAATCAATCTAACAAAGGAAACAAAAGATCTCTACATTGAGAACTACAACATTCTGAAAAAAGAGATTGAAGAGGATATAAGAAAATGGAAAGACATCCCTTGTTCCTAGGTAGGAAGAATCAATATAGTGAAAATGGCCATACTTCCAAAACTGCTATACAGATTCAATGCAATCCCTATTGAAGTCCCAACAGTATATTTCACAGAACTAGAGAAAACAATACAAAAATTCATTTGGAATCAATAGAGACACAGTGGGGGGGTGTATCACAATCCCCAGCGTGAAACTATACTACAAAGCCACTGTGATTAAAAAACAGCATGGTACTGGCAAAGAAAGAGACCCGAGAATCAGTGCAACAGATTAGAAGATGCAGAAACAACTCCTGACATATTCAGCTACCTCATTTTTGACAAAGGAGCCAAACACCCTCACTGGAGGAAAGATAGCCTCTTTAATAAATGGTGTTGGAAAAATTGGATTTCAACTTGTCAAAAATTAAAATTAGACCTGTATCTTTCACCATGCACTAAACTAAAATCCAAGTGGATCAAAGATACAAACATTAAAACAGAAACACAACTTGCTGAAAGATAAGTTAGGTAGAACTCTTTAAGATTTCAGCATAGGAAAAGACTTTATGAACAAATCCTCAGTAGAATGGGAACTAGCTCAAAGAATCAACAAGCTTTTTATTTTTTTATTTTTTGGGGTACTGGAGATCAAACTTGGGTCCCTGCACTTGCAAGGCAGATGGTGGAACCACTGAGCTAAATCCCTGGCCTGATAAGCTTTCTAAAAAGCTTCGGCACTGCCAGAGAAATCACAAGCAGAGCTAAGAGGCAACCCACAATGTGGGAAAAAATTTTTACCAGCTGTTCCTCATACAAAGGTCTACTATCTAGAATATATAAAGAACTCAAAAAACCCAGACCCTCCAAATATAAAGACCCAATTAAAAAATGGGCATGTGAAATGAACAGACATTTCTCAAAGATGTAAAAGCAGCAAATAAACATGAAAAAATGTTCGACATCACTGGTCATTCCAAAGATGCAGATGAAAACGACACTGAGATTCCTTTCCCACCACTAAAGAATGTCTGTTATCAAGGAATCAACCAATAACAAATGCTGCCAGGGCTGTGTGGAGAAGGAACCCTTCTGCACTGTTGGTGGGAGTACAGACTGGTGCAACCACTGTGAATACCTCAAACAACTAGGATTAGAAGTCACATTTGACCCAGCTATTTCCCTGCTGGGTATCTTCCCAAAAGAATTAAAAGAATCATACCACAGTGATATATGGAAACAGCCCAACTGCCCATCAACTGGAGATTAGATAAAGAAGATGTGGTTTTTAATAAAATGGAATACTACTCAGCCATAAAGAATGAGAAACTAGCCAGACGTGGTGGCGCATGCCTGTAATCCCAGCATTCGGGAGGCTGAGGCAGGAGGATCACTGTGAATTCAAGACCAGCCTGGGCTATCTAGAATATAGTGAGTTCGAGGTCAGTCTCAACTACACAGTAAGACCCTGTCCCAAAAAACCCAATAAAACAAAACAAAAACAAAAACAAAAAAAGAATGAGAAACTAGAGATATTTATAGTTAAATGGACGCACATTGAGACAATACTCTTAAGTGAAATTAACAAGTCACACGTGTATATACCGAATAGTTTCTCTGGTGTGAAAAACTAAAAGTGTAAATAAGGATCAAAAGGTATAATTGGGCTGGCGGGAGGCACGGGAAGCAAGTGCTGAACATGTCTGGGGACAGCAGCTGCAGTCAGACCCTGAGCTGAGACAACCCCGCCACTTGCTGGGTGGTTCCTGGCGATGGAGTCCAGCTGCTGCCCAAGGACCACAGCACAACCCCTGGTGGGATGCTCTTCAGCACCACTCCAGGAGGGACCAGGATCATCTATGACTGGAAATTCCTGATGGAGTGTCGGAACTGCCCTCTGGCCAAAACGCCCCTGAGGGACCTGTCCACCATCCCTGGGGTGACCAGCCATAGCAGTGATGAGTCCTCCACAGAAGCCAGCCAGTCAACTGCACAGCAGTCCAGAAGGCAAGCCGGTGGGCGTGAAGAGTCACTGTTTGAGATGGACATTTAAAGGACCAGCCATCAGATAGGGAGGTGCTTCTGGGCTCCTCAGGCCTTCTCAGGAGAAGGACCATGCCAGCCAGCCTCAGCAACACTCACGTCCACGGCAGGAGTCGGGTGTGGGGCTGGCTGCCTGCCCCTGCCTCACCCAGGGCTCCTGCCCCCACCTTGGAACACCAGCACAGACCTTCTCATACCTCTAATGTGGGGAGCTACTACCCAAGGGGTCTCTCTTGTCCCTACGCTGCAACCAATTGCCAGCAAGTGGATACAGATGCCCTTCTGAACGACTGTCAGCTTCCCTCATCCCTTCCTTAGGTTGGGGAGTCTGGGAAAGCTCCCCTCCTCTTCCTTCCCCAAGAGAGGAAATAAAAGCCACCCTCATCCCAGGGCCACCACAGGGGCCCTATCTGATCTCTTTTTAACCTTAAAAAAATGTATAATTGATATTGTATAATAGGAAGAAAAGGTGTAAAAGAGGAAGTGGAAGGGGTAGGGGAAAGGTAAAAAGGGAAAGGAAAAAAATATGTGGAAAAAAAAACCACATGGGAACAATGTCTCCGTAAACAGGGAAAGGTGGAGGGGCTAAAGGGAGAGCTGGGGAATGGGGAAAAGCAAGAACCAAGATAAGTCATGAAACAAGATCCCAATGATGAATGTAACTGTATTGTATACCTAAAATGTACCAATAAACTTAATAAAGATAAAAAAAGAGTAATTTTGTTTTGTTGTTTTGTTTTTTGAGATAGGCTCTCAGTATGTAGTCCAGGCTGGCCTTGAACTATGAAGCCCAGGCTGCCTTGAACTCATGGTGATCCTACTGCCTCAGCCTCTCACAGTGCTGGGATTATAGCCATGAGCCACCACATCTAGCTAATACAGTTTTTTTTTTTGGTACTGGGGATGGAACTTGGGACCTTGCACCTGCAAGGCAGGTGGCAGAACCACTGAGCTCAATCCCTAGCCCTAATATGGCTTTTTGAAACACTTTTTCGGGATATCAATCATTATTAGCTATCTCTCCTATTTTCAAGTCATCCGTAAAATAGAAGATATTACTCACAACATCAATATTTGCATCAATTCCAAATGTTAACTGCCCTTTTTAAAAAAAAATTTTCTGGTGCCTCGTGGTTGCTAGACAAGCACTCTACCACCAAGCTCCATCTGCAACCGCAGACCATTCTCCCAAACTCTGCAGAGTGGGGAGTGTAAGAAACCTCTGGTGGCCACCAGTGTCTTAGCCATGGGGCAGCTCACGTGGGACTGAGATGCCAAAGTGCTGGTGAGTTACAAGAGCACAGAGACAGAAGGGGAGTCACCATGGGGACAGGCTGCAGAGGGGCCAGAGACTTCAGGGAACTGCCCCGGAAGTGTGCCAGCTGGAATGTCACCCACCAGCCAGAGGCCACAGTGGGGTAGAGTCTCAGGAACCTGTGCCAAGCAGCAGGGGCTGGGACAGGAGAAGTGGGAATGGGTTTCACAGTGGCCCCCAAGGTAGGGGGTCCCACACAGTGAGAAAGTTGGCTCTGGGCTAAGAGTCAATGCCCATTCTTTTAAGTCTTGGGAGCCATTCATTTGCCCTCTGTGCTGCCAGACTACACTAGTCTCCTAGGACATCACTCAGCTTTGTTGTCTGTTCAGTAGAAACACTGATAAGCCTGTCAGTGTGTTGCCATACCCACAGTCTTCAGGGACCTGCACGATTCTACAAGGGTCATCCAAGGCCCCTGTCCTCTCTCTCCCTGCCTGACATCAGGTCTCAGGTCCACAGCGTTGCCGATACTAGGAGCAGCCAGATGAGCTCTTTTCTGAGACCCCTATTGTACTTGAATGCGACCCACGTGGGTCAGAAATCAGATGTGGTTTGTGCAGAAAGGCATCTCCTCTAATCTCTAAATTGTCTTGGGCTTTAATTTCCTCTAATCACTATTTATTTCACCCTTTCCAGTTTGAAGATTATTTTCCTTCATAATGAAGGAAGCACAACTTGCATTAAAAGACTTCACATTCTCTTTATCCACACTATTGGCACTGACCTTGAATAAGAGGAGTATCCTCTCTTCTTCTTACTTTGCAAAATAATCAAGCACCCCACATCCCTTTGTGCATCTGAATTTTAACCACAAACTAAGATTATACTGGGTGGCCTTCTTCTAGTCATGCCCTTCAAATTTCCTTTTGATTATACACTCTTCATTCTTCAATTCTCCCATGTTCTTTGAAAAAATAAGTGTTTGCCAAAAGCTACTTATTTTCTTTTTCCCTGGCATTACTACAAATTGTATTGCATGGCATAATTTAGACAGCAAAATAAAGTAGTACTGGGCTGTAATCCAAGCTACAAAATAAATATTCCTGAATCTACATTGAAATAAATGGTTAAATAAATACTAAATGAAGGAAAAGATATGCATTTATTGCAAAAAATTTCCAACTAACTCATGCAGATGCTTCAACCCCACAAAGATAAAGCATAACTGCTCATTCCCTAAGGCTGGGCTGCACACTGTAACTTCTATTAGAGATTAGGGAATAGGAAGGAGGAAAAAGAGAGTGAGTTCACAGTGAAGATAGCCAATAATACCTCAGCTGGTGATCAAGAGTAAGAGTTACAAGTCATGTGGTAGTAAGTGCCTTTGAGATGTGGTCTTCTTCCCCAAACTGATAATCCTGTTCTAATCATGACACAAATATGAGGCATTTCAATAGAGGGAACTTGGCGAAACATGTAACCAATACTCTCCAGTCCTGCTATGTGGTCAATAACAAGGAAAAGTCTGAGAAACTCATGACCAAGAGGGGCCTACAGAGACAGGATGACTAAATATTACCAGTAACCTAGATGGGATCCTCGAAGAGAAAAATCACATTAGGTAAAAACCAAGGAAATGTGAATAAAGTATGTTAATTTTGACATATATATATACACAACAATAATGTAAAGTGTCAAAAATAAATTGGGTGTGGAGTATAAGGGAATTTTCTGTTCTATCTTTGAAACACTTCTGTAAATTTAAACTACTCTGTTTATTGAAAAAATAAAGCAACAGTTCAGCATCGCTGAAAAAAACCTGACCATGTTACCTTTGTGAGAAGAGCTATTTAATAATTCTTAATGTTTACTGCTAATTTTAGGATTGATGATTCTGTGATGAAATACTATGTATTTTGGGGCTTTAACAACACTTGAGGTGTCATCTTTTAGAATCACTAACTTGTACTTATTCTTACTGGGAAAGGGATATGTCTTCTTTTTTACACTGTTCCCACAGTTACGGTCTCAGTTCCAAACTTGTGATGCTGGGAATTTGTAGATCACATTTCAGTATTGTCAGCTGGTTCTACTTTATGCTCCAACAATAAAGGAGGCTAGCAAGGGACTCAAAATTGGAGGAGGAAGGACTTGCTGCTTCCTGTCTGTACCCTCTGGGCTTCCTGCTTGCACCTGTGGACTTCCTGCTTGCAGCCTATGGTCTTCCTGTCTGCAACCTGTGGACTTCCTGTATGCTGCCTGTGATTTCCTGACTTCAGCCTATGGGATTCCTGCCTGCTGCCTGTGAGCTGTCTGCATGCTGTTCTTGTGAACTGCAACCCAGCACTGCCTTACTTTGGCACCTGCTTCCTTCCTGCTGCAGTAGCTGAATCAGTCAGCTGTTTTTCCATTATACGTAGAATGATCTTCATGGCCTAGCATCCCTCATACCTGCATGACTCCTTAGAGCACCGGTGCGAAACTGTGCAGTGCATGAGAGCCAGAGTAAAACATGCACTGCTGGGTCTTGCCTCTAAGATCCTGAGTCAATAGGTCTGAGATGGGACCAGTCATTTGCATTTTATAAATTCCTCGCTTATGTTGAAGTTGTGATGTGGGAACCAGAGTGTGAGAACACTGCTTTAAAGGTCTTTGTTTACCCTTTCATTTACCCATTCACTTATATCCTATTAACATGTTTATGCTAATTTTCTGTTCAAATGACTGAGTGGCTTCTGGCTCCTGACTGGCAGAGAAATGAGCACCAGGAATGGTTCCCAGACACAGGGATTTGGCCTTGATGTCCTAACCTTGGGCTCAAACAGTGCAAAGCTCTATCACTGGGAACTGGGTTCCTATTCTCCAGGCGAGCTATGGCCCTGTGACAAAACAGACAGCAACTGGGACTATCATAATATCCCCCTACCCCCAGCTGTTGGAAGCCCAGGCACAAGAAGCTGCTGCACTGGTCACTGAAGTAGAACCTAGGACCACAAGACTCGGTGTGGGACAGAGCTTGGAAAGAGAAAATGAGCAGTCAGGGTGTGGACGTGCAGTCCCACAGATCCAAAAGATTCTCATCTCCCACAGCTGTAGAGCTGATGCTTCCAAATACAGCATGGATGTAATGGCGTGAAGTGGATACCCTATTGACTTCAAAAGCCTCAAGCATCCTTTCATAGAAGTTTGGCCCTGATTTGGGGGCATGGGACCTTTGTACCAGGCACAGGGACACAAGGATGGACTGAAGCAAAGCTGGGATTCCTAAATCTCAAGGTGATGCTAAGCCTCTGTAGCTGTGCAAAGGTCTGGCTCCATGAGGATTACCTTTGCTTGGAATCCTGGAGACAAACACACCTTCCTGGGCGCACATTGCAAGTTGCTCACTTCCTCAGGACAATTCCAGCCAGCCCTGGGGGCCCTGGAGGAACAGTCGGCTCATCACAGAAAGCACCCTACAACAGTTTTTTTTTTAAATCTGGAAACCCAGAAGCCTGTTGGGATAGGTTCTTCCCAGAAGGAAAAATTTAATGCTGATTTGGCAGCATTTCCTGCTGTGGGAGGACTTATCAGAAACCACCCACCTACTGATTAGGGCATTAACAACTTCAGGCTGACTGACTTCAACCCAGGGCACTGTTAAATCTGAGATTAACAGGTGAAGATGCCGGGACTTGTGTGGCATCCAGAAGGGAGCCAAAGGCTCAGGGAGACAGGAGCATGGCACAGATTCAGTGTGCAACTGCACACCTGCACACTCATCCCCAGAGGACCCTGCGTGTAGGCAGAGCCTCTTCTCCATGCTTCTGAGATCGCAGGCCACATGCACAGCAGGAGGCAGCTGACACAGTGACAATGTCCCATTCTGGATATTCCCCAGGAGCACAGGGCTAGTGACAAGGCAGGCACAGGTCCTCATCAAGGGGAACCAGGAAGGAGAGGGATAAGAATGGTCTGACCTACCGGGTCTTTGTTTCCCAAGAATGAAGGAGACTCTCAGCCTTCTGAAATGTCACCTGGTCTATATAAGGAAAACTCTGACCAGAGGGGTCAAAGACCTGACTGCAATTGTCAGACTGGAGAGCGCTCTGCTCTCACCAGCTTCTGACTAAGCCAGTTCAAAGTGCCAGGCCCAGGCACTTGCAGAGGGAAACATGAGTTTTCCAGAGGTACTAGGTAGTGGTTCCGAATAGCCACTAATCCTCAGAGCCCAAAATGCCACCTGGTCTGCTGGTCAGAGTAGGGGTCATGGTCATCAGGCTACGGAGGACATCACAGCCCAGGTCTGAATGACCAGGGGCACAGCAGCTTGCAGCACCTGGCCATGCACATCTTGGCTCCTGAATCACTGATTCTCAGCGCGCGCGCGCACACACACACACACACACACACACACACACACACACACACACACACATATATTTTTTTTTGGTGCGGTTCTAAAGACTGAATCCAGGGCCTTCCCAATGAGCTACATCCCTAGCCCTTTTGGTTATTTCTCAAGACAGAATCTCACTAGATTATCTGTCTGGGCCTGAACTTGTGATCCTCCTACTTCAGCCTCCCAGACTGCTGGGATACCAGGTGTGTACTGCCCTGCTTGGCTTCCCACTGGCTAGCTGACCCTCATAGGGGGATGGGAGGAAGAGCTGAACAGGAAGCCCCTGGATTTTCGTCTTGTCACTAGGTTGGGCAACCAAATGCAGAAGCACATGCCTAAGGAGGTTGTACCTTGGAAGGATAGCACCTGTCACCATGAAACACTGGGTGGGACTTCTGGAGGCCACATGTCCACACATACCTACATGTGCTCTTCTGACATAGGTACCAAGTGACTCTGTGAGCTGTTCTTAGAAGGCCCTGAACAAGAGTAGGCTGGGTGAGGACATCTGTTCTTCCCAGGGCCTTAGGACTTGACAGGTTAGCCTCCCTCAACAAGAAATGCCCAGGGCACCCAATGTGGACATGTCCTCTTTGGGAGCAGTTCCTGGATTACTGCTAGGCTGTGGTGGAGATGGAATGGCCACATAGGGATGCAGAATACCTGGCAGCCTGAATGCCCCCCATGAATGTGAGATTGTTGAGCCTCCAGACTGCACTGGGGGCGGGCAGGGCAGCCCCCAGCGTTGAGTGCACCCTGCCCTGAAGTGCAGGACTCAGCCCACACCTGTGCCATGCTGTCCCTTCCCCCCTTTTGTACCCCTGGTCTCGGATGGAAAACTGGGCTTGCTCCTCAGAAGCTTCTCACTACGGGTGCTGCACAGCAGCCCTGGGACCATGCAGGTGATAACACCCCAGCAAGCCAAATGTCACCTGATTTCAATCTCTTCCTCCTCTTCTATTTCTCAATTTTTTCCCCTCTAACGCCTTTTACATTTTTCTCCCCTAAGGTTAAAATCAACATATTGAGGGTTTATTTACTTCATAAAATTTTCTGATTTGTTTTAGATTTTGTTACAGAACCACAAATCTAGTTCACATGGTTAAAGCTGGCAAATTAATAGTTACCAGTTTATCATTTTCTAGGCTGTGTTTGATGTGATTGTTATTGCTAGTGGTATCACTTTAGCCCAGGTGACATAACTGTGCTAATCAATTGTTGCTCCTGGTATACCAAGACTGAGATTGCCTAAGGGTGTTAAAAAATAGTACAGGTCAGTGCCAAAGAAGCAGGGGCTGGGCCAAGGAGGTCACAGGTTCTCATCCCCAATAAATTGAAAAGGTAGGATCTTGCAAAGACTCAAAACTCAAAAGCCAGCTACCTTTGGAAGACAATTCTGACAAGTCATTTCCTAAGGGTTCTAAATACTAGCAATAATACTTGCTAGTAAGAATAATACTTGCCACAAGCAATTTAAAAGCAGCAACCGAGGAATTAAATAAACAAAAAAAGAAAATGAAAATGCTTAAAAAAAATGCAACCCCAGACATTCAGCTCACCAAAGGCAAACCCAGGGAGCAATGAGGTGGAACAATCTGAAAGCCATCCACAGGGACTCTTTCAAGTGGTTACAGTGAAAGTAAAAGAGCAGATAAATGAGGCTTTAGCAAAAAAATAAAATCAGTGCCAGGTGTGGAGGCTCATGCCTATAATCCTAGCACTTGGGAGGCTGAGGCAGAAGGATTGCTGCAAGTTTGAGGCCAGCCTGGGATACTAAGTGAGTTCAGGGTCAGGCTACAAAGTAAGACCCTATCTCCAAAAAAATAAATCAGAAATAATTTCTCAGATAACTACAGAGATGGTCACCAGAATGAAAGACATACAGGCCTGCGACCACCCGGCGGCGTGCGCGCGAGCTCCCGGCCTGCGCGG
>NW_022900928.1:88103360-88133659 GCF_012274545.1 Fukomys damarensis | reverse complement strand
AAAAAGGGAAAAGAAAAAAATGTGAGAGAATGAAAAGATGAAAATAAAGTGTTTGTAGATGGGGAGGGGAGGAGGGGGTGAAGGGAGGGCAGAGGTAAGGGGAGAAAATGAGAATCAAGACTTGCCATGTAAAGGTACATGATCCCAACAATGAATGTAACTGTACTGTATCCCTAAAATGTACCAATAAACTCAATAAAATTAAAAAAAAAAAAGAAAGACATACATAATGACTACAGAGCAGATGAAGATAAAAAACAAAACAAAACAAAATATAGGGGATTAGGAAAATGATGGAAACAATGAATGCCCAGCATAGGAAAGAAATAGAATCCATAAAACAGATTCAAACAGATGTCTAGATTAAAAACTCTACTCAAAGCATACACAGCAGAATGAGCCAATGTGAGAACAGAATATGAGACATAGAAGATATGATTGCGGTTAGCGATCATGAAAAGAAAAAAAATTTTTTGGTACCAGGGATCAAACTCAGGTCTTTGTACTTTCAAGATATGT
Source organism: Fukomys damarensis (assembly GCF_012274545.1). Taxonomy (NCBI): domain Eukaryota; kingdom Metazoa; phylum Chordata; class Mammalia; order Rodentia; family Bathyergidae; genus Fukomys; species Fukomys damarensis. Next base: position 88,133,140 of record NW_022900928.1, on the reverse strand, counting down.
GCTAGAACCACTAAGCTGGCCCATTTATGTATGTATGTATGTATATATGTATGTATTTATTGGTACTGGGGATGGAACTTGGGTCCTTGCACTTGCAAGGTAGGTGGCAAAGCCACTGAGCTAAATACCCTGCCTGAAAAGAAATATTTCTTAAAAATAGCAAGGGATCCTGAGTTCAATCCCTGGTACTTGGGGGCGGGGGAAAGCAAGGGACCATGAGAAATTAATCCAGCAAGTACTAGACGATGCAAAAAAGAATAACATAAGATTGACCAGAGTCAATGAAAAAGCAGAGAGAGCACAAATAACATTAAAAAACTTGTTCACAAAAATAATGGTACAAAACTTCCCAAACAGGGAAAAATTTTTGACATACAGATAAATGAAGCTTACAGAACTACAATTACCCATATTAAAAAACAAAACAAACAAAAAAAACTACACCAGTGGTGCTGCACCTGCCTAGCAAGTGCAAGGTCCTGAGTTCAATCCCTAGTAATGAAAACAACAACAACAACAACTACACCAAAGGTATATAATAGTCAAGATTCCAGAAATCCAATGCAAGAACAGAATATTAAAAGCTATTAGAGAAAGGAAACAAATCACCTATAAAGGAAAGCCCATCAGGATCACACAGACTTTCAACACAAATCCTCAAGTCAAGGAGAGTTTGGAGTGAAGTATTTCAAGCTCTACAAAAATAAAAACCTCCAACCCAGACTGATATACCCCACAGAACTATCTTTTAAAACTGATGGGAGAAATGGGCTGGGGATTTAGCTAGGTGGTGCCATGCCTGCTTGGCAAATGCAAAGGTCCTGAGTTCAATTCTCAGTACTGAAAAAAATGATGGAGAAATGTGGTATTTCCATGACAAAGAACATCATGAGGAAATTCATGAACACTAAACTAGCATGCCAAAAAGTTCTGAAGGATATTCTAGAAAGAAATAACAAGGATTACAACTCCATGGACACCAAAAGAATGAATCCACTGAGCAAGGCAGGAAATTAAGCACAGGAGAAGAAAAGGGAGCCAACAACAGGAAAATAACATGACAAGGATAAATCAATAATATCAATTACAATCATCAATGTTAATGGTCTCAACTCACCAATCATAACATTGGCAGAATAAATTAAGAAAGAAGATCCAAAAATATGCAGCATACAAAAAATACATTTAGTTCAAAAAGAAATTCACAGACTGAAAGTCAAGAGGTGGAAAACAATACTCCATGTGACAGGAACCCAGAAAAGAGCAGAGATAGCTAATCTATTTGCTCTACTTGCAGACAAAGTGGATTTCAAGCCAACACTGAATAAAAGAGACAAAGAAGGTTACTACATCCTTGTAAACAGAACAATCCATGAGAAAGAGACAATAATCATAAATACATATGCATCAAATACCAGTGCACCCAACTATATAGAAAAAATATTAATGGACATGAAAAATCATACAAGCACTACACTGTTGTAACGGGGGACCTCAATACCCCATTACCACAAATAGATCAATTAGACAAAAAAATCAACAATGAAATGTTAGAACCAAACCAAACATTTGATCAAATGGACTTAGTATATGTCTGCAGGGCATTCTACCCCACAACATCAGAATAAATATTCTTCTCAGCTGCACACAGGATGTTCTCCAAAACAGACCACATATTAGCTCATAGAACATGCTTAAGTAAATGCAAAGGAACTGAAATTATCCCATGAATATTATCAATAAAATTGGAAATCAATGGCAAAAGAAAACACAAGAACTTCATAAACTCATGGAAATGAAATAACACTGTCCTAAACAACCAGTGGGAGAAATCAGACAGTTTCTACAATTAAATGATAATGATAATACAATATACTGGAACTTAGAGGACACAATGATGTCGATGATTTTTTTTTTTTTTTTTTTTGTACCAGGGATCAAACTCAGGTCCTTGTGCTTGTGAGGCAGGCGGCGGAACCACTGAGCTAAATCTCCGGCCCAGAGGGCACAATGAAAGCAGTGCTAAAAGGAAATTTATAGTGGTGAATATCCTTATCAGGAAAACAGAATGGACTCAAATGAACAACCTAATGTTGAAACTCAAGCTTCAAGAAAAAGAAAAGTCAAGCCCAAAGTTCATATGAGGTAGGAAGTTACAAAAAGCAGAGCTGAAATTAATGCAATGGAGACAAAAAAAAAAAAATCAATACACAGAAGCAATGAATTGAAGAATTGGTTTTTGAAAGATTAAATAAAACTGATAAACCCTTAGCCAACATTTTTAAAAAAAAAGGGAGGGAGAGGAAGACTCAAATCTGTGCAATTAGGAATGAAAATGGTGAAATCAAAACAGATCCTACAGAAATCCAGAAGATCATCAATATCTACTTCAAGAACGTGCATTCTAAAATAAGACAGAAAATACAGAAGAAATGGACAGATTCCCATATACATATGAATTACCAAAACTGAATCAAAAAGATATAAAACTTCTAAATAAACCAATATCAGTCAATTGAGGATGTAATTAAAAACCTACTAACAAAAAAAGCCCAGGCCCTAATAGATTCACTCCTAAGTTCTACAAGAAATTTAGAAAATACCTAATGCTGCTATTTCTCAAACTTTTTAAGGAAACTAAATGGGAAGCAATACTCCCAAATTAATTCCTGGAAGCAATATTACCCTGATACCAAATACAGAGAAGGTACCAATCAAAAAAGAGTATTACAGGCCAATCTCCCTAATGAACACAGATGCAAAAATCCTCAATAAGATATCAGCAAACAGAAAGCAGTAAGTCATCAAGAAGATTATACACCATGACCAAGTTGGATTCATCCCAGGGATGCAGGGATGGTTCAATACATACAAAAATCAATAAATGTAATACAACAATGAAAATTGTATGATCACCTCAACAGATGCAGAAAAAAGCATGTGGTAAAGTCCAACACTCATTAATGACAAAAATCCCTACAGAAAATTGGAACAGATGGTCTGTATCTCAATGTGATAAAAGCCATCTATAACAAAAAGCCCACATCATACTGAAAAGAGAAAAACTGAAAGCTTTCACTCTAAAATCAAGAATAAGGGCCGGGGATTTAGCTCAGTGGCTCCTCACCTGTCTTGTAAGTGCAAAGTCCTGAGTTCAATCCCTGGTACCACCCACCACCAAAAGAAATAAAATAAAATCAAGAACAAGACAAGGATGTACACTGTCATCATTCTTTTGTTTGTTTGTTTGTTTTGTTTTTTGTTTTTGGTACCGGGGATTGAACTTGGGTCCTTGTGCTTGCAAGGCAGGCCACCGAACCGCTGAGCTAAATCCCCAGCACTACTGTCATCATTCTTATTCCATATAGTTCTGGAAACATTAGTCAGAGCAATTAATTAGACAAGAGTATGAAATAAAAGGAATAAAGTATAAGAAAGGAAGAAGTTAGATTATCGTTATTTGTGGGTAACATGATACTTTACATACAAGACCCCAAAAACTTCACCAAAAGACTTCTAGATTTAATTACCAAATTCAGTAGTGTATCTGGATACAAGGCCAAAACTCAAAAATCAATAGCCTTCCTGTACACAAATAACAAATTTACTGGGAGAGAAATCAGGGAAACAACACCTTTCACAATAGCATCCATAAAAAGAAATACCTAGGAATCAATCTAATGAAGGAAGTAAAAGACCTTGACATTGAAAACTGTTAATACTCTGAAAAAGGAGCTCAAAGAGGGTATCAGAAAATGGAAAGATATCCCTTGTTCTTGGGTAGGAAGAACCAATGTAGTGAAAATGGCCATACTTTCAAAATTGTTTATACAGCTTTAATGCAACCCCAATCAAAATTTCAATAGCATATCTCCCAGAATCAGAAAAAACAATCCTAAAATTCATTTGGAACCAGAAGAGACCCAGAATAACAAAGGCAATTCTTGGCAACAAATGCAAGGCAGAGGGCATCACAATTCCTGACTTGAAATCATACTTCAAAGCTACTGTGATAATGCCGGGCATGGTGGCGCATGCCTGTAATCCCAGCACTTGGGAGGCTGAGGCAGGAGGATCGCTGTGAGTTTGACACCAGCCTGGGCTACACAGTGAGTTCCAGGTCAGTCTCAACTACATAGTGAGACCCTGTCTCAACAAAACAAACAAAAAAGCTACTGTGATAAAAACAGCATGGTACTGGCAAAAAGACAGACCTGAGGATCAATGGAACAGATTAGATGTTGCAGAAAAAACGTCATACATACTTAGCCACCTTATCTTTGACAAAGGAGCCAAACACCTTCGCTGGAAGACAGCCTCTTGAATAAATGGTGGCAGAATAAAAAAAAAAAAATCAGTGCTGGAAAAACTGGGTTTCCACTTGCTGAAGATTAAAACTAGATCCATATCTTTCACCAGGCACTAAACTCAAATCAAAATGGATCAAACAGGCTGGGGATTTAGCTCAGTGGTTCTGCTCCTGCCTCGCAAGTGCAAGGACCCAAGTTCGATCCCCGGTACCAAAAAAAAACCAAACCAAACCAAATCAAACAAAATGGATCAAAGCGGGCCAAGGGTGTAGCTCAGTGGTGTGTACCTGCCTAGTCAAGTACAAGGTCCTGAGTTCAATCCCCAGTACTGGAACAACAACAACAACAAAGGATCAAAGATCTAAATATTAAAACAGAAGCACTAAATCTGCTGGAAGACAGAATAGGAAGGACTCTTGAAGACATTGGTATAGGCCAAAACTACGAACAAGGCACTGACTGCACAGAAAATATCACAAAAAAATTCAACAACTGGGATCTCATCTTATTAAAAAGCATTGGACAGCAAAACAAACCACCAAAACAGTGAAGAAACAACCGACAGTATGAGAAAAATTTTTTGCCAGCTGTTCCTTAGACAAATGACTACTATCTAGAATATATAAAGAACTCTAAAAAAAAAAAAAAAATCAGATCCCCAAGTTTAAAGACCCAATCTAAAAATGGACCTTCAAAATGAAGAGACACTCCTCAGATGAAGTAGCAGAAATGGCAAATAAATATATAAAAAATATGTTCAACATCACTGGTCATTCGAGAAATGCAAATTAAAACAATGCTGAGATTCCATTTCACTCTAGAAAGAATGGCTGCTATCAAGAAATCAATCAGTAACATGCTGGAGGGGCTGTGGGTGAAAAAGGAACCCTTCTCCACTGTTGGTGGGAGTGCAGACTGGTGAAACCACTGTGAAAATCTGTGGAGATTCCTCAAAATACTAAAACTAGAGGTTCCATTCAACCCAGCTATTCTCCTTCTTGGTATCTTCCTGAAATAATTAAAAGCATCACACTACGGAGATACATAGCACAATCTGTGATAGCTAAATCTTGGAAGAAGTCCAAATGCCCCATCAACTGATAAATGCATTAAGATGTAGTCTTTTTTATATAATGGAGTACTACTCAGCTATAAAGATAAATCTGAGACATTTCTAGCTAAATGGATGCACCTTGAGACCATACTCCTCAGTGAGATAAACTGGACACACGTTTAAATATCACATTGTTTCTCCGATATAAGAAACTGAAAGTGGAAATAAGGACCAAAATGTATAATAAATACTGGGAAATGAGAAGAAAAGGTTCAAAGGGGAAGGGGAATAGGGGAGGTGGGAGAGAGAAAGGAAAGAAGGAAAAAGAATAGAAGGAAAAAATGGGAACAAAGCTTTTGTAAATAAGAACGGGAAGAGGGGGGCAGTGGAAAAAAAGAAGATATATTATGTACAGGTACACATTCCCTATGACAAATGTTATCATTATGCATATCTAAAATGTACCAATAAATGTTTTGCACACATGCAAAGAGTTCCATAACTCTTTGGATGAATTATGCCTCTGATACTTTACACCTTCAGAGTGACTTGGTCAATGTACATAATGTTCAGCAGCTTGTGTGTGTGTGTGTGTGTGTGTGTGTGTGTGTGTGCATGTGTTAATTTAAAACTATTCTTATTATGTGTGGCAGCATGACTATAATCCCAGTTACTTTGGAAACTGAGGCAGGAGAATTGAAAGTTTGAGCCTAACTTGGGCAACTTAGGGAGATCCAAACTCAAAATGAAAAAATTCTAAAAAAAGGGCCAGGGATGTAACTCAATGTTCAGGCCTGTGTTGACTAGCCTGTGTGAGGCTCTAGGATCAATTCCCAGCACGGCAAAAAATAAAATATTTTCAACAAACATATTTTCATTTTTAATGGCTACACAGTGTTCTTTGATACACTTATTCCACAATTTACTTAACTGATCTCTTAGTGACAGGTTATTTTGGCACTTTGATGCCCCTGTGCCATTTCCTGTCTGTTCTTACTTCTCAAGGGTGTGCTGATGACACCTCAGCACTCAATTCTTCAAAGACCTCCCTCACTTTGCTTTAACCAATGCCATTTCCATGGTGCTAAATTTTAGCTCCATGAAAGCTTAGAGACACACAGGATAAATGACTTCTGGGAGAGCATGTGCACATGGCTTCCATGATTATGGAAATAATACAGGACTTGTGATCTCTGATGTCTAGAAAGCATCACAGTTTTCACTTATTATTCAGTCTGGCTACAGTCTACATTTCAAAGAAAGTGAGCTGCACAGCAACGGAAAGCTAGGTGAAAGTCAAATTAACTATCACTTATTTTCCTGTTTGTAGAAATGCCAAGGCTCAAGAGATCTGCTACTTCCAAAAGGAAGCCTTGTAGGGTGTAGGGGTGAACATGAGATGGGTTAGTCAAGAGTTCCTTTATTTTGGGGATTCAGAACACACTTATTTACTGAAAATTGTAGTATACAACAGTATAGACCACATTTAAAAAAATAACTATCATTCCTTACTATGATGTTATCTTTGTGTCAAAAACATAGGGAGACTTAGGCCTTAGAATAGACTCTGAAGGTTATCTAGTCCAAAGGGTTTTACAAAGCCAATCTGCAAAAATCAACTGTACTTCCTTCCATACATACACAAGAGGTAGTTGGAAAGTGAAATTAAACAAAAGCAAAATCCCTTTTGCCATCCTGTAAGACTCAAGGCACAGGGACATAGCTGGAGAAAGGCAAGTGGGGCCAGAGGGGCCTGGGCAGCGTTCTCCACACAGCCCTGAGCAGGTCCACTATGGCTGGGGAAGGGAGGAGGCTGGGACAAATTTACCAGGGCACCACACAGCCCAGGGTTCCCTAGAGGCTCTGATTGAGTCCTAGCCGTCCCCACCGGGCTCTGTTGGAAGCAGACCCTGGCCAGTCTGCCTTCGCCGTCCCTATCGTTTCTCCAGTGCCTTTCTGGTTCCTCCCAGGAGCACAGCCTTCAAAAATCACTGGCCCACAAGTTCATGGCTCATAGTATACTAGGGGAGGTGACTGAAGAGAACCTCACTCGCTGATGACTCATATAGAAACATACACATACATACATACATACATAAATGAGAGGGAGGTGTGTATGTGTATATATAGCCTGATCTCATTACACTGAATGTAATTTAACCATTACGCTGAGTGTATTACTTAGGACTTTTCACATGTGATTGTAAGTCATGTTGACATAAAGTAACTGTAAGAATCACAATTTTAACAGCGAATTGATCAGGTTCAAATTTTTTGCTAAATGAGATCAATAAAGTTCTCTCTCAAGAGGTTATCCACCTTAGTATTTTCTTTTTTAAATTTTTGAGATAGTGACTTGGTATGTACTTCACACTGGACTTGAACTCACCTTGTGGTCCAGGCTGGCTTCGAACTCATAGTGATCCTCCTACCTCAGCCTCCCCAATTTTAAGATTACAGGCATGTGCCACAAAGCCCACAGTGTCAACCCTTCTTTTTAACCAATATTAATTCAAATACTTATCAGATACTCTACTGAACAACAAAGGACCAACAGGCGCTACCAAGGTTATACCCAAATTAGCAGACAGGCTGTGTTCAAATTCCATGCACCAGCTCTGTAGATGAAGTCCTTAGGCTCTAGAATTTGTGGGTTAAAACTGTAATTTATGTTCTTGAGCTAGAATTTGAGTTTCCTTATCTGTACAAAGACGACAGTAATAGCACATTCCTTGTAAGGTTGCCATGGAGATTGAGAATTCAGATAAAACTTTAGCATAGTGCCTGAGAGACGGAAAGGACTCAATGCACAGCTGCTGGTATTGCTGGACTTAAGTTAACAAATAGAGAAGTCGTCTAAGTGACACCAAAAGTTCATGAAAATCAGTGGACTTACTTGTAATGTAGTGTCAAAGACAACAAGCTTTGAACTAGTTGGAACGATGTCGTAACACTTGTGTGACCTCATGAATCGCATGTAAACACCACTTTCTGAGTCTTCTGCTAAAAACAAAACAAAACAAAACAAAACAAAAAGCAACATATCAGTAATAAGGAACGCCCTCCACCGATGAAGAGGATATAAAAGAAACTGCTAACATGTGCTGGGGATGTAGCTCAGTGGTTCTGCCACCTGTCTTGCAAGCACAAGGTCCTGAGTTTGATTCCCGGTACCCAAAACAAAACAAAAAAACTGCTTATAACTTAGTGGGGAAACAGGAAATGTTTTCTCTATAAGATCAAGGGGAGGGCTGAGGATTTAGCTCAGTGGTGCCATACTGAGTTTGATCCCTAGTACAGGAGGGTAGGGGGAGATCAAGGACACTTTTTTTTTTTTTGAGACAGGGTCTTGGTAAGTAGTCCAGGCTGGCCTTGAACTCAGCTTGATCCTCCTGCTTCAGCTTCTTAAATGCTAGGATTACAGGTGTGCACCACCATGCCTGGTCATGTGCACAAATTCTATCCAATACTGCATTGGAAGTCCCAGCTGTGCAAAAAGGCAAAGAAAAAGTGAAAGGCATCAGACCAGGAAAGGAAAATCAAGAAATGTCTTTACATGTGACATGATTTTCCTAGAGAAAATACCCCCAAATCTAGGAAAAATTCTTGGATATAAAAAGAAGGAGTTTAGCAAGGTCTCAAATACAGGTCTAATAAAACAAAAAGAAGAAACTTCATTTCTATATATTAGCAAGGAACAGGGCCAGGGATTTAGCTCAGTGGTGCTACCGCCTGCCTCATAAGCTCAAGGTCCCAAGTTCAATTTCCTGGTACAAAAAACCAAACCAAAACAAAACAAGCAATGAACAACTGGAAACTTACAAACAATTCAGGAAGCTGCTTCCATATGGTAAATATCACACAGGGGACACAGAGTGTGAAAGTCATTACTGTATAGATGAACACATACCATGCCTTTTTATTATTCTGATCTTTGTGAGGAAACTGACAATTTAAGCAAAAATAATGACAATGTATTTAGAGTTTATAGAGAAGCTACTGGCATTCACTCCAACCAACTGCAAGCGTCAGGGGCCATGTGGTCTTCACAATGCTCTGCTGGCTTTACAGACTAAATGTCCCTTAAGTCTACCCATTTCTTTCTACCTCCAAGGCCATCTCCAGGTTCAGTACACACCCTCCCTTTTCGGAGCCCTATGCTGGCACCATCCTCTTGCATCCAGACAGGTGTGCAAGATGTAGATTTACAAGAGTCAGCAGAGGCTTCCAGCTGCCTGGAAGGGTCTGTTGCCCAAAGCCCGTCTCATCCATTATACTGCCCACACCTAGGATTTCCTGCCTGAACACTTTTCCCATCTCTTTCCTGCTCAGCAAACTCCTTCACTTGCCCTCTGCTGAAGGATGTGGCCAGGAGGCTGTGGGACTGGAAGGTGAGCCCCAAGCTTGTTGGTGCCAAGGCTGTGGTTGTGGCCAGGGCGACGCCCTCCTTCCTTGGCCCACAGTGCCACCTGATTATTTTGTTTGCTCACTCCTGACCCATCCTCATGGGTCAGTGCCACAACTTCCTCCAAGTGACCTCCTTGACAGCTCTGTTGAGCCTGCACCAATGTGTGTACTTTGGAGGATTTGGACTACATGGCAAACAACTGTGAAGAAATAAAATTAGTGTACATGGGAATTAGCAAAATCAGTGTCAAAGAGCCCACATGGTACTGAGGTCCTGCCTGTGGACAGAAGCTCGTCATTCTATTTCTTATAGCGGAAGCCAGACTGACTGGTTTCTCTATTTCGCGACAGACTCTGGGGCCACTCTTGGAATTCTTTCCAATTCTGACTGCTCTTAGGGCCTTACTCACATGCGGGCACCATTGTTCCTGTTGCCTCTGAACAGGGCCATCTTCAAGGCCTCACCTCCACAGTGGGACCAAGTCCAGATACCTCTGTAGCCACAGTTATCCTGTCTGGCTTCCCTGTAACTCATCCCTATGCCTGCTTCCACATCTAGGCAAAGGGGTGCACTCCTGGTTCCCTGTCTCCAACTTGCCTTCCCACACTTGATTAGCTCTAATGTGCTTCTTTTTCTTATCCAATTTCAATGCAATCTCTGAAGCAAACTCTACCTATTCCTGTAAAAGAAGTAAATAAACACCTGAGTGGTAACTATGAATGAATCGGGTACTATGACAACTTCATCTGATCTACGTAACCTTGAGGAAGAAGCCCTCATTTCTTTGTGTAACATATAAGGAAACTGAGGCCAGGAGAAGTTCAGTTGCCTGCCAAAGTCAGAGGGGCAGGGAGTAAAACCCAAGTGCAATTTAAAGCTCCATCTGACTCCAAAAGTGCCTCTTATTAAATGCTGCTTCATTGCCACATCACAGGACAGATGCCACCTATGTGCCAGGTGCTGGAGTAGGTGGAGACACATAGGACAATGAGATCCTCACTTTTCAACCCCAAAGCTCACAAGCTGGCTGATCCCACAAGATCACACAAGATAGCGCAAGACATCTGTCCAAATAACTTCTTCCCCTGAATGCCATGTCTGTATTTCTCATCAATTATCGCCTTGTTTCTTGTTAACAGTGACTGTATATTTCTAATAACTTTTCCTTCTTGGATGATAATTTCTTTGAATGATCAGAATCTTCCTTATGTAACCCATGAATTAACCCAAGCCTACATGTATTTATTGGAGATTGCTTTAGCAATATGGAAATAGCCAAAGTTGAGTCTAAGAAGTGAGACAAAGAAGGAAAAAAACTTCAAAAAAGATCATGCCTGTAGTAGGTTACAGATTCACACAACTGGACTCAAGGTAGGGAGGAGGAAGCTCTGCAGCGTGGCCCTCTCATCTGTCTCAGATCGGCCTCAGGGCGGGAGATAGTTCCTGCCCTTTTTGGGTCAAAGCTAGCCCTAGGCTGCCTGTGAGCTTGTGGGTAGAGATGCTGAAATGGGAGCCTAGGATTAGACCAAGAGACGGGGGTGTGGCACCAGCAGCGCTTGCTACCCACAGCTCCCACTGTGCTAGTGCTGTCCCCCCAGAATGGAGACGGGGACATCAACAATCTTCACACTGCAATGTATCCTACCAAGGATAAGGGGGAGCTCACGAGTGTGCAGAATTGTCAACAACCCAAGGATGGATGGAATTTAAACTTGTAGTCTAGGTGCCAGGATTTAGCTCAGTGGTGCCTCCACCTGCCTCTCAAATGCAAGGTCCTGAGTTAGATTCCTGGTAACAAAAAAAAAAAAAAAGAAAAAAAGAAAGAAATTTAAGCTTGCAGGCTTCCCTAGTTCTTGAAATGTTTACAGAAAACATTTGCAGGGGTCCCCTGCAGAGGAAGAGCTGAAATACAGAAAGCTCGAGCAGTAGTGCAGAATACTTGAGTCCGTTTCTGCCATTGCTGTCATGGTGCAGTACTCTCAGAGCCTATTCCGGGTGTGATCTGGGCCAAAGAGCTGAAAATATATTTAGCCAATGTTCACACAAATTGCCTGCCAAATCTGTTTAAAGCCAATGAAAGCAAGAAGGAAACTAGTAATAAATGTAACAATAAAACAAAAATGAAACAATATACTGTACAATACTATATAATATAGCAATAATGTAACAACTTTATCAATAGTAACAGTATAACAATGTAATACTAAAATATAACACTATCTCCCAGAAAGAAAACTTTACATTTTGTTCATTAATTAAATCAGTACTTTTCATAAAAGACATAAAGAATCAAAGTACATGGTACATGTTTAAATTAAAAAATTTATTACAGTAAGACACATTGCCATTAATGCTCCTCAAAATCCTCTCCCTTGCTTCCAACACAACTCACCTTATCATTCTTGCCAATTTTTTTGCTGTTTTTTGGATTTTTTTTTTTTTCTGTGTAGTTCAGACTGGCCTTGAATTTACTATGTAACCTAGGCTAGCCTCAAACTCACAGGGATCCTCCTGCCTCAACCTCCCAGGTGCTGGGATCACAGGTGTGCCCCATCATGCCCCGCATTCTTACCACTTTCTGAAGCAGTTCTGAAGCCCTATTTCCTGAGTGCCTTTTCAGGGGATGATAAAAAATACAGTGAGTAATGCTGGCAAGTGCCATCCAACAGAAAGTCAGACTTGTAAAAACATCACTTTGTCCTCATCCACCTCATTCACCAGATCTGGCACTGTGCAACTTCTGGCTCCTCCCCAGAGTCAAAATGATCATGAAAAGTAAACATTTTGAATCCATTCAGGACATCAAGGCAGCCACAGCAGCACAACTAATGACACTCATGAAAGAGGACTTGCAGAGCTGCTCCAGAGAGTGGTAAGAACAATGGGATGGATATATTTGAATCAAGGGGGAGAGATTAGAGAGGAATAATGCATCTTTTACTGTAATCATTTTTTAAAAATTTAAATATTCACCATATTTTAGGATCACATAGTACATATACTGTAGCTGTTCACATCACTATATGAATATCTGAGTGCTTGCTTCAGCAGCACATATACTATATGAGTATCTGAAAAAAATTTAAGTACTCTAAAGTAGAACTACACAAATGTAAAATTTTTGAAGTTTGTAGGCTTTGTGTTATATTTTTAGTGTACCTTCTTTTTTTTGTTTTATGGTACCAGGGGTCAAACTCAGGACCTTGTACTTGTGAGGCAGGCAGGATGTCCCTGAGCTAAATCCCCAGCCCTTTAATTCTTCTTCTGATTTTAAAAAATATTTAAATAAACAAGGTACAGTGGACCATCAAGGTAGGACCGACATTTTCATTTTAACTTATGAGCAAATGCTGGCTGCTTGTGGTTCCAGATGGCCTCAAACACAAATTTAACCCTAAGGAGATCTGAAAAGAACATCACAACATCCTTTCCTTTATATGGGGTTAACTGAGAAATCCTGGTCAATGTCTCTCTAAAGACACTGAGATCTGCCTGTATACAAGAGAGAGACTTTAAAGGCTGGATAGAGGTGCCAGAGCCTTCAACGGACCAACGTGAATTACAACCAGCCCTTGGGAATGAACTGAGTTTGTAAGTCAAGGATCCACTGTACTGTGACTTACAGAAGAGTAACAAAGATAAGACAGGTGTCTTATACCCCACACCAGGTGCCCCCTAAAACAAGCATCTTACATTACTATGCCCCACTTGCCACAGGTGAGGAACCAATATTTGCTACCTCATTATAAACTGAAGCTCCTACTTCTTAGGACTTCCTTACTTTGTCCTTAAGGCCTGTTTTCTCAGCAGGACTCCTCCCCATGCTGGGTCATCGTATCTGCACAGCTGTCTATGCTGTCCCCATTGTGGATGCCCTTGAGAGTCTAGAGGACAGGCAGGTTACTGTAGGTCTGTATGGTGGTTTCCTCGTGATCTTAACCTTGGGGCTTTTCTCCATCTCACTCACAGGTACACACACACACACACACACACACACACACACACAACCATGCTGACCACATGGCTGAGGTTTTCTTGGTCAGGTGATTCCTTCTTCCTGTGTTCCTCCTTTTTCTCTTTTTGGCAGTTCTAAGGATTGAACCCAGGTTCTTCACACTGAGCTGTATTCCCAGCCTTTTAATTAAAAATTTTTTTTGAGACAAGACTGTATTAAGTCACTAAATTTGAGGCTGGGCTCAAACTTGCAATCCTCCTGCCTCGGGCTCTCAGAGTGCTGGCATTGCAGGGGTGTGCCACCACACCCAGCGTGTGCCACATTCATAGGAAAGTTGTCATGTGAGCCTGTTCAGTGGGAGAGTTAGCTGTCAACCTCCTTGAGTCAGAGCATCTGCATAAAATGAGTGAGTAATTCTGTCCTGGAGGGTTGCTCATCGTCCTATTCCATCAGCACAGACCCTTGGATACAAGTGTCCTGAGGAGGGGTCCTTAGAGGCTGGGACCCAACCTGTGAGGGAGACTATGCTCTCCAGCCTGCCCGGCCCTGACTGCCTCCCACAGCAGCTGATCTACTGCCAGGCCCCGTGTGCGTCCCCATGGAGCCGGCCTCCCGGTCACATTCAGACACGGTGCCCACTGTTAACATCTTTCATTAGTACGGAACACCGGTTATGATTAATGAACCCAGGAAGGAATAAGAAATAAATTATTAACAAAAGTCTCCACATTATGCAGGTTTCCTTAGTTTTCCCTTAGTGTCCTTTTCTGTCTCAGGATTCCACATGACAATTGGTGGTGTTTTCCTGAGGGTCTTCTTGGCTGTCACAGCCTGTGGTGGCAGTCATTCACTCATTCATTCATTCATTTAAAGACAACTTTTCACTACTAGTTCAGGCTGCTCTTGGACTCACTATGGAAACAGGCTTGCTTCAAACTTGTGGGATTCTCCTGCCTCAGCCTCCCAAGTGCAAGGTTACAGGTGTGTACCACTAACCCTGGCCTTCCTGTGGTAGTTTTGAAGAAGACTGGTCAGATCCTTTGGAGAATGCCCCCGGACTAGACTGTGTTTTTTCTCATGAGTATGCTGAGTTTTAGGGAGAATCTACAACATTTTTTAAAATGAAAAAAGCCTGACCAAAAAAAATAAAGGTCAAATATGTCAAATAAATTATAATAAAACACCTGTTGCTTTGGAAAGAGGACAGATTACTGTTGACCTAATATAATAAAGTAACACCAACACCAGAAACATTAGCATTTTAGGTTAGGAAAATAAAGCACTCTTCCCTTCTGTTACTTTTCCATATTTAGTATTAACTTTCCGCCTATGAGAGGCACCGTGTGCAGTGCTGACATTATGCAAATCGCACTTGGAGGAAGAAGTTCTTTAAAACACAGTAATCTCGAGTTAAATGGAGGGAAAACCTTTGGAATGCACTGTTAAAATTCCTGAAAAGGCAAGAAGTTCAGACTCTCTGTATTTAAAAGGTAACTGAGATTTAGATGTTATCACAATGTTCCCTTCTTGCTTTTGTCCTTCTGCATGCCACTGCACAGAAGCCTAACTGCAGGGAGCCAATGGCCTCTGAGGTGTTAGACAACAGAGGAAGGCACCTGTTCGTGGAGTGATGTTAGCCCTGACCACCCTTAAGAACTATGCTGACCCAACACTATTCCTCCAGGGAGGTGCAACAAGGAACACTGGGAAGGACTGAGTATAAAGTGTTTAATTTATAATTGTCTGAGCTGAGCATGGTGGTGCATCCTATAGTTCTAGCACCCCGGAGGCTGAGGCAGGAGGATCACCACAAGTTCAAGGCCTGCTTGGGCTACATAGTGAGTTCAAAGTCAGCCTGGACTACATAGAGAGATCCTGTCTCAAAAAAAAAAAAAAAAAAAGAGATTCATATAATTTTTAAACCACTACATCAAAGTTTGGATGCAACAATGATAAACATGAAATGGTATATATGTGCAGGTAGATATTTCTCTACCCAAAAAAAGATCCGATGACATAACTCCCTCTAAGGCAGCCTCCCTTCCTATGCAGTAGACTCTTTCCTTTGAGGTCTCCAGCAATCTTTCTTTCCCCTACCTTTCTAGCCCCACCTCTGCCACACTTCCTAGAGTTCTGTACTCTGTACCCAAGTCAGTATCTCAATTTCATTTTTTTTTTTTTTTTTGAGACAGGGTCTCACTATGTAGCTGAGACTGACCTGGAACTCACTATGTAGCCCAGGCTGGTCTCGAACTCACAGTGATCCTCCAGAGTTCTGGGATTACAGGCATGTGCCACCACGCCCGGCAGTATCTCCATTTCAAAGGGAGGTGCTGAGCCTTGGCAGGTTTGGTTTAGGACCTGTGTTCTGAGGTTTCTGTCTCTGTCTGTACAGGCTGAGCCCCTCCAGACCAGCACCCCTTGTCCTGCTGTAGTCTGCCCAGATGCTGGCTACCTTGGGGTAGGCACTGACAGGGCCCTCTCAAGGACATGTTTCCTCGAAACAGCACATGGAGACCTTGCTTGCAATAAGGATCTTTGCAGATATAAGGAAGGGGATGCTTGTGGGAGGAGATCATCTTGGATTGAGGGGTGCCTAAATCTCATGATGAATGTCCTTATAAGAGAAAGAGAAGACAGAGATAAAGAGAGAGGACAGAGGCAGAGATGGAGTGATGCATTTCCAACAGGGGACACCAAGGAGGCCATCAGCCCTCGGAAGCTGGAGAGACAGGGGCCCACCTGCTGATGACACCCCCACCCCTGGGAGAATGGTTTCTGTTGTTCTGAGCTATAGTGGCCTCTGTTACGGTGGCTTCGGGAAGCTAACACAGCTTCAAAGTTCAGTTCAAAGGCCACTTCCTCCCACAGCACCACTTACAGCTCAGTGTGACCCTCAGCAGTGCTCTGTCAGTGATCCCCTGTGGCATGTCAAATGCCCTGATAGGCCTGGCTCTTCCTCAGACTTTGTCAGAAGCTTTCAGGGCAGCAACTGTGCCTTGCCTCACTGTATAATAACTCAGGAACCTGGGACTCCCCATGGATTCAAGCACAAGTCAAGGCCTGCCAGGGTGCAGGCCCTGTGGGACCCCAGGCAGAAGGCAGGGCAGCAACTGGGTCTGGACTTCTGCTTCTGTAACAGAGGGAAAATGACAGCAAGCCAAGCACACAGGCTTCAGATAACTGGGAATCAAGATTCAATAACCAGTAAATAAACATTATTTACAGTATACACTTTTACAAAATTAAGAGACTGGAAAGGAAAATAATTTTTTTTTTGATTACAGAAATAATTCTCCTATGGAAATACCTCGTGATTTTTTTTTTTTTTAAAAGCAAAACAGCATTGACCTAAAACTTTAACCTATTCGCAAAAACATTTTATACTGGAGCTATTTTCTAATTCTACTGGCTAAAATATGTGATTAAATAGAACTAAGATTGCAGAAGACTTTAAAGTATTCAAACTACTACATACAATGGTGCCTTGGTTTAAGAATTTAGTTTATTTTACAATTTGGGAGAAGATGGCTTTGTTTGTGTTTGTGTGGTCATGTTGGTCACCTGATGTGGAGTTTGCAAACCAGAACAGAAGCATTTGTGAACCAAGGTATTACTGTACATGTATTTTTTTACAAACCGCAAATAAAGCAAACAACTAGACAACCTCAGAGATAATCACTATAGTCATAAATTGCTTTTTAAAAAATTTATTTACATAGAATTTTAATTTAGAAAGATTCTGTTAAAAAATGTGTTGTAAGATTTTCTGGTCTGTATGGTATGGTGGTACATGCCTGTAATCCCAGCATTCAGGAGGGTGAGGCAGCAGGATCACCATGAGCTCAAAACCAGCCTGGGCTACATAGTCAGTTCAGGGCCAGCCTGAGCTACATACTGAGATCTCGTCTTAAAACAAAACCAAAACAAAACAAAACATCCCCCACAAATGCCAGGTCTTTTTGGCCATAATAGTATGAAAATGAAGACTATAATTTGTCAGTCAAGCAAAAATATTGAAGGATAACTGGAAAGATAGATACCAGTGTGAAATAGTTTTGCTAACTGGCTTTAACTGAAGAGTGGGATGGTCAATGAGACGATGAGTCAAACTGCAGGAGAAAGGCAAGCTCAGAAGGTAGAAGGTCAAGGCCATCTGGCCCCGGCGCGTGATGCTCACCCTGACATACTCTGCCCCATATTTTAACACGGTGCCATGGGGTTCTTGCTTATTCTACTGCTTCTAAAAATCTTAGTGTGCTAAATAAGTACAAATAATTTCAATACAGAGTGGTGAAAGAGGCAAGACCCCTGTAAGCACCCATCTCTGACACTCTGTGCTTTTTTTTTTTCTTTTTTGGCAGTGCTGTGGATGGAACCCAGGGCCTCACACTGCTGAGCAAGTGCTCACCACTGAGCCACACCATAGTCCTGGCATCCTCTGCTTTTGTCTTCAGACAGAAGAGGGAACAGAGAAAAGATGCTGGGAGGGTGGACACATGCCTGCATGGCACGGGAAGTCACCAGGGTGAGGACTTGTAGTTCTTCAAGGGTAAAAACACAGGTGCTCTCTGAGACCAGGAAGACAAGAGGAGGGACAACCTGGGCTGGCAACAGTATCTCCTACAACGACACCTTGACTAGGAAAAAATGACTTAGCTAAAACTTTGTTTCCGGAAATTATTATCTGAAATATCCTAAGAGGCATAAGGGTGTTTCTTAATAATAACAGTAATACAGCTACACATGGTGGTGTATGACTATAGTCCTAGCACTGGGGAAGCTGAGGCAGGAAAATCGCTAGAGTCCAAGACCTGCCTGGACAACACAGCAAGACTCCATCTCAAAACAAGACAAAAATAACATAACACAGAATAGCTAATATAGGAAAAACCATGTGACAGTTAAACTCATGTGTCTGATTTATTTCACTTAACATTATGGTCTCAAGGTGCACCCATGTACTTATGAATGCCTCAAGTTTATCCTTTATAGTATAGTAGTAGTACTCCTTTGTGTATAAATACATTTTCTTTATTCATTCACCTGTTGATGGACATATAAACATAAAGAACAAGACAAAAAATAATAGGAAGTAGGAAGATCTTTTTCAAATGGGAAAGGAAACCAGAGATGGAGGGAGGGGAGGGAAAAGGGATAAAAAAATAATTGAAAGAAAAAGGGAAATAGAGCTTTTGCGGATGGGAAGGCGACCAAGACATGGAAGGAGCAAGGAGGGACAGGGGACAAAAAAATAATTAAGATGTGCTATGCACATGTACTTACTCCCCAAGATAAATGTAGCCAGCAATGTAGCCAGTGAGTACTACAAACGAGTACTAAAAGAAAAGAGTAGTTCATACACCACAATGAGGGAAACCACTCAGCACTATTAACTGTTCATATTGCCGGGTGTGGTGGCACATGCCTTTAATCCCACGAGGCTGAGAAAGGAGAATTGCTGTGAGTTCAAGGAGAGGCTGAACTACATAGTGAGACCCTGTCACAAAAACAAAAAAACAAAAACAAAAACAAACAAACAAACAAAAAACCCAAAACCAACCAAATAAACACCAAAAAAGAAAACTGCTTCATACTCAAAAGAACTCCACAAGCTGGGTATAATTCACATCCCCTACTTACAGACCAGGAAACATGCAGCGGGTGGGGGCAGTAAGTAGCTTTCTCAGAACCATAGTACACTGCCGATAAGTGGCATGGATCCTTCTTCTGACATTCTAGGGCAGGGTAAGACACAATATGATCCAGTACCAGCCTAACAGTGTGTTTGTGTGTGTGTGTGTGTTGTGTGTGTGTGTGTGTGTGTGTGTGTGTGTGTGTGTGTGTGTGTGTGTACAGAGGGATAAATGTATACAGTAGAGAATGAGGATGCTGATTTAAATAAGGGGAGAGGAGAGTAAAAGAGTAATAACTTTTCCTAACAAGGGAAGAAGGAAAAGTATAATCAACAGCAAGCAAATACTTGGCTCCATGAGAAGTTGCCCTAAATGCCGAAGGAATGTCACACAGTGCTGTGACCCGGAAATTCTGAGGCCACATCAGTGTTTTAAAATGGCTTTCCCCCCCTCAATTCTAAGTACTACCTAAAGCATCTATGACTGCCAATGTTTCCTCCTTGTGAAACAGAACCCAGTCACTCAGCTGAAGTAACTCTGAGAGTCAAGGGCAGCTCAGAGGCGCTGTATTCCCGGTACTACAGCAGTCCTAGGACTGTCGGGATTCTGGGGTGCCCTACTGTGCCTGCTAGCCCACATCAGCCACGCCCCGGGAATTGGGAGGTGTTTCTTTCCACCTCTACTTTATTAGGGAGCTTCAAAAAGCTGCTATTTTGATCAAGATCACCAAGATGGTTGGTTTCTCTTCTGCCCTGTTGCTACTGACTTTTCAGAGTCGTTCTCAGAGGATTTCTTGATATACGGAAGGATTTCTTTTTTTTTTTTTTTTTTTTAATGGGGACAGGGTCTTGCTATGTACTTCAGCCGGGCCTTGTTCAAACTATGTAGCTGAAACTGGCCTCAAACTTACAGCAATCCTCCTGCCTCAGCCTCCAGAGTGCTGGGATTACAGGCGTGTCCAGTGGGATTCTTTTACTTCCCAGATAAGCAGGGATTGGTCAAAACACCCTGGGCTCCATCTACTACTATGTATTTAGGAGTTTTGCCCATAGGATAAGATTGATCATTTGTTTTCTTCTGTGTGCTATTTCCCACTAGGTTGTTTTGCCTTGTTTTGAGACAGGGTCATGCTATAGTTCAGGCTGGCCTTGAACTCACACCAATCCTCCTGCCTCAGCCTCCTGAGTGCTGGGATTACAGGTGTGCCCCACCATGCCAGGCATCCTGCTGGCTTTGATTTAAGGATCATGCTATTCTCGTGGAATGCACATCTTTTACTGGGCCCTAAAATAACTTAGACAATCAAGGAACAAATGATTCGCTGAAGGTTTTGTGGAATTCACCCACAAACAGGCTGGGTATCCTGTCTCTTAGGTAGGAAAAGAAGAGGAATAAAACCTTTTTGTTACTTTTAAAAAGTTTTCCATCTACCTAGTGCACCTATCTACAGGGTACAATTCAACTAGTTACTTTTAAATTTTATCTGTGGTGATTGAAGGGAGTAATAAAACAGGAAAACACACACCAGTAAAATTGAAAAGCTTTAAAACCTTTGATATATTCAGTTTTGTTTCTTGTAATACTACTTTTTAAAATCTCTGTTGATAGTTAAGAAACCTCTCTTATTTCTGACTCTCAGTTTTTCTTTTTTTCATTTTCTTTGCTTTTGCATTGCTACAGATTGAACCGTTCTTACCACTGAGCTACTTCAGTCTTTTAAAAAACTTTGAGACTTGGTCTAACTAAGTTGTTCAAGCTGCCTTGAATTTATGATCCTCCCACCTCACCTCCCAAACAGCTGGGATTAAGTGTGCAGCACAACATCCAGTTTAGTTTTTCTTGGATAGATTTGGGCACCATGGCGCACACGTGTAATCTCAGAATCTGGGAGGTTGAGGTAGGAAAACAGCCAGTTGTTTGAGACCAGCCTGAACTACAAACCCTTCCCCCCTTTCAAAAACCCAAGACAGATACTGATTTCAAGACAGGTACTTCATTCAAGCCTCCAGAAGCCCTCCATTTGACATTCTGACAAAAGGCAATTCTGATAACTGAAATATTTCAGTTTGCCATATCTTACATTTGTCCACAAATGTGTGCACATCTCTGGGGTTCAGCAATGGATCTTCTGGTTGTGGGTCTCCAGACATCTCTGAAATAGCGCACCCATGCTCTTCCAACAGCTGCAAGCACTGTGAAGATTTCCTGCTTCACTACAGTAGGGTCCTAATGGCAGATGCCTTTGGCAGCTCACAGCCAGGGGTCCCTGCACCAGGCTGGGGTGCTCCTGCAGGGACTGTGCAAGGGGATTCCGGGACAGGAGGGGGCTGCCCAGACCACTACTGGATCAGCCAGTGGGCGCAGGTGGCTACCAGAACTCAGGGAAACGTTTAGGCTGAAGGTTGATGGGAGGAGTACAGATGAAGCTCTGCATAGGCTGGGAGTGTGGGAGGGGTGTGGGGTTGCAGGACCCCTCCACTGCCGCCCTGAAGGAACCGTGTGTGTTCTGCTGACTGGAAGCTCTCGGGAGCCCAAACTTTTGGGGTTTTTATGGAAACCACATTATGTCTACATAGTGGAGTAAATTAGGGGCCTCTGGTGATCAGCTCAATCTTCAGACACTTTCTCCTCCCCAGAAATTGGGGTGGGTCTGAAGTCCCGACCCTCTAATCCCACCATGGTCTTTCTGATGATAGCCCCATCCTGAAGCCACCCCGAAGCAGCTGGCCAGTGGTCACCTTTTAATACACAGAAAGACATGTATCACTTTGAAGAAGCCAAGGATTTTAGGGTTGTATGCCAGGAAATAGGAGGCCAGACCAAATGTATCTTTCACAACGTCCGGTGACCTTGAGCCTGACGTTGTAAATGGAGTTAGCACCAAGAACTAATCATAAACAATACCAAGCGGACAGCACACGTGCACGCACACACAGCAGACATAGAGATGCCCATTGCCAGAGGATGCACACTAATGGGTCCTCAACTTAAATTTCTGCTTAGTTTTCCTTTTTTCTCCTTTCCGGGACTGTTATTACAGTTATATGTGGAGACTGGACACTGTACTGGGGCTCTTTGGCAAAATGTTATTTTGCATTGCTTCATCCTCACAGAGGCCTAGAAGTTAGGTACTATCATTAATTCCAAATTACACATGAATCTAAAGCTTGAAACAATTTGCCTAAAGTCCTGGAGCTGGAAGACAGAAGAAATGGGCCCCACTCTGAGCCTGACTCATCTTGTTAATTACTATGGCACTAATTGCACACACATTTGAAAAGGGGGCTGGCCTACCATGTGCCCAGGCTTCAAAGCTGGGGAAATCAGTGAAAAGCTAGAGCCAGGCAGAGGGCACTAACACACACACTAGGTGCATATGTGTACCCTAAGGAGGTCCTGAGGGGCTGATTAAACCTCCCATTTCAAAGGCAATGAACCACACCATCGAGCTAGCAGTTTGCTGCGAGCAGCTTACCCTCATTATTTACAAATGAGCCAAGTACAACCTAAAAAGGTATCAATCAACTAGCACAACTGCAGGAACTCAGTGACATCACATAAATCCAGATCCCTGAAAACAGCTACTAGTGGGACAGAGGAAAGCAGCTTATTAAAAGAGATTAAAAAATGACTATAATTTAGCCAAAAGGTTGCCAAATTAGTTCCCTTCCCCTTAATGACTCCCCTTATTACCAGGGATAAGACACAGTCCTTTGCCCATACCAACAGTGCTACAGAAGAAAGACCATGGACTTTCCCTCCAACGACAGCCTGTGTAAGTAAGTAGCCTGCTCTGCCTGTGTGTGCCAGCTCAGAGCTACCCAACTACTAGGCATGCCATGTTCTAATTCAGTTGGGTGGCATTGTTTTGTACCTTTGAGAGACCCTGTCACTGCCTCCATTTCTCTACTTGTCCCTGCTCTTTGGCCCGTTAACCAGCTGACCGCAAGGCCAGGGGAGTTCCTCTCAATCTCACTAGGCCTTCAAAATGAATGCTAATTTTTTTTTCAATCAGAGCAACACTAA
Source organism: Fukomys damarensis (assembly GCF_012274545.1). Lineage (NCBI taxonomy): Eukaryota > Metazoa > Chordata > Mammalia > Rodentia > Bathyergidae > Fukomys > Fukomys damarensis. The sequence goes on along the minus strand of NW_022900928.1, from coordinate 88,109,751 downwards.
CCACATGAAATACACCAAGCCTATTAGCCAGCATAAAAGTTAAAGCTCCAAAACACATATGCTCATTTTGTAACAAATACCAAGAGAAAATGAGCCCTATTTATCACAATATCTTCAGGACCTGGCAGACACTAACTTTTCCATTTCCATCTTCAGACAGCACAGGATGTAGTGGTAAAGAACTACTAATCAACCCCTTTTGCCTTCATGGCACCCAGAGATTGTGAGGGGCCCTGGAATTGTGCCACACGAGGTCCTACCTGGGGCCAAGACAGCTTCCCTGAGAAACCACAGTGAGCCGAGGACTTGGAAATGAGCAGGTGGCCAAAAGGAGAGGGTACAGGTCTCTCTGATGCCCAGACAGCCTGGCAGGCAGCCTGGGGGACCTTGAAGACAGCCAGGAGAGCTAGAGGGAAACAGAGGTAAAAGAAGGAAGAGAAAGAAAGAGGACACCAGACAACATGCTAAGAAACGTGACTTCAACACAGAGGCAACTGAGGGGGGGATTTAGCTCAGGGGTGCTGCACCTGCCTCCCAAGTGCAAGGTCCTGAGTTCAGTCCTCAGTACTGCAAAAAAACAACAACAACAAAACAACCAAAAACAAACAAACAAAACCAAAGGCAACAGGGATCTCTGAAGGTGTGAGGCCCGAGTGTGATAGGACCACACAGATGACAACAGACAATGTCTCCAACTGCAGCAGGGAAAGTGGGTGCTGGAGAGGTCTGTACTGGGACTGTGCATCGTGGTCATCAGAGCCACAGACGCAACTGTGGAGGGCAAGGACAGAACAAGAAGGCAGCAGAGTTCAAACTGAGTCATGAGAAAGTCCAGTACCTAAGGCCCAAGATGGGAGGGCAACTGTGGGAAATGCAGGCTACTTTGCATTAGGTGTCAGAGAAAAAAAATTAAAAAAGAAGAGCATGACCTTTGAGGAAACAAGCAGCCAGACTCACAGGAGGAGGGCACCAGGAGAGCTGTGTCGTGTCACAGAAATCAAAGGTGTCCCTAGAAAGGGCGTGGAGGGTATCCTCTGTGGACCAAGACTTCAGGTGTCCACTGGATTTGGGACAGGGAGGCCCCGGGCAACCTTGGTGACCATGAGTACAGTGAGAGAAAAGGAGTAAAAACTGGAAAGAGGGAGATCCAAAGGGAAGATCACTTCATCCAGGTCATGCCACTGATTCAGGGCTCTGAGATGGAACACGTGCATCTGGAACCTGGCTTCGACCTTGTAGGTTTGTCACCTGGGAGGAGAGATTTCCCCACTGATCTTACTGCCCCTTAGGCATGTCCTGAGGATTGGATTAGCCTACAGGACCTCAAACAGTGCCACAACATATGCCAGCTATTAGTATAATCATGGAAAGAAAGGATAAAAATCCTTCTAATGTTTCTAGCAAGCTCCTCTGTACAATCAAGCAGCTTTCCCTCCTTACAATCCACAGGTGAAACTTCAAGTTGCAGTGGTTGAGCCTCAGGCTGGGGACTCTGGGCTGTGGGCTGGAGAGCTAGAGCTGGGTAGTGGTAGAGTTCAGGCAAGTCTTCGACAGGGAAGGCCACACAGCCGATGGCTTTCAAGGTGGTTTAGGCACCTGTGAAGCCCGGTGACAAGTCCTGCTTTAAGATACCCCCAAATCTAGGAGCTGAGGCCAAATCTGCCTATGCATTTTTCTCTAAAGTTTAACCTGGTCGATCGCTCATGGTTCTGGGCTGGAGAATCTAATACAATGCGCATGCCTGACAGGGTCTCCAAAGGGTGGAAAGGGTTTCACAGTAAGACAGGAAATAAGTGAGGAGAGAAGGGACAGACTCACTCTTTTTTTAAAAAAAACAAACATCTTGCTCTGGACTAATCCATGCCTGTGAGGCCAACATTAACCTTTACTGAAGGTGGGGCCCCATGACACTGTCACTCTCAATACTCTCACCCTGCGACCAAGCTTCTAGTGCAAGCACTTTTGGGGGACAGACCACATTCAAACGTCAGCACAATCTATAACCAAATGTTGGTATAGCCTGGCTTTTGATTTTAAAATGTGCAACTAAACCTCTACAAAGTTTGGCAACAGGTTAAAGACAGGCTCAGATGGGCAGGAAGACTTTAACTCCAGGTATTCATAAAACTACAACTACTCCTCTTGTCAAGAATCAATGTATCCCTTGCCTCAGATGAACACACAACTCATCAGGGAAGGGGAGAGTCTGGATAATATCATCAGCAGTAACATGTGATAAGCCTGTCACTTTGCTGTCTCTACCACCAGGGGTCACTGCCCCTCATACCAGAGACAATGACCTTGTTGAGCCTGACCATGGGCTCCACACCTAGAAAGGCAACCATCCAGCAGGCAAGGCTAAAGAGTCCACCTCATCCTCTTGGTCCCTTCCCCCTTTCCCAAGCCTTTTCACACGCCTCTCCCATTACCCCCACTTCAGGAAATTCTAACTCCTGCTCCATACTGGGTCCTATATCGTGGCCCTTTGGAGGGCTAGGAACTGCTGCAGTGGCCCAGATGTTTCACCCTCACCAAGAAGCAATCCTTCCTCACTAGTTTGCTTCAGGGCATCACCCCTGAGGCAAGAATGAGTTATAAACAAACACGATATCCTTACACAGACTGGTTGTTGGTTGCTCTGGGGTCCTCTTGAAGCTACCAGAGAAAGCAACACAGCAGTCCTTGTTTTTACCAGGAAAACCCATAATGATGATAATAATAAAGTCTCAAGAGACTCCACAGAATGCCCAAGGAAATGCAGCCACTTCATTGCACAACTGGGCCTAAAACCCTAGGTTCTTTTTTTGGGGGGTGTGGGGTACTAGGGATCAAACTGAGGACCTTGTGCTTGCGAGGCAGGCAGCAGAACCACTGAGCTAAATCAAGATTCTTTTTTGTTTGTTTTTTTTTGAGATAGGGTCTCACTATGTAGTTGAGACTGACCTGGAACTCACTATGTAGCCCAGGCTGGTCTTGAACTCACAGCGGTCCTCCTGCCTCAGCCTCCCAAGTGCTGGAATCACAGGCGTGTGCCACCACACCCAGCAAACCCAAGATTCTTAACTGAAAATAAATGCTTTCTCTCCTGCACGAGGTGGCCCCCACCTTCCCTAATTCTGATCCCTGTGGACTTGCTGGGCCAGGCTGCTACAGCACAGGAACATGTGGGACTTTGGAAAACACACTGCAGGTGGAGAACGGGGAGGAAGAGTGGTTGGGGCAGTCAGTACGGGTAGGGAGGGAGGGGGAAAAGCTGGCCAGATCACACAACAAGTTATTGTGAACCTGAACCAGTGCAGGTCTTCCACTGCTGGCAATGACAGGTAGGAGATGGGGGTGGACACAGTCTCCTAAGGAGGCTGCGGAATCTGCCAACGGTGCCACGAGGCTTATTAATCAGAGTGAGGCTGCAGGCTGAAGATCTACTTCAAAGACACTCATGGTCTATGATCAGGTGCTTGCAAAATTACCTGTGCTTGGTCCTGGCCAATAAGTAAGCGCAAGACAATTAACAATAGGCACAATCAGGAAAGATGTGACTGGTATCCCAATAAAAAATTTTAAAAGCAAACATAAACTGATCATTTTGGGTGAGGTACTGTTCTCATCATGTTTCATTTACTGAGGTACTGAATCCTCCAACACAGAGCAGCTACAAATATGTTGGTAATCACCCAGATCCCTGAAATCCTGCAGAGCACCTACTCCACGCAGCCCTAATGGGCACTGGAAGAGTAGCTGAGCTGAAAAAGTGTAGAAGGTAAGTGTTTATCTAGGGGATGCCTCAGACAGAAGGTGAGGTTTGGGGTGCATCTTGAATCTCTAATAAGATTAGCGAGGTGCAGAAAGGGTTACACCCTATGGCTCATACAAAACAGGGACAAATGGGCAGCGGTGTGGCACACTACGCAGGAAGGCCTTATTGGGCCGGCTCTGGTAAACTGAAGGCTTACGGTGTTGGGCCTTGGGCTGCTGTTTCCACGCTACAAGAGCAAGCTATGAGTCCTTATAACCAACCCATAATCAGGAGTCTCTCTCCTCAGAGAAGTCTGAACCAGAGTCATGCTGCCACCTGGCAAAAATGCAGTCTCAAGTCCCATCCCAGACCTGGCAAACCAGGATCTGCCTTTTAATCTCTGGCAAGTCTGCTGCACAGAAAGGGGGCCAGGAGAACTTATGCTTATCCTATGTGCAAATGGGAAAGCGGCAAAGGGCAAAGGCCATCAAATCCATGATGGACAAGGGTCTCTCTCATTATTATAGTCAGAGGTTTGAGGAGGATGAGAGGAGCTCATGTCAAACCTAAGGCAAAAGATGACCCAGGCTGTGGGTATCACCGATCTTTTCCCCCTACTTTGTTAGCTAGTGCCTCCAATTGCTTGTAAGAAGTACAGTATGATTTATAATTTATTAGGAAATAGAAAAATACTTGGTAACAGGACTATCAGTGATCATGTGTTTCCATGCATTAAAACAAAAGTATCACCATCAAAGTCATGTCTCCAGGAGCCAATGCATAAATTAAGATATTAACTGGATAAGGAGGAATTTTAAAGATAAACCAAGGATCTATTCAATAGCTACCTATTATGCAGACTGCTAACACATCAGTTCAGAGGATATTTTAAAATGTGATGTCTTACTGCTAAGGACTCCTCTTACCTGCAATGTACAATTCTGCTTGCTATTTGGTTTTTCTAAATTTTGGATGAATAAGCAATTTAAAGTTCCAAAGACACAAAGCAGCATTTTGGACTACCACGACAACACCATTCCCTCTTCCAGTTTGGCTCACAGCTTCCAAGTAATTGTTTAACATTCTGCCTCCTTAAAAATCTGGAAAAGTTTGACAGGGTTATTTGTGGGATTCAGTATGCTTTAAAGTAATGACGGCAATACAGATAAAAATAGACAGGTGAGAAGTATTCTTAGATTTAATACTTTACATTTATTACACTGGCAGAAACAATGCAAAAGAAAAAAGATTGTATATCAGCTTTGATAAATGCAGCATAAATGAATCTCAAGAAAAAAAGGAAAAGCCATCAAAAATGGGTTGAGAAGAATCTCTTATTAAGATTCATTAATGGGCCAGGGATTTAGCTCAAGTGGTTCGGTGGCCTGCCTTGCAAACGCAAGCACCCGAGTTCAATCCCCGGTACCAAAAAAAAAAAAAAAAAAAAAAAAAAAATTCATTAATAAAAGCCTTAAAAAGTTCATAAATTTGGTGCAATGGTTAATGGCCCTCTATTTTATAACAGTAACTAACATTTACAAAGTGTTTACTATGGGTTTAAACTGTACTACCATGATTTAGATGGTCTCATTCATCCTCAAAATGCTCTGACATTAGCTCCATCTTACAAATGAAACTAAGGCCGAGAGAGGTTAAGCAACTTGACCAAGGTCACACAGCAAAGTAAGAGGTGGAGGTGAGATTTGAACCCAAGCCTGGGTTCTTAAAACATGTGAAGGTTCCTCTATTAGATACTGCTCTCCAGTCTCCTGCCTCCATGTTAATCTATAAATAATTTAAATGTAGACACTCCTGGTTACTAATATCAGACAAAACACTTCCCATCTAGACTTTCAAAGTCTTAGTGGAAAGGGCACAAGATGTCATTCTGTGGACAGTAGTTAAAATGTGCCCTGCAACACGAACACCAAAGAAGATACAACTGAATAAAGACACCGGATTACCTTTGGGTAGGATAAAAAACAAATTAAATCCGGGAGAATTCTGAAATGTTGTTAATAAATACGGAGGGGGGCTTTTAATTAGGATGTGATACCTTGTAGCCAACATGTCTGCCAGATGCTGTCGACAATGCACTCATGTTCCCGGGTTAGTGCTCCCGAGTCGGCTGTACACGCTTAAGTAATTGCCTGATCATAAATGAACAGGGGTATTAAAGTAAAGTTGGCACAGGGGACAGCATCCACATGGCACATTCTTTGTTTCCGGAGCTTTATTCTATCACTACTCTTGGAAAAAAGAGAAGTCACTAAATAAATAATGGGAGCCCATAAGACGATGAGGAGGCCTTTTAAATTCCCCAAACTGTCAAGCATCTTATGTAAAGTTCTCTTTTGACTTCGAGCTCATCGGGTTCCATTTTAAATATTAATTTTGTCAGAGTACAAGCTCATCCCCTTCAAAGGCTAACAGCTTCCGAGCAGGATGCTGGGGAAGCTCATTACACCGTTTTAAATATTAATTTTGCCAAGGAGCAAGCTCATTCCCTTCAAATGCTAACAGCCTCCCTTAAATAAGGTCCAGGTTATTTACCTGTAAGAAGAGCACAAGAAGAAAATAGAGCAGGGAGAAGAAAACCCGAGAGGAGCGGAGAGGCGACAGAAATGACCCAGTGAGGGTCGCTGAACTCGAGCC